>NW_027491024.1:5712500-6912500 GCF_021521415.1 Bidens hawaiensis
ACTCGTTTAAGCACTACGAATTAACCGATTTATCGTTTACTTGTTACATAATGAATATAGTGTACCTCGTTTTGTTTGCAATCAAACTAAGGCCATATTACTAATATTTTAGCTTGCATAGATCATATATCACTTATAGATGGCACCCTGGGATATCCGGACCATAACCAGACCCGTTTGGTTATTTGTTTGTTCGTTACGCAATAAGCGGTTAAACGCTTATTCGAGTTTGTAAGTACTAAGGTGTACTCGGTTTTGCCACGGATGTCACAATTATGATTCAGCATTGACTTCCTTTGGAGATTCATTCTTATCCGTCGCAATGGGTTTCTCGGCGGATTTCTTGTTTTTCCTCATCAAGGTTTCGGCCTTAACGTGGTTCTCTGTAAGAGTAGCAGCAAGGGTAATGGCAAGATGAAGGTTTTGTGGATTGCTACTCAAGACGGAGTCTTGAAGTTGCATTGGCAAGCCGACAATGTATTTGTCTATGGCACGGGAGAGGAGTAACTAAGTGGGGAACCAACAGACTAAGCTCATGGAAACTTTTATTGTAGGTGTCATTATTGCCACTTTTTTGCTTGAGAAACCAAAATTCAACTTCCAATCTTTGTATCTTATGTTTTGTGCAGAACTCCATAAGCATGATTTCCTTGAGATTGTTCCAGGACATAGCCATAGCAACTTCGGCTCCTCAGGAGTACTTCTCATTGTTCCACCAAGTAAGGGCTTTCAATTCGAAAAAACTTGAAGCATACGTGATTTTCTTGTCCTCGGGACATTGGCAATAGAGGAAAACACTCTCCTTGTGTTCAAACCATTGGAGGAGGACAGTAGCATCCTTTTCTCCAACAAACTTGGGAGGGTTAGCAGAGGTGAACTGCTTGTAGGAACAACCAACGGGGTTTGCGGTTGCGGTAGCGGCATTGATGGTTTGCATATGGATCATGAGTTCGGGAAGCATTGTAGCCATCTTTTTCTTGGAGTTTGTAACATCCCCAAAATTTCAATCTAAATTTGACAACTTAGAAAAGTTGAAGGATCAAAAATAATCTCAAAACAAGTAATGGGGAAATTAAAATAAGAAATAAAAATCATTCCATATATGAGAAAAATAAAAAATTTAATAAGGAAGATTACTCCATAGAAAGGAAATGGAGAAGGAAAACTCATCCTGTAACACCCCGGATAAAGCGGAATTACCATTATTAAGTGACAGTATTACCATTAATTGATTTTCACATCAAGTACACAAGTTTGTAACAAGAAATACAAGGAAAACAAGAACAATTAACAACTTGTACATTTATTAATATGACTTAACGCCGCGGCCATATTGGAAGAAGTTCAACATATGGTACCAACGGCTCAGCTATTGGAAGCATTTACCTGTCCAATATTGTATTGATTTGATGCATGTAGAAAAGAACATGGCAGAGAGTATTGTCGGGACGTTGCTAAACATTCCCGGTAGGACAAAGACGGATCAGCAGCTAGAAAGGATTTGAAGTTTTTTGGGATTAAAAAGGAGTTGCAACCGAAAGCAAAAGGCAACAATACAAAACTGCTTGCAGCATGCTTCATATTATCAGCACAAAAAAAGACATGTTTCGTCAAAAATTGTATAAACTGAAGACTCCACTAGGGTATTGTTCTAACTTCTCTAGTTTGGTGAATCTTAAAGAAATGAAGCTACAAGACCTTAAATCACATGATTATCACATGTTTATGCAACAGTTTCTGCCCCTTGGAATATGGTCAATCATGCCATAACCAATGATAAATGCTATAATCAGGCTTTGTTTTTTTTTCAAGTTAATTTGTAGCAAAGAAATCATTGTAGAAGAGCTTGATAAGATGCAGGAAGAGCAAATAGTTACACTGTGATTGCTGGAGAAGTACTTTACTCCATCATTGTTTGATGTCAAGGTTCACTTAACCGTGCAGCTTGTCAGAGAGATAAAATTATGTGGGCCACATGCTTTCGTTGGATGTATTCGTTTGAAAGGTGTATGAAGGTTATCAAAGGGCATGTACGAAACAAAACGTATCCAGAAGGGTGCACTGCTGAGGAGAACATTGTGGAAGAAACAATCGAGTTTCTCAGCGAATACCAAAAAAGTATCAAGAGTATTATCGGTATTCCACATGATAAGCATCATGATAATGGGGAGACAATTCCTGTCACAGGCGGTATATCAGTTGAAGTTTCTCCTGATCTCTTCAAGAGAGCACATTTTTATGTGCTGCAGAACACGCCCGAAATAGCGTCGTATATCAAGTAAGTATTACTAATATATATACTTTAAATTATATTTATATATATATATATATATATATATTAATTCGCAATATATTATACTCCTACTTGAAAATAACACAAGACCTCTTTGATAAACCAAATGCCTGGTAAACGACAAGCATTGCTAGAGAAGGAGCATACCTTAAAGTTTGGTGATTGGTTACGCGACAAGGTAGATCAATTTATTAAGTCTTCTATAATTTTAAAAAATATTTTTATAGTTTCTGCAATGTAGCTGAATCTAATCCTTGTAATGAAATTCAGGTTGAAAGAGAGCTAGCGGTCTCCCAGGTTCTGTATCGGAAACCGTAAAGTGGATTGCACACGGAGCACACCGCAACGTATACAAATACGACTCATATGAAATCAACGTTTTTGCTTTTCGTACAAAATCTCATGATGGTAGAGTTTACCAGAACAACGGGGTTGGTGTAGAGGCGGATGACATGCACATAAAAAAAGATGTGGTGACCTATGGACAAAACTTTTATTTTGGGGTTTTGCAAGAGATATGGGTCCTAGATTATCATACTAAAAGAATTCCGGTCTTCATGTGCCGATGGGTTGACCGTAAACATGTCAAACATGATATTCTTGGTTACACATCGGTCGACCTAAACAAATTTGGCCACAAGGATGATCCGTTCATATTGGCCTCACAAGCACGCCATATGTTTTATGTTCAATATCAGCTAGATAGAAAAAAGCATGTTGTCCTCATGACTCCACCCAAGAATTATAAACATTCGTATGACGAGGTCGATGAGGAATTTAGTACGTTAACTTTCCCTCATGAGGGTAATAGATTGCCACGTGTACAACCAAATCAACTGCTTCGTAATGAGTCCCCGGATGATTACTGGAGGCCTGAGGAAAAGCCTACAACTGTTCGTAATGGAGATTTAACCCTGCATAGAACTGCTGATTCAAAACCAGCAGTTATGTCTATTGTTACAAGGCTGCTGGTGAGGTCGTTGATTATCAAAGAGCACCTACAAAGAACTGATGGTTACAATAACTGAGGGTTCCAGAAGACATATTATGGCGATGGACACCGATGTCGGGGTTGTCGACAAGCATTTTATTTTCAAACCCAGCAGTTGTGTACATTGATACAATAGTTTGTTCGCCTAGTTAGATGTCAATAATGTTTAAATTTAGTTGTGATACATGATATCACCAGTCTTGACTTTGTACTTATTAATTCAAAGTAAAGAAATATTGGTTGTTTTTAATACTATTACTACTTATATATGCATATATTAATACACACACACACACACACACACACACATATATATATATAAATGACAGGCTCGTTAGTTTCGTGAGCCGGCTTGAGCTCGATAACTGAAGCTCGGGCTCGTTTATTAAACGAGATTTCTTTTAGGCTAGAGCTCGGGCTCGAGCTCGTTTAAGCTCGGCTCGATCGAGCTTTTTCACGAGCCAATCTCGAGTACCCAAGGTTTAAAAGCTTTAACAGTAGTAAAATACCAAGGGTTGCAGCTAATCCGTTTCATAACAAACCTGTGAACATGACGATTATGTGTAACATGTATATTTATAATTATATTTGTATATTTGTTTTCATAATAAATTTATATATAAAATAATATATGTTATTTAGTTATTTTTTTCCATAAAATTATATATATATATATATATATATATATATGTGTGTGTGTGTGTGTGTGTAATAAAAATGACAGGCTCGTTTAGGCTCCCAAGCTAGCTCGAGCTCGATAACCGAAGCTCGGGCTCGTTTATTAAATGAGCTTTCTTTTAGGCTCGAGCTCGTTTAAGCTCGGCTCGATCGAGCTTTTTCACGAGCCGATCTTGAGTAGCTTGCGAGCAGCTCGGCTCGTTTGCACCCCTAGTTTATTTCATTTGGTTAAGTTCAAACATACATTAACTAATTAATACACACATTCAAACATCAACTGTAATGCCGAAACCAAATAAGCAACAAATATAAAATATAGCATCATCAACACAGTTAATAGAATAACCAAAATATATTAATTTTATTTATAGTTAATAATTAATTTACACTACATTAATATAAAAAAAATAATTACAAATTATTACTAGCTAAGTCCTACCATCATATTCCATATCTGAATCTACATCCATCAGATTCTCTTCTGGAGTACGAGAGGGCATGATCCTCTCCCACGTGCCTTTAGAAGTGTAGGTGGAGTCCTTAAGCCTTCATAGGTGAATGTTCACCTAAGTATGGAATGCCCCATAAAAGGACACAACCTTGAAGACCTGTATTCAGTTCAACCCAATTCATGCAACCTCGATGCCCGAGGCTTCCATCACAATGTTGAACTAGTCAGCAGTGGTGTACCCAAGAAACCTAACCATTCGGTTAAGTTGTTGGTACGTGAAGGTTTGAGGGTGGACATAGTCCACATACCTCACCCTTTGATTCTTCCGGGCGACGCCGGAATCGAAGTGGAAAACAATGGTGAAGAAGGCGGGGTCGTAATAGATGGGTGCATGGCGTGGTTCTCGTACAATCCATGTTGAAGCCATTTTCGGAAATCGGATTGTGGATTGTGATTTGTTGGATTTTCGGAGGTGATGGGGAAATCGGAAACCGTGAGTGGTATTTAAACACCATCGGATCCCGGCCGTACATCTCCCTAACAATTTGAAATTGGCGGCACAAGAAACTGGAAAGACAATGATGACCTAGCCACTCGTCAAATCAAAGTGTGGCCATCAATTACGTTTGGACACACTTAAAAATATTAAACTATAACCATTTATCACTTACAGCCACATATGATAAGTGTATCCGTGACAATAAAAAACTTAGGAAAAATAAAACTAAACTACTCTTTGGTCACACAACCTCGTATAAGTGGGCATATGTTTTAAGGTTTTAGCCACATTACTAATAAATACAATGGTTGTTCGTCATATATCGCCACATTATTAAAAATGTGGCTAAAAAATGTGACAGTAGGTTTCACAACGTAATAGAAGTGGCTATATATTTTACCTTTAGACACATCTCTTATCAATACAATAGTCGTTCGTCACATTCGGCCACACTATTAAAACATGTGGCTAGTTAAATGTCCAGTTTTCCCTTAGAGTGTGGCTAATACATGTGTTTTGGGTCACATGTATCAAAGATCAAACCAACTATGACTGTAGGTCACATTTCGCCACACATTTTTATAATGTGGCTAGCTTATGTCATAGTTTTTTCTTTTAAAGTGTGGGGAAAAGTACCTGAGTCGGTATAGAATGGTCACATGAAGAAAAACATGTGTGGCCAAAACTAGTCTGGAAGGTTTTTAAACGCGATTAAAGACCTTTTAGCCACGCATTTAAGCCGAAGTGTAGCAAATCGCTCATACCACATGTGTGGCTAAAAGTCATTTTTCATGTAGTGATTTTAATAATTTGAAATATCCGAAATATATTCCCGAGTCGGGTAAACAAAATTCAAATACGAAAACCCGAGTTGTTACAGTCACCCCTACTTTAGGGAATTTCGGCCCAAAAGTAAATGATGCTATAACAAAATCATTAAATTTTGAGGAAAATAAAATTTTAAATATAATTTTAAAATTTGTTTATCATAGCATAGAACTTTCAATAGTCAAAACAACGATACAAATGAAAATCCGATAATGACACTTATATATTGGATGTACCAGTGGCGTATCCACCATGTCCTTATCATCTTTACATTTGTACCGTTACCCCAACTACTTTCGATTCTATATTATGACACACAGTCATACACATTATGATTTCCATGCGAGGAATTTGATATTATGTTCCGGACCATAATTATTTAGATCGTTGGATGGTTCACATGATTCGTCCCATCGTGTGGTCCACATGATTCATCCCATCGTGTTTAGAAAACGTTTGAAAATATAATTTCAATAGATATCTCATAGGGAAAATAGTAATAAATGAGACATCTTTTAAATAAATAAAAGTTTATAGTTTGGTTATTTAAAATGAGGAATTTTATAAAACAACCCTTCGAAAATATTTAAACTCTACTTGAGGGACATAATATTAGAAAATCTTAATTTAGTACTTCAATAAGTCATAAAAACGTTAATCCAAACTTTATTAAAGTGTCGATACAAAACAGAAATCAGATTAAATAAGAAAGAATACGACGAGCGGTAAAGTATTCTAGTAGCTTGAATCTGCAGTTGCGCATGACTTGGAACTTGGGACCTGAGCATCTTGAATGACTTGATCCATGCGAGCTTCAACACTCGTGGTAGGTTGATTCGCCATTGCTTGAATAACTTGAGCGTGAACGGTTTGCAAGAGAGTTGTTTGATTAGAGTAGGTTTAGGTAAGGTAAGGTTGGCCTTGATTTTGGAAATGGGATCAATGGGTTTGGACTTGATGGGTAATGTAGTAGGGTGTAATTATAGTTTGAACATTATTAGTTTCGATAATCTATGGGCACATAACGTGAAGAGGATTAGGGTCTCCTGACAGGTAGCAGGCACGTGTAGTATAGGCATCGGGTTGAGCATAAGGGGTAGGTTGTTGCGGGACGGCTTGTGCATTAGGCGGTGTAGGGCAAGTATTCGCAAGGATGATCGAAGCTGTTACATTGGATGCAAAAACGACATGAGGATTGAGTCGAATGATGAAAGTTACTAGTGGGGCATAACGAGTGAATAATGATGGAGAGTTTCTTGCTTGGGATACTTTGATTTTGTTGAGGCTGATGATTAATTTGGTTAACAACATAGTTTTTATGATTAGACTTGTGCTTGTTGTTGTCGTTGTTGTTGTTGCGAGGATGAGTAGAGGTAAATGAATTTAAATTTCAATCAAGGAAGTTAATGAACAAGTTTGAATTGGTTGTATTAATGTGTTGAATTTGAGTTTATATATTAGAGGTTGCAGCAGTTAAATCCTTGGCTATACATGCGGTGGTCATGAGAACTAGACTATTGATGTCGAGGACGACAGTGGTTTCTTAGGTGAGACATATAATGAGGACCAAAAATAAATATTTATAAGATGAATGGTAATTTGAGAAAACTAATTAAACAATAATAGTTTAATTGTCTTATAATAGCTTTGCTTTTAAGAAATGGGGAATTTGCGTCGTTCATGAGGAATAAAGGTAAAAGATTTTAAGATAAGGGTGTACATTGCGTAAATAGTTATTTGATGATGTAGTCAATATGATTAATGTGTGATGACTACACGAGGAGATGAGGTCAGTTTAAAAGTTAATTTTTTTATTTGAATAAGTCAACTTTACAATAAACTAACGAAAGATAAATTACCCATGAGCTTTCCATGGCAGTTTGAATGGACCAACGAAACTAACGAGTAAAAGTAACTGAGTTGGACAGCCCATGAGCGTTACAAGGCGTTTTAGCTGTCCCAACTAATTAACGAATTAACAATACAATAGAGTTTGTCGGTCCATGAGAGTTGGATGGCGTTTTAACCGACCAAACTAAATAACAAATAAACGAAAGAAAAAATATGAGTAGTTGGAGCATCCCGTGAACCACCACGTATGATGAACTCCAACAAAAACATTCAAAACAAGTTGAGGAATTGATAGTAGGAGTGCCCATGGATATCATGGATTTTTCACCCAACTAACCATTTAAACAACAAAACACAATAATCAGGAAAAACCGAATTTAGCCACGAACCACCGTGAATTCGATTTAAAAACAACCAAAGGTGTCGGTCGTAAGACAGTTGTGTTCCGCTTTGGCCTAGAGGAACTTTTCATACTACCTAGCCTTTAGGTTAAGGAGTAAAAACAAAACTAGGGAATTCTTATGGAATTTCCCAAAATAAAAGCAATCTACTTTATTTAAAATAGTTACGAAAAATTTTCTTTGAAGTATGGCATAGCCTTTGAGTTGTGTGTGTGCATAACAATATAATAATAAATAATAAATAAACAATTATCTAAGAAAGTTGTAAACAATTAATTTAAACACATAAGGCAAACAGATAAGCACGTATGAGGCACCTAAGCATGTTACTAAGGCACCACTAACGACTTATCTTAAACCTTCGGCTCTGATACCAATCTGTCACACCCCAACATAAGGCGGAAATGTCGGGGCGTGAGTTGATTGCTCACAGCTCTCAAGGTACTATGATGTATTTAAATGACAAATAAATCAAATACAAACAAGTACATAATCCATAAATACAACAATACAAATTTATATTTCTAATAATACTGATTAAAATTCTTCTAACTTAATTCTTCACTAAGTCTTCCCCAACTTGCATTGAATTCCTACGATAACTTGCATATGCGTATAAAATAGAAATATTGTCAACAACACATGTTGAGTGAGTAAAAAACCATTTTAAGACACAACAATAATAATATATAATAAATAAAGAAAGATTCAAACTGTTCCAGAGAGAACAAACAGTTAAACCATAGCATATAAACAATCAATCAAACCATAAAGAAATGGCTCAACCAATTTCAAATAAATGGACATTGGTTACCAAGCAAGAACTAAACCGTTGCCATAAAAATGGACATCGATTGCCAAATATAGTCGTATGATCATACTATAATGAGGAACTTCACCAAAATGCGTTCAAATAAAGCAAGTAAGTAAATAACAAGTTAGGCATAAACTGATATACACACAAGGATTAAACAGTTGCGGTTTTTGAATAGTAGATAATAGATAAATACTGTAAAGCATATGTCCCCAAAGGTTTAAGATAAGTAAAAAGGAGAGTGATTACTCACCTTGATTAAGCGAGTAAACCGAGAAATGATCGAGTAAAGTTCACGCGATGAGATATTTGACCCAAAAAGACCTGAGACTTATAAATAACAAAATAGATTCAAAACCGAGAACATTTTCGTTGGAATCAATCCAAACGGATATATAGAACTCTAGTTATGAGATTTTCAGCATATAAGCGAGCTAGTACTGACCAGAATCCGAACAGCGAGTTCGGAGTCGGGTTTTGGTCAGTACACTCAAAATTTCAAAACAAACAAAAAATTCTTCTAGCTTGAAGTCTAATTTTGAACAGAAGATAGAGAAATCAAATAGTCAATTTTGTTGACTATTTTGCCCTTAAACGGGTCGGAGTCCAATTCACACGGTAAATCCCCTCAATATCAGAAATTGATTGAGGGATTTTGGAAAGGAGATAAAAACCTACAATATTGAAGAAGAAAACTTACCCAAACGAGGATTGGAACTAGGATAAATTGTGGTCAACGAGGTCTTGAAGCTTGAAAGTCAACGACAGCTTGAAGAACTTGATTAATCTTGAAGAAACCGACAATGGAGAAGGGAAATTTCATGGGATATGGGGAGGATGGATGGACTTTAGTAGTTTTTAGGGTTTATAAGTGTGTTTGATTTAATATTGAGTGTTACAATGCATTTATGAAGGAATCCACTCGATTATGAAACAAAATAAGCTATTAATGAGAAAATTGAGTATAATAACTAACAAAATTTGGCTTGGATACAAGAAAACAGTTTGGGCTGATTTACAACATTAATTTAGATATCTTAGAGCTTAAGTTTCGTTAATTTAGTCAAAAATATGGAAAACTAGTCCATGTACTTCTATAAATGTGACTTTTAGCCGTTTTAAGCGATTTTAAAGGTTTTTAAGCATAGTTTAATGAGTTTGAAAGTTATATGAACATAGACAAAGTCTAACAAAGTTAAATACTAATAAATATATGATTTTAATAATTTGAAAGATCCGAAATATATTCCCGTGTCGGGTAAACGAATACGAATTCAAATACGAAAACCCGAGTTGTTACAATTTAAGGTCGCCGGCGCCGGAATTCGGCCGCCGGATTGTTTCGCCAGAAAATCGCGAGAGGGAGGGGACGGGATAAGGGGCTGGGTTATTTAAATATTATATTTTCAGATTTAGCCACTGATCTTTCAAGTTATATTAAAATAGATACTAAAGTATAATTTACAATATGAACCTCGGACTTTGGAATGTTATATAAATGAAATAAAAGTTTATGAAGTTTGATATTCTTCGTATTATACTTGGGATAGTTCGGGTCTTGTTGAAGTACAACATTAAATTCTGGAGTTTTGTTATTTAAACGAAATGAATAGAAAACATTTGATTTATAACTTGACGAAACTTGAAATATATATATATTTATATTTATATATATTTATAGATATAAATTTAAAATTTAAAACGGGTGAGATTTTCGGATTCGAAAAGTTACAATGTTACAGGACTTACAACTTTTAAAAATTTCGTCCCGAAATTAGAATAAAAATAATTATTTTAAAAGAGAACAACTAATATACGTAGTTGTTAGAAATTTTAACATTTTTATACATACATAATTAAAATAAGATAACGCCGATCTTTGAATGACCCGAAAGAACGCCACAAATAGAAAATATGTCAATGACACTTATATATAGGATGTACCAATGGCGTATACACCATACCCTTATCATATTGTATTTTTCCTGTTCCCCAAAATCATTCCAAGTTCCGAGCTATTTCACACAACCGGACTTATTATATTTTCCATGCGAGGACTTTGATAATTGTGTGTCGGCCCATAATTACTTCTATCGTCGGATGGTCCAGATAATTTGCCCTATTGTGTGGTTTTTAAGACATAGACATTAGATAAATAAATAAAATTCTCATATGGAACGTTTAAAAATAAAAAACAATGAATTAAAAGGGTGAAGACATTATAAAACATACTGTTAGACCATTCAGGCCAAGGACAACGTGAAAACACTAAGTCAAGTAAATGAAATCATCGTGGTCTAAACCAAGTGAACGATGTTGAAAACAAAATAAACGAGGTAATGAAATTAAAGAATAAAAACCTTAGAATTATGAACATCGTAACATGTAATTATAATAATGGGGTTGAGAATAATGTGGTAAGTAAACGTAGTTTTTAACCAACGAAATATAAACATGTAACTTGATAACGCTTTGGGTTCGAGAATAGATTAGATAAACGAAACTTTTAAATATCAAAAAGTTTAAAAAATGTAAATCTCAGAATAAATTTTAACTCTAGTATACTATATAGAGTAGAAACGCTGCTCGTTCAAGCTTAGGTTAATCAATCAATCATTCATAAAGGTTTTCAAACGAGATCACCACATCATTCAGAACAGACAATCAGAGGTGAATACGTTAAACATTTTTCAGTCAAGATAAACGGGTTGTTTATCTTAAACAAAGTCAGTCAGATATTTTATAAGATTACGTGATATCTAACATAAAGATTTAAGGGATTACGCGATCCCTAATTTACAAGATAGAAACTAAAAGCAACTCAGACCGAGTACACATGTGTCTAAATCAAAACATAATTTGTCTAGTCTATCAATCAAGGCTACGTGGCCGCAGACTAGAGATCATAATAAAAGTTTTCCAATGGGCGTCAGTTCCCAGAGAACCGTAATTGTGTGTGTATGGTAGTAGCACAAATCCCAGAAATAAGAGACGTTTCTGCTGGATTGTTCAAGAAAACTATTTTGTCAGACAAAGAAAAATTTATTAAATATATTTAGAGTCAAAAGATTCACCAGCATATCGCTGACGTATTTTTCCCCCATATTTCAGGGAAACATATTAGTATTGGTAGCATGGATTTAGAGCCATTCATGAAGATAGACGCTCGCAAGGTAGAGATGGCTCAGTTTTAAATCAACAAAATATTGTAAACAATATTTAAAAATGATTTGTAAAATCAAACAAGATTTATAAAATCAACACTCGGGTATTTATTATCCGAGAAGTCTTTCAAATAAATTAATATTTTATTATAAATAAATGTTTCAAAATATATTAATATTTTATTATATAAAAAAAAGACTTTCAGTAAATAACCGCAACTCTGATATATTTATAAAACAGGTACTAACTATTGGTTACACACCTAGGCCCTAAGTCGGGGTGTGACAGAGTTCTTGTTCCTTGCAGTTGGAACTCAATGTCCAGAAGACATTCTATGAGGGCTAAATATGAAGTTTTATGAGATGAAGAAATTCGTAAGGTTTGTAAAAAAATAATTCAAGTTTGATCATTATTTGAGGTTTTAGTTTTGATTGAGGTTGATGTTTGAAGATTTAAAACATTGTTAAATAATATATGACAAACAAAAGATTAAAATCTAAACATTTTATCGGATAATTGAAACATCCATGAACCACCATGAATTTCAAGTTTCATTTACAAATAAAATTTAAAATATGTGAAAATTAAATATTGGATTTTTTTCATGAACCAACATATTTATCCAACAAAACAATCGAAATTCAAAATAAAATCAAGATTTGGGTGTTGGGTTGTCCATAAACCACCATGGATCTCCAAAAAAAAATAATCATAAATTTAGATGAGGGGGTTGAAGTGAACAATTGAAGTATTTTAAGAATCACTCATTTACTTCACTCATTCATTCATTCAAAAATAATAATGGGAAAACCGAGTTTAGCCACTACGTATAACCGTGAGTTTGGTTATAAATGAGGAATGTAGTTATTTGTATTCAAGATAACCATTAGACTACCTAAAGCTTGAAGTATGTGACACGTTTTTGATTTGGCCTATAAGTTCAAATACTACTTTCAGATTTAAACCCCCGAGAAAGGAATAGCATCTTTCTTTTGATTCTGGAAATCGTTTTGCCAAGGTCCAAATCATAGTACCCCCCTCCCCCCCACCTTTAAGTTACTATGGAAATCCGTCACACCTTCCCATACATTAAGGAAGAATGGAAAAATTATCGAGGAAATTTTTAAGGAATTTCCCAAGAATTACATAAAAACTAGGATTTGAAAACAATTTTGAGAGTGAGGCATATCCTCGGGGTAATGTGTGTGTGTGTGTGTGTACATCAGTTATATAATAATAAATTATTAATTAAACAAGCAATAAGAAATCAAATATAAACAAGTACGGTAAACACATAAGCATGTATGGGACCCTAAGCATGCTACGAGGCCATTACGTCTAACAACCTATTCTATAACCTGGATCTATACAAATATGTCACACCACTACGGCGAAATATGCCGGGGGCGCAACTGATTGCACAGTAGCTCAAAAAACAATGTTAATATTAATGACAATAACAAATTAATTTATTTAACCAATCACAGTACACCACGATACAAACAAAGAAACAATGCATCATACAAATTAGCTTTATATTTTATAACCTAGAGAAAACTGAATATCTTCTCAAACATCTAAATTTTCAACTAGCAAACCTGTAACACACGTAAAAATAAAGTTTGATTAACATGAAGTTTAGTGAACAACAAACAAGTTTATATATATTATTATATTGTAAAACAAACAATTCGTATGTGATTATGAACAATTACAACTTTGATGATATATAATATTACCAAATAAAATAGATGTGAACCCTTTCGGTCTAGCACAAAAGCAGCTGACCAGGGTAATGTATGCATACTAGATGAGGATGAGATTGCCCAACCGCCAAACAATTAAAATAAACACATAAGCATATCATCCGTGAGCAAATAATCCATAATCATATAATATGGAATTGTGGTTGATGACGTATAGATGTATATAAATAAATTTTGATAAATACGGTACGCTTATTACACCCAAAAATAAAATATGAAAAAGGGATGTGAATTACTTGCCTTTATTATTTAGGCGAGATAATAATAAAATAATAATAAAGGAGGAAATTAACATGCTGGCTAATCCAACACTAAAAGAGTTGAAAATTTGAGATAATAAACTAGAGTCAAAATCGCGAATAACGTCACTGGAGTCATTACAAACGCATAAATAGAACTCAAGTTATGAAATAAACAATTTTTAAATGAGCTTATGCGGGTCAAAATCCGAACAACGAATATGAGTTCAGGTTCTGGTCTGTCAGATGTAAAACATCAAAATAAACATAAAATTCTTCTAGACCGAAATCTAAACTTTATTAGAAGGTTCGTTAATTGCAAAATCCTCAGTTTTATCCTAACATAAACCTAAAACAAATTTGATAAAAGTGGACATGATGAAGAACTTTGGCATTTGAAAGTCAACCGACGAAGAACACTTTAGCTAGGACTCGAATTTATGAATGAGAAGGATGTTCTGAGAGTGTGTCGCAGGTTATGAACGATCTATAGCTCTTGTATATATAGGAGTCAGATTCGAGCTCGTGTTTATCACGAATTTAGAGATAATTCCTTTGAAACTCAAAATGAACGAGATAAACTCTAATCCTTGATCTATAACTTGAATTAAATGATAGAATTCTGAGGATTAATATAGAATATGCTTAGGAACATTCTCGAAGTTTTGTATATGAACTATAACTTGATTTGGATAGAGATTTGAGGATAAATAGGTCAAAAATGAGTTGAACGAGCTGAAACACGAACCAACACAAATCTGATATGCGGCAGCCCTCTGGCAGCATCTCATGGCGAGTTGCTTTTGGAAACTTTCCTGATTTGGCAGTTTTGGTCCCTAAAGCTTCCGAAAATGCGTTTTAGACCAAAAAATACGTGTTTTTAGGAGATCTCTGGTAGCATCTCATGGCGAGTTGCTTTTGGCAACTTTCCTGATTTGGCAGTTTTGGTCCTTAAAGCTTCCGAAAATGCATTTTTAAGCCAAAATACGTGTTTTTAGGAGATTTTAATATGTTTAAACATAAAAACAATATATAACCAAATAAAATACATAAATTACTAATAAACACTTGGTTTCATAAATAATTAGAATCCGAATACGATCCTGTGCCATGCAAACAAATAAACCGAAATTGACAAATGTCACAACGGTATCGTCTTGTCTTTTTATCCACTGCATGCTAGTCCTAGCCTCAAATAAGATTCAATCATTGTGGTTTCGTCATTGCATACCTCCACGATCCATTGTTTATTAGTTAATAAATCTTGCAAAAGTAAGTTTTCTCTGTTAAGTATATTTAGTGGAATATTCTATATAAGTATATATAATAAGAACTCTTCCCAAGAAAATATATGTTGGCTGCGGAATATCCATTGTTTACTATCTAGATGACTCATATTAGCATTTAACTATGTTAGGGGCTTCTTGATTATGGTAATTAAGATACTTGCATATAGTAGTAGTTGTCGCTGTCCTTTTAACCTAAAGAGGCCTGACCCGATAAGTAGTAGACTTGTTTACCCGATGGATCGCAGTCAACGTTCTTACTATGTTAATACCATCGCGTAATGCAATGGTCTTCTATCCATCGCGTTGCATTTCACGATGGGTCCCTTTACCAGCTGACATAATTTCTTGTCTCATTTCGCGTGCTGGTCATATCGGGTCTCTGTCCCGTTCCCGTACAGGTCCAAAATAGATGCTTTAATAACCTGTGACATGAAATATAACAGACACGTATGAAGTACTAAGTTCACACAATAAAAGGTTAAAACTAAATATTTACCGAACTATACAATATAAAAACTGACCATACATTACATCCCCACACTTATCTTTTGCTTTCCCTTAAGCAAAACTCTAAAGTAAACATCAACCTCCATCATAGGTATGTTGATTATCACCATTAATACTAGTAAGGTTTTAGGTCATACCCAATTTCCCAGACAGACACTTTCTAGATTGGCAACCCACAAATACAGTAAATGATACATAATAACAACAGAGTCGCCTAGACGAGTGTACTTTGTTTCCGGTTAATGCGTACATGTTCATGCCCCTCACACTATCAACACTCCTCTTGGTTAAATATTTGGACTAGCAAAAGATGTTCCATTATATATCACTGCCCTCAAATACCTAATATGAGTCACAACTTAATATGCTTGTAGGTCATTCATATCTTCACCCATTAACTACCGGTTGCATAAAGACTCGGACTAGGGTTTTGCTGAGGATTAGGTTTGGGTGCGGATTATATGTATTTAGTGATTAAGGTGGATGGAAGCCAATTTCAAAAATACACAATCAAATATAAACTAACTGCTTTTTACACTTATTGAAATAAAATTGATAACTTCTTTTTTGGCTTTTTGTTGATTTCTTTTATTATTATTTGTTTATTTATTATTTTTTTAACTAAACTGATAAGACAATACACTAAACAACTATATACAACTCTGACATTCAAATATTTATAACTCTTCTGATTATATACAGCTCGATAACGAACAGAATTTCATCACACAAGGTGAAAATAAAATAAACTAAGGCCATGGTTGAAAAGTTGTGCAATGTTCGGTTTAGCAAATGAGAAGGAATATTGGCCAAACGGGTTCCTAGGGGGATAATATCAGGTAAGGAATTGTTTTTAGTTGGGAAATATATGTATGAGTTTTCTAAAGTCCTAATCTCCATACATGTGGTGGTATTAAGATCTCTATAAGCATATAACAAGAAAGTTATAATTCTGTGAAACATACCGGTTACCCTCAAAATCATATTATGGCATGTTTGATATTTATTATATAATATGTGCATTAAGTATATGGGCCATCTCACAATAGGTCTGAAAATACGGGTTGCCGATATGAAACATGTATACACCTCCCCTTGACTCGTTATCCACGCCTAAACAACCCCATTTTCAACTTCTCATTTTGAAAAAAAAACTTATTATGAAAACTATAGAGAAGCTGAAAAAACAACCATGAGCAGAAACCTAAAACTTGGTATTAGAAATATGACAATAATTAAAAATTAACAACTTTGGTTTCCGAATACTATTAGATGTACTATCGGGCTAAAAATTCCAATTTCCCCCCATCCACACACTTGAGGTTGACATTTTCCTAAATGTTAAAAATATAAACCGTTTAAAGAACATTTGGAGGGCGGGGTTGAAATTGACCGTGTAACAATTTTAAAAATCGGGCTCTAATGTGACTGTTCTGACACTAAAAATATACAATTACACTTCTAACACTCAAACTAAAATAACAAAACAAATTATGAAACTGAAATCACATGATATGAATGATAATGCAATGCTCAACGTGGCTCGTAAACTCTCGTGGAAACTCATGCACACTTGTATCCCAAACTACTATAACCGAATCTATAAAATCTTGAGACGTTTAGAAGCAAGCTTCTCACAAGTGTAAGACATAAGTCTTTTAAGAATTTAGCAAATTGATTTTTAATTAATTTTATAAGATGATTACTGAGCTGATTATTAATTTTCATAACATATATTTTTCAAACAAGTAAAAATGTTAAAAGAACTATCTCACTTTCATAGGAATCACGATTGCATTTAGAGTATGCAACAAGCCCTTTACCCCCCCCCCCATACCCCCGGGGGACAAGTGAGGTCTCGTGAGTGTTTATAGTGAACAACACCCACAAAGTTCCAAATACAACAAAATATACAAACAATCAAACACAACAGACATTAACAAAAGATATATATATACACATTTGTTACCCAACCGGTTACCCTTAAAAATTTTCCCAATATTATATTATTTAACTACAGATCGTGATGATAAAAACAAATTAAAGGGAAAATAAAACCAAAAACCGTAACTGGTAGTCTACTGCACCATCAAACCTACTCCATCGGAGTATCACTAGCCTATGTTCATCACAACAGCTCCCTCAGTCTGACCGACAACCTGCGGATCAGGAACCTGAAGTGCCACAGGAACCGGGTACCTACATATGAGTGAATAAAACACTAACTTAATCGTCATTGCGGACCAAGTGGGACCGTGTCTCCTCCTGTCTGGTAAGTATGGTGAGCTGCTGCTGATAAATCATATCAAGAGTGACTATTTGTTGTGGTCGTGGCCTGACTGGAAGTTGTTGCTGTGGCCGCATCATACGTGGAATCAGAACCTGCTGCCTGTTTATAGGCACTCCCATCTTTAACGCAAAGACAACATTTATCCCTAGAGGTGGTGGAGCATGTGGACCATGTCTGACCGAAACTAATGCTGGAGGATAATGTAAGTTGCAGATCCCAGTCCTCCGGGCATCCTCCATCGTATACGTCTCGGTAGAGTGCCCCGGGGTAGAGTAATTAACCGGATATCAAACAAAACACCCTTAAAAACTCTGTCAGACGTGTAATGTAAAGACCCAACGCTAACCGTGTTGATTCACCCTCTAAGCGATGACCTCAGGAAAATGAAGTAAGTAATAACATCTCAATATTGGCCTCTCGACGGCCGATGATCGACAATAAAAATAATAAATCAAAGTTGATGCACTTTTGGTGTCCCGAGTGACGACCATTGATAATGCAGGCAACTATCATGTGTAAATACCTGTCAACTGGTTCCAGGATGGATGACTCAGCCAATGCATTCGAATGTGTCCCATCTGCGATCTGCTCCCAAAACTGAGTTAACTGAGTCTTAATCAACCAAAAATCATGATCCTGCTAAGTCTGCGACGTCTAACCCTGAAAAATCTGTAAAAATGCTAAATTCTGAACCTCCTCTTGAGTGTAGAACTCGGTGGTCATGGTAAAATCTGGTACCGACATCTCATACGTGTGCCGACCTAGAGCAAATGAAACTATGTGTAGCTTTGTAAAGTCGGTGGGCGTATGTCGGAATGTAGAATAAAACTCACGTGTGAGCTCGACGTATTGAATCGAGTCACACACAAGCACCTGAGCCCATCGATATGTCAACATCTATCTAATCCGATCCTCTATTCCCAATAAACGCATTAGTGCCTAATCAAATATCCTATGTCGGAGAAGCTGCATCGGCTGAATCCGTGTATACATGGTGTTCTCCTCTGAGAAATTCGTAAATCAAAGCACCGTGTGACGTGTACATAAGCCATCCCTTACTATACCAGCCCTCACTATATCCCCGGTGATTGGGAGCTCGTCACCATTGTATCTGATCTCGCACGGCGGTCGTGGCATCTGCTGGATAAACTATAAGGTCTCGGGTGCACCCCGAGAAGCAGCAAC
The DNA here is from genome assembly GCF_021521415.1 of Bidens hawaiensis. Taxonomy (NCBI): domain Eukaryota; kingdom Viridiplantae; phylum Streptophyta; class Magnoliopsida; order Asterales; family Asteraceae; genus Bidens; species Bidens hawaiensis. The sequence continues at coordinate 5,731,748 of NW_027491024.1, forward strand.
TAGACCACGGCGAGCCAAACCCTCTGGTCTTCACTGTCTCATCCTCTTGCACCCAGCGGCGTGCACACCTCTCGCCTTAGACATATCTGCAAAATAAAACTATTCAATTAGATATGTGTACGAGAAACTGTGGCGATGACCGTATAGCATTTCGGCCGCGGTCGTCCCACCTAGTAAAATAATAATAAAATAATACACGAAAATAAAATAACAAAAAATAAACAACAATGAAAAGTTCTGAGACACCCTGTACATATATTCATAACACCAGATTATTCTACCTGAATAGACACTGAGTATGGGCGGACCAATCAATATTCATTTAAAGCTCAAGCTCAACAATCTATTCCCGAAGACTCGGTTAAACAACTAAGCACACATAAACGACTCGATATATTAACATCACACAATAAATCACATATAAACAGACTGACTAGATCAAACACATAAACAAATTGACTGACTGCTTCAAGAAATGTGTCAGAAACGAACTCCATATCGGTGTAAAATATGATATAAGAAGTCAGGTTCGTACATTAAATATGTTACTTAAATATTATGAAAAGAAGGTCAACATTACTCATTTAAAATCGTAAATTCACCATCAATTAGAATAACATTAAAATAATAATTTATGTGTCGAACTCCAAACGCGAACTGTCACGTCATTCGTTAAGCATATCCAACATAAAAACTCGGATATTAACGCCCACCCCTATAAACCCGACAACAATTATATCTACAAAACCAAATTCAACCGATTATAACAACAACACACATACCAATAAAAACCTAAACCCAACCATAAAAGTACAAGGTTCAAATAATCACAATCGTATCTAACATACCAACCTAAAGACTTCATTAATTCAAAGAATTTCCAAAACAATCCTCCGATATCGACAATAATCTAACTCCACACAACAATAATCAGTAAAGACTTATAAATTATGTTTTACATGTACGTATAGATAAAACGAAACAACACAGCTACTAATTGGAGGTATGCGATGGTGACTGTGGTGGCCGGTGGTGGTGGTGGTGACTCCGGTGATGAACAGTGGGGGTGTTAAACAGTGGTGTATTGAGTGGCTGCAGTGGTAACAGTGGTGAAGTACGGTGGTGGATACTTTGGTGATGGTGGTGACTAACGGCGGCGGTGGTAGATGCTAGTTGAGGTTACGGCGGTGAATGGTAATAAGTGGTGGTGGTGGTGGATGATGATGGTGGTGGAATAACGGTGGTGATAGGGGTGTGGTATTGGTAGTGTCGGATGGTGGTGACGGGAGGGTGAAGAGATGATGAAAACTATAAAATGAAGGTGGGGAAGACAATGACCATTTAGATAAATATATTTTTTCCGTATATTTTGCGACCCAACGCGATACGCGATGGGTATACGCGACCTATTATAGAAAAATTAGGGTTTTGATCCATCGCGATACGAGATGGACGTGCTCACACGTCATCGCGTATCGCGATGATGTCATTTATGCTAGGATGCCACTATCACCGTTGCGATACACGATGGAAAGTAAAGAAGCCATCGCCTATCTCGATGGGTAAACTTTACAGAAAGTTTTGTGCCATTTTGGGCCCGGACATGTTCTGATGCGGCCACTTTTCGACATTCCAACATACTTTAGGTACCTGGAAAGACGTGTATTTGACCAAACTCTTACCAAACTCTTATGAAATGCATTTCACCACATAGCCTCCCCACACTTGGTATTTTCTGTACAGAACTCGAGACGTACAGTAAATATACGACACTACAAAATAACATACTGGAAACACACTTACATACCCTGGATTGCCTCCTGGTCAGCACTAAATTGCGTGTCTACAGCTCAACAATTCCTCGAACGCTCATTTATCTTCATATGCCGGTGAGGTCACAATGAAGCTCTTCGGTTCCTTGTCCATGTTGTGAATATTCTTCATCTCCAAGTATGGCTTCAATCAATAGTCATTCACCACTTGCCTCACGTGCATCAAAATCTTCTATCTCATATTGCTAGTGATTTCCATCTCGTACAATCAAATACGGGCCCATCCACTTACTTTTCAACTTACCCGGGAAGAGCTTCATCCTTGTCTTGTAAAGCCAAAGCTTTTTACCAACTTCAAAATTCTTCAATTGGATCTTAGCATCATGTTCCTTTTTCATCTTTTCTTTGTAAGCCGATGGACACTCGTATGCCTCGTCTCTTAGCTCCTCAATCTCGTAGAAAGCCAACTTCCTAGCTTTACCTGCATCATCATAACTCGTGTTAATTTGTTTATTGGCCCAATAAGCTCGTTGTGCAATCTTAACCGGTAAATGGCGATCCTCCCCATACACAAGTAGATAAGGCATGGTACCAATCGGTGTTTTATAAGCCGTTCAGTAATCCCACAAAGCATCAGTCAACTTAGTTAACCAATTCTTACGGTCCGTCCGAACTGTTTTTTGTAAAATACGTTTAATTTGCTGATTAGACACTTCAACTTGTCCACTCGTTTGTGGATGGTAAGGATTTGCAATCCTGTGATCAACCTCATATCATTTAATCAACTTACCAAAATTAAACTTTTTGAAATGGGATACCCCATCACTAATGATGGTCCGGCGAATTCCAAATCTTGAGGTTATCACCAAGGTGATCATTTGTCCTAGTGGTTGTCGCCTCAACCCATTTATACACGTAGTCGATGACCACTAGTATGTATAAGTTACCGTATGAATCCGGGAATGGGCCCATGAAATATATCCCCCAAACATTAAAAATATGAAATACAAGGATTGGGTTCAAGGGCATCTAATCCCTCTTAGAAAATGCTTCCTAGTTGTTGACACTTTAACCAGTTTGTCACGAACTCGTGGGCATCCTTAAACAATGATGGCCAATAAAAGCCAATCGTGAGGACTTTTCTAACTGTTTTCTGGCCACTAAAGTAACCACGAAACGTGTAAGAATGTGTGTGTTCCAACACGGATCGGATATCCTCCTCGGGTATGCATCATCTGTTCATCTGATCTGCACCAGTCTTAATCAAATCTGGGTCATCCCAAATGTACTGTTTAGCTTGTGACATCAAGTGTTTCTTCTTCCTCCTTGGCCAATGCTCTAGTATGTCACCTGAAACTTTATAATTAACAATGTGAGTAAACCAAGGATTTTGGGACACCACCATGATTTGTTCATATGGAAAGGACTCGTTAGTGGGCCCATCCTTGTCTCCATCTTCCACCGTAATTTGGGACAAGTGATTTGCAAAATGATTTCACTACCTTTCTTGTCCCGAATCTCTAGATCAAACTCCTGAAGCAGCAAAACCCACCTGATCAGTCGCGGTTTCACGTCTTTCTTATCCATGAGGTACCTGACAACGGAATGGCCAGAATATATAATGACTTTACTACCCCATATATAAGACTGAAATTTATCTAGAGCGTATACTACCGCTAGTAACTCCTTCTCGGTTGTGGTATAATTCAATTGAGCATCCGAGAGGGTTTTACTCGTGTAGTATATCGCAAAGGGTTTCTTCTTGACCCGTTGACCCAAAACAACCCCAAGCGTATAGTCACTCGAATCATACATTATTTTGAAAGGTAAATTCCAATCGGGTGATTGCAAGATTGGGGCTTCAACCAACTTCTGTTTCAAAATGTCAAAGGCCTTAGCACATTCATCATTAAAGTCAAACGAGGCATGTTCTAACAATAAATTACATAAGATTTTGGTTATATCACTAAAACCCTTAATGAATCGTCTATAAAAACCGGCATGCCCCAAAAATGATTAAACGCCTTTGACATTCTGGATGAGGTAGAGTTGAAATAACTTGAACCTTAGCCCAGTCCACCTCTATCCCATGACTTGACACAACATGGCCCAACACAATCCCCTCTTGGACCATGAAATGACTCTTCTCCCAACTAAGAAGCAAGTTTGCTTCAATACATCTTTTCCAAGCTCTTTCAAGTTGGTTTAAACACGGCTCGAAAGATGTGCCAATAATAGAGAAATCATCTATGAAGATTTCCAAAGACTCCCCTGTCATATCTAAAGAGATACTCATCATACACCTTTGGAAGGTAGCGTGGGCGTTACATAGACCAAATGGCATTCGCCTAAATGCGAATGTACCATATAGGCAAGTAAACATGGTCTTTTCCTGATCTTCAAGATAAATAGCTATCTGATTATAACCTTGATAACCGTCTATAAAACAATAAAATTTCTGACATGATAGCTTCTCTACAATCTGATCAATAAATGGAATCGGAAGTTAATATTTCGATGTAGCTGCGCTCAACTTCTGATAATCTATACAACTATGCCACCGGGTTACCGACCGGGTAGCTGCCTCGTTACCTAAATCGGCCTTGACTACTTGGATGCCTGGCTTCTTCGATATAGTCTAAGTCGGACTCACCCACGTGCTGTCAGAAATGGTGAATATGATATCTGCGCCGAGCCACTTCAGCACCTCCTTTTTCACTATCTCTCGCATTTTCAGGTTCAACCTCCACTGAGAATCATGTGCGGGTATGACTTCGGGATCCGTGAGAATTTTTTCATGAAAATAGAGGGACTAATCCCTTTTAGATCCACAATAGTCCACCTGATCGCCTCCTTGTTCGCCATCAACACCTCCTGCACAACACTTTCCTGTTCAAAAGAAAAACTAGAAGCAATAATAACAGGTAAAGTTTCGTTCTTACCGAGAAAAACATATTATAAATGCTTCGGGAGCTCCTTCGGCTCGACTTTCGGTGCTCTGCAATGACAGTTTTAACCCGGTGTCGATCTTCTCGGGTAGTGGTTCCACCTGAACCGACCATGGTGGTCGATCTCCTCTCACAGCTGCAACATCCAGCTTCCTTTCTTCATCCAAAAGTTGCTTGTCAGATTCCACCTGTAACCTATCAAACATAAAGCACGTTTCCGTTGTGCCATCCATGTGTTCAGGACATAATCGGATAACAAAACACACTCTTCAATAACACCGGCATATAGTACTCGTCATCGACCAGAGAATTATTGACATGTGTGAAAACATTCAACCTAAGCTTATGGTTACCAAATGTCATGTCAACTGTACCACTTTTGCAATTAATGTTGGCATTTGCGGTAGCAAAAAACGGCCTACCGAGTATAACTGTAGGTTGTTTGGTCCTCTCACCCGAAACATAGTCAAGGACCAAAAACACAACTGAAATAAAAGTCCTCCACCTTATCAATCACATCAGTTAGTATCCCTGAGGAAAGTTTTGGTGTTTGGTCAGCTAGAACAACCATGGTAGCGGTTGCCCAAAGTGGACCGAAATCATACTGATCTTAAAGACTTCCCGGGAGGATACTGATACTAGCTCCAAGATCTAAGAGTGCCCGTGTCTTTTTAAAATCGCCCACTTGAATGGGTATAATAGGCGCTCCCGTATCATGAAACTTAGGTGGAAGATCACCCGAAAGAATTGCACTCACATTATTGGTAAAATCAATCTGTTTTGGAATTTTGTGATTCCTCTTCTGGGTGCACAACTCTTTCATATACTTAGCATAGGCGGGAATTTTTTTATGCCATCTAATAGGGGGATGTTAATTTTAACCTGCTTAAAAGTTTCCCACGTCTCCTCTTGTTATGGGCCCCGTTTAGTTGCCATCTTCGCATTAGATAGAGCCAACAATGCATCGATATATGGGACGGTTTTCACCTTCCCCTTGTCCTTAGCATCGGTGGTGCCATCTTTTATAACCGGTTTGTTAATTTTATTTTCACTTTTATTAGGTTCAGTTAAAGTAACCAGTTTTGGTTCGTCGTCACCGATGACGGTTTCATCAACTTCTTTCACCACCCACTCAACCAATGGTAGTGGAAGCCCAGCCTTATTATTGTATTTCTTACCGCTTATTAAGATACTTACCTAGTTCACTTGTTTCTTTGAGCTTGAACTGTAATAAATTTGGTTCACCGTGGTGTCACTCGGTAGCTGACCCGCACTTTTCTGCAACTTTTCCATGTCTGTGGCGAGTTGGCCAATCTATTTTGACATCATTTCTGAAGTTTTGTCTCGTAACTCGAACTGAATCTGAGTATCCTTCTGATTATCCATCACTATTTTCAACAAAGCGTCCAACTTAGAGTGCACGGACTCGTCTAAATTACTCGAGTACCCTTTTTGTTGGTCCTGATTCTGGCCACCCGATGAACTATGACCCCGATTACCATCTCTGTTATAGCCTGACCACTGTTATGATTATACGAACCCTATTGATAACCACCATGTCGTTAACTACCATGCTATTTGTTCTGCTTGAACCGCGAAAATTCGCATTTGACTGGGTAGCCGCATTCCCGTATCTAAAGTTCGGGTGGTTCCTCAAGTTCGATTGATAGGTGTTTGAGTTAAACCCTTGGCCTTTGTACTCCCTGTAAGTATAATTAACTTCCTCCTCGGGATCCTCCTCATCATCATCAAACTCGAGGCAATTTTCTGCCTTAGGCCCGAGTTCACCACAATCCTCACAATACGGAATTTCACCCCGACTTTTCCAACCTCTTTTTTCTTATCTTTTGTGTACACAGGAAACTCACGTTCTAACTCGGCTATCCGATCGGACTCAATTGTTGCTGACTTTACTAATTTGGTGGTAGTCTGTCTCCTACTCCTTTCTACGGCTGCTTATGACTTTTAATCTTCAAACATGAACTCAAGAAAATCCCAGTCGTCTTCTTCAGGTCGGTTTAATAGTTGACCGTTACACGAGGCTTTCAAATGTTTTCTGTCCTCATAAGATAACCCGACAACAAAACAAGTCACTAACTCCCACAACTCTATCTGATGGCGCGGGCACTTTTTGATCATTAATTGAAATCGGATAAATGTCTCGTGAAACAGCTCATGTGGGAACTATGAAAAATGGTGAACCTCCATTCAGGCCTTGTTTGTTTTCGACTGTGAATAATACTCGTTCAGGAACACCTGCTGCATCTCGGCCCAGTTTCTGATATCATACATCGGTAACGAGTTAAACCAGTGTTTTGCTTTGTCTTTTAATGAGAACTGGAATAACCGTAACCGAACCTCATCCTGGTCAAATGTACCATCCCCAATCTACCCGAAAATAGCCGAAAAATCAGACAAGTGTGAATACGGGTCCTCAGAAGCCATCCCGTGAAAATGTGGCACAATGTTAATGTAAGATAATCGGGGATGCTCCTTCTGATATAGCTGGTCTGAACCTACTATTAGGGGCTACATAATTTCTCCTTCGCCCTGCTGGATTAACCAAACTACCTTTGTTGACCTGGATTCCCTAACCCTATCAATTATGTCAGCTTTGTTAACTTTGTTCCTCTCAATACCGTGTATGCCCCTGTTTCGATTCACAAATTCACCTCATGTCCGGTTCACCGGTTCTTCTACCTCTTCATCCTAACCAACATTCACTTCATTTACTGGCTCAACCCCCTTATTATGTCTAACTCGCCACTCTTCCCCATTACTTCCATATTGCCCCTGATCTGTTTTCATTACATTCCCCTTCTTCTTCATCCTCAGTACGAACACTAACGTAATCCTCGTCGGGGTACATCTGAACCCTGTTTCTGGGGTATTATGCGTGGCGAATGGTTCGGCCTAATCATTGTTTCAGTTTTAGTTTTTGGATAAGCGTGCTGAATTATTCGGGTTTGGTTTTTGGTTGGAGTTGACAGGTGGATTCAGGTTGTTCTTTGGGTGTGTCTTGGTTGTTATTGTGGCTTGGGTAGAATATGTTATCTTCATTGAGTGGGTTAGGGTTTAGATTTTGATTATGGTGTTGGTTTTGGTATTGGCTCTGGTGTTTGTTTTGACATTCCATTGTAGATTCTCTTAACTAAGCTCGGTTCTGCATGGCTAATTTCTCAATCTCGGACTCGAAAATAAATAGTGACAGTCTGCTAGAGTGGAGGGTGTGCATAAACCTGTTACCTGCACAAACAACACACCCTGCATAAAATGGGAAAATAAAATTTAAACTAAAAACAAAAAATTAAAACTAAACTAAACTAAAATAAAACAAGAAAATCAGATAACACGAAAACACTAAGCGCACTAACTTCCCGGAAACGGCGCCATTCTGATGCTAGATCGTCGTTATCTAGTAAAAAAAAAACAATTAAAATCAGTTCTTATTCACCTAAGCAAGCTAGGGTAACTAAGGTGTCAAACCACGAGAAGTATGTGGCCAGTGTAACTTGCAACAGATTTATAAGATTATGAAGTAACGGTTTAATAGTGTTGATCACACAAGAAAACAAGTTTTGGTTTTAATATTAAGCAAGCAATTAAACAATCTTTCAAGCAATTAATAGAAACAAATCACACTCGGGATTCATGTAAGCAAATAACAGCAATCCATGTTAATTTAACAGATTATTAATCAAATACCAACAAAAACTCATTAACAAGGCAAACCTTAGGCATCAACAATTGCTAACCCACAACACTAGTTATCAAACAATCTCTGTCAGTGTGACCCAACTAAAGGCAATTGTATGCTTCATCATAATCAAACTAGTCAAACAACCATATAAGAAATTATCATAGCAACTAACAAAGTAATCGTTCAGATCGACATAAACCTAAACCAACTGAATGCACAACAATACTAAACATCAATACTCATCGATTAATCAAAGATATATTCAATCAATGCGTTCTTAACACGTGAGAAAATTGAAATAATACAAACTTTACATCCCGGGTATGATTCTAGAAGACTAGTTGTGTCTCTACATCACAAGATCTTTGATCTGGATGATATGGAACATGAATATGATCTCGGGACAAAATCGAAATGATGGAAAATCTCTTCTCTGTCGTAGAAACTGCTCTGGAAAGTGATATCTTGGGTTAAGGTCGTCAAAACATAATATAACATCGAAACCCTAATTTAGTCATTTTTCCCATCCATTACGGTACGCGATGGGATCTTCTCACCGATTCAACATTTTAATATTTTAATACCATCACGTAACGTGATGGTCTTCTGTCCATCCCATCACATATCATGATGGGTCCCTTCCCCATCTGACATAATTTCTCGTCTCGTTTTGCATGCTAGCCATCCCGGGTCTTCGTCATGTGCCCGTACAGATCCAAAATTGATGCTTTAAGTACCGAAGTTCACACAATAAACAGTTAAAACTAAATACTTACCGAACTAAACTATATACAAACTGACCAAACATCAATTGCTACTAGTTGGGTGTACGAGCAATGCGGCGGGGTGCAAGCGCAACTCGACATTGAACACATAATCAGTGTTGAAACATGTGTCACCTAATGACAATGCGTACGCAGCACAGAATTGGACGCGTAACTAACCAAAGATTGAAAATGCGTAACCGGTATCATAATGCACATTAACGACATTAAACATGCTTAACCGACATCGGGGCGTAATTCATGTCGATTGCTGGTGTAGGGCATTAGGTTGAGCGCTTACCAAGAATGGTTACGCGAGTTACATGGTGTTGGACACACATTTATCAACCTCGATACATGTAAACAATGGCATTTGCGTAACCGGTGGTGAAAATCAAGAAGCAAAGCTGAAATATACAGTATTTTCAAATTAATCATATTTTAAACCAATCCGTATAACAGTTTTCGCCCAAAACCTATTCCGACTCAACACCGTTCTGACCTGAACCCTTTCGACTTAAACATGTATCGACCCGAACCAAATTAACCCTTTTTTGTATTGACTTGTTCCAACCCGAATCTAACTCGACTTTTAACCGGTTCTAACTGGTAATCACGTAACATATAAACTTTTTAAAAATAAAAATGTATAAAAATATGATACTCAAATTAAAGAGAATAAAATGCTCGCTTTTAGAGTGTAATTTTTTTTAATATTACCGTGTGAAAAAGTTATGGCCATTTAAAAGACTTTGGGTAGTTTATTTAAATTAATGGGTAATGTGTAACAGTTTTTTAAATTAAAAAAAAGGAGTGAAGTTTAGGGATAAAGAATAAAAGTTTACGTACAACTTGTGAATAAAAGACTTAGTTACCCCTAAATTTTATATTTTAGATGCATTATGAGTTGTACTTAAAGCAATAATTTTGATGCCTCTTAAAAATAAGAGGTCTCTAAATCATATTTTATATATAGTACAGATTAACAATGTTGATACTTGATAGTTTGATCGGTAAATAAATATATAGTGTACTAGACTTATAACCATTGTTTTTATCTCTAATCTCATTTGTGCGTTGAATTAGTTAAAGCTAACACAAACCACCAAATTAAAGCTTGCATCAACTATCAACACTTTGTAGACCATAAAATCCTACCAAATTGCAACCCTTTCGCAACATGCTACTTAACCCGAAACTGGATTTAAACTGACTCGATAGAACCCGAATCAATAAACCCAAGAATAATACCTTAATCTAGAATTGTCTTGTTATCAGGTCATATTTCCACCATTAAGACCTTGAAGAACCTGATGCGATAAACCCAAAACCACATAAAACAACTGGAAGAAGACCCCTATCCAAGAGTCATCCAGATCAGAAGTATCCCAAATCGATCATGATTTATTTGAACCAAAAGATCATCTAGACCAAAGCTATCTAAACAAAATTCATCCAAATTTGATGTATCGTATTAGTGTTTTTTTTCCCAAAAAGTAAAGTTTTATAAACCCAGACTAACATAAAACCAAACAACAAAAACAAACAGCCCTCTCCCAAACAAAGAGGACCACCACAACCGACTAATTACATCAATTTAAAAGAACACCACTTTGACCACTTTAACGATTTAGCTTTAGAACTATATTTTAATCAAAAATAACCCAAAGATTTAGCGTTGCCCAAAATATCTTCAATATTCATCTTTTTTGCTTCAAAAATCTTATCATTCCTCGTTTTCCAAATACTCTAACACCCAATATAAACAAGACCTTGGACCACCATTTTTTCTGTGATATTCGTCATTTTCAGTTCCTATTTGTATTGTAACTCAAAACAGGTTTGTATTCGGATCCTTTGATATTAATAAATGAATTTCATGTTATAATCATGTCTCATATGTGTCTTGTTGTTAGCATCTTTAATAGGGCTTAATTCGCTTTTTTTTATTCTATAAAACAACCTAAAAAAATGTACAGTGACCATAGGTGCCAAGAACTCAAAACCAGTCAAAACCAACAAAACGCGCCGTGCGTGGAATGACCCCTAGCCGGCCGGGTGGCGCAGCCCACTCACCAAACCAGTAGAAGTTGAATCTTGGTTTATTTTCAATCATTTGCGCATGCTAACTCAAGTTCTTTCCATCCAAACCAACCGAGACTTATTCCATAAACATTTTACTAACCTCAAAATATATTATATCTCCAAACCAACCGAGACTTATATCATTCCCCGAACCAACGAATCGAACACTCTCTTAAGACTATGTTTTGCGGTTTTAATTGATTAACTTCCAAACTTATCTAAGCTACTGACTGTTATAAATTATTTCTTATAAATTACCATTTTGAAGTGACGGGTTCGAACTTGATGACATATCAAGACCCGAACCGATTAAACCGAACACACACTTAAGTCCTGTTTTGGTGTTTATCTTAGAAGGATTCGTGCACTTTTTCATTAAACCAATCCCCTCATATTAACTCAACAAAGGTTGAGTTAACCAATAGATAAAACACTGGGACTCGATTTCCATCTAGTTTACTTGCCAAATCGCTTATTTCAAACGCTTACGTTTTACACTTTCTAATATTAAATCCCAAAACGCTATGACTAAGCCTTGATTATTTATTTCATTTGTCATTTTATTTTTATTTTTCCTCAACAACACTATTATCCAAGTCCTTGCATTTTCGGACGTGTGCGCTAAACAGATACTTCTGTTCTGAAGGATCTTCTAAGTCTTCTAAGTTTCTTCTTTCCAATTGAGTAGTTTCACTCTTCCTTTTCCATTTTTTATTTTGGGGAAAGCTTGTTTAACATATTACAAAACCATCTGTTTTAAGACTTAGATCCTCAACCCACAATTTTAGAGTATGTGATACTTAGAAAAATTGCCTTATTGATGTTATATGCCTCATATGGACTATGTATTTATTTTATTGTTGTTGTTGGGCCTCATCCTCGTATAAGTATGATTATACGTTTGATTGTCCCTCCTTGTAATTCGGTTGTTACTAACTAGAAAGGAGCCTCATTTACTTATGTTTCATGTACTTTTGATTGTAACATCCCGAAATTTCTAAATTAATATTAATTATACTATTTATTTTTGGTGAGAAAGTTTACTCTGGTTAGCGGAGAAATAATAAATAGAGTAGGAGTTAGCATGGGTCGGGATAGTGTTGGGTAATGGATATGGGTTATGGACTTTGGTTAATAAGGAAGGAAGATGGACCATGGGCTCAAGCCCATGATCTATAATATTTAAGCATTAAATCACCCTTTAATCCTTTCATTTCACACATACTCCATACACCACACAAAACACACACTTAGCTCTCTCTCATCCTACTTTCTCCCTAGACGAAATAGAAGAAACCGAGCATCAACCCGAGGTAATAATAGTATGATATTGTAGAGATACAAACCCGTTAGATTTAGTCACGAAACAATGAGCCGACACCGTTAAATCGTTGAAGTCACGAGATCCGAGTGGAATCGGGTATAAACCGAACCTAAGATGAGCTTAGGGATCACCCTAGTTCAGATCTGGATCGAACGGGAAGAAAAATGGTGAAAACGGTGGCCAAACGAGTGAGATCTCGCTTTTCCGGCGAGATTCACGTTTTTCCTGAAACGGGGCGCCAGAAAGGCGGTGCCGAAGGTTGTGTCACATCAGATGTGACGTCTGACGTTCTGACAAAACCCTAACCCTAATTCGTTACGGAATTCTAACGAATTAAGGGTGATTCGTTAACGGAAGGGTAGCCAGTTCGTTATGGCAATTCGTTAAGGTGGGAGGACGAACTAGAAGCAGCTCGCTAATTGATTCGTTAAGGAGAAATGACGAATGAGGATAATGAATCAGACCATGTTAGCTGATTCGTTACTCGTCCATTCGTCATGGCAAGATAAAGAATTAGCTCACTAAGTTCGCTAAGTCAAGATAACGAACTAGGCGGTGTTTTGATAACGAATTAGACAGTGTTGTGATAACGAATTAGGCTTAATTCGTTATAGCAAACAAGTCGGCGAATTAAATAATAATTTAAAATCGTAATGCAAAATGTGATAAGACAGTTAATAGAAATAAAATTTTTCCAAGCTGACCTGGCAGCTCAACCCCAGCCAGGGGCTCTGCCCCTTGGACCCTGCTAGGGGTTGCCGCCCTAGAACCCGCTGCCAGGGGCGCTGCCCCCGGACCCCCGTTCGTTGTGGGTTATGAATAAACTAGAAACGCGATACAGATAGTGATAGTTAACTGATACGTGTAATTGTTATACAGTTAGTCGTGCTCAGCTCAAGAAAGGAATAGCTACTATCGGTGAACGTAACAGAATTCAGGTGAGTTTCTAGCCTCATTTCCTTGTTATGTTTTCGGGGCCGTGTGCATACTCGATGTGAAGTGTGAATACACTTACCTTAAGTGGTAAGTGTATGCTATAGATGTTATACGAGGTAGCTATTATATAATGCTTGTCGATGCGTGAACGATCTTCGGATATTGCACGTATCGCCAAGGATAGTGATTGCCAAGTGGTTGTTTATGTGTACGAATGCTATGATGTGACTTGCTTATTATGTAATGATATGAAGTGTGTTGTAGACAAGTAGAGGTAGAGTGTTAGAAGTGGCAAGAGTCTAGTAAGAGTGTTAGTGGCATGACGATAGTACGTGGTAGGGTAAGCCTATACGTGACTTCGTTATCAAAGTGGCAAAGTGGTATAACGTTATACGTTATTAAAGTGGCAAAGTGGCATAACGTCATTCGTTATTAAAGTGGTTATGTGGTAGGGATAATTAAGAGGTTAAGTGGTAAGGTGAGCAGGTCAGATAGTGGACTACGTGTCTTCGGATACGTATATAATGCATGTAGTGGTTGTATGATAAGTTGCTTGATTAACTAGAACTCACTCAGTGTAGCTGACTTTTAGTATGCACGCATGTGAGCTGATTATAGAGTTAGCATGAGGACGGCACATGGCATGGATTGAACGGCTGGCATCTGAAGATAGAAGTAAAGATGTTTTAAATATAATGTTTTGTGTTATGATAACAAAGAAAAGATTTAATGTTTTGTAACGAATGGTTGATGTTTTATATTCCGCGAAAAGTTTTAATTAACTCTGAATTGTAAGAACTGTGTTTATGAGTAAATCTGACGCTAAAGTAGGGCTACTGATAACGGGGCCTTACATTGATGCATTTATTCGATGTTACACATGAATTGTGATTTTGGCCTCATTATACATATAAAAACTAGTGATCTGCTCATTAATATTCATGTTGAGCAAATTTATTTTTATACAATGCTATAGGTATGATAATATGTTGAATGAAGATTTGAAGACGTTATCATCTAGTTTGGACCTTTAAGTTATATTTAATGAACAATTATTACTAAGTTATTTAGGTTGTTTTTTTTACTAGAATTATATTGTATTTGAACAAGTTATGCTTGAGTGGAATATTGAATAATATGTTTAATTATTGTTATTTTAATAGTGTCATGTGTTCATGCGCAATCAACGTCGTGTCCAACATGTTCCGGTGCTTTTGATCGGGGTGTGACATTTTCCTTCTCACCTAGCTCCATCATATTCAGACCTTCAAGCAATTATCTAAACGAGGAATAAGTAAATAGTGAAACCTTACACCACCAACTATTCCCATTCCAAACACTGTAGCCACCCAACATTTTGTAAAAACATGATCCACTACTTCGAGGGCTGACTTGCATAGAACACACCTATTCATTTACCTAAGACACTAAGTTTTGTGAAAGAGCATGTGGGTGTAAATGTTCTAATCAAGCTAGGATTTAACAAATTTGAGCCCACATTGGAGCTATGTGGTCATTTAATAAAGGCTCGATCTGACGTAAAAGACATAACTTTTTTAGGCTTGGGAGACTAAACAACCATATTTTTTGGGGTCTACTTTTCAATGCAGATTTACATGTTGCTAGTTTGGGCCTAGCTTGTTGGTTAAGTTTATGCATTTGTCCTTTGGGCCTTAGGCTTTATCAATTGATTAAATAGTGTTGCAATAATTACATATTCGTAATATTTTTCTTTCAATAAAGTTTACTACGGAGTTTCCATTTTCCTAAAAAATTATTATTAGTTTATATCATTAATTAAATAATTTTAGATGAAAAGGAGAGATGTTTATCTTAATGATTATAACTTCATTAAGTTGAAGAGCTTTATTAGATACTAATCAAAGAAAACTAGCTTAAATCATAAAACTAGAATAACCCCAAAAGATATAATAATAGATTTAAAACTAACTGAGTACGGTGTTTATGGCTTTGTGCAATAAATATATGACCATCGTATTATACTGCTATAATTGAGAATGGGAAGCTGATAAAGCAAATAGGTTCTCGATCAAGTCTTAAGATTTCGTTGTCCAACAGCAAAGCTACGATAGACCATTATAGGTTTGAACGGTGCAACTAGGTCCCAATGAAATGCAACGTATTTGGTCGGAGGGTGGAGATGGACAATATACCGACGTTAACAGCGTTAAATGTGTGAAATGTTCAGCTTGGATCTTTTTCATATCCTCCATGTGGAAATGATATGGAGGCCTTGGAGCACTTGTTTACTTTTTGCTACATAGCTTCGGTAATTTGGCATTTAGCACTTGGTTTAACACCACACAAATTTTCGCTTTTTCAGTTAAAGATCTATTTGAATTCTACAAGTCGGTTCACAAGGACGACTTGCACTTGCATGTTAAATATGGTATCGTCGTAATAGTGTGTTGGTCTATATGGAAGGATAGAAACAATGCATAATTTTCAGTCAAAGAAGCTAATCCTATATCAATTACGGAGGATATCAAAGCTTTTAGAACATCCTCTATGGTGAGGGGTTTTGAAGCCCTTCCACAGTGTCACGTTAGCGCCACGTGGACACTGAGGACATCAAATCCCCACCCAAAGATGCCTCTCTATGGTGAGAGGGCTTCAAAGCCCCTTTAATTTTTATTTTTTTTTAAAACCAAAAAACCAACGAATTTATTAAATATAATAATAATAAAATACAAACTGAATTGAACTTAAAAACATATCATCATCATCGTACTCAGTATATCCCACCAATAGCAAAGCTATGGTAGGGTCTGAGGAGAGTAAGACGTACACAGCCTTACCTCTACCCCACAGGGATAGAGAGGCTGCTTCAGGTGAGACCCTCGGCTCGATAGTAGTTTTGCATCAAGCCTTGGATATAAGGCACATAGCACTCAATCATCAGGACACGGCTGATTGGTGCATGTACCCTTGTCTTTCGGCTATTAACGCCACCACATGATGCCTGATTAACCTTCCGCCACTTTTAACGTTATTTTCACGAGATTAGTAAAATAACGTCAAAAATAGTGCAATTTCACTTTTGTCCACCCGAGGGTTCACACATATATACATTATATGCGCGCACCATATAACTAAAAAAATCAACTATTTTTGTTTGCCGTCGTTGTCGCCGCCGTTTTGTTGTTTGTTTCTCTAAATATGTTCAACGAAATCCGAGTCTGAATAACGTCGGGATCGGGGTAGTAATTGGGTGTCGAAGATGATTCGGAAGACATATTTTTGGAGAAAATTATATAAGTTTTAAGAGTGTATGATATGTTTTTATTGAGATTGAGTGATATATATATATATATATATATATATATAATTTTTTTTATATAACAGTCATATAGCCGTTGGTGGGATGGGCCCACCCATTTTCTCTCTTCCGCGCCGATGGTTGGAACGAGGCGCCCCTTGGTGGTGTTCAGCGCCCAAGGGCGCCCGTCATCAACCATTACCGCGCCCCATAGCGGGTGGTCTTAAGTACATGTGGTTTTATAAAATGAGGAAAACTCATCACAAGGACACGTGGGCATATTGGTGTAATAAAAGTTGATAAAAAATAAACATAATACGTGAAAATGGAGTCAAAGCAAGTAAATTTGATCAAAAAGAAAAAGGGAGTTTAGGCATGGATTAGTTAATAATTATAGTCCGTCTTTCTAATCAAAGAACATGTCATGATTATCATCAGCGTGATTTTCTTATAATCATTTACTACACTTGCTAACATCAAAGTTAAACATAATAGGTCCTCTCACTTCTAGATTACTCAAAACACTCCTTAAAAAACTAAGATACTAAAAGTTTTAACCTGAATGGTTTTCTTTTGACGGTTTAGCTTGATAGATTTATGTGTACATAACTTACGTATGTCGGCATGTGCATGTAAAAAACACATATACACACAAAAAGACAACTTGATTAACAAACAAAATGATTTATATTATTTTTTATGGAAAATTCCAAAAATATTTCAACCCACAATTTTAAAAAACTCTCAAAATGGCCCGTCCCAATTCCATCTTCACGATGAGATTCAATGACCCATAAAAACTGACATGTGGCTCACAAATATCATCGTCACGATGAGATTTGAGACCAATCTCATCATGATGATGAGATTTGAGATTATATTTCAGTATTTTATTGGTCGTCGAGTCTGAGCTCATTGTTAACTTTAGAACTTACATGTGAAGATGAGATTGGATGGGTGGGTTATATTTGGAATATACATTTTTTGTTCTCTTGATAATCTTTTGTATTTTTTTTTTGTTAATCGAAAGGTATGGTTCAGTTTTGGTTATACTTTGTTCCAATCTCGAATTGAACCGGACAAACCACATCAAACCTAGGAACCGAACCACGCCAAATTTGTTTAATGTTTATTACCGGATCTATGGCACAAATTTATTTATTTTTTTAGCCAAAATTATTATTTTGGACAATATTCCTTTTTGGACTCAAAATTTTCAAAACCCGAATACAAAACCAAAAACGATCAATAACCTATCTAACCCAAACATAAAAACCAAAAGCAAAAAACCGAATTCTCGGTTTTAGTTCTAGGTTGAACACTTTAAACCAAAACAACCTATGCACAGCCTTAGGTAGGGGTGTTCTTCGGGTTCGTTTTTCGGGTCGGGTTCCTCAGGTTTCAAAGTTTTAAATGCTGACCCGAAACCCAACCCAAATTTATCACGGGTTTTTCGGGTTCGGGTAATTCGGGTTTGGGTTTTTTCGGGTTGGGTTAATCTGGTTTCGAGTATCCTAGAAAAAAAACTAAAAACCAAATAAAATTTAAAACTACAATGCTAAAATTAAAACAACATATTCTTCTTTGCTTATAACACAAATAATCAAATAATAAACTAACATAACTTGATAAAACAATTCAAAATGAGAGTAAAACTAACTCGAACCATAATCGTATTCGTATCTAATCGGGCGTGCTTGGTTGTTCGATTACGGTTGCTATTAGTAATAAACGGAAAAAAAAAGTTATAATAAGCAATCGATCCATAATAGTTAGAATGACAAAAGTCGATTAGAGCCAGATTCTGATAACTCTAGTGGCAAAGACATAGCCTATTATACATAAAAATGTATTTAATTTCAAAACTAAAAGTTTATTCGGGTTGACCCAAATCTTGTAAATCAAACCCGAGAACCAACCCGAATTACTTCGGTTTGGGTTAGTCTTTTCTCCGGCTCGGGTTCTTCGAGTCTGGTTAGTTCGGGTTCGGATACGGGTTTTTCGGGTCGGGTTTCGGGTAAAAGTGACAGTCCTAGCCTTAGGTCTAAGTTAAACACTTGAACCCAATGCATAGCCTTAGGTCTGATCAATAACATGATTAATAAGTCAGTCGATAACTTGAGTTTAAAAAATACATATCGAACAGTTTTTTTATATGTTAAAACCCTTTAAATATTAGTCACATGCCATTATTGATAGCTAGAGAAAACATGATATGATATTTCAACAAGGCATAAGCCCTCTCTCCAATCATTATTTGGAGCACAAGCAATAAAGTAAGTCGTTTTATTCCTCTTGCTTGAGTAAAAGCGAGTTATAATGATTATTTTAGAGTTAACAGGACAATTGTGAAATGTGGTATCAAGTTGTTGAAATGATTCATCTCTCAAGTAACGAGGGTTTAGGTGTTACTAAGATCATGAGTAGTGGGCCGTTTTCCCCATCTAAAATGTCTCCATAGTGTAGGGAGCACCCCCCCCCCCAACCGCCCGGGCGTTATGGGCTGTTTCGGGGTGGGGTGCTTCCCACAAAGCGCCGGCTGAAAGGAAGGAGGTGCTTGTTGATTGGTTGGTTTTGTTTTTTTTAATATAAGAGTAATAATAAGGTAATGATTGAATGAGCTTCATCCATTACATCCATTTTAACCAAAAAGCCCCTATGGCGTGACGTCACATGGCGTAAAACGTCCCCTTGGGAGCTTCATTCACTAAACACGGTCGAAAATAAAATCATGTTAATTTAAGAGTAAATTTAAGGAGGTGTAAGTTTGCAGTAACAAAAGAGAGAGAATTTATTATATAAATAGATTAAAAGAGTATATTGTGATCAAAGATTTGAATCTGTTAATCATCTTTAATTTTATAGAAAAGTCAACGCACATAAACTAATCCCACTTCTAAGTTTACATATTTTATGAAACTTGAGCCCTTAATCTTACATGAGGGGAGCATCAACACACCTTATATCGGCATGCTGCCATGCTACAATCCCTTTGGTTATTATGTCACATTATACAACGTTTTATTTGCTACTAAACAAGTATGTGATGTTCGTGTTTTTTGTTGTTATGTCATTTGATATATTTGATGACAAAAGTACCTTTCTAACCTCAATTTGTTGTAAAATAAATATACAAAAGACAATGCAATCCATTGAAACTTTGAAAGTACGTACAAGCTTTTCTAAAAAATCTCTATGTAAAGATAGATCGTACTCAAAGCTAAGACAAGGACTAATTAAGGCAAGATGAAAATATATAAAGAAGCTAAGTGAAAGCAAAACTATAGCCCTAATGCCAATCTACGGCATACACTCTTTTAAATGTCCATAACCTCAATTTATGAATTCTGGTATCTCCAAAACCAAATTATCTTTCAATCATACACACTTTCAGAAAAGCACCCATGGTTATCCTGCAACAATAAACCAAACATACCCAAAATATATTTTCATTAAATTTATTCTATGTATTTTATAATACTTATACTAAGAACTTTCAATATACATGGGCTCTTATTTATCATCATTTTTCACTGTTACACCTACCAAAAGAATAAGATAGAGATGACCTACAAAGCCCTGTTAAAAATATCTCATCACGTTAACAACATGAGATCGATGAAATATTGGAAACACAAATGACACCACATTCTCTAAGATTAATAAACACCTATATATGGGTGAATTAATCTGAATAGAAAAACTATTTATGTTACATTTTTGATTAACTGTCAAGTGATATTTATTTTTATAGACTGCAATGAACAAAGCCCAAAAGAAAGAGAAGTAGGGTGACTTAGAATTTGTTTTATGCTATTGGGATAAATTGAATTGGAACATTTGTTTATTTTATTACCATTGTGTGTATCTTTTAATACTAAAATGTACATTGATATAATATTATTACAATTTTGGTTGATTTAAGTGACCTGACTCGGTAAAAGTTAAAGGCTGAAACATGATAACACCGATAAAAGGAAAATTAGACCAACCACAATGATAGTTTGTTACAATCACACACTATGTCAAAAAAAAACTCAATTTCAGCGTAATTTTGATCCGACATGGGATGCTATATCATCCTACAACATAATTGTTAAGTTTTAGGAGCTAAAAAACGCATGGTATAATAACATGAAAGTATCCTTTAACCACCCCCCCCCCCCCCCCCCGGTTCCCCAAAAAAAAATTTTCTTTTTCCCAATGTTGCAAAAGTCGCTAGGCGGCCGATCCCCTTGGAGGGAGTACTCGGAGTACTCGGGGAGTACTCGGAGAGTACTCGGACATGATAAATATAAAGAAAATTAAGTTTTGGGTAATGTATATATTTCAAATATCATAAGTTTACTAATATTTATAACCAAATAAATGAATATCAATATAAATAAGAGAAATACATTTTTAAACACTAAATTATTCTAAAAAATGTTAATTATTAATTAAAAAAAAACGATATTCATTCTTTAATATTATAGAAATACGAATTATGTTGTATTTTTTAAGTCAAAATAGACCAAAGTTAACCGACTAGATGTGATTCTGGCTAATGTTGACCATCTTTGACCAATTTTTAGTAACTAGGCGGAGTTAAAGAAACTCCCTTCGGCACCATGCCTTGTAGCGAGTACTCGGCCTTGTAGACCTACTTTTACAACATTGCTTTTTCCTAAAGAAAAACAATAAACCAAAAAATCTCAAAATCACTTGCTATAAATTGAAGCCATTTTACAAGTCCAGAGTGCCCCATCACATTCCTTTTCTTCCAAATTAGTTTATTGAGTGTCACAAACATGAAATTGCTTAGGTTCCTCTTGTGCATTCTGTTGGTGGTGGTGGGGGTCTGCATTAATGGTTGGTTGGCAGCCGAAGCAGCCCCGGACTGTAACCCGATCCAATTAAGTCCGTGCGCCACCGCGATCCTATCTTCCATGGCCCCATCACAAACTTGCTGCGAAAAGATCAAAGAGCAGCTGTCTTGCCTTTGCAAGTACATCAAGAACCCAACATTGCAGAAGTTTATCAACACTCCAAATGCTAGAAAGGTTGCAGCTACTTGTGGCACCCCTTTCCCCACTTGTTAATCACACACTCGTTATCTTTGTTAAGTTAATATTCTGCGTCTGCACGTGCGTTTTTATTTTGTTTGAAGGTTATTAAGTTCCAAAACAAGGCACTTATATTAATATTAGTAGTAATATCTGGAATGCTACTATGTATGGAAGTGTAATGCTTTTTTTTTAAAAAAAGTTGATGGCACTTTGTAGTATGGTTTATGAAGATATTGAGTTTTAAGAACCTGGAATTGTTGAACTTACAAAAGCAAACAACCGTAAGACCTTATAAAGATGTAATTAATAAGGAACCGATTATTCAAATGATAGGCTCGTATAGGGTATATGTACCGGCATGGTTGTAAAAATCCCAATTAAACAACTAATCCCTGATTAATCGTTAGTTGGTACCTCACCGACTAGTATCCAATTAACTGCTTGGTCAAAACTGAAAAATTCATATATTAATTTGGTACATGTATGTATATATATAAAAAATTACATACAAATTTCAATTCGATCAATCCCCATTAATGTCGATTAATCATTAATCACTACCCCCATCGACCGGTTAACAGCTAGTGAGTTCTATAGCACCAGGTACAGGTAAGAAAGTAGAAAAGAGGAAAGGAGACAGGTCAATAACTCAATAATAGCAATAATCTACTAATAATTAAATTTAAAACAATAATAATAACCATCAGAAAATCCCTTCTAAACAATTTGGTTTTTCTTTAAATTGCAGGTGTTTGTTATTTTTATCAACTAAGCCTAAAACATTGGTCATGTTGACCAAAATGAATAATTTTAGTTACGTTCTTTCATTTCAATCAAGTATTTAGTTAATATGTATGTTACTTATCAAATGGCTTGTAGTTTAATGGCATCAAGGTATTTATTAAGGAGAAAATCTCTCAAATGATGATGGTTCAAGTCTCATAGTTAGAGATGTTCAAAACGGTTTGGGACTAGGAACCGGAACCGGTTCCTAACCGGTTCCTATATTCAAAACCACCTTTTAAACCGGTTCCAGGCTCGAACCGGTTAGGGAACCGAACCGGTTCTCCCACCCTCGGACCCCTAACCTATCTAACCGGTTCTTACCGGTTCCTAACCCGGTCAAAAAACGGCTATTTTTGACCCCAACGGTCAAAAAACGGCCAAAAAAAACGGTTAGGAACCGGTTCTTGTTCCAGAACCGGTTCCGGTTCCTACCCGCCCCCACTCAGAAATGCAAGAACCGGTCACGGATCATCGGGTTGAATCAGATAGGGTCCGGTTCCTACAAAAAACGGGTAGGAACCGGTTCGGGTCCGGTTCGGGTCCACCGGTTCGGTTCCAGGAACCGGTTTTGTTGATCATCTCTACTCATAGTGGACAAAATTAATGTGTGATCAGTTGCGTTTCAGAACTTTGACCAAACTTAATGGTTCATTCATGTTGTATTTCTGCACCCATCCTGCGTAAGACCGCAACAAGAGTATAAAACGGGTCCATTTCAAAGGGCATTACAACAGTCCAAAGCTACGCAAGATACTTATCCGGACTAGAAAGCTAACACTAGTTCGCACTGCGGATACTATAATCAAAGCAACCAAGTGTTGTGAATTGTGGAATCCGATACTCGTTAGCAAACTAGGGATCACCAATAATAACATACCAGTTATAAACAACCATGGAACAAAACCTGACACGTTATGGACCAAACCATGGAAATCTCCACATCCACTCATTTAAAATTATTCTCTCTCGAGTCGTTGTGTCATAAGACCATAATGCCTATTCTCACCCTCACCCCATAGTCCTAAGGCAGTGCAAGGAGAATCCTGCTTTGTGAGTTGCATTTTACGGTTTCAGTGCTAGCAAGTCATCCAAATTCCGTTTATTGCCGATGGCAGAGTTCTCTTAACTGGATTGAAGATTTCTTCAAGCTACACCATGCTTTTTCAGAACTTACCACAATACGTATGCAAAACAACGTGACACCCATCACCTAGGAGGTCTTAAACTCCAATGGCCTCTAACCTTCACAGCATCTCAAACATACATACTTTCTGACTTCATGGTTTCCATGTATTTTCATCAACAATCTTTACCATAACCACCTTAACATTTACACACACTGATCGACATGATAAGCAACTTGTGTTGGGCGTAGATGACCTTGAAGAGGTTGTGGTAGAAAACTAGTGGAATGTCAAACAATTAGAGGTCACTAGCCAAATTTGTCTTAAAAATGTGATTGCCACGAAAAAGCAAAGCATGCAAAACACGAATATTCGCTCTTACTTTTCATCACACAGGACAAAGCTAACCACCTCCACAACCCACATTACGTACACGGTATATCATTCAGGTTTCTTACAAAACGTCATGTTACTACAGGTTTAATTACATGATATCATCTGCGCGAAAAGAAAAGATAATCCGGATGATTGACCTGTAGCATTGCCAGCCAGCTGTCAGCAGCCTGCAACAAATCGCTCACCAACCGCTGATCATTATGGACCCATAGTGGTACTGGCTTAAACTTGTAAGAAGCAAGACCAAATGCTGGTAATGAAACCACTGGAATGCCATATATCCCATTCGGATAGCTTACAACAGGTGGATGATCACATTGATCACCTGCAAGGAATAAAAGTTATAAACACACAACTTTCAGATGATTTATAGAGAAAAATCAATGGCTGACCTGTCAAGGTAGTGTGAAGAGAATGAAATGTGAGAAAGCAAGCATCGAGATCTTTCAAGGTGGACCCCATGGGAATCCTGTATATTGGGTACCTAATAATAATAACAGCACCGCAAAGGTTCATCAAGTCACATACGTGTGACAAACTCACTATAAGTATTACAACAAAATATAAGATCTTCATAATCATACCAAGCAACTGAGAACCAACTAGATGGCAGCAAGTCACAACTTCTTAAACTTTTTAATTCAGGAAAACATCGCGCAAGATCAAGTATCTGTTAACAGAAAGTATAATTCAATAATGGAATGAAATTAACAAAATAACCTACTTTCAAGTTTTAATTAACCTTATCAGCTAATGGTTCTCGGCCCCAAGGCTGATTCCGCTCCATATACTCAAACAACAGGCAACTTTGAGAGTTAACAGAATCACTATCATCACTACAAAAGCCTTCTTCATCATTCACTGACAACTGACTCATTTGCATACATAATTCACTATGTTCATAATCACTGCTTGCATCACTACTTGAATCCTTAAAAGAGTCGCTACTTGAAGAGTTTAAAGGGTGTCCATATATTTGAATTGCGGATAAATAAGGCACATAATATTGGATGACACTATCAGTGTCGTCCAACATTAAAGGGAATCCAGCACCATATGCACTCCACTCCTTAAAAGATTCCCATAAATCACCTAGCACAAAATATGGTTGACTCTCCATATCAATAGTCCTCCATCCTCTCATAGCTCTCTGCTGTTACACAATTCAATCAGATTCACATTTCACATGGTTATTGTTCTTAAACTAATAATATGACTCGGTTTATTTCAAATCGAAAAATCAAGAGAAGTTAAGTGAATCAAACATTATTAATATAAAAATCAAGAGAGTAACCTTAGAGGGATGTTGAGCAGTTACAGAAGGCGTAACAGATTCCAGAAACCGTTCAAGGTTACACAACGCTGAAGAAGAAGAAGAAGATTCCGTGGCATTGACGTCACTTTGAACTCTATGACGATTGCTTCTAGCTTTCACAGGATTGTAAAACCTATCATCATCGCCACCACGACTCCGCCCAAACTGCAATCCAGCTCCCAACATATCCAATCAATTACTAGTACTAGACTAAATTGGTTCGATAAAATAATTAAACT
This sequence comes from Bidens hawaiensis, assembly GCF_021521415.1. Lineage (NCBI taxonomy): Eukaryota > Viridiplantae > Streptophyta > Magnoliopsida > Asterales > Asteraceae > Bidens > Bidens hawaiensis. Next base: position 5,757,465 of record NW_027491024.1, read on the forward strand.
GATGATGAAACCGCGTTGGCTATTATTATTATTGTAAACAAAAACAAGATGGAATCAGCCGATTGGGATTATTATTATTATTATTATTGTTGTTGTTGTTGTTGTTGTTGTGCTTGTGATGGTTGAAAGCAGGAGGATAGTAATTGAACTAGTCTTTAATGAAGGCCTGATCACTTGATGAGAGAGACGAAAAACACTCCATGTCACGAAAATGGATGGGCGGCTAGTTATTACTAAACTAGCTGGATTTACTCACGGGTTACCACCGATATCTGATCGATATCGGCTTGCTTCTAATAAAAAAGAACAAAAAATAAAGTCCGTCGTAAAATATATTTTAAAGGATATATCAACACTTAGCTTTATAGCGAATGAAAATAATCAACAATAAAAGCAAATATTGATATCGGTTCTGGTATTCTGATAATACCGAGATCGATATCATTTTTGTTTAATACTTTAACTGGAATCGAGTTTGTTACGGTGCTCAATTAAAAAAAACAATTGTTTTCAATAAATAAACTAAGTTATTGAGAAAGAAATAATACAAAAATCAAATTAAATGGAAATAAGTAAGTTAAATAGGTATATTATTTATCGAACATCTAGTAAGATTAAAAGTATACATGAGTAAAATTGATATCCATAAAAGACATATGGGTGAATTAAATTGAAGCATTGTTCAAGTGACTTTCCTTTATTATGGTATATAATAAAGTGGATGGGGGCAGAAAGGATGAGAATGAAAGAGTTGGCAGGCACGTGGTCCAGGAACGTGTGCGGTTGTGATGTGGAGAATAGTTGTGGCCTTCCTTGCAGGAACTATGTAGCACGTACGTTTAAACCGAAACCATGAATGCACTTGTCACAGTTTAAAAAATTGTATCAGCTTTTATATATAATCAAATCATTTTTTTTTATTATTTTTGATTTAGTTAAAAAAAGCTGATAAAAAAAATATGTTGTTTTCGGATTTCGGTTTAACTAAATGGTTTTAACAAAGCCCTGGGAATCTAGAAGTTATTTTTGAATAAAAAAAAGTAATATGCATACAATAAGGTGTAATGTGAAGCTTTGATTGAGGAGCGTTAAATGAACGGTTGACAGTCCTTTGTTTACGAAGAAATACATACCCAACCTATAGAGGTAGAGTTCCAAAAAAATCCAAATACCCATAAATATCACCTGCGGGTAAGAGGGAGCCCCCTCATGTAGCACCCGCGGGACATATGGATCACCCGTATAACCCACTGAAAAAAGAACGATGGTGTGTCATAAAGACCATGCGCGGAAGCATCCAGGCACCCTCAGAAATATCCGTAGGGTAACAAATTCACCCGCTAGGATGTTCGGAAGGCGATACCACATGACAACTGTAATTAACTAATTACCATCTAGAAGAATTAACAAGATCATTTCTTGAAGGATACGTGACCCTTCAGCCAATGAATGAAGGACAGCTGACCAAGTTGTTATAACCGTGCACATGGCCAAGTTACATATCGTCCTATCATAATAAGACACGTGTCCAGGTTATAGCCATACACATGCAACGTGTAGCTCAACCTATCATATGAGGGCACGTGTCCAGGCAGTCACGAAGGATATTCTAGAACATGACAACTGGCCCAATCACATTCTCACACTCTTCGGCTATAAATACCTTCACAATCTCCTTGAGGTATTCATTCACTCCCCACTATCTACTCTAAATACTTAAGTACTTTCTCTCTATCATGAATGTACTTATTCTCATGCCGGAGGGTGGTTACGGGAAGACCCCCCTCTTGTCCTTCCCGTAACGAGCTCACGGTGTCTGTTTTGCAGGTTTCTATCACTGGACTTCGGGAAATTGTGCTCATATCATTGTTGGTTGTTGTTGTATCCTACCATGTGGACTCATTGGATCTAAGACCCGTTAATGGGAGCAGATCCGTGTTTCTTCATTGGCGCCATCCGTGCTTGTGTTAAAACTGTGAAAATCTCTTGCTTCTGTTGGTTCGTACGATATGAGTCAATTTTTCGAAGGGCCGACGGGAACTCCTGCACTTGTTTCATGAACTACTGATGATGTAACACCTGGAGGCTTCACCTTAGGTGCCCTAGGTATCTTAGAGCGTGTTACAGCACCAGGTGGTCCAACTCCAACTGATTTAGGACATGTCATGGCGCCGGGAGGTTCTAATCCTAGTGACACATGACGAATCAATAGAGAAACTCGCCGGACTCGCACAGAATTGGGTCTAGAAGATGATTCTGAACCGGCGAGAACTCAACATCGTAGTTCCAGAGCTAGAGGACCCTTGTCTCCTGATGAGTGGTTCCGTATCCAGCAAGAAAACGCCGTAGCTGAGTACGAACGTCAAGTGCATGAAGAGTGACTCCATGCTCGTGCTCTGACTTATGATGAAAATCCCAGGAGATCTCTTTCTCCTCCTGCAACGGCGAGGAAGAGCCAGATCCGTCATAGCGTTCAGACAGAAAGAGATCCTGAGGAAGTTTGGAGAATGCGTGAGCGTCCTCGCAGGGTCATGCGTGTACCAGCTTACGTAGACGAATATGAAAGTCATGATTCAACATATCATCCGGGTGATATCAGTTATTACTGTGGTGATAGCAGACTTCCTTTACGAGGAGGAACTAGTTACCCGCGAGCGGTAGTTCGCTACGCGGAATATCACAGTGATGCTGAGGAAGACTTCTCTAAGCCTTATTGTCCAGCAGCCTTTGCTGAAAAGTCAAAGTTCATTTCGCGCATTGCAACAGCCTCGTTCCCAGTAAACGCAAAAATACCAACGTCTGTTGGAAAATACGATGGGATGACGGATCCCAGCGATCATTTGTTGAATTTTGTGGCCGTAGGAGGAGTCAGCGGTTGGACTCTTCCTTACTGGTGTCATATGTTTGCATTAACATTCACTGGGGCAGCGCAGGAATGGTTTGAGAAGTTACCGGATGAACAAATTAGGAACTGGGATGACTTTGTGGCCAAGTTTTCCCAACATTTAAGTCAACAGAATAAGCATACTCGTGATCCTTCGGAGATATTAGATGTGGTAAGACGAAACAATGAATCCATCGAGGACTTCATAACCCGGTTCAATAATGAAAGCCTTAACATTAGCGGGGTCAGCGAGGAATTGCTGAGGGGAGCGTTCCGCAAGAACGTGAAATGTGACGACTTGATCCGTACTTTGACGGGTAGGGACGAAATGCCCAAAACTTGGGACAAAATCATGACAGCAGCAAAACTGTATGCAAGAACAGAAAAAACTTTGAGCTCCGGTAGCCAGAAGCAAATACCGAAAGTAGAATTTCAAAATCCGCGACCGAATAGACAGGCCAAAGGAACAATTTGGTCGAGACTTCAGCCGTCCGCAGCACCATCAAAGCAATTTGATGCCAGATCTTTGATTGACAACAAAAATAAGCAGAATTCTTCAGCCCGGACTTCAACAATTGGACTCTATTGTCGAAAACTTCTTCGGAAATTCTTACTACTGAGAATGTGAATTTTAGAAAACCTCAACCACTCACAAGGAGATCATTCCTTGATGCCAAAAAACATTGTTCATTTCATAATGATATAGGGCATAACACGAATGAATGTGTAACTCTGAAAAACGAGATTGAAGCAGCTGTGAAGTCTGAGAAACTTGAATATTTGGTCAAGGGTGCAAAACCTAGGACTAGTAAAGCTCCCGCGCGATATAACCAGGGCCCGTCCAAAAAACAAGTTAAGGATCTGAATGTCCACATGATTCAAGGCGGACACAGAGTTGGTGGGAAGAGGAGAGAATTTCTAGACAAGGAATGGAAAAATGAACCACTAATTTTTCCGCGAGTTAAGGGAGGGTCGTGCAACAAGAATCCTTTGATAATCACCGCCCTCTTTGGTCATTGCCGTTCGCAGTATGTTTTCTTTGACACTGGCAGTACGTCGGATATAATGTACGAACGTGCTTTGAACAACTGGATGAGGAAGATAAGGTGAAGTTGAGACCAATCCATGCACCTGTATCTGGATTTGTAGGCGAGGTGATGCACCCGCGAGGGGTTATATCATTTCCGGTCACTCTTAGTGACGGAGTTCATTCAAGAACGGAAGACGTTGAATTTTTGGTCTTGCCGGCGACATCCAAACATGACATAATTTTGGGGCGTGAGGCAATTGGTGACTTTAATACTCACCCATATACAGCTCACGGTGCGGTTGGAGTTCCAACACGTACTGGCGTAGCAATTATTCATGTTAATCGACATTGCTTCACAACAGAGAGTTTAAAACCTAGAAAAGTCCCAAAACAAGTTCAAAGGACTGAGCCGGAAAAATGGGTATTGAACAAGAAGTTCCCGGATCAAACTTTAACGATTGGACTTGCTATCTCTGAGATAGTGAGGACATTTCTGAAACAGTTGTTGACAAAGAATATAGATGTCTTTGCATGGCAACCCGCGGACATGACTGGTGTCCCGCATAAGATTGCAGCGCATAAGTTGCGAGTAAACCCAACATTTACTCCGATTGTGCAGAAAAAAAGTAAAATGGGTTCGGAACAAACTAAAGCGATGAACGAATAGGTACAAGACCTTCTTCATGCTGCAATCATTCGTGAAATCAAGTATCAAACATGGGTGGCTAATCCGGTCATAGTTCCAAAAAGTAACAGAACATGGTGGATGTGCATAGACTTTAAAGATTTGAATAAAGCATGCCCAAAAGATTGTTATCCATTACCAGAAATTGATCTTAAGGTAGACGCCGTTGCCCCGCTAAAGTTTAAATGCTTCCTCGATGCTTACAAAGGTTATCATCAGATCCGCATGGAGGCGGGAGATGAGGACAAGACAGCATTTCGCACATACCAAGGTACATTTTGTTACAAAATGATGCCTTTCGGATTGAAAAACGCGGGTGCTACCTACCAGCGTCTAATGGATCAAGCTTTCAAGAATCAAATTGGTCAAAATTTGGAGGTATACATGGATGACTTGGTAATAAAAAGCATAGAAGAAGATCAAATGTTGAGGGGCATCGAAGAAACAATTGGGACTTTAAAAGATACCAACATGAAGCTGAATCCAGCCAAGTGTTCCTTCTGGATGGAAGAAGGAAAATTTTTAGGTGTGATCGTGACAGGTGCGGGTTTTAAAGCCCACCCAGATAAAGTTTAGGCAGTAGCCCGCATGCCTTCTCCTTCTTCCCTAAAAGAGGTGCAGACACTCAATGGGAGATTGGTTGCATTAAACAGATTTCTCGCAAATCATGCAGACAAATCTTATCCATTTGTTTCAACTTTGAAAAATTGCCTCAAAAATGCACATTTTAAGTGGACCGCGGAGGCTGAGCAAACATTCTTAGAGGTCAAGAAATGCTTAATGGAATTACCTACATTGACACCACAATATGCGGGAGAACCTTTGACGCTATACTTATCAGCGTCGGATATTGCCATTGGAGCCGTGCTACTGACGGACATAAAAAATGTCCAAACGCCAATCTATTTTGTCAGTAGGACATTGACAGACCCAGAGACCAGATATTCGATGCTTGAAAAGCTGGTTTTTGTAACATTCGTTATTTTTCAAGCCCGAAATTTGACTCGTTTGAATTTTTATTAATATTAACCGGACGTTTGTTTATGTATTAAAACCAATAAATTATTAGTTTGGTTGGTCATTGATCATTTATTTAAATTACACCACTCGTAAATGTTTCGTTTATTTAATAAAATATTAGGACTATCTAACTTGTGTATTTTCACCCCCATAGTTTAACATATCTAATCTTTAAGCAATAGACATAAGTCAGGGACCAGTTATGCCAACTTACCAAACCCCTTTTCTTCGGTGTAATTGATCTTTCCAAATCCTTCCTTGACCCATAAACGTGTTAGCCGACAACCTAGTTATAGTAAACGATAGTAATTTGACAGCTAATTCAAATGAAAACGAACCGCGGCTAGAATGTTCAAGTTACCCTATAAATACACAATCTTAATTCAAATAAATCGTACAACACACTCCTCTTATTTTCACGAGCCTAAGCCCTATAGATAATTAGATTAATTTGTTCATTCAGTAGTTCGTTTTTACTCACCTCGAGCCGACCTTGTTTTGATCTCATTCACCCTCGTCTGATCCTTGTTTGAGGTAACTGATTACATGATTTTAATCGCGATTCCTTGGTCTCCGTTAACCCTATGGTTAATTTGATCCAGTATGACGGATTGGATCAATTTGATTTCTAGGGTTTGTTTAATCAAATTTGTTATGAACTGATAGTGTTTTTAATTAATGAATACTATATCTGTTTGCAAGTGCTGGTTAGCCCAGCTGGTTAAACACGTGAGCTATGGGGGTAGAGGTCGCGGGTTCGACCCCCTGCCACCCCATTTTTGTCTTTATTTTTGGTATTTGTTTAAATTAATCAATTCTAATGGTTTTAAACCTTAATAAATGATAAATAATTTATATTTTGTTAAATCAACATATTAACTCGTTGTTTTCCGAATCTCGGTTAGAACTAGATATATATACATAGATATCTATGTATATATATATATATGTATAAAAAATTGTTAAAGTATAAGGGTTTTTGTAATAAATATTTAAAAATATTTTGTTTAATTAGAATAGATAAATTAAGATATATAATATTATTTTACATAATAACTTGGCTAAGTAATTTATAAACAAATGGCATTTGTATAAATATATATTGTTGCCGCTTTAATAATATAAGTACGAATATTTTATAAACAATTATATTTTATGCAATATTAATTTATAAGTAATCTTTATTAATCATAAACTTTAAATAAAATATGTTATACGCTTAATACCCGTTCATATCTTGTTTCTCTCTTAGTCCATTTGTTAATTTGTAGTATTTCTCGTTATTACACTTGTTAGGATTTGACTTTGCTACCTTTCGAGCGCGACGCTTATCCTCCTACCAATCTTAACGTATTTATTCATTCGCTTATTCTCTAAGTTGAGTTTACATATCCCCATTTTTCATCTTTTAAATTTTGGGGGTGGCATGTATACCCTATTTAAATTACTCATTTTTATTACTTATCCATTTATAACACAATTCAATATATGTATATGTGTGAATATTGCATGCTCTATGTGCTTAATTGTTTATCTTATGTTTGATGGTTGGTATCTCATCCTCATCTATCCTCATCTAGTATGATAATACATTTACCCAAGTACTTTGATTTCGTATCAATAAGAACGGGTCCTCATCTATTTAGTTGTTTACATTTTCATATGAATTGTGATTTATTTATATACATAAATATATAAAACTAAAATTTATGTATTCTCACCAACATTCGTGTTGAAAAACTCTAATTTTATACATTCTACAGGTACAAGTAGTTTACTTTCATCATGATTGAAGATATTAGTTTTTACCTTAGGATATTTATTCTAAACCCAAAAAGTATGATGTATTTATTCTGTATATTGAATTTGTATACTTGTTTTAATGTTAATGAAATTAAATAATTATTGTCGCTTTAATTAGTGTCTTCTGAGCTACTGTCCAATCAATACGTTACGCCCCGACATGTTCTGCCTTTGGTCGGGGTGTAACAGATTGGTATCAGAGCCGAAGGCTATAAGATAGGTGGTTAGATATAACGGCCTACTAGCATGCTTAGGGTCCCTATACGTGATATGCCCTTACGTGTTTGTACCCTGAATCATATTATTGATTGCAGTATCTTATATACTATTTAATGATTTAATATTATTCTTGTACACAAAAGCACACACTTAATCTGAGGCTATGACTCACTCTCAAAATTGTTTTCAAAACTCTAGAATGATTTTTAATCGGAAAATTCGTTAAGAAATCTCACCTTTTTGCTCCCCTATCCTTGAGGATGATTCGTGGGACGTATATGTAGTAACTTTAAGAGGGACACACTTGTTTACCAAACCCTTGACACCAAGGCTTGTGAGCCTAAGGAAGTGCAATGCGCATAAATCTCAATCAACCGCGAGACCTGGTTTCCTTCCTGGAGTGTTCGGTAAGGGTGTAGAACTTATTAGGCGAAAGCATATCACACCAAACATACCCGAATCTACTATCCTCATGGTATCAACGTGGTCATGCGACGATCACATCCTTAAATTTATAACCAAATTCACGATGATTCATGGCTAAACTCGGTTTTTCCGTATTGTGTTTTGTTGATCGGATGGATGAAGTATGTACAATGGGGTGGTTCCCGAACTACTTCAACTATCTACCTCAACTCCCCCTCAAATCCTATTTTCGATTTATTTTATTTAATTGGTGTTGATATTTTTCTTTTGTTGGAAGGACCCATGGTGGCTCATGAAGCCCTAACCGGCAAATGAACCCATGTATTTTTATTCAAGTTATATATGTTTATTTACTTTTTTCTCAAAATGTTAAAGATGATAAAATCTTATATAATCAAATCTCATAAGTAATGAAAATTCTCAACCTTAAACACAATCACCGGCAATTCTGGCCGCAGCATGTCGTCCCGCATTGCTAAAGGCATCGTGGAAGCCCTCCCAACAATCATCTCACAATTGAAAACTATGAATGCTTCTTCATCATCCACAACTCCGAACCCAATTGCTTACCCCCTCAAACAATTCAAGAGTGCCAACCCGCCTGAATACTTTGGTATCGACGGTGCTACCACTCTCCTCCAATGGTTCGAAGAAATGGAGAGCATATTCCTCCATTGTGAATGTCCTGAGGACAAGAAAACCACTTACGCCTCGAGAATGCTCAAGAAGAATGCCCTCAATTGGTGGAACGGTGAGAAGCGCACGCTTGGCGCTGAGGTTGACATGGCCTTGCCATGAGATGACCTCAAGAAACTCATGCTCAAGAAGTTTTGCCCGAAACATGAGCTTCGGAAGTTGGAAGAGGAGTTTTGGAATTTGAAACAAGAAAGTGGTAAGACACCATCTACACGATCGTTTCCATAAACTGAGCTTTCTCATCCCTCACATGGTTACTTCCCCTTGAACGTTCAATCGACGAGTACATCTCGGGTTTGCCTATGCAAATCCGAGATTCCGTCTTAAGTCGTGACCCTCAAACCCTCCATGATGCCATCACCCTAGCCGGTACCCCTCACCGAAAACCACGTTAAGGTTTGGACCTTGACGCGGAAAAATTCCAAGAAGCCCAATGATAAGCCTGCATACGGGCCCACCGAAGAACCCATGCCCGAATCTTCCAAACCGGAGTCTTCCAAGCCCGAATCCTTCAAGCATAACAACTCTCCTCATTACAGCAACAATAAAAGAAAGTCCAATTCCCAAAACTATGTTTTGGCCCAATCGCAAGCCCAACCCACCAAGAAGCCCTACACAGGACCCCACCCACTATGTGATACATGTAACTTTCACCATTCGCCTAACCTCAAGTGTCGACAATGCACCCATTGCAATCGATTTGGTCACCTCTTTACCACATGCCGTGAACGCAACCCACTTTTAATGCAACCATTTACCTCACCTCTTACCCAACCCCAAACTTTACCCTATGCTTAACCGTTTACTCAATCACCCTCAACTATTAGAGCGTGCTACAATTGTGAAGACCCTAACCATTATCGCAATGCATGCCCAAGACTCGCACACATGAACGAAATTCAATCCTACCCAACCCAAACCGCTTAATATCAAGCTTACCAAGCCCAAGTAGATCAACTTCAACCAATCCAAGCTCAACCCATCCAAGCAATTCAAGCCCAACCCATGCAACCAATTCAAGTCAACCAAATCCCAATCAACCAATCAACCTCAAGTGACCAAGCTACTGAGGTACAAGTGTGTTACATCAACGGCTCCCAAGTCTAAGCCTAACCCTTTATGAAGACATGCTACGCAAACGATGTTTCTTTTATTTAGTTCTTTTCATATAAATCTAATGTATTGACTTCATTAAATCTCCAGTTTTGTTATGAATGAGAATTATGGTTATTTATAATGGTGTTCAGTCACTCATTTATTCCTATTTTGTCGTCTAGTGCACTATTTATTATTACACAATTTATTATCATGATTTAAGAGGTCTATGACCGGTTAATTACCGGGACTATGTGCACGGTGATGTGCATAGTTATCTAATTGTGCCGTATTTGTATCATAAACTACCTATGACCGATCTACAAACGTGTTGGAAATTGGGACTATGAACATGTGTTGTACATAGTTATCTAATAGGAGTCACATGTACAAATTTTATTTTGATATTTTAATACATGGCTACCCAAATCCTCCAAACTTAACTCATCCTCATGGTACTCTTAACTCATCTCATCGATTTTATAATCTTGGTTTCAAACCTTATCTATTATTATACTCATAAGTCATGTGATTTGTTTGTTGTGTGATCCTGTTTATTATTACATGAATTTTCTCGTCATCTCAAGTATTTTCTCTACATCTATGTGTAAGTTACTTATATAATTTCAAAATTTTCCTGTATCTGTTTATTTCATTTTGTTGTTATTACTCACGATAGTTAACTTCAAAAATTTCGTCATTTTTTTTATTTTACTAGTTAATTATGTTCATCAATTTCATTCAATTTTTAGTTCATTGTTATTAATCAAATTATATCGATTTAAAAAGGTTTTCTTTTACCCTTGTTTTCAAACCCACACAACGGGACGAACCATGTGCATCATGCGACGATCTAAATAATTATGAGTGCACGCATAATTATCGAAATCCTCGCATGGAACTCAAAGTGAATACGGTCGTGTGTCATAACTCAGAACCGTGGGTAATCTTGGGTAACGATACAAATGTCGATGTGATAAGGGTATGGTGGATACGCCGCCGACACATCCTATATATAAATATCCTTATCATATCTTCCATTTGTAGCGTTATTCGGGTCATTCGAAGGTCTGCGTTATATTTAAAAAAAACTCCTTTCTATCTTAGACTCTTTCTTTCTTTATGTTATATTTTTCTTTAATTTCGGGACGAAATTTCCAAAAAAAGTTGTAAATACTGTAACATTCGTTATTTTTCAAGCCCGAAATTTGACTCGTTTGAATTTTTATTAATATTAACCGGACGTTTGTTTATGAATTAAAACCAATAAATTATAGGTTTGGTTGGTCATTGATCATTTATTAAAATTACACCACTTGTAAATGTTCGTTTATTTAATAAAATATTAGGACTATCAAACTTGTGTATTTTCACCCCCATAATTTAACATATCTAACTTTTAAACAATAGCCATAAGTTAGGGACCAGTTATGCCAACTTACCAAACCCCTTTTCTTCTTCCCTGTTACTCACCGTCGAGCTATACCCCCCCTTTTTACTTGTTCCTCAATCTTCGGTGTAATTAATCTTTCCAAATCCTTCCTTGACCCATAAACGCGTTAACCGACAACCTAATTATAGTAAACGATAGTAATTTGACAGCTAATTCAAATGAAAACGAACCGTGGATAGCATGATCAAGTTACCCTATAAATACACAATCTTAATTCAATTAACTCGTACCACACACTCCTCTTATTGTCACGAACCTAAGCCCTATAGATTAATATTAATTTGTTCATTTAGTAGTTCGTTTTTACTCACCTCGAGCCGGCCCTGTTTTGATCTCATTCACCCTCGTCTGATCCTTGTTTGAGGTAATTGATTACATGATTTTAATCGCGATTCCTTGGTCTCCGTTAACCCTAGGGTTAACCCTATGGTTAATTAATCAAATCTGTTATTAACTGATAGTGTTTTTAATTAATGAAAACCAGATCTGTTTGCAAGTGCTGTCAGCCCAGCTGGTTAAACACGTGAGCTATGGCGGCAGAGGTCACGGGTTCGACCCCCTACCACCCCAATTTTGTCTTTATTTTTGGTATTTGTTTAAATTAATCAATTCTAATGGTTTTAAACCTTAATAAATGATAAATAATTTATATTTTATTAAATCAACATATTAACTCATTGTTTTCCGAATCTCGGTTAGAACTAGATATATATATACATATATGTATATATATATATATATGTATAAAAGATTATTAATGTAAAAGGGTTTTTGTAATAAATATTTATAAAGATTTTGTTTAATTAGAATACGTAAATTAAGGTATATAATATTGTTTTACATAATAACTTGGCTAAGTAATTTATAAACAAATGGCATTTGTATAAATATATATGGTTACCGCTTTAATAATATAAGTACGAATATTTTATAAACAATTGTATTTTATGCAATATTAATTTATAAGTAATCTTTATTAATCATAAACTTTAAATAAAATATGCTATACGCTCAATACCCGTTCATATCTCGTTTCTCTCTTGGTCCATTTGTTAATTTATAGTATTTCCCGTTATTACACTTGTTAGGATTTGACTTTGCTACCTCTCGAGCGTGACGCTTATCCTCCTACCAATCTTAACGTATTTATTCATTCGCTTATTCTCTAAGGTGAGTTTACATATCCCCCTTTTTCATCTTTTAAATTTTGGTGGTGGCATGCATACCCTATTTAAATTACACATTTTTATTTACTTATCTTTATAACACAATTCAATATATGTTTATGTGTGAATATTGCATGCTCTATGATATGCTCTATGTGCTTAATTGTTTATCTTATGTTTGGTCGTTGGTATCTCATCCTTATCTATCCTCATCTAGTAGGATCATACATTTACCCAAGTACTTTGATTTTGTATCAGTAAGAACGGGTCCACATCTGTTTAGTTGTTTACATTTTCATATGAATTGTAATACTCATCATTTACATATGAATTGTGATTTATTTATATACATAAATATATAAAACTAAAACTTATGTATTCTTACCAACATTCGTGCTGACAAACTTTATTTTTATACATGCTACAGGTACAAGTAATTTACTTTGATCAAGATTGAAGATATTAGTTTTTACCTTATGATATTTATTCTAAACCCAAAAAGTATGATGTATTTATTCTGTATATTGAATTTGTGTACTTTTTTTAATGTTAATGAAATTAAATAATTATTGTCGCTTCAATTAGTGTCTTCTGAGCTACTGTCCAATCAATACGTTACGCCCCGGCATGTTCCGCATTTGGTCGGGTGTGACAGTTTTGGCGTTAGTCTATGCTGCCAGATGTCTCCGCAGATATTTCCAAGGTCACCCCATCAACGTGTTGACGGTGTATAAACTTAAGAATGTACGAAGCAAACCGGAATTGGTCGGGCGATTGGTTAAATGGGCCATTGAACTGGGTGAACACGCTATTGAATATAAACCCCGACCAGCAATAAAAGGGCAAATATTGGCGGATTTCGTCACTAAAATTCCGCAACACAAAGTAAAAGAGTGCTTAACTGAACAGCAACCCCAAGTACCTCCTGAACAAGGGCAAATTTGGTCATTGTTCACGGATGGATCTTCAAGTAATGAGGGATCTGGTGCAGGCCTGAGGCTAGTCAATCCTGAGGGTCATGAGTTTACTTACGCCATCAAGTTAGATTTCAAAATCACTAACAATGAAGCGGAGTATGAAGCCTTTTTGGCAGGCCTGAGGATAGCTAAGAAGCATGGGGTGAAACACCTTGAAGCGCGGGTAGCTTCCATGTTGATTGAAGGACATATTAATGGAACTTATGAAGCGAAAAACGATGTGATGGCTTTATATTTGTCACAAGCGAAGGACTTGATCCTTCAATTTTCTTTGTGCAAAGTCATTCATATCAAGATAAGCGAAAACAAGTCGGCGGATGCCCTTAGTAAGTTAGCTTCAACAAACTTTGAGCACTTCACTAAAGACATTCGTGTTGAAGTCCTAGATCGTCCATCCGTTCCCCAGAATCAAGCTCTGGTAATTCAGACTGGCGTAGAGTCCTGGATAATGCCAATCATGGCCTATTGTCATCAGGAATTCTACCAGACGAGAGGGCCGCGACTCAAAAGATAAGGCACAAGGCACTGAACTACCAAATGCAAGATGGCGTCTTGTACATATGGTCCTTCCTCGGCCCACTTTTAAGGTGTGTGGACGCCGAGGATGTGAATTATTTGATTAGGCAAGTTCATGAAGGCATTTGTGGTCTTCAAGCGGGTCCAAGAATGGTTGTAGCGAAACTCATGAACGCCTGATACTACTGGTCGGGGATGCATTTGGATGTTGTGCAAGAAATCAGGAAATGTGATTCTTGTCAACGCCATGCTCCCAACACATTGCGCCCAAAGAATGAGTTGGTTCCGGTGACGTCCGCCTGGCCGTTCCAAAAATGGGCTATTGACATCATGGGAGCTTTACCAGAAGCCCCGGGACGTGTCAAATTCTTAATCGTGGCCATTGATTACTTCACCAAGTGGGTGGAAGCTAAACCAGTCGCATCTATTACGGCATCAAGTGTCAAGAAATTCCTCTGGGAATTCATAATTTGCCGATTTGGTCTTCCACAAGAACTTGTGAGTGACAATGGGACTCAGTTTGTGAATAGTGGGTTACAAGAGTAGCTGAAAGAGCTTCAGGTCACCCAGATTTTCACATCTGTAGCTCATCCGCAAGCCAACGGTCAGGTCGAACAGACCAACCGAACAATCAAGGAAGGGTTCAAAGCAAGGTTGGGTCGAAAACTGCCCCATGTACTTTGGGCCTTTTGAACTCAAAATAATTCGAGTAATTCTGAAACGCCATTCAATTTGACCTATGACAGTGAGGCCATGATTCCGGCAGAAATCGTGGTTCCATCCGCACGAATTTTAATGGTCAATGATAATGATAAAGAATTGTGGATGAACCTGGACCTCCTCGAAGAAAGGAGGGAGCTAGCACTGATCCGCGAGCATAACTATAAACGTCAACTGCAAAAATATTATGACTCGCGGGTACAAAAGTGCACATTTGATGCGGGAGACTTCGTTTTCCGCAACAACGAAGCTTCTGTCCAAGAGCCTTCAGGCAAGTTGGCCCCAACTTGGGAAGGCCCTTACAAAGTTAAAGAGGTATTATCCAATGGTGCTTACAAGTTAGAAAAGTTGGACGGGACGGAGATCCCCAGAACATGGAATGTTGCACAATTGAAGAAGTGTTACATCTAACAAGACTTACTTTTACTTTTTATTTTTGGCATGCGTGCCTAATAGAATAGTGGAAAGACTTTTAATTCCATTACTTGTAATTCAATTTGGCTTATGACTTTTTTATGAAAAGCTTTATTAATCTTACATCCTAGTTCTGTACAACATACATTACCTGGTCCGCGTACCGGTTTGAACTCATATGTTCGTACAACAAAGAATAATGTAATCCTTTATGGACAAGTAAGAAGATCCTACAAACATTTATATTATGAAGAATAAGACAAAGCGTACAGGATGAAACTAACTTCTTATTTATGATCAAATGGGATTACAAGAGTTAATAGACGATTACAAAGAAGACGAATACATGCGATTTACAAAAATATATAATTACAATGCCGCATCTTCATCTTCCGCGTCCTCTTGATCGTCGTCCAGTTGCAAGAAGGGCATTCAACTGATCAATCCCATATTCCTTGTCTGCGAGCTCAACTATTTGATCTTCAATAATAAACTTCAAATTATCAAAAGTCTTCGTCTACTCAGCAAGAACTTTGGCAGTGTGTAACATCCTACTTCCGGTTATATTAATAAAATAAATTTCGTCAATTTTATAGTGGGTCGTTATCGGTTTGGATAAATAGAATATAAGTTGGACTAGTGTTGGGTAAATGGATATGGGTTATGGACTTGGGTTGTGGATGAAAGAAGGAAAAGACCATGGGCTTAAGCCCATGATCCATAATTATATAAACCATTAATTACCCATTTAATCGTTCATTTCTCACATATTCCATACACTACCAAAACACACACTTAAGATTTCTCTCTAGTTATTCCTTATCCCTAGCCGAAATCAAGAAGGAAACCGAGCACCGACCCGAGGTAACGATAGTTTAATATTGTATGAGCTTAACCCGTTAGATATAGTTGCGAAACGACGAGCCGACACCGTTAAACCGTTTAAATCACGAGATCCGGGTGGAATCGGGTATAAACCGAACCTATGATGAGCTTAGGGATCACCCTAGCTCAGATCTGGATCGAACGAGGCGAAAAACGGTGAAAAACGAGTTAAAACTCGTTTTTCCGGTGAGTTCGCGTTTTTCCGGCGGCTTTCCGGCAATGACGGCGCCGGAAAGGCGGCGTCGAAAAAGTAATACGAGGTTAAGGGTATGTCAGGGAATGTTCTGACATTCCCTGACCTAACCCTAGTTCGCTAGGGGGATTAACGAATCAAAGGTGATTCGTTAAGACGATTCGCTGAGGAAAGCATAACGAACTAGCTGTAGTTCGTATCTAATTTGTTAAGGGAAAGGGGTAACGAATTACCCTTGATTCGTTATAACCAGTTCGTTAGAGAAGATGACGAATTAGATGGACCAATTCGTTACTTGGGCTGGTTCGCTAGGGACTGATTCGTTAAGGTCCAATTCGCTATATGGACCAGTTCGTGAAAGGGTCCAATTCGTCATAAGGACCAGTTTGCTATAATGCTTGATTCGTTACAAAGCCAGATTCGTTATAATAGTTAATTCGCTATGAACTCCCATTCGTTAAAGACTAAATAACGAACTAGAAAGTTTAATAAAATGACAGAACAGTCCCTGGACTTAGAAAGAATGAATTAATTACAATTAGGCCTTTGAACTTTTGACTTAGAGAATTAATTAATGATTCAAAATTGTAATGGAAAATGTGTTACGACGGTTAATGGAAATAAAATTTTTCCAAGCTGACCTGGCAGTTCGTTGTGGGTTATAATTAGAATAGAAACGTGATATGGCTAGTGATAGATAATTGATACGAGTAATTATTATGCAGTTAGCCGCGCCCAATTGAAGAAAGGAATAACAATAAACGGTGAACGTAACCGCATTCAGGTGAGTTTCTAGCCCCATTCCTTGATTATGTTTTCGGGGCTGTGTGCATACTCGATGCGATTAGTTATTACACTTATCCTAAGTGATAAGTGTATGCCATATATGTATTATGTGAAATGTATGAATGGTTTCTTGCCGGTACATGAACGATATTCGGAATTGCATGTACTGCCAGGAAATGGTTGATGTTATATGTATGTTGTAATATGAAGAATGAATGATGTATGTATGTGCCAAACTTACGATTATGTATAAAGAGAGTATGTTAAGGAGGTATGGAAGAAAGGGTACCGGGCCCTAAAAATATCTGAGGATGGAGGGTACTGGACCCTAATAATATCCAAGGATGGAGGGTACCGGACCCTAATAATATCCGAGGATGAAGGGTACCTGACCCTAATAATATCCGAGGATGGAGGGTACCGGACCCTAATAATATCCGAGTTATGTAGGGCGAATGCTCTTTATAATGTAAGGTTAGTTATGATTGTGTATGAATGATGGACATGTTAAGTATGTAACGCGTACCTTCGGGCACGTATATGTGTATGTAAAGTAAGTTATGTGATTAACTAGAACTCACTCAGCGTAGCTGACTTTTAGTATGCACGCAGGCAAACAGGTTGAGGCAGCTCGCGTGATTGAAGACACATGGCATGGAATCGAAGAGACTGGCATCTCGAAGAAATGTTGTGATGTTTTAAAGACTATGTTTTGTTTTAAATGACTATGAATGTTTTATAAGGCAAGATTTGAAGGTTATGTATTATATTATGGTTGAAGTTTTAATATTCCGTGAATGTTTTAATTAACTCTAATATTTAGAACTGCGTTTATGAGTAAATCCAACACCAAATGTAGGGCTACCGGTAACGGAGCCTTACACGGTGTCCTGGTCATGCAAGCCAAATTCCTCGAAAGGCCTCTTATGTTCCACAAATCGAAGACCTTCCTGGAAACTTGTCTTGTGGCCAGCCTGAGAAGACGCGACCAATAGTGTCGCGAGACAATTTCCATGTTCATCACCTTCCTGGATGTGGACGATAACCTATTAAAGCAACAGATATGAACAAGTGTTTGGTATATGACTATTTATCTAACAGAATTTACAAGGAAGTAGGAATTACCTGGGGAACCCCTTCCGCTAACAACCATCTTTTTTCCGCCTTGGCTCGGACAAGATCCATTTTGTGCCAGTCCAAGGCTTGCTCCCTGTTCTTGGCAGCAAGAGTAGCAAGGCGTTCATCCTTAGCGGATGATTCAGCTTTCAAAGACTCCATAGACGCTTTGTACTCATCCAATTGCTGCTAAAGGGTAGCGGTGGCATCTTCAGCGATTGAGCGGCGGGCCTTCTCTGCCTCTAATGTCGTTTTGGTATCCACTAGATGTAGTTCAGCAGTATCAGCAGCCAGAGGGCTATCTTTGGCTTCTTTCATAGCCTCCGTAGCCTCTTTTTCCACTTGGGCTTCTTTGACCTCCAAATCCTCCCATGCGTCATTCATAGATCGCCAGTCTCGATATATTTCATGGCTGGTTGAGATGGCGTTAGCTACGGAGTAAGTGTAAGAGTTCGCCAACTCTTGACGCGGATGCACGCGCTGATGTTCCTTCTCTGCGGGAGGAAGCCCTCCTGACAAATACTCATGACGCACATCTGCTTCTGAAAATATGGAATCATGGCGTATCGACCAACGTGGACGATGTACCAAGGGATCCTCCTCGTAATGAGACGTAGAAGCTTGTGGCCCACTGGCAAAGGTGTTAGGCCCCTCCTGTTCTTTAAAGCGAAATAACGCATGGAGAGGTGAAGAAATGACGAGGCCTTCAGAGGTATCGTCTTTCTTATCCTTGAGGGGAGAAGTGTCCGTAATAACAACCGGATCTTGAACGACCTTTGGCGGAGATGGTGGTGGAGGAGGAGGCGGAGTTGATCCCCTCAGACCTGAATGGTCCTTAGAAGAGTCTTCTAGAAATTCTGCAAGACAATACATCTTCATCAGAAACATATCTTACAAAATAAAGCAATTATCAAACTTAAAAGTATTGAAGTTTCCTGAAGAAACTTCTGTAGGTGCAAGCTGTTGAAGGCGATCTCCCAGCTTCGTCCTCTTGTGCTTCTTGGAAGCAGAAGGCTTAGTCGATCGCGCTTCGCGTTTCCCAGCCACTTTGGAGGCACCCGCTTCACCAACTCGATGTCCATCTTAAAGGATGATAACATCAGCAGCTCGATGTTCATCTTCGGCAATGACATCATTAGTAGCTCGATGTTCATTTTCAGAACGGACATCGTCAGCTCGATGTTCATCTTCGGTAGTGACATCAGCATCCTTTTTATCCACCGCCTTACTAGTGGAAGGATTTTGGTTCCGCTTTCGGGTCAGACCTACAGCCGAATGCAGGGTATTCAAAGAGTCAGTAGTATCGACAGATAATCCTTCTTCACGGGGCGATGACTCTTCATTAGAAGAAAGAAGTACTATCACCCCACTAGAAGTAGTAGCAGTAATAGGACGAGGTTTCAGAACTCCCTCACCTTTGGCATACATCGCCTCGAAAACCACGGGTTCCGGGCGGAGAGTGGTGGAAAACAGGAAATTGTTGCGGGTGCGTTCGAGGAAAGGTGCACCCTTCGGATCAATCGGATGACACACCATGAGACCCTCCTCATGGTCTAGAAGCATGCTGAAGATGGAACCCTCACCTGCATACGCAAATAGAATAATTAGAACCTAAGCGGAACACTAAACAAGCAAAGATACACTTACTCTTGTTGGGCTTCTCGTAATATGGTTCCAAATCAGGAAACGGCCATAGCCGGCTCATCTTCGCATGCACCAGCACTCCCTCATGTATCGCATGCATGGGGATGAGTGTACTGGTTAAGGTTTTGAACCACGGGAGGTTCACCTATGTGGTGGCGTGGACCACCGGCATTTCCGCATCCGATTTGCGATAAGTCATCGCAAACGGAATTACATCTTCCCGAATTCAGAAGAATTTTTGTTTCCACTCATGAAGGCTACGGTACCATTCGGTACCGATAACCCCCTTTCCGGTGGTGGCCCAATTGTACCACCCGTCGCGGCTGGTCATTTTGTAAAAAATCGCAAACATGCCGACAGACGGTTCCATGTCGCAGGCTTGGCAACAGAATTCAAAGTGACGAATTCTTAACATCCCAAAGGGATGGATTTGCAATAGGTGGACTCCATACGTTATCAAGATCGCTTCAACAAATTTCATTACAGGGAACCTAAAGTTCCCTGTGGTGAAATGATCCGCGTATACGACCATTTTCTTAGCCGGCGGATTGGTAGCAATAGAACCGGCCACCGGGTATTCAGGCTCCCATTCAGGCGCCAGACCATAAACGTTGACGATGTCTTCATAATCTCTCTTCTTAAAACTAATTACAACTTCATCAATGGCAGGAGCACTCTTCTTGTTGCCTGCCATCAGAATAGAACAACTATATTCGAGTTCTTATAAAGCTTAGATTTGAAGATTCAAAACTGAATTCAGAAATCTCGGATCTAGAGTTAGAGAGAAACATAAGAAGAAATGGAAGAAGATAAGAATGAATGAAAGTTGGAAACGGCCTATTTATACACATCGCAGTTAATGCGATGGATGGGAAGCCAGTGGAGAGAGAAAAGTACGACCCAATCAAAGGCTAACACATCAGGCGAGAAAGAAGAAAAAGCACAAACGGCTTGCAGAAAGACGTCATACACGTCTTATCAATTTCCTGCAATAGTTCTCTTTCCGCCATGTCATCACTTTTCTCCCACTAGCAAAATTCAAAAATATCTCAAAATATCATAAATATACAATAATGCAAGATTTACAAGATGACAAAAAAATTTCTTTTCATTTATATCAAAAAGATAATTACAAACTATGAAAAGATATTACAAGTCTAAATCTAATCTATGGGTCTTGGGCGGATGCATCTTCCGGAGGTGTAGGCGGAATGTCCTCTAACTCTTCCTCCAAGTATTCCTTCAGCTGGCCGCCATCACTCGGGAAGCATGTTCTGCAAAGGAAATGATAAACTGTCGTATTCTTTAATACGCATCTCATACTCCTGAGCAACATCAATCCCGTGTAATGGATATTCTTCAAAAGAGCGGCCGGCTTGAGCATATGTCATCCCTTCATTTAAACCGGTGACGCGGCCAGATTGGGAAGAGGCACTAAGCAGAAAGGCAAGGTTATCCATTAGTTCAGTTCCTTCCTTAATATGTTTAATAACCTGCCACGGAAAGAGAAATTTATTGAAAACCTGGCAACAAAAATAATATAACATAAAGAGAATGGGATAGCATACCGCGTTAAGACCCTGGCCCAACAGCCATCGTCGCTCCCTCTCCGCTTGTTCCGCCCGTTCCTGAAGCTCATGGAACCCGTCAGCTATTTTTTGCTTGTCATTTAAATATTCAGCTGCACGGGCTTCCGCCTCATCGCGTGCTTGCAGAAGCGAGTCATAGGCGGTCTGCATATCGGTAGCCCTCTTTTCATTAAGCTCCGCCTGCTCCTTCTACACCTTGGACTTTGCTTCAAGCTCTTGGATGAGAGCACCTTGGCGGGTCACTTGGGCCTCTAAGGCCGAATTGGCATCAAGTGCCTTGGCCAGATCTTCCTTCTTCCTCAGCGCTTCGTCCCGATCAGCTTGGAGGGCGGTATTTTGCCTATTGCAGGAATCCCTCCATTTACGGGATGCAATAGCATACCTATCTACCTCAGCTTTTAAAGCAATCTCAGCATCTGATAATTTCCACTTGGTAGTATTGGCTGCCACGTGTTGTTCACGAGCCTCCTTCTTCGCTTCCTTAGTGGCTCGAGTCAACTCGCCCCACCGTTCTCCCATCTACCGCCATTCACGTAGAATTTCTTGGCCACAAGCCATGGTATTGGCTAATGATGAAGAATAATCACAATAAAGGTCATGGCGAGAACGACCACGCTGGAAGGTTCGCTCAACAGGAGGAACACAGTGATTGACAAATGTCACACAAGTACTCGGATCTATGAAACGACATCCCTTTACAATATCCCAGTTAGGGATAAACATGTAATCATCTTCCCCTGGATTAGCCTCCCCATAATAATCAGAGCTTGATGCTTGGGGGCGTACCGGAGTGGAAGAAGAAACATGAAGTGGTGATTGATGAGGAGCATTTTGTGCAATTACTCCTTCAGCATCCCATGGTGGACGCTGAACATGAGAACCCTCTCCCTCGCCAATTGAAAATCGTAGAGGAGGTCCAGTGTCATAGCCCCTGACCCCTATACCCTGGGAGGGAAGCCGTGAACATTGATTAGTGGTATCGGTGTTGATTAAATTATTTTGCAGCGAAAAATTTCATCAGAACCGTAGTTAGGAAAAATGATCAGAGTTATAAAAACACCACGATTGTTATTATAATAAACTGGGAAATTAATCCATAGTTATACAAACATAATTTTTATAGGGATAAACCCTAATTTACAAATCACGTTTCTTTACTTTTGTAACAAGCCACTTATTTAAGCTGGAAGCCCGCATGCATCATTCCTTTGTCTGTAACAAGTCACCTGAAACATGTTTAAAAGATTTGATCAGCAAGAAATAATGGTGAGTACATCCATTTGTAAATGACACATTTTACAGTTACAGCATTAAGATGTTTTTACAGTTGCCTGTTTACAAATAACCAAAAGGTACTTGTCACTCGACCGTATCTATGAATGTGGTCATATTACTTATTGGCTAACACTTGTCCAATAAGTAACGTGTAATAGCCCAGTGGCAAGCCTTGTATATAAAACCCCACATTACCAGTAGTAACCATCTCGTAAGTCTACAGAGACTTAATCACTGTAATGTATTTAGAATAGTTTAAAAAATGTATTTGAAAAAAACTAGACCAATTTCCATGAGTTTTATAGGGTTTGAAATTATCATGACAATGTTGGAAAAATAGTTGTCTCACGCAAATGTGAGTTGTACAAAAACTCGAATGTCTCACCTTGCTAGTTTATAATTTAAGAACGCCTGTTGGTATTAAGCACCTAAGATAAACACAATGTAGTATACCCAGATTAGTATAAAACCAATAATCATAACGATAATCACGAGAGTAGAAACTTTACACGATGGCACAATGTCTTACCTTAATAGGCATAGCTTTTGGATTCGTGTATATAAGTTTCTTTCGATCAGATAGGATATCGCTACGACATTCAGGTATTATACTCTTAATATATATTTATATGTGTGTGAAAATTTAGTGAGAAACAAGATTTTGGTGCGAGGAGAAGTGTTTCAAGATCAACCTATTTATAGCCGATTCTGAAGCCAGTCGCGATACGCGATGGCCATAAACAAAGGTGTCGCGCATCGCGAAGAATCTTGTAGCTTCGCTGAGTCAGCCCTAGGCTTGCTACGTGGCATGCCACGTGGCAAGCGACGTGTCTCGTCTGCGTAACCTCCACGTCGCGATACGCGATGGGTTACTTGGATGGTTCATCGCGTATCGCTACGCCGCAAATTTTCTGGATAATGTTACACGTCATCGCGCCACGCGATGATGCTAATCTAAACCCGTCGCGTATCGCGATGGAAGGATTATTAAAAAATCTTAATTTTCCACAAAAATAATAAGGCGGCCCTTCAAGTGCAAAGTGCGTCATCAAAGCGCCACATTGCGCCCATCGCACTTCGCCCGAGCCCGTGCCCGAGCCTGTGCGCATGCACGTGCCCGTTCGGGTGCTTCGCACCCTCCGCTAGGACCACTGGGTGTGATTTGTCTTATAAAAATATTAACATATGAATTTTCTTTCTTATAAAGAGCTCACTAGTTTTATAATCTAGCGATGTGGGATAAGAAACTTACACTCCTATTTATACTATGGTGGAAGCCTCTCCTTTTCTTTCCTCCACCAATTTGGGATGGAATTTTCTTCATTTTTCTCTTTATTTTCATTTTGTGGTTTGTTATATCGAGGAGGAGATTCTTGAGTCTTGGATGCCTCCACATACACAACCGGGTCCTTCCCTTTGGAACTGGAAGCATCCCCAGTCCCAAACAGATAGGACAGAGGATCTTCAGTTCCTGGTGAAGGGAGTGGAACCTCTTGAGTTTCCTCAAACAGAGGAGTCGGTGGCTTATCGTCCTCCTCCGGCAGAGGAGATTGGAGTTTTTCATCTTCAGACAGCGGAGGTGGGGGTTTATTCGATGAAGTTCCTACGCTAGCAGCTGCAGATGGATCTACATACAATAAAATCGCATATAAGTATCAATTAAAATATGAAAGTAAAAGAAAAGTGCTACTATGACTTACCGGTCATTCCCTTCATGCGTTCAGCGAGACTGACCTTCTGTTTCTTAGGGCGATGGGTCCGACGTTTCTTCGTCGCCGGCTCCTCTTCGGCATCCGCGTGGCTCACGCCCGCGTCATTTTCCTCGAAAAATTGCAGCCTTCGCTTTCGCTCAAGTTCTGCTAATGCGTGCGAGACAGAGAAGATTTCATGAATATCAGAATCGCAATCCTCTTGGAATGATGACTCGTCACTCGAAGACAGGATGACAATCACCCCATCGGAAGTAATAGCATTGAGTGGAGGAGGGTTAAGGATGTACACACCTGTTTGGAAGATAGCCTCCAAAATTAGTGGTTCCACGCGAACCTTGGTTAGAAAAAGAAACTGTCCGCACGTTCTCTCAAGGACGGTGTCTCCTTCACATCCCGAATCCTCTTCCTGGGACAACCCTTATCGTCGAACAGAGCGTTGAACATGGTCACTTCACCTGAAACATACACAATAAAATTTTAGAGAGAAGCGTTATAATATGAACAAGTCAGCAAATATATATAAGGATTACGTTCATTTACGTCCACAAAGATTGGCTCCAAGTCAGGGTATGGCCATAGACGGCCCATACCCGCTGACACTAACGCCTCCTCTTGGATGGCCCGCATCGGAGATGGTTTTAGCATTAATAGGCGGAACCACTGCTGGACCTCGTGATTCGCCGCAACTATATCCGGCAACGCCTCATTAGCAAGACGCCAGACCGTGGTAGCCAGAATAACGTCTTCGGAAATCCATACGAATCGTATCCTCAACTCTTACCCTCCCTCGAAGAGCTCAGTCAACAATAACCCTTCCTGTGACAATCGTCAATTTCAGGTTAACCCCGTTATCTCAACTCCGTCAATTCAAACTTTAAGATCGTTGAATCTATAACGCATACTTCATTACATTTAAACTAGGGTTTAAATGACGCTTAACATTTACTACATGTGTAGTCTTTCGGGATTTGCACCGAAACGCAAACGAGTTGACGCGAGCGATTGATAAATAAACGACAAACGTCAAAACACTAATTATGTGATTATTATGTGTTAGGTATATGTGTGTTACTTGATTGTTATGTGGAATGTTAAACAAGAAACAAGAACCAACTAGTTTAGGCTAGAGATGTAGCACTTGAAAGTTTAGGGACTAGAATGTAACTTGGTTATCTATAAATATAACCTAAACACTAAACCCTAATCTATTTTATAAACTCAAGACCGATCGGCCCTCCCCTCCTTGGTTCTCCACGGCTGCCGTCCACCAACTCACACATATACACATCAAATCAAGAGATTAATCCAAGAACTAGGTGCTAGGAAGGTATACTTGATCACCTCTTACCTCTTTGTTGTTTAATTTTGATGTTTAATGGGTTGTGTATAAACCCTAATCGGCCGATCATGTGCATGTATGTGATTAATATGATTGTTGTTAGTTGGATAATGGATTGATAACTAGATTGATGTTGTTGCATGATTCATTGTTGTCTTTGATTTGAGTTAAAACACAAACCCTAATCTTGTATGTATGGTGTAATTGATATGCATGGATAGTAGTTATAGTGTCTAGAGGGTTATATGGATGCATGATAGTTCATAGATTGTTATTATGTTGAGTTTTGATGTGAACAGATTCTGGACAGAATGTATATACGATGTTTAAGTGACTGTAACGAAGTGTAAACGTGAAAATTGATTGAGATTGTGGGTACTGCAGTAAACTAGGTTGAGTCTAGTTTCTATAAAGTATAAATTCGTAATTTTTGGATAAGTGGAAGTATACTTTTATGATTTTACAAAAACGTGATGCAAAGCTGAGCTGTTAGACCTGCTGTTAGGTTATGTTGTAAATGTTATATCTCATGAACTACGAGACCAATTGGGTTGGTTCCACTTCTGGAAGTTGACTCATTGAGTTAGGAACCAAACCCAAGTGGTCTTGCATTTATTGGATTTTTCGTTTAATGGGAATTGCAAATAACATTCTGTTGCACATGAATCTGACTGATATGAGTTTGCTGTAATGTTTTGGTCATTATAAGAAAAATATGTGGAATAAAAATAAGATAAAATATGTTCTGGAAACCTAAGATATGTATGCTTCTGTGGTGATTTTTGGTGAATTAATTGAGACGTTATGATCGGTGAACTAGTGCAATCTTTCAAGTAGAAATTATGTCATAACGAAACTAGCTGCTGAGTTGTGTAGGAATGCATGAAATATGATAGTTTTTGTATAATTGTTGTATTTTGACCAAAATACCCTTGCGGGGAATAGTTGTTAGTTGATTGCCATGAATTGACCAAATTGCCCTTATGGGGAATAATGGTTAGTTAATCTTTGTTTGTTGACCAAAATGCCCTTACGGGAAAAATTGCTAGTAAAGTATGTTATTAGTACGTGACACGAAAGTAATTGCTCACTCATGTATCGTATCACAATTGTACTTGTTTAAGTCACACACAATTCACAAACGAAACACGAAATCTGTTACGTGCATAGGTATTATGTGCCGAGTCTAGAGACTCGTTAAACGTACCGATACTTAGAAAATCTCTTTGTTATTTAGAACGCTAGAGAGTTTATACGACGCACATCACTTGGTGATCTAGATCGGGATATTCTTCGCAAACAGTGAGTTTCACTTACCCCGCTCTTTGAACTGTTTTCAAACGTTTTTCACTTGGGGGAGATAACATACTCCGATAAACATATTTTCTGAGATAAACGCATATTTAAGATTTTGTTATAAATTATATATCACTTGTAAAGGCTAAGCGGCAAACGTAACATTTGAAGTCCCACACATCGGACCGGTTAATATTTGGAATAGCGAGTCACTGTTGAGTAGTACTACTGGGTTTGACAAACCCCACCCGACGTTAAGCTCAACTGGAGGTTGAGTGGGTGTAATTTTGGCTAACACTTACCATGGTCTGGATTGACCTGGTGACGGGCACTTGATAAACAGTCAGCTTCGGTCGCGAACCACTTAGCGATACTTGTTGTATAGATTAGCTACCTATCGATATATAATTTGACATAACACTATCTGGTAATGCAAAACACTTAAACGTTGTAACGTGGTTACACAACACTTAAACGTCGTAACGGGGTTACGCAACACTTAAACGTTGTAACGTGGTTACACAACACTTAAACGTCGTAACGGGGTTACGCAACACTTAAACGTTGTAACGTGGTTACACAACACTTAAACGTCGTAACGGGGTTACGCAACACTTAAACGTCGTAACGTGGTTACGCAAAACACTGAATCGTCGTAACGAGGTTACGCAAAACGCTAAACGATTTATCTTATTTAACTTGTGAACTCACCAACCTTGTGTTGACACTTTTAGTATGTTATTCTCAGGTAGCCGAGGCGGGCGCGCGGTTTAGGAGCATGCATTAATTGAAACCATCTTTATTCTGCAAACTTAATTTTTAACAGTTACATTTGGTTTTAAGTCGTCCTGCGTGACGCAACTTTTGAATTAAGGTTTTACGCTTCCGCACTTATTTACATTTAAACGTTTTTCTTTGGTTTGATTATAACTAATGATTCCGATCCTGCCAGTTCACACCCTCTGACGGTAAAACTCCGTTAGTGGATTTTGAGGGTGTGACAGATTGGTATCAGAGCCATTGGTTATAGCGAACTAGAAGCTGCATGCATACTAGACTATAACCGCGACGACCCATTAGTTATAATGATACGCACTGCATAGGTTTGTGTAGTCTTGAAATCTTATTTCTTTACCTCCTTCACTCATACGCGCGCATATACACGGCTTACCTGTAGGAATGTCGACGCCACCCTCATCATCATCCGATTCGATGACGCATGCTCACGGGAAGGAACCGCAGTTACCTACTGCCTCGCCACCCCATGTAGTCCCGGAACTCGAAGCTCCTGCACCGAAGAGGTACCGCCTATCCGGAGGCCTGTATGAAAACGACGTTAGCTGGGATTGGTACCCCAACATGATCAGACGTATGGTCTACCGTGAACAAGTTCCCCCATTGCCTCACCCAAACCACCCTGCTTACCCTAACACTCTACCACCCATAACCGAACCTGTGGAGCGAGTTCTCGCAGCTGTCGTTTCTTGTTTGGAGCGTGATGTGGGTTACATGCGCTACACGAGAGAGAATGTTTCCAGACTGTTTAAAGATGGAACCGAGACTCAGGAGGAGATTGCCCGCATGGCAGCGGCAATGAAAGAAATGCAGGAGACTAGTAAGCAACAAACGAAGGTTATGATGAAAATGCAAGCCGAGATGATAGACTTGCAAGAGCAACTCCAAGAAGCAAGAACCCGAACCGAGATAGCACTCGAGCGTTGCGATGACCTACAAATGCAACTTGCTCAGAACGCAGCAGAACCTGAGGCAGAGCCTGAGGCCGAGCCCGAGGCAGAGCCTGAAGTAGAACCTGAAGAAGATCCCGAAGAGGAGCCTGAGGAGGATCCCGAGGAAGATCCCGAGGAGGAACCCGAAGAAGAACCGGAGGAAGAACCGGCTGAGGAGGAGGCACATTCGGAAGTGTCCTCAGATGACGACATCTAGTGATGATGATACTTAGATGGAGGGGTTGTCTCCATCCTAACTATTATTTTTCTATGATTTTAAGGATTGATTGGAAATACTTTGTAGCGAATACAATGGTTTTAATCATGAGTTTTTATTTAGACTAATATGTGGTTGTGATGTGATGTTTTTTTTTTCTTACCTATCTTTTATTACATGTATGGTGTGTTGTATATGAAAGAAAAATTCATGTTTAACATTTTATACTGTGATTCTAGGAAATGGCCGGAAGAAACGTTGGACGAGGACGTGGTAACATCAGCATGACTGCAGCTGAACTCCAAACTCTGCTGAATGACCATGTGGCGGCCGCTTTAGCCGCACACGTTCAGAATCAAACTGGAGGTCCGAGTGGAACGTGTACCTTCAAGAACTACCTTGACTACAAGCCCAGTACGTTTAAGGGCACTGAGGGAGCTATAGGCTTCCTGCGTTGGGCTGAGAAGGCCGAGTCGGCCTTTGAGATGTGTAACTGCCCCCCTGCCAGTAGGGTCAAATTCGCTGCTGGGACACTTGAGGATTCCGCCCTCACTTGGTGGAATTCGAACGTCCAGATCCTTGGATTGGAACTGGCTAACGCGATGAACTGGGAGGAGTTCAAAAACATGATGCGAGAGGAGTACTGTCCGAGGGAGGAAATTTCGAAGTTAGAGTCGGAGTTTTGGTCGTTGAAGATGGTGGGTTCGGAGATTGAAGCCTACACTACTCGTTCGCACGAGTTGGCTGTAATGTGTCCGCGGATGGTGGATCCGCCGAGCAAGAGAATAGAGATGTACATTGATGGGTTAGCACCACAGATTCAGGGTATGGTGACGTCTTCCAGACCAGCCACGATCCAACAAGCGATCCGTTTGGCTCACAAACTGACGGATCAGGCTGTGACCCAGGGTGCGTTACCACCGAGGGGTTCGACTGTTAAAGCCCGTGACAACCCGAGTAATGACCACGTCAGCAACAGTAACAACAACAGCAACCCGAACAGCGGGAAGAGAAAGTTTGACAATACCAGATCTTCATCCTCAAACTCCCACCGCAACACCACTACCGTAAGCCCGAATTTACTCAGAATCACAACAACAACAACAACAACAACAACAACGGTAGCGGGCAGGTTTCGAGCGGATATGCTGGGAAATATCCAAAGTGCAACTGGTGCAACTTTCATCATGTTGGTCAGTGTGACCGTGTCAAGTGTCAAAGATGCGGAAAGATAGGTCACCAAGCGAAGGAATGTAGAGTTGACCTTGCGGCGAAGGGTGCTCCTAAGCCACCGATGACGACTAAGGGATGTTTTGAATGTGGACAGGAAGGTCATTTCCGGAAGGATTGCCCCAAGCTGAAACAGAATGACAATAATGGGGGTAATGGAAGTGGCAGTAATGGTGGAGGAAATGGCAAAGGAAGAGCGTTTGTGATTGGATCGGGTCAAGCCCGCAATGATCCGCATGTGGTGTCTGGTAAGTTCCCTGTAAACGATTGTTTTGCTTCTATTTTGTTTGACACTGGAGCTGATAGGAGTTTTGTGTCAAAAGCTTTTAGCCAACTTTTAAACCTTACTCCAACCCCGTTAGACGCTAAGTTTCCTGTTGAATTAGCTAACGGTAAAACTGTAATAACAACTCATATACTTGCGGGATGTAAGTTGAAACTGTCAGGTCATGTCTTTGACATTGACCTTATTCCTTTTACGCTTAGTAGTTTCGATGTCGTTGTCGGCATGGACTGGTTATCCGAGAACCGAGCGGAGATTATATGCCATGATAAGATAGTCCATATTACCACCCCTTCCAGCGAGATCATTTCGGTCCGAGGCGAGAGAAGCGGCATGACCACCAGCGTCATTACCCTTTTGAAGGCACAGAAGTATTTACGAAAGGGCCATCCGGCAATTTTGGCGCAGATTGTTGAGAAACCCGCGGAGGAGAAACGAATTGAGGACATACCGGTTGTGCGAGACTTTCCGAAAGTTTTCCCGGAGGATTTGCCCGGACTCCCTCCTATTCGTCAAGTCGAATTTCAAATCGAGTTGACACCCGGTGCAGCACCCATAGCACGAGCCCCGTATCGACTCGCACCGGCGGAACTTCAGGAGTTGTCCACTCAGTTGCAAGATTTGTTGGATAAAGGTTTTATCCGACCTAGCTCATCGCCATGGGGAGCCCCTGTCTTGTTTGTCCGAAAGAAAGACGGGACTTTCCGAATGTGCATCGACTACCGGGAGTTGAACAAGGTGACGGTCAAGAACCGTTATCCTTTACCCCGAATTGATGATTTGTTTGACCAGCTTCAGGGATCGAGTTACTACTCGAAAATCGATCTACGATCCGGTTACCACCAGCTGAGAGTGCGCGAGGAAGATATTTCAAAGACGGCTTTCAGAACACGGTATGGTCACTACGAGTTTTCGGTTATGCCTTTTGGCCTAACCAACGCACCAGCCGTATTTATGGATCTCATGAATCGAGTATGCAAGGCGTACCTCGACAAGTTCGTGATTGTTTTCATTGATGATATTCTCGTCTACTCCAAGAACGAGACTGACCACGAAGAGCACTTAAGGATAATTCTGGAACTACTGAAGAAGGAACAACTGTATGCTAAACTCTCGAAATGTGAATTTTGGCTTCGCGAGGTTCAATTTTTAGGACATGTGATCAACGAGAATGGTATCCATGTCGATCCCGGTAAGGTAGAGGCCATCAAAAACTGGGAAGCACCCAAGACTCCGACTGAGGTGCGGCAATTCCTAGGACTGGCCGGCTACTACCGGCGTTTCATCGAGGGATTTTCAAAGATTGCTCAACCCCTCACCGCCTTGACCCACAAGGGCACTAAGTACAATTGGGGTGACGCGCAAGAATCCGCTTTCCAACTGTTGAAAACCAAGCTTTGTAGCGCCCCTATTTTAGCTCTCCCCGAGGGAACGGAAAATTTTGAGGTACACTGTGACGCATCTATACAAGGTCTCGGTTGTGTGCTGATGCAACTCGAGAAGGTTATAGCCTACGCCTCTAGACAACTACGGGTTCACGAGAAGAACTACACGACCCACGATTTGGAACTCGGAGCTGTAGTGTTTGCTCTTAAGATATGGAGGCATTACTTGTACGGTACCAAGTTTACCATTTACACCGACCACAAGAGTCTCCAACATATCTACGATCAGAAGGAGCTGAACATGCGACAGCGTCGTTGGGTCGAGCTGCTTAAAGATTATGATTGTGCCATCAAGTACCACCCTGGCAAGGCCAATGTGGTGGCCGACGCCCTCAGCAGAAAAGAAACAGATAAACCCAGACGGGTGAGAGCATTGCAACTCACGATTCATGCCAGCTTACCCGATCAGATTCGCGATGCGCAACTGGAAGCTTTGAAAGATGATAATCTTCCATCGGAACTCATGCGGGGCATGAACAAGCAACTTGAAACCAGATCGGACGGGGTCCGATATTTTGAGAACCGGATTTGGGTTCCACGATACGGAGAGTTGAGAACTCTAGTGATGGACGAAGCTCACAAGTCCCGATATTCTATCCACCCTGGCTCAGATAAAATGTATCATGATTTAAAGGCACTTTACTGGTGGCCGAACATGAAAGCCGACATTGCCACCTACGTGAGCAAATGTTTGACTTGTGCCAGAGTCAAGATAGAATACCAGAAACCATCTGGTCTACTGCAACAACCGGAACTCCCAATGTGGAAATGGGAACACATCTCTATGGACTTTATTACGGGTTTGCCTAAGACACCGACGGGATGCGATACCATCTGGGTGATCGTTGACCGGTTGACTAAATCGGCACACTTCCTGGCGATTAAAGAAACAGACAAAATGGAAAGACTGACTCGAGTATACATGAAAGAAGTGGTGTCTAGACACGGAGTGCCTGTCTCGATCATTTCCGATCGAGATTCTCGTTTCACCTCGCACTTTTGGAAGTCGCTGCAAAGCGCACTGGGCACCCGTCTCGATATGAGTACAGCATACCATCCTCAGACGGATGGGCAAAGTGAACGGACTATTCAGACCCTGGAGGATATGTTGCGTGCATGCGTCTTAGATTTCGGAAAAAGTTGGGAACCCCACTTACCCTTGGTAGAGTTTTCGTATAATAACAGCTACCACGCAAGTATTAAGGCAGCGCCGTTTGAAGCGCTGTACGGACGGAAGTGTCGATCACCACTCTGCTGGGCAGAGGTGGGTGATAGCCAAATCACTGGTCCGGAACTGGTACTCGAAACCTCGGAAAAGATTGTTCGAATCCGAAATCGCATGGCAGCAGCACGAGATCGCCAAAAGAGTTACGCCGACAAGCGCCGAAAACCTCTCGAATTTCAAGTGAACGATCGGGTGTTACTCAAAGTCTCACCTTGGAAAGGTGTGGTTCGCTTTGGTAAGCGAAACAAACTCAACCCACGATATGTTGGTCCGTACCGGATAACTGAGCGCATTGGTCCGGTGGCGTACCGACTGGACCTACCAACAGAACTCAGTGGCGTACACGATGTATTCCACGTATCAAATTTGAAGAAATGCCTGTCTGATGAAACCCAAGTAGTTCCTTTGGAGGAACTACAAGTTGATGAACAGTTACGGTTCATTGAGGAACCAGTCGAGGTTTTGGATTGGGAAACCAAAACGCTCAAGCACAGCAAAATTCCAATCGTTAAGGTTCGTTGGAACTCGAGACGTGGACCGGAGTTCACATGGGAACGCGAGGATCACATGATGAAAAAGTATCCTCACCTTTTTGAAGGGCTAACCAAACACCGAAAACCGCGAAACCCGGCAAACCGTCAAACATCACCGGAGGTATGAACTAAATTTCGGGACGAAATTTCTTTCTACTAGGGGATGATATGACAAACTGAAAATTTTCTTATTTTTTTTTCAGACACTCATCACGACTTGACTCAAATTTTCGGGACGAAAATTCTTTAACATGGGAATGATGTGACAATCGTCAATTTCAGGTTAACCCCGTTAACTCAACTCCGTCAATTCAAACTTTAAGATCGTTGAATCTATAACACATACTTCATTACATTTAAACTAGGGTTTAAATGACGCTTAACATTTACTACATGTGTAGTCTTTCGGGATTTGCACCGAAACGCAAACGAGTTGACGCGAGCGATTGATAAATAAACGACAAACGTCAAAACACTAATTATGTGATTATTATGTGTTAGGTATATGTGTGTTACTTGATTGTTATGTGGAATGTTAAACAAGAAACAAGAACCAACTAGTTTAGGCTAGAGATGTAGCACTTGAAAGTTTAGGGACTAGAATGTAACTTGGTTATCTATAAATATAACCTAAACACTAAACCCTAATCTATTTTATAAACTCAAGACCGATCGGCCCTCCCCTCCTTGGTTCTCCACGGCTGCCGTCCACCAACTCACACATATACACATCAAATCAAGAGATTAATCCAAGAACTAGGTGCTAGGAAGGTATACTTGATCACCTCTTACCTCTTTGTTGTTTAATTTTGATGTTTAATGGGTTGTGTATAAACCCTAATCGGCCGATCATGTGCATGTATGTGATTAATATGATTGTTGTTAGTTGGATAATGGATTGATAACTAGATTGATGTTGTTGCATGATTCATTGTTGTCTTTGATTTGAGTTAAAACACAAACCCTAATCTTGTATGTATGGTGTAATTGATATGCATGGATAGTAGTTATAGTGTCTAGAGGGTTATATGGATGCATGATAGTTCATAGATTGTTATTATGTTGAGTTTTGATGTGAACAGATTCTGGACAGAATGTATATACGATGTTTAAGTGACTGTAACGAAGTGTAAACGTGAAAATTGATTAAGATTGTGGGTACTGCAGTAAACTAGGTTGAGTCTAGTTTCTATAAAGTATAAATTCGTAATTTTTGGATAAGTGGAAGTATACTTTTATGATTTTACAAAAACGTGATGCAAAGCTGAGCTGTTAGACCTGCTGTTAGGTTATGTTGTAAATGTTATATCTCATGAACTACGAGACCAATTGGGTTGGTTCCACTTCTGGAAGTTGACTCATTGAGTTAGGAACCAAACCCAAGTGGTTTTGCATTTATTGGATTTTTCGTTTAATGGGAATTGCAAATAACATTCTGTTGCACATGAATCTGACTGATATGAGTTTGCTGTAATGTTTTGGTCATTATAAGAAAAATATGTGGAATAAAAATAAGATAAAATATGTTCTGGAAACCTAAGATATGTATGCTTCTGTGGTGATTTTTGGTGAATTAATTGAGACGTTATGATCGGTGAACTAGTGCAATCTTTCAAGTAGAAATTATGTCATAACGAAACTAGCTGCTGAGTTGTGTATGAATGCATGAAATATGATAGTTTTTGTATAATTGTTGTATTTTGACCAAAATACCCTTGCGGGGAATAGTTGTTAGTTGATTGCCATGAATTGACCAAATTGCCCTTATGGGGAATAATGGTTAGTTAATCTTTGTTTGTTGACCAAAATGCCCTTACGGGAAAAATTGCTAGTAAAGTATGTTATTAGTACGTGACACGAAAGTAATTGCTCACTCATGTATCGTATCACAATTGTACTTGTTTAAGTCACACACAATTCACAAACGAAACACGAAATCTGTTACGTGCATAGGTATTATGTGCCGAGTCTAGAGACTCGTTAAACGTACCGATACTTAGAAAATCTCTTTGTTATTTAGAACGCTAGAGAGTTTCTACGACGCACATCACTTGGTGATCTAGATCGGGATATTCTTCGCAAACAGTGA
Source organism: Bidens hawaiensis (assembly GCF_021521415.1). Classification (NCBI taxonomy): domain Eukaryota; kingdom Viridiplantae; phylum Streptophyta; class Magnoliopsida; order Asterales; family Asteraceae; genus Bidens; species Bidens hawaiensis. The sequence goes on from NW_027491024.1 coordinate 5,793,153, forward strand.
GTTTCACTTACCCCGCTCTTTGAACTGTTTTCAAACGTTTTTCACTTGGGGGAGATAACATACTCCGATAAACATATTTTCTGAGATAAACGCATATTTAAGATTTTGTTATAAATTATATATCACTTGTAAAGGCTAAGCGGCAAACGTAACATTTGAAGTCCCACACATCGGACCGGTTAATATTTGGAATAGCGAGTCACTGTTGAGTAGTACTACTGGGTTTGACAAACCCCATCCGACGTTAAGCTCAACTGGAGGTTGAGTGGGTGTAATTTTGGCTAACACTTACCATGGTCTGGATTGACCTGGTGACGGGCACTTGATAAACAGTCAGCTTCGGTCGCGAACCACTTAGCGATACTTGTTGTATAGATTAGCTACCTATCGATATATAATTTGACATAACACTATCTGGTAATGCAAAACACTTAAACGTTGTAACGTGGTTACACAACACTTAAACGTCGTAACGGGGTTACGCAACACTTAAACGTTGTAACGTGGTTACACAACACTTAAACGTCGTAACGGGGTTACGCAACACTTAAACGTTGTAACGTGGTTACACAACACTTAAACATCGTAACGGGGTTACGCAACACTTAAACGTCGTAACGTGGTTACGCAAAACACTGAATCGTCGTAACGAGGTTACGCAAAACGCTAAACGATTTATCTTATTTAACTTGTGAACTCACCAACCTTGTGTTGACACTTTTAGTATGTTATTCTCAGGTAGCCGAGGTGGGCGCGCGGTTTAGGAGCATGCATTAATTGAAACCATCTTTATTCTGCAAACTTAATTTTTAACAGTTACATTTGGTTTTAAGTCGTCCTGCGTGACGCAACTTTTGAATTAAGGTTTTACGCTTCCGCACTTATTTACATTTAAACGTTTTTCTTTGGTTTGATTATAACTAATGATTCCGATCCTGCCAGTTCACACCCTCTGACGGTAAAACTCCGTTAGTGGATTTTGAGGGTGTGACACTTCCGGGTATTGGGACGCCTCTGAACCATCCACCTTGATTGACCAGCCGGTTGAAGACCGGGAATCGGTCAGCCCGGGGTACCATCCCGGTTGCCTTACACACAAATTCAAAATGTCTAATTTGTGTAAGCGTAAACGAGTTTAATTGGGAAAGTTGAATCCCATAGCCACTGAGTACCTTGAAAAGAAACTTGGTTGTCGGAAACCGAAGATTCCCATGGAAAAGGTAGTTGGCATAAACGGTCATTTTCCCAGCAGGTGGCCTGCTAGCTACGGATCCGGTAGTAGGGAACTTCGGTCCCCACTCCGGAAGAATGCCGTAAATATGAAGCAATTCTTCATATTCGGATTTCTCCCAATTAATTTCTACATCGTCGATATTGGAAATCAACGAACTCTTGTCACTAGCCATAGGTTCAATGGCAAAAGGGAAACAACGAGCAATCTAGAATAGAATCGACAAATTAATCAGAAGTTGAGAATAAACGAATAAGAAATAAGATATCAAAGGCGATAAAACTTCAACAAAATGATAACTTCTCTTATTTATACCCGTCTCAATTAATGTGATGGGATACGAACAGTGGAACGAAAAAGTTTTCACCCACTCAGCAGACGCCACGTCACGCGGGAAATTCGAAAAAGAGAAAAAGGTGCACAGTGGGGTACAGTTACAGCCGGCATAAACGTCCCGTCACCTGTTCACGTGCCTGCAAGTGGTCAACTTGTCCTTTTCATGGTTATCCACACCACCAACAGAAGATATTTCTACCAAATTCCAAAATTCAAAAATCCCCAAAATATGCCTTAAGTCCAATATTCCACCCGCATAAAAACTTCACGCGAAAAAAACACTGGACTGGGGGGGCTTATAGAGATAGGGTTCCAAAAAGACCCAAATACCCTTAAGTATCACCCGCGGGTCAGAGGAAGCCCCCTAATGTAGCACCCGCGGGACATATGGATCACCCGCATAACCCACTGAAAGAAGAACGATGGTGTGTCATAAAGACAATGCGTGGAAGCATCCATGCACCCTCAGAAATAATCCGCAAGGTAACACATTCACCCGCTAGGATGTTCGGAAAGCGATGCCACAGGACAGCTGTAATTAACTAATTACCTTCTAGAAGAATTAACAAGATCCTTTCTTGAAAGATACGTGACCCTTCAGCCAATGAATGAAGGACAACTTGCCAGGTTGTTATAACCATGCACATGGCCAGGGTTACATATCGTCCTATCATAATAAGACACGTGTCCACCTTGTTATAACCATACACATGCAACGTATAGCTCAACCTATCATATGAGGGCACATGTCCAGGCAGTTACGAAGGATATTCTAGAACGGGACACCTGGCCCAATCACATTCCCACACTCTTCGGCTATAAATAACTTCACAATCTCCTTGAGGTATTCATTCACTCCCCACTATCTACTATAAATACTTAAGTACTTTCTCTCTATCAGGACTGTACTTATTCTCACGCCGGAGGGTGGTTACGGGAAGACCCCTCCTCTTGTCCTTCCCGTAACGAGCTTACGGAGTCTGTTTGCAGGTTTCTGTCACTGGACTTCGGGAAATTGTGCTCATATCATTGTTGGTTGTTGTTGTATCCTACCTTGTGGACTCACTGGATCTAGGACCCATTAAGGGGAGCAGATCCGTGTTTCTTCATAACCAGTATTAGGATCATATCTATATTTCTATCTGGTAAGGGTTAACAGGTGAAGTTAGGTTAATATGAGCCAAGAATAAAGCTAGATCCGGATTCGTATCCTGCAAAACAAACCACCGTGATATCGTAACGGGAATAACAAGATAGGGGGTCTTCCCGTAACCACCATCCGGCGTGAGAATAAGTATTCTTCTATAGAGAGATAAAGTACTAAGTGATTGATGTAATATTAAAGTTGTGAATGAATACCTCATAATGTTGAAGAAATATTTATAGCCAGAGGGTGAAGGAATATGATTGGTAGAGTTGTCACTATTCGGAAGATGTGTTTCTCTACCTGAAGGGACACGTGGCCAGTTTTGATAGGGAGCACCAGATGGCCATGTGCTAAGCCGTTAAGGAAAGTGCAGCTGGCTCCTCTTGATTGGCTACGCCATCACGTGCTCTTCATAAAGGGGGTATATGTCACACCCCGAAAACCTTAATCAAGGCAGCGGAAGACTTTAACTAAGTAGTTTGGGTCGTGACAGATGTCGATAGCCAATTATAATAGAGCAAAATATTTATTAATAAAAGTTTAACTTTTATTTAATAGAATATGTATTACATGATCAGAGTTTTACGCGTGTCACTGCACGATTTATTAAAATCTCAGTTTCTACATTATTCAAACACACATCCAACGCTCTCTTTTCCTTGTCCCCTCGAAGTCATAACTTACCTGAAAAACATATTAAAATAAACGTCACACGAATGTTGGTGAGTTCTCTTTATTGAAAATAATATATATATATATATACATATACTCTTATATATATATATATATATATATATATATATATGATAATGAAAGTAAAGCAATCAAACTTTCAATTCAAATCATTATAAAAGTTAAGATAAACAATATTATATCAACTTATCGAGAAATATAATAAGCGAATACATATAAATTCCCACCATACGATGGTTCAACGATCATCCATTACCATAAGCAGCGGTAGTAAACTTTTCTTACCATTCTTTTAACATGGTAATTATATCTTTAAAATTTATAAAACATATATCTTTAAACAAATCGTACTGTTGTAGAATAGCAAGGAATACAACAAGTGTATGTCTATAAAAATTGATAACTCGAAACATACCGTACTCAAAATATACCCACTTTTAACCCAACGTGATTGGAAATGGGGGGCGTCACCCCGATAGATCTACCAACATTTATGTGCCCTTATTAATTCGGTTAACAGTTATTTAACCAATTGTTGACTCATCCCACTTTTTACACAGTTTGTAAAAAAAAGCTTCAATAAAAATTATTAAAAGAATATGTTTTTCCCCCAAAACACAATAAACACGTTTCGAAAATGACAGGTAAATAAAGAAACTCACGGTTGAAGTTGTTCCAAAAATTGTGTGGCTTATATTAGTACACGTTTTGTTAATAAAACTTGGTTTGAGTTTTAGTTTATAAAACTCTTTTATTTGTCAATCCTAGTCTAATATCCACACAAGCACATAAACAAGTAAATTCTTATCAAGTTAACGAGTATGTATAGTTCGGGTTTCGTTAACTATTGTCATAATAACAAAATTAATTAATAAATAAAGTAAATATAAAAATATAATAAAATATTAAAGTTTTAGTTTCTGGAAAGTTTTAAGAAAATATTAATTTATTATTTTTAATAAATTTTGTCAGTTTTGTCGGTTTCGCGTCTAAAAACGAATCGTTTGATTTTTCGCATAAAATTTAACCGTTAAGTTTTGGAAAACACTTGTTGCATATACATTAGTTAAGTTTTAGGAGTTATTTTACAAAAATATGTTATTTTCTATTTTTGTTAATATTTTCTTAAAATAGCAACTTTTAACGTTTTCGTGTCGGTTTTCACGACACGTATCGTTTAGGACCAAGTTTTGTTATCTTGTCCTCTTCTCATATATTAACTTATGTCATATAGTTTACAACTTTAGGGGTTTTTCAACCGTTAAAGTTATCGACAAGTAAAATAAGCCAAGTAAGTCCACACCAATTATCCTATGAACTAAAAATATACACATTATAACAAATAATTCATTCTTATTTCCAGATTTGATCACATAGTTTCATATAACACATTTAAATCAATTTTAAGCTTCTAATTCATAACTTAACTTTATTAATAATGTCACTAATCAAGCTTATCATTGCATATATGAACCAACCTCATAATAAGACTTAAAAATCCAGATTTCAAACTATTATCATAATTACAACAAGCCAAATTGATACTTTTCAACTATATTCTTATTCATATTTGGAAGGTTCTAACATGTGTGTGTAATCATGTATGTACTTTTTATGAATCAATCCAACAATCTTGTGATTATTCATATTATCATTAAATTATCCAATCATCAATTCACATCATCATCTATGCACAAGTTCAAGAATCTCATTATTAACTAATCAATCTTTTGAATTTTCTAAGTGTTTAATCAACAAAGTTTCCTATTATAGTAACTTTTAATCTTTGATAATTCTATCTAATTCAATCTTTCAATCATGATTAAGTATGAATCTTTGTTTATCTCATTCAACTAGTTTGACATAGTTCCATGCATCCTATTGTTTTATTAAATTTAATTTCTTTCAATATTCAAGTTTTTATAGTTTCTATTTCTAGCAAGTAAGTGACAACTGATCCATATGCTAATCCAATATATGGGTGCTGCTAAACGTACCCCCCTACACCATATTTACTAAATATACACCCCCTTAACTTATTAGATAAATTACTATTACATCTTAATATTATATACATACATATTAGTCCATATAACGTTTTTTTCACTTAATAATCTCCACTAAATATATCAAATTAAAAACTATTAAGTATTACAATTAATTTATTTTTTTAGTATTAATATTGTAAATATTTATAATATCTTTTTTTTTAATTTTAATAGTATATATATATATATATTTATAATATCCTTATTTTACCTCTTTATCTTTTACAAAATAAACCCGAAACTCGAAAACCTAAAACCCTAAATCCGAACCCTAATCCCTAAACCCAAAAACCTAAACCCTAAACCCGAACTCTAAACCCTAAACCCGAAAACCTAAACCCTAAACCCGAACCCTAAACCCTAAACGCGAAACCCTAAACTCGAAATCATAAAAAAAATGCAACTTTTAAAAAAAAAATAATATGAAATCCTTATTTTTGTGCTAATTTGGTAATCATATGAGTCCAAGGGGTAATATGAAAGTTGGTTTTTCAAGGGGGGTATGACAAGCAACCAGGGGGTACGTTTAGCCTGACCCATAATTTAACAATGCATTCCATTATATTTCAAGTAAACAATTCATTATCTATCAAATACATATATTCTAATTAAAGATTCAACTTTTCATTCAACAAAGTTTTCCTTATTTGGCAATCTAACAATTTCTACAATCTTCAAGTATTATTTTTCAAACTATTAGTTTTATGAATACACTAGCATGTATCCTATTCAATATCACTTGATATTAATCCATATCACTTTCAAATTTCATTAATTCACCAAAATCATCAATTAATCCAAGAAATTCAATAATCCCCAAATTGCAACTATGAACAAGTTCTTGCTAATTTTCATTTTAATACTAGCAATTCAATGATTCATGTTCATATCATCAATCCTATTGATCATTAACTAATCAAAATTCATCCTAACATTAATTTCATTCATGATTTTACCTAAATATCAAATATTCTAACAATACTTCTAATCAGTCTTAACAATCAAAGTATGAACTTCAAGATGAATGTATGCATGTGTAAGTGGGTTCAATCATTCCCCTTACACACACATACATATACACGACTCACATACACACACACACCAACATTCATAATTTCCAATCTTCAATCTCAACTCAAGAACACCTAATCTAACCTATTTAAACCTAGAAATTAACTCATATTCATAACTTACTTGTGTTCTTGAAGATCTTAGGTTGAGGATGAGAATGTGGTGATTATGGCCTCTTAATCCTCTTCCTAGTTGCTAATCTTCATTTATCTTGATCTTGAATATGAGTGTGTGTATGATGATTTGAAATTTTGAATGTGGATGTGTGTGAAATGTGTATGTGTGTCGCAAGTATAGAGAGAGAGTAAATGAGGGAGTATGACTTTGATTTGATTAAGTGATTAGAGTGCTAAGTGGATGCTTTGATTTGATTACAACTCATTAGTATAGGTAATGATTAGAGATTTGATATGGAGAATGACTATTGGAGGAAAGGGAGGTGGGGGTGGTGATGTGGCAAGGTGAGCCGGCCCAAGAGGGAGGGGGGAGTGGAAGGGTTGGGTTATAATATAACTAATTTGGTTAATCGGTTTAACGTATTTCGAGTTTTAGATAACCAATCGGATCCGGTTTTTAATAATTTTTGTCAGATTTTGAACGAAATCAAATTCCTGACAATATGGACTATAAAAACTATTTTTCTAAAAATACTTTGTGTCGGGTCCTTTCTGGGTCTTGTACTGGCTTTTGTTTACTTATTTATCAGTTTTTGCAATTCGAGCCTTCTAAAATTATGTTTATACATTATCTCTAATGTTTTAACATATATTTTAAATTTTTGGGGCCAGTTAATCATATTAATGATTTATTTATTTTCTGGCCCGCTGCCCGAGGTTATTTCACGTTATGTTTGTTACGTGTCAAAATTTGGACTTTTTGTTGACTTTGCAAGATTTTGGATCTTAATAAAGGAAGATTTTATTCATAAAATGATAAGATATTGCTAATCATGATTACATTAGCGATAAATTTTGCCGAGTGTTATAGTATATATCACTATCAAGGAATATTTTAGCAAGCTTCTGGAATAATATTGTTGTAACTATCCTTTCTCCACAAATGTAAAGTCATTTTACTTCTTGCATGTTCTTCCGCCTGCAGGTAAGGGTGTTCAAAGTCCGATATTCGGAGTTTCGGATATCCGAACATTTCGGATAGTGGATTTCACTATCAGTATCCGAAATTTCGGATATCTGAAGTTCGGATATCCGAAATTTTGGATATTAATTCAAATAGTGAAACGGATATTGGAAAATTCTTAGAAGCCTTAATCAGAATCAATTTGGGGATAATCTTACAAGGGCTTTTTTCTATTACTAATTTTAAATATGAATGAGGTGGTTGGAATGGGAATGCAGAACTGAAAAACATGTAACTCTTAAAAATTGATTCTTCAAAAGTAAGTCTTCAACAATCGAGGTTATGTTCTTGTTTCTTTTCCCTCTTTCTTCACCATCAAGGTCAACCAGATCCATGCATTAGATTTCACCACCGCCTACCAAACACCCATTTTCCGAGACGAGAAAGATTCAAGGATTAAGGTTTTAGGTGTGACGAATATTAGAAGATAGCTGTTGTAGATATCGTGAAGTGATAAAAGGGATTTTAAGGTTTACAAATAATATATGTTTATAAATAATAAAAAAAAAAAATTGTATTTAAAATTTCAGATTATCGGATATCCGAAATATCCGAAAATTTTCAGAATCAGTATCCGAAAATTCGGATATCCAGGATTCGGATATCCGAATTTTCGGATATTTCGGATTCCGATTTTATTGAACACCCCTACCTGCAGGTGTTTCCCGTGTATTATATGTTTTTCATTCGGGGACGTATTTCGCGGCTTCTAGAATAATATTTGGACCTTTTGTTTCTTGGCGGATGACTCCCGCGATTACCATGGGTTACCTGCGGGACCTTCTATTTGGTCTCTTGGATCATTTTACTACCCTACCGCTACAGGTTAGTAAATCAACAATTTGAGGGGTAGTGGCCAATGGACAGGGGGCACATGGTGAACATGATGACTTTATGCAATAACTAATGAAACTGAAAGCGATCTCTAAAGGCTTGGTGATAAGTGAAACTGAACTAGCTACTAGATATGTGGCACCAAGGTTGTTGCATCACAAGGTTAGTGAACCATGAAATGTAATGCAGATCTCTCGCAATATCTAAATAACCCATCAATGTTTTATGGATGAATTTGCAAGAGCAAGGTACTTGGCTGAAAAGGAATGGTCCCGACCTGAACCCACCTGAAAAAAAAAACAGAAACATTCCCAGAAGGGTCCACACTTTCTGCGGAGCATCTCTACTTACCAATAAATATGATTACTTAGAAGGAACATAACATGGGCGGAGGCGCTACCTTACGCCACACATCACGTCCACTATTATAGAAGGATTGACAATAAAGATCATCCTTGGTATGACACAAAAGGGGAGTATGTTGATGAAAGGGACTTCTAGCCAATAAAAGGACGACAACACATCATCAGTAGTATACATGGTATGAATGTCACCATCAGTCAGCTGCTTTACCCACTAACTTCCCTTGAGCACATGTTAGCTCAGTGATTGATGGATCTTCTGACAACGCAGCTAACCCATTCCCTTCTCTCCTACCCTTCGGCTATAAATATCATCCTAACACCAACGGTAAAGGGATTTGAAATTACAAATTCCACGCGCAAGTATTCTCTAGTACTTAGCTCTCATATATCTTACAGTTACCCATACTGATTCTCATGTCAGAGGGTGGTTACAAGAAGACACCCCCCCATTTCCCCTTCTCGTAATGAGGCCATGGTGTTCTGTTTTGCATATCAATTCATTCAGATTAACCGGATTGGGTATCAGCCCCGCGGTAAATACTAACCCCAACCTAAGGACTAGTTATCTAGGGCAAGGGTTGAACCAGTGTTTTTTAATTGGCCTTAGTGCTATATCGGGCAATAATGTGTTGTTACTTGAAGCTACAACTTATAAGAATATGTTCAAGAAAACCACAATTTCTAGTGATATATTGGCGATCACCAGAGCAACTTGTCCAAACAACGTTTACATATGCACGATTGTATCATGGATGAGCATTTTCGGTACGCGTACCTATTGGTACCCTCGGTATCGAATTAGTATCAATTTTTGATTTTTCGGTACCGGTATGGTACCGGTATTTCCCAAATTTTACATGAATTACCGATATTGTACTGCAACTGAACCAATACTGGTACCAAACTGAACATGTCTATACCAATACCAAAATTTTGTGATTTTCGATACCAGTATTTTGGAAACTGGCACCCCACCGATCTCATCCCTAAATGGCATGGGGCGTATAGAGACCATGTTAGGCGTTTGCATATACGTGTTTGCAATTTACATAAATATTTTAAGCGTAAAAATATTGATATACTCTTATCTTAACAAATCAATTTAATAGAGTTAGTATCGAGGGGACGAAAAAGGTTACAAAAGTGAAACTATATACATGAAAGGGTTGAAAGTTTCAGTTTTAAACTGCACTAGTTAAAATAACCAGACCACATGGACAAAGAGAGTTTAACTCTAACCATTATAGTTATTGTCACACTACGCTCCATAAGCCTAGGTGTGCTACTAATAGTTGATACATGTTTTGTAAATATATCAAAGTTGTTTGCATGGCAGAAGTCTTTGTTTAATTAAAACTTTCATATATTGAAAATTTCGGGGATTAAATACCCGTATTGTCTTACAAAAGATTTTAACTGATAATAAGATAAATTACATCTTTTTACATAATCAAAATATCTGAGCCATCAGATCGTCTAATGGCAAAACCATCATCTTCTAGCCGCTAACCCTGATAACTTGTAAATGGTTTATAATATACGTCAGCAACACATGCTGGTGAGCATGCTGACTCTAAAACATTTATTTAACACTTTTATAAACTTAAGCTCAAATCGAAACCGCCCAGCAGACAGCGTACATGAACTTGGCATATACACGAAACTATTCCATTAACAGTTGCTTGTGACCCGACCTTCACTAGCAGAGGAATGACTAGGCGTGATGCGGTGTGCCCCTTGACTGATATATATGTAAGGATCCATGCAAACGTATATGATAGCTTGAAGGCCATCGATTACCTTTGTTTATAAAATTTTAGAGATACTTATTCTAAGCAAACTTTTGTAAATGACTCGTTTAAAAAGTTTGAGCGTATTCACCTTTCTTTATAAGGATCAGTACGTTTACCGATTTATGTTAATGTGTTACCTTAGACCTATAGTATGAGAATAACTTTGAAAATATCTAAACTTTCTTGTGAGTCTAGTTTTCAACTCGTATACCCTTTTTGTACTCGTTTCAACCTCGTTAAAACGTTTAAGTCTGATTAACATGTTCAAAACATAATTCCCATTAACATAATAATTTTTAGTTTGATACAGACCATCTAATGTATGAGATGGTTCGTCTCATAAGGTTTTGAACCTACTGTTGTGACCAAGGTCAAAAGCTGATTAGATGGTCCGTTACAACGATTAGATGGTTCGTCTCAACTGTCTATGCAGGCCCGTTTTGTATAAAAATCAATTTAACATAATCCGACACTTGTTTATGATTTCTAAGCTTCCTACATGACTTATGAAAGATGTTAGCATTATACTAACATGATTTTGAAAAAGTTTGATTTCCGGAGCCTCGTTTATAGGCTTAACGAGTGGAAAACGAATGCTAAGGAACTTATTATCCTCGTTGTAACTTCGCTATAACTTTGTCAACACTGGAAAGGCTTGGGTAGAACTTTCCTATTGGTTATAACACCTTCTTGTTTGTTTGGAACTTTCTTAAACACCTTAGAACTTCAAGAACATAAGTTTGGAGCTATAGGGTGATTATGGAATGATTGAAATGTTTGAAATAAGTTTTAATTTTCCTTTGCATGGTATTTATAGCCAAGAGATCATGGATAACGATTAGTACGCGTTTGACATGTTTCTAGCCTTGTTGTCAAAATCTTTGCTCACTTAGCCTTGTGACAAACCACCGTATGATGAGACGGTTTCATCATAACTTCGTAGATAAGTCAACTTTCAGACGAGTGTGTCTCAAATGTAGGCGTTTGATACAGCTCGTCTCAATATATATCTTTAACGGATAACCATTGCTTGTGACGTATCCACGGATGAGATGGTTTGTTTCATCCAAATTGTTCTTCATTTCAGTTTGGACCATGTACTTAAGCTCTGGCTTAATGACTAAATGGTCCATCAACTTCTAAAATTTACAAAACTAGACCGGAAGTTTTCAAGGTGTCATAATTGTGTACTCGTATAAGAACTATTTCACACACCTATTAATGATCGTCTTCACATACAAAACTTTACAATATTATACATATTTTTATTCAGAGTATTTTGCTAGTTTGATAATAGTACATAAACATGAGTTACATGAATATATTAAAAAAAATAGAGGCAAATCAATATTTAGAATACATATATTCGAATCTAATTTGCATATCATTATTCTAATGTAACCGTACATAATTCTTTTAAATTACTAATTTTAGTATTATCATAAAGAAATCGATGATGCATTAGAGTAGCAAGTCAAACAAGATATATTTCAGTTTTGGACTTTTCATATGTTTCTAGAGAGAATGTTGTTATGCTGATTCTATAAAAAGTATATTTAATGGGTTCTTCATACCCATTTTTATTTCTAAAATTTAAAAAAAAACATTTAAATAAACACTCCAATCTATTCCCTATCTCTAAACTCTATTTTTAAATTTTGTGAAATAGTATAGGAAACTTCTAAATTTAAAGCATTGACACAACACTCCATTTTCAATTACCCTCTATAATAATATATTATAAATAAATATTGAAAATGATAATAAGACAAGTTAGTGAGTAGTTAAAATTATAAATTGAAGAAAGAGAAAAAAAAATATAGAGATGAGAATGAAGAATGGGTCGGGGAATGTTTTTAGAAAATGATGTATAAACTAGAGAAATTGTGTTTTTTAGTTAAATTTTAAAGATAGAGATAAAAAAACCACTAAGAATGCTCTAAAAGCATTTTTAAAGCATCCCCAATCTTCCTCTCTTCTCAGTCACTTCTAAGTCCACTACACGTGGTCTAACGAGAATGCTCCAACTTTACTATTTATTTTCCTAAGAAAGTGTTAATTGAAAGTTACAAATAATTAATATATATAATTCGAAATTCTTAGCTCAAAACAAGAACATAAATTGCAAACATGATTCTATATGTTTATACTTGTGTTATAATATCCGGTTAAATATTTGCTATCTAGCATATCTTTTTAAAGAAATCACTCTTAAAGTTAAAAGGTTTACTAGGTATCTAAAAAAGTGGTGTACGTATCGAATTAACGTCTACAAAATATTCAAATGTCTTACTATTAAACATTGTGTGACGTTAAGTTAAGATTCCTTTTTGCCGTTTCAATAGGGGTAAAATATTAGTGGAGGAGAGTCAAAGTCTTGACGGTGTTAGAGAATGTGGAATGAGTGGAAATAGTCAAAACCTTGAATGCTGATTATGGTAGGAAAACATTGAGAGAGAAAGTGATGGGATTTGTATGGCATAAAAGACGGGATAAGTTTGTGCTTGTGAACTTCAAAGCTTTATTAATAGAGTTCCCATTGCCCATTCTTTTAACCAACCCTTCCAGAAACCTCATGCAAATACATATACACACACTCGTCTAATTTATAAGTTGCTAGTACGTTGTCAATTCTCGTCTATTGGGCATTTGAAATGATTCACTTGTTCACTTTTGTGTCTGTTTTCCTATCGTTTTCACCTCTTCTATGCTCTGCTGAATATAGCTATACTACGTGCCCGAAAAGTTTCAGTTGTCCGGATTTTGGTCCATTCGAGTTCCCTTTTTACAATACTAGTTATGCTAGATGTGGTTTGATCAAGGTCAACTGTACTTCGGGTAATGAGAGCGTTCAAATCGGAGGACAGTCATATCAGATTACTGGCAAAGATTATTGGAAGGGTCCTTCTGTAAACATCCAAAACCGCACATTTCAAGAACTTATAAAAAATAGAAGCTGCGAGGCTCTACTGCATAATTTCACTTCTCCAACTCAGTTGTTTTCCATTTCAGTCAGACACCAGGTGACTCTATTCAGATGCCCAAAAGGTCCCAGTTATGCTGCAAAATTTGACCGACCTGATTATAATAGCTACAACGGATGCAGATATCACAATTTCTACTATAAGCATCCCATCAGCTCTAAACCAGTTTCCGGTGATCTCCAAAGTGGTTGTCAAGTCATACAACTGCCATGGAGCGAAAATGGCCCGGTACCTAATTACACCGATGTATTTTCTCTTCTTACTTCTAACTTCACAATTTATTTTTGGTCGCCTTCCTGTCATGAGTGTCTGAAAACAGACAGCTGTTACAAATATAGGAATTTTGAGTGTTCAGATACCAAAAGAGGTATTTACGGCTTCTGTTTCCCTCTTTCTCTCTGTCTCGTTATTCCCTGGAATTATATATAACTTATCTTTTGTTGTTTGATCACTGCAGGCATAAAACGGATACTGATCCTAGGTAACATACCTCTTAAACTGCACATACTATTTATTATGTACACAAATACATGAAAAACAATACCTGAAGTTGTTGCATTTTCTTACTCTAGCTCTCACAGGATCTGCTTCCATCCTCATTACTGCCATTTTCATAATCTCGCGTCGCTATAAGAACACTCTTTTTTCATACTTTTTATCAAAAGACAAATCTCCAAACCCTGAAGACGGATGTCTCTTCTTTGGCGTTCCTGTTTTCTCCCACACGGAGCTGGAAAACGCCACCAAAAATTTTGACCCGTCTCATGAACTAGGAGATGGTGGCTTTGGAGCTGTTTATTATGGTAACAACTTAATTATCATTCTAATTACAAATTTTTTTTAAATCTTTATTATTCATTTGATATAAGTAAACTTTTACATTGAAATAAACGGCAAACGAGCAACAAGCTGTGCCGCTAGTTCTTTTTTAATGGAAAAACTAAGTCTTTTGAAAAACCTATTACCAATTCAATTGTTTATACCTTGTTTTTCTTAACAAGGTAAACTCCAAGACGGGCGAGAGGTTGCAGTGAAGAGACTATATGACCACAACTACAAGCGCGTCCAACATTTCATGAATGAAGTTGAAATATTGACCAAACTACGACATTCACACTTAGTCTTGCTTTATGGTTGCACCTCGAGACAAAGCCAGGAGCTTCTCCTTGTGTACGAGTACATCCCCAATGGCACTGTTGCTGATCACCTCCACGGGGAACAAGCAAATCCAGGCCTGCTAACGTGGCCAATTCGTATGAAAATCGCTATTGAAACCGCCAGTGCACTAGTGTACCTCCATGCCTCTGAAATCATACACCGAGATGTGAAGACAAACAACATTCTTCTTGATCACAATTTCAGTGTCAAAGTAGCAGATTTTGGTCTCTCCAGACCCATACCTAATAATGTCACTCATGTGTCAACGGCTCCTCAGGGGACCCCGGGATACTTAGATCCTCAATATCATCATCGTTATCAGTTGACAGATAAGAGTGATGTTTACAGCTTCGGTGTTGTATTGATTGAACTAATATCATCAATGGCAGCTGTTGATTTAAGTAGGTCCCAAGACGAGATTAGTTTGGCTAACCTTGCTTTAAACAGGATCCAAACGCGTGCAGTTGATCAATTAATCGACCCAGTGTTGGGATTTGAATCGAATCCTGAAATCAAGAACATGATCACATCAGTAGCGGAGTTGGCTTTTCGGTGTTTACAATATCACTCAGAGATGAGGCCAACAATGAACGAGGTGTTGGACGTGTTGAAGGAAATTCAAGCCGAGAAAAGAATAGACGCTGGTGACAATATCAGTGATTCAGTGATCTTGTTGAAAGATTTCCCGCCTTCGCCGGTCTCGGTCACTGGTGAATGGCAAAGCAGTAACAGTGCATCACTTTAAATAACATATTTCAACATTTTATTATGCTAACCAACAAGTTAGCTCCAGAGTGCAATTCACATCAATATATGTCTTATTACAAAGTTATATACACATCCTTCAGTTTACCAATTCAAACTAATTATTTGAAGCATTGCTAAATTGTCAGGAAGTCTTAATTTAATATTCAGATGCTCCATTTATTACTAATAAAACTGAAACTGAGTGTTTTCACACAGCAGATACAAACAAATCAAACCTGATACAAAAGTTCTTATATGTTATCAAAAATTGAGAATAATCAGTCAAAATGACCTGTATTTGTCAAAAGTTATTAGATATATATCTTAACTCTGGGAGCAAATCACAATTAAAAGACAAAGTATCAAATCAAACTTGACTTTGGGAAGTAAAACATTGGTTCAGAACAAATAAAAAAAATACAATAAAATAAGGATAAACAAATGCAAATTAGGTTTTCTCATAACGGTCGCCGGAAGGCGAAAGCAAATTAGTGACAATTGCGACTTGCGAGTTTAAACTTTAGAGTTTAGTTTTTCTCTCTTTTCTTATCATTTCAATTCACATCATCCTAAAAACAAATTAGTTTGCCTCCACATACCCCTTTTCTATTGGACGATTTCCTTAATTTCCAAATATAACTTCCACTACTCTATTTTTCTTATCAATTAAATAAATAAAAAATACTAATAATTAAAATACTTAATTAAAATAGTTATTGTAACCATTAACCTAAAACCCGGTTTCCAATTTTCTTTTCTTTCATCTTCAATTCAATACACGCTCTCTTTCATACTAAACCTTTTAACCTAATCAACCAAAGCCTCCATTCAATCGGCCATTCTTGCCTATTTTTTGTGTGAATTGGTTCCGATTTTGTTTTGTTTATCTTCCGGACATTAACAATCAGTCGATTATTAGTTTCTCCTAATTTCCTTCCGGACATTAACGATCGAAGAAGATTTGGGTGTCCATCAGTTCCGCTTTTGTTTCATGTTTTTGCTTCATTGCTAAATATCTCGATATCAAGTTAATTTGTATCATTTTTTTTGTTTAATAACCGTAATTTTGACAAACAGGGTATGGAGTCTGAGTTTCTGTCATAGTTACATCAATTAGCCATCGTTGGATGTCCTCGACAAGGTATGTAATATGATTTATATACTTATTGCTTGTATATTAGCATTAACGATTGATAATGATTTGGGTATCCATCGTTCCGATTTTGTTTCATGTTTTTGGTTAATTGGTAATATCTCGATAGCAAGTTAACAGTTATTATTTTTTCGTTTATAGGTATATGCTAAGATATGTAATTTGACACTTTTGGAATTTTTGATTTTGAATTATCAATTATTTGAATGTTGGTTAATTTCATTTAAGTTTTATTCGGATATTGAATGAATAATTGTTTTATTTCTGGAAATTAAATTTTCTTTAAAATGAATGCCAAAATTAAACATTCCTTTTTAATTCTTTATCGAAAAATTAGTGTTAAGTCAAACATTCACTTACGAATTATATGATAACCGATATCATTAAAAATTTAAATTCTTGCCTAAATTATTTGTAATATATATTTGGTTATTATTTGTAAACTAATTTTATGATTTTAAATCATATTATATAATCCCCCTTAATAAGCAGTTTTATTTTAACATATCGGCTTCAATTTTTTGTAAACCAATATCACAATCCGTGGTGTTTAATATTTTTAAAGAATCATTTCTTTGTGCAGGAAAAATACATATTATTAACAACGTGGAGGATGCAAATTATCAAGCTATTCTTGACATAATGTCCACCTTATATGCAGCTGAAATATTTAATAAATTACGCGTGGCATAGGTATTATTTTAGTTGTTGATAAATCAATCAAGTCAAACTTTTCATATTATCATTTACTTTCAACATTTATATCCACTTATTTGTGTAGACATTATACAGGAAATGTGTGGTATTCTTATCGACTGGCATACATAGGTTAGCTTTTGAACGTACTACGGATTTAGAGTATTTTTTTTTTGAAATATTTAGATGACCATGAAATGAAATATTCAATACATTTTTGTTAGCACAAATCTTCTGTAAATAATCATTTGGTAAACTTTTATTTTTACCCTTGTGTAATTCTGCATCCCAATTCTTGCCTTTTCAAGAAATTGTATTTATTTTACCAGCATGAACAATGAAAACACCATTCTTAAATATAAATGGTATTTTGTTTTGATTCAATTTATTAAAATGTGTGATTTTTTATTCTCTTTTTCAGTGCTACTTTCCTAATATCAAATGTTAAGGTCTTTCGTTGTCAACTCTCTCACGTTGATCAGTTTTATTCTGGTGAAGATTATCCTAGAAATGATCGCAGTAGCACGCCTTTAGGTACAGCAGGTGACAAACATTTTCTTTGATTAAATATAGTTACTTTTTTTAGTTTTATGTTTCTCTATTTGGTTACATAGATAATGTGTCCGCCAATGATAAATAACAATTTTCAGTTTTGAGTTCAACCCGCTATAACCTGTTACTGCTGTTTTATGCATAAAGTCATCCGCTTGGTTACTATATGTATATAAAGCATATTTGGCAAAAAGCAGTTTTCTTAATAATGATTTTGATATGGGCTTGAAATTATCATCACTATTACTAATTTAGAGCAAAATGATTTGAAATTAGGACTTGAGTCTAAAGGGATGTATAGCTTTTGTTTTTGTTTTCATGGTTGTTTAGTCTATGAGTATTTTATTTATTTTTCTTTTTTATATGCTATATGCTTGATTTGTTTAATTTAATCCGTTGTATAAACCATAATTCGAAATTAGAATAGGAAATCGAAACCCTAATGGTGTAGAATTTTGAATTTCATGTTTGTTTTGAATTGTAGTTTGACTACAAGAATTTAATGCCAATACTGGAAGTAACTTCTTTCCAATTTCATTAGTAGTTTGACCACAAGAATTTAATGCCAATACTGGAAGTAACTTCTTTCCAATTTCATTAGTTTGATCAGATAAATCATGCTTTGAATTATGATAACTTGGGTGTTCTTGAGTTAATCCAGTTGGTGGAGTTGAATATGATCATAATTATAGGTTATTATATATGGGCTAGATGACTGGTTTGAACTATGGATAAAAATCAAGGTAAAATTTGATATTTTTTAGTTACTGTTTGTGTTAAAGATTCTGAACTCTTTATTGTTTTAACATGTAGATTACTACTGCTCTGATTGTAAGTTTGTGACTTGCTTGACGATGCACTTGATGATTAAGAATCTGATAATCAGTGGGCTCCCTCTAAAGGCTCCTCATCTAAGGTATTTTATAGTTTTAGTAAGTTTCTTTGTTTATATTTTTTTCAGATCATGACATTGTTTTACTGTCTAATAAGGATTGATCCATATCCTGCAATCATATTTTAATTAAGTAATAAGTAACACTTTGGTGATTTAACCAGGAAATTGGTGACAAAGTGGGCAAGTAGGGCAACAAATTAGAATTGTTCGGGTCCATTAGAACATACATATTTTATTTGTGTTTTTTATTTAAATTTATAAAGATATGATGTTTTTGTTTATAATCCAAAGAAGAAAATACTTGTCATTATGACATTAAAATGTCCAGGCACGGGAAGATTCAATGTTTATTGGTTCCTACCTAGACTTAAAACTGATAATGCTTTTTTGTGTGAAGCATAATGTTCTAATTCTAACTCAGTAGATATGATAAGATATGATAATAAAGTATGTAATAAGTGTTTTTGTAATTTGTTTCCATTATTTAATTATTATAATAGTATTTTTAAATTTACTACTAATGTTAATAGGTGTAGAACCTGGTGAGGTTATGGGTTCAATAATGATGATGATGCTGAACAGACAATGATGCCAACATGTTTGTTTGATGGTGGTTTGGAGGCTCGCACAACACTTGATTTAGTCTTCCAACCAAAAGCAAGCGTTCTTCAATGGCAGGCGTTAGGCAAGAACTCAAACATAAGTGAAAGTTAGTAAAACTCACATGTCACACATGTATCCTGCTCACCAATGTTGTTCAATATATCTGATTGAAATGCTAGATTTATAAGTATGAGTTTACTTTAAACAGTTTATTGGGGTAGGGATACTTTTGGTAAATCCATGGAATGTTACATAGGTAGCATTTTGAAGGTATATTATTGGTTTTTCTGATGTATGTTATTGGTTTATTGATTCTTGATTACATGTTAAAATTTTATTATTTAGGTCTGATTAAGGTTTATTCCATTATTAAATATTATTTATGTTGATTGATTCTTTAGCTTATTTATTTATTGATTATTGATATTGAAAGTTTTATTATTTAGGTGTGATTCACGTCAATTGAAAGCTTCCTAAAAGTTTATTATTTATTGACTAAAAGATATGTGTTTGGGTTTTACAAATTTTAATTTTTATTTTCTGTAGGCATGATGCAAGATTTTAGTTCAGTATTGCAATTATTGAGGCCAACATAGATCTATGTTGACTCATATTTAATGCAACTGGTTGACAATAAGTTTAGAAAATTACTATAAACGATAGTATAAATCTTAAATCGGTGCCAATTTACTTAACTTTTTTAATTTATTGGTTGGATCTACATGCTTTGCTTTATTAATTTATGGTTTGGATCTTTAGGATTTGCCAATTGCTTCAGTTTATATATTAGCGTCTACAATATGTTACTAATATACAATATTGCAACTGATCCGTTTGGAGACTCGTCTGAGGAACCAGATCCGGGTTATGCCCAGTGGCAGATTCTGGATGAGCAACACGTAAAGACCTGAACATTATTTGTTTTTTCCAGTTTATTTCAATTTCATATTTAAGTTTCAAAACTATTGTTAATTGTGGGATTTATCTTTATCTTTTGTTGAGATTTGTCTCTTGGCTGGGCTTCAAAAACCTCACAGATTTATCCCTTTTTGTTGATTGATTATTATTGACGAATTGTTATTTGAAATTCATCGTTCTCTCGTGTTCTTTTCGTTTCATTATCTTACCCGAATCATACCATTATTATTGCCATAACTTTGTATCCCTCCAATTTAATATAAATTACTAAAACAAAAAATTTAAGTAAAAAAATTGTTCTTACAAATACATGTACAATCCAGTCAAATATATAACATACGTGTTTAATTGGCAATTTTTATATTTCCGTTTGTGTACTACGTGGGTCTACCTTACCCGTGTAGTATGCATGCTTTTAATTTAGAATATTGACTAGAAGAACGTTACGTGCAACGAAATTATACTTCAAGTAATTCAAAAAAAAATTATCTTAGAATATTGACTAGAAGAACATTACGTGCAACGAAATTAGACTTCAAGTAATTCAAAAAAAAATTGTCGTTTGAAATTATATATGTGTGTACTTAACGATTTCTATATTTCCACCCGTGTTGTACACAGGTCAATAACCTAGTGTGATAACAAAAGACGATTTGTTTCCATAATTAGAGGGGCATGTTGTATTTTCTAGGCCTAAAAAGGAACATAAACGCAACTTGTTCATCTTATTTCGTTTAATTCAAACCAAACAAAATAAAGAACAAAAACATTTCAACGAAAGATTTTGTTGTTCACATATGCTTGGTAAGACACTTCATGTTCATGTTAAATTATGTTCGTTTGCTTGTATTCTAGACGTATGAGTTTCTGTGATAACTAATTAATTTTTAAAGTTTATGCCTTTAGATGATGAAAGCCTTCTAGTTTTATCCAACAAGGACATTGTTACGTCCCATGTAAGTGACATTGGCCCAACAATGCAGTCTTGAACCAAGCCTGTCATTAACAGGGCCACTCGATGTATCTCAACATGACAAGCCGATCGCCTTTTTTAGCAAGAAACTCAGTACAAATATGAAAGCCGCTTCGGCTTATATCCGTGAGTTATATGCTATCACCGAAGCCATCAAGAAATGGCGACATTATATGTTGGGTCGCCGATTTCGTGTTTTACCGATTAATGTAGCTTACGTTATCTCTTGACACAAGTTATCCAAACACCGAAACAACACAAATGGGCAAACAAACTGATCGGGTATGATTTTTAAGTCTATTACAAACCAGGTAAAGAAATCCATGTGGATAACCGATCCACAACTACTCACATTGTCCCCACCCTATTTTTCATGGTTACATGTGCTGGAATTTATGGACCGATTTGGTTAAGTCAACACGGCCGACTGAGTTATGACCCGTGAGAGTTAAACCTTGGGTAACGAGTATAAAAATCCGCTTAAGTTAGTTAAATGGTAATGACTTTAAATACCAAGATGGTCATATTCATGGATTGGCCTAAAAGGATGAGATGGGCTTTTATGGACTTGGGGCTGGTTAAACTAACTAGTACTCCCTCCGTCCCTTTTTAAGTGTCATGGTTTGAAAAACACAAAGTTCAAGGTATATTGAATTATTATATTTTTTTGCTTACCAAATGATAATAATGCCCTTAGAAATTGGGTCCATCAATATTGTTTATTAATGTTAGTTGTGTGTGTTTTAGAGTAAATTTGGAAAGTGGCTAATCAATTTTGAAAGTGAACAAATGGACATTTGTAATGGGACAAATAAAAAAAGAAATGTGGACACTTTTAATGAGACAGATGGAGTATATTGTTATCTAGTTAGTTTTAAAAACAGGAGATTAAGAAAACCCTAGCCACCAAGTCTTTCTCTCTTACCCCACTTCCACCGCCGGCCACCCACTCCACCGGAGAACCGCCGCAACATCTTTAGGTCGTCGTTACCACTGCTGTGCCACTTCGCACCACCGTCGCCGTTGCCGCTGTTGACCACCGCTGATGTCGGCTATTTCCAAGAGTCGCCACCACCGGGTTTCGTTGGTATTGTCACCTAGCGAAGTTCGTTATCCCTCGGTGTCTCAACGGGTTATTATCGAGGTAAAATTAAATATTGTCGATGTTGTTTTATGTTTAATTTGGTTGATTCGATTTGTACTCGTATTGTTTGTAACCGGATCCTGTGACGTTCCATAAAAGTGATGATTACTCGTTTTGTTTATTCTGCTGCCTGATCACCTTAATTATACCGGGTTAAATTGTTAAACTGCTAACTGATCACCACTCGGTCCCAACAACATAAACTCTGAGACTACTATACGACCACCAAAGAAGGTCGGGACATGCTTCGGCAAATTGCGGTATCTCCGGACCAATACCCAAATCAATAGTTGCATGATGGGTTGATTTATCATGATAATAAGTTTTTTTATTCCAACTCTCCCTTCCCTACGTCTCATGCTACTACATGAGTTCCACCCAATCAAAGTAGGGGGACACTCGGGAATTACTGCTACTAGGATTAAATGTTCCTTTCATTGGTTCAACCTTAGAGATGAGGTCACACAATATGTTAGCAATTAGCAAGTGTGTCAACAAACCAAGTACTCTGCACATGAACCTTATGCTTTGCTTCAGTCCCTTCCCATTCCAAACCAAGTTTGGGAGGAAATATCCATGGAATGCATTACCAACTTACCCCCGTCAAATGGAAACACCGCCATTTGGGTCATCGTTGATCGGCTCACAAAGTTGACACATTTCATTCCGTTACGACCCAACTACACAACCACCTCCTTTGTCACCATATTCCTCGATCAAATTTCTAAGTTACATGGTCTATCTAAAAGCTACTCTCAGACCGTGAACCCATCCTTCTAAGCAAGTTTTGGAAAGAATTATTTAAGTGTGCGGGTACCAGTCTCTTGCATTCTAGTGCATACCATCCTCAAATGGATGGCCAAACCGAAGTGGTTAACCGTACATTGGAGAGATACTTACGATGCTTTGCGTGTGATGAACCAAACCGTTGGACCAGATACTTATACCTATATGAATTTTGGTATAACACGAGCCACCATTCAGCTAGGTGCGGGCGTCCGCCACCTTCTTTACCCCCCGCTACACGCTCGACAAAAATAGAGCCACCACAATCGAGGAAACCTTACTGGAACATTAAAAAGTACTTAACCTGCTAAAATCCACGCTGCAAATAACCCGACAACGGTTGACCGATCAGGCTAATAAACACCGTCAAGACAAAGAATATTTGGTCAGTGATTTTGTGTTGCTTCGTTTCCGCATGTACATGCAGAAATCCGTAGCTTCTCGGGTTGTCGAAAAGTTAAGTCGTCGTTACTATGGTTCTTTGAAGATCATCGACCATATCGGGAAGGTCGCATATCGTTTGGCATTACCACCAGGCTCATGTATCCACCCGGCCTTTCATGTTTCATTATTACTTGCTTGCAAAGGTCCCTTACCTACACATTTTATAGCTACAGTGCAGTCCAATGACGGTTCCGGCCTTGAGGACAAGGCCGTTTTCTAAGGGCGAGAAATGTTACATCCCATGTAAGTGGAATTGGCCCAACCGTGCAGCTCTCGATCCAAGCGTGCCATTAACGGGCCCGCTTGTTTTCTCAACTGATTGAGAATTATAATATGCAAAATCTTATCTCATATAAGAAAAACATGCAATCACGGCAAGATTTGTTAAGAAGAATCACTGGACTTGCTTAATATATTGTGTGGCTCTCCTTGAATTTATTTATTTCCCTTGTTTATTTTGAACGTATTTTTACATTTCCATAGTTGCATTTCCAAGTTGATGTATTTAAATTACCTCATATTTTTGTTAATGAGAGGAATATTGGAGAATATCGTAAAAGAAATATTATTAGAGTTTTAATATCATAGTGTTACCATAACTAAGAGATTATATTTGATTATGTTTTCTTTTATTTATCTCATTGTAACCCTATATATAGTTGATCAATAATACATTACACCTTACGGGGTTTTCATTATTCTACATGGTATCAAAGCCTTAGGGTTCTAGCCTGTTTATCTTTTTTTTTATGTTCTTGTTCTCGTCCTGCCCCGGGGACGTCTTTAACACACAAATATAGTTTACTAGCATTACCAAACCGTCACCGCTTTCGGATTATCCACAGTAGATTGTGGCATGTCTCTTTCACGTGGATTACGATCTATCGTTGCGATTTTTACAACTATCTATTTCTTTTTCTTTTATCTCTTTGTTTTGGTCCAGGTTTAACTACAGTTGTCTTTTAGTGCTCTTTTTTTGAATTTTTATAATATTCTTTTATTTTCTCTCTATTTTTTTTTGTTTTGGTCGTGAAAGTTCTTACCCCACTAGGAAAGCTTTTATATATTTTGTCTATTTTCCTTTTACGGAAGGTTTTCCCTTCATAATTTCTGTAGCTTTTGTTTTTTTTTCTCCATCATTAGTTTCGATAAGAGGAAATTTTGTAGTTTCTATTTATTTATTTAGTTTATTCTTCGGAAGAAATAAATGGCCGTCATGGGTTGCCAAGTCGTTGCTTTGACCGACTCAATCATAGCTCCTGCTGCCGCAGTGGAAGCTCTTGTCATCAAAGTTTACCGTCCTCTGGCCACGGTCAAGACGCCGCTGATCTTCTTAGGTCTTAAAACCGATCGAGTTCTTGCTCTACGTGACATCCGATCGTGTATCTTCACAAGCTTTACGCTCCAGTCTGAGCGTCCAATTTCCTACCGCTCTGACTGCGGGGGAATATTGGAGAATATCGTAAAAGAAATATTATAGAGTTTTAGTATTGTAGTGTTACCATAATTAAAAGATTGTATTTGATTATGTTTCCTTGTATTTATTTCATTGTAACCATATATATAGTTGATCAATAATACATTACATCTTACGGGGTTTTCATTATTCTACACAGAAAAGTTATCTCATATACTTTTCTTCTCTATGTTATTTCTTGGAGATTTAGTTCATCTCAAATAGAAGCATATATGACATATAAATAAATAAATAAAACTTTTTGGTGTTTGCCGACGGGCAAAAGACTTGATAGAAGGGAGTCAAAGTCTTGAGCGTGCTAATTAGTGGATGCAAAATGAATGGAGAGGAGTGAGTCAAAGTCATGAATCATGGAAAATATTATGTAAGTGATAGGATATTAATTTCTTTGCCTAAATAATTAAACAAGTTAAGAGTTTGTGAATTTGAAACTTGTTGATGGTATTCACAGGCTCCCTCTTTTAGACAATCCTTCCAAAAACAAATAGGTTGATATATAAGTGTATACTATATACACTCCCGCAACATCACAATATCTACTACCATTATCTCGTCAGCAATACATCAGTTATAGGTGATCTCCCACCTTGTTGTCAAGTAATACGGTTGCCAAAGAGACTAGGACCTAATTACATAGGTATATTTTCTCTTCTCACTTCTGAGTTTTTCTGATGTAGATGTCGTGCTCTAATAATAAACAAGTATTTATGAAACTTAAATACTTATAACTAGTACAGTTAAGTAAGGTCGTCTCCACAGGAATCGGTGGAAAGTGTAAGTTTGACTCATGACTTGAAAACTTTTAACTAAGCGGACAAACGATGTCAAGCGGTTTAGAAAGGTGTTTGAATGCAACACGTTTACTTTTAAAGTTTGTAAACAATTATGAAACAGGTGATTCACTTCAGGTTCAGGTAATGCGATTATCAACTAATTACAGATTCAGATAAACTGATTGCGCAGTAATTACTAGACCTAATAGTTGGGTTGTGATGACAAACGATACTCTAACCGAATTGTTGACATAACTGAACCGATCTACCTAACTGCCAGTTTTATATCATAAAAATCAATTAGGTTGCAATGACTAGTGATTATTAGTTCAATGACACAAGAACCTAGTCCTAAATGTTGATGAACCCAACCAGATAAAAGAACTCAAAGCTATTGTGGTAGATATACATAAACAATTAAAATACATAAAGTAACACATATATACACATGATTTATACCCAACCGTCAGTGTCCTATTTCCCTTTTGTCACCTTCCTGTAATAAGTGTCTCGGAAAAGACCAATGTCGTTACACACATGAATTTGAGTGTTCAGACGCCATGAATATTATTTATGGTACCGTCTTCCCTTTTCCTCTTTGTCTCATTTTTCCTATGTATGAGTATCTTTCGTTGTATGATTACTACAGGAAAACAAGATGAAAAACAAATTAAAAAATGAAGCTCATATTAGGTAACTTACCTCTTCTATAGTCATTATATTGTACACATGCATGAAAGAATCTATACCTAAACTTGTTGCATTTTTTTACTCTAGCTATCACTGGATTCGCTTTCATCCTCATCCTCTTTATTGCCTTGCTCATAGTCTACGGTCGCTACAAGAATGGTATTTTTTCATACCTTTTATCATAGGATAAATCTTCAAACCCTGAAGATGGAAGCCTCTATTTTGGTGTTTCGATTCTTCTACACAGAGCTCGAAAACGCCACAAAAAATTTTGACCCTTCTCATGAACTAGGAGATGGTCTATTTCTCCTATACAAAGCTCGAAAACGCCACCAACTGATACCACATAAACAGTTTCACAAATCACTTCAACAAACACTATAAGGGACATAATACCCTATGCGGTTCATCTTGCTCATCCACAGGAACAAATCATTGGTGAAATACAACATGGAATACTCACATGAAGTCAACAAGCAAACATTTGTTTCTTTACTGGCTTTCTATCTCAACTAGAAACTACCAAGTATCAACTTGCTTTAAGAGAAAACAGTTGGGTTGAAGCCATGTGAAAGGAACTCATGCAATTTACCAAGATGCATGTTTAGGAACTGTGTCCATGCCCAGAAAATGTTACTTCTATTGGTACAAAATGGGTATTCAGGAACATGACAGATGAAAGAGGAAGTGTCATAAAAAACAAAGCAAAGTTAGTAGTTCAAGGATATCTTCAAGAAAAGAAATTAACTATGAAGAAACCATTGCACCTGTTGCAAGACTTGAAGCAATCTGGTTGTTTCTTGCTTATGCATCCACTCACACCATCAAAGTTTTTCAACAAATGGATGTTAAAGGAGCTTCCCTTTATGGTGACATTTAAGAAGAAATGTATGCTGCCCAACCACCAGGATTTGAATATGCTTTCAATCCAGACTATGTATAAAAGCTCAAGAAAGCATTGCATGGACTTAAACAAGCTCAAGAGCTTGGTATGACAGACTTTCCTCTTTTCTGATTTCAAATTATTTTCAAAGAGGACAAATTGATAAAACTTCGTTTCTCAAAAGAAAGGACAAAGACTTACTTCTAGTTTAGATTTATGTAGATGACATCATATTTGGTTCCTCCAATCCAAAATTATGTGATGAGTTTACAAAACTCATGAAATATGAATTTGAAATGAGCAACATGGGTGAATTACAATATTTTTGGGCTTGTAAGTAAAAAAAGAAAAACTAAAACGTGAATTTTTCTACACCAATCAAAGTATGTTAAAAATCTCCTAAAAGTTTAAAATGACTGATAACAAAGCAAGTTTCACACCCATGAGCAAAATTTATCCACTAATACCTAATGACACAGGTGAATATGTAATCAAACCTTGTATAGATACATGATTGGATCACTGATGTATCTAACTGCATCTAGGCTTGATATCATGTATGCAACATGTGTGTGTGTGTGTGTGCAAGATATCAAGTTTCACCAAGGGAATCTCACTTAAGTGATATTAAAAGGATATTTAGATACCTAAAAAGTGCATCGACCTTAAGGATCTAGTATTCATCCAGTAAAAAAACCCAACTTGCTGGTTTTACATATAGTGATAATACATGTTGTCATATGATAAGAAAATTAACATATGGAGGATTTCATTTCTTTGGAGTGTAAGGCCCCGGTCCCGGTGTCCTACATTGGCGTTGGATTTACTTATAAAATACGGTTTTAAATATCAGAGTTAATTAAAACTTTCGCGGAATAAATAAAACTTCAGTCATTCATTACAAAACATTCAAACTTGTCTTTAAAATCATAATATAAAATATCTTATTATAACATCATGAAAATTCTTCATAGGATGCCAATCCCTTTAAATCCTGCCATGTGTCTCCCTTAAGCAAGCTGCTTCAACCTATTTACCTGCGTGCATAATAAAATTCAGCTACGCTGAGTGAGTTCTAGGTAATATAGGTAACATACAATACATTCACATACTTATATATATATATACATATCCGTAGATACATATTACTTACTCGTATGTATCCGTAGATACATGTTACTTACTTAACCTGCTTATCTTTCTTTCGTACATACATAAGTACATACACATACTTTTATTCTTTATTTTTATATTTAATTTACTTTATATATATATACATATCCGTAGATACATATTACTTACTCGTACGTATCCGTAGATACATGTTACTTACTTAACCTGCTTATCTTTCTTTCGTACATACATAAGTACATACACATACTTTTATTCTTTATTTTTATATTTAATTTACTTTACATACTCATACATTATAAAGAGTATAAAAAGCATTACACCGTACTTCCTCGAGTATTATTAGGGCTCGGTCCATTTTCTTCGTAGGATATTATTAGGGTCTGATGTGCGAAAAAATATATATAACTAGTAAACACAAATCGCAACTCAACACTAAGTCTTAAATTTATAAAACCAAACAATCCTAACTAAGATTCACACAAATGGCAAGTGTACCGGTCGCTTAGAAGCACAGTCTAATGGAAGTCCGGATGTCGAACACAAAGACACGTGAGAACGGCTCAGATAATTAACCCTAATCTACGTCCTGCCTAAATAATATATTTATTTATCTTAATTATTTAAAACTACTTAACTTAACTAACGGTGAAACTTAACGGAACTTACGATAATAAGAAAGCTTAACGACACTAGCTAGAAAACTTAACGGCACTAACGGAGCTCTTAACGAATATGGAGAAACGACTACCTAGGCAAGAATCCTACTGACAGTTCAACGGCTAATGGAATTAACTAATCACACGACACCGGGATCTTAAAATAATCAACTAAGGCTCATTAAAGTTTGCTAGATCACCTCTCGGTCTCACCAACTACCATAGCAAATCTAAGAAGATTGAATAAATGCACCGGGAAAAAGATTACTAAGGTACCCTATTGACGCATCTCCTCTCGGACTCAACGACACAAAACCCGCTTAAAATTGGTACTAGAAATTATAGGGATAAAGGGGTAACAATATCTAACCCAATCTAGGACACATATTTGCAAGCAAAAATAAACCGAACAAGACCAAAACTCGCTCTCGCGCAATTCTAACCTAACCGAATAAAGATACGAGATAAACCAACTCCCTATTACCTCTCGGTCGCAAGGAAGGTGAACCTATTGAATTTTAATAATTAATCACACTCAAGGTTCCTATGGTCGCGCTAACCACAAACAGATCAAAAACACCAAGTCTATGACCTAACCGAATAACCCTAACTAGACGATACAAAATCAATCAATCAAGGCAAAACGGGGAATCACATGCAAAAATTATATAAAAACAATAACTAACACATCCATGATCAAAATAGATAAAGCTTTTCAAAAGTAATACGTCGTGTAATTTATAAAAACCAAATAAACCGTCAAGCAAAATCAATATTCATCAAAACCTAGGTAGTTTAAGGGTTTAACCAACAATCATGTTCAATAGCAAATCAAAATAAATAAGTCTAAAAACTGAATTCATAACTGATATAATAAAATCAAACCGAGCAACAAAGTTAGGATGAATAGCTATTGAACAGGGCGTTCTCTCGTTGGATGAACACGTGCTTGCACCTTTTTTTTTTCTTCTTGCGTCTGCCTTTTAAGAAACAGCCTTCAAATCAATCGAGGTCCCCCCCGCTCTCTGTGCGTGACCTCCAAGATAGCCCAAATGTGTGCGTCTCATTCTTTTTGTGTATTCTTCTTTATATATTATTTTTTTACCTACTGCCCTTGGGGAATTGTCGAATACTCTTGAAATTTATTATTGGTCGGCCTGTCCACTCAATTCTTTAATCCTTTCTAAGCCCAAACGCACTTCACGTCCATTTTTCAATTTGAAGCCTTGAATTAGTTCCAACCAATGTGTACCATTGTGCATTCATTATTTAAATTTGTGGAATCATGTCTCAGTGTTCTATACGTGGCTGCCATAACAAACATCAAATAATTGCACTAGTAAGTAAGCCAATCATATTAATTTATTAACCATATCACTTTAATGAATTTCATCAGGTTAAACAATAATAATTTGTGGTTGGGAGTATTCCTATTAAACTCTTGATATATTGAAATTCATGGAGTATAAAAATTAAGTAGATATAAAACTTGTTTAAAGTTTTAACAGTTGGTCTCAAGAGTAGTAAAAATAGCTCATTGTCTTATTAAACCTTAAAAACTCAATTGTGAACCACTTGAGAATAACATTAAATAGAAACTTGCTCAAAAAGTGTATAAAGTGTAGGAAATATATAAATAATAATTTGTATATTTTAGGACACATCAAGGTCCGGTCCCTTTTCTTCCTCGGATATTATTAGGGTCCGGTCTCTTCTTTCTCGAGAATTATTAGGGCTCAGTCCCTTTCTTCCTCGGATATTATTAGGGTCCGGTCCCTGCTTCCTCGAGTATTATTAGGGCTCGGTCCCTTTCTACCTGTAATCTTACCATTTTTTTCTTTACATTTATTTTTATGAACTTTCAAGCATACTCTCAATCTTTCATATAACAAACATACATCATTCATGAACCATATACATACACACACACACACACACACACACACACACAATCTCATCTTATACAATCATCTTCCCTCGCGGTACGTACAATATCCGAATATCGTTCGCGCACCGACAAGCATTCATTCTTAACATCAATAACTATCACATAAATCATACATGGCATACACTTACCAATTAAGGTAAGTTTATTGACTATTCACATTGAGTATGCACACAGACCTGAAAACATAACAAGGAAATGGGGCTAGAAACTCACCTGTAAGCGATTTCTTTCTGAGTTTACGGTTATGCCCTTCTTGAGTTGTGCACGGCTAACTGTGTATTAATCATAGTATCAATTAACTACTTCTAGATATACCATACTTCTAATTTATTGAAACCCTCAACGAACGGGGGTCCGAGGGAAACGCCCCTGGAGGCGGGATTCTAGGGGCGGCAGCCCCTAGCGGAGTCCAAGGGGCAGAGCCCCTGGCTGGGGATAAGCTGAAGTTCAATTATTTAATCAAATCTAATCTTCATTTTAAACGTTACCTTTACTTATTAATTAATTACTTATCCTAGTCCATATCTTTCATTTACGTACGTATACGCTGTTTATCTTTCGTTTATTTCGTAAAATCATTAAATCTGGCGTATAAGTTTATTACGGCGTATAAGTTGTCAACGGCGTGTAAGTCTTCCACTACGTATAAGTGGCTCTGGCGTATAAGTCATACGTATACATCCTTACATATACGTTGCATACACCCATACACGTGCACACTTATACGGGTATACATACACGTTTATGCACATATACGGGCTTACATATACGCTTCTTTCATACATATACGTTTATGCACATACACGAGCATGCATATACATATACGTTGTCTGCATACATATACGTTTATGCACATATATGGGCATACATATACGTTGCCTGCATACTTATACGTTTGTGCACATACACGCCATACATACACGCTACATATACATATACGCCACACATACATATACGGCGTATATGCTTATACGCCGTATGTTCAGTTCAGCTTCCATTTTCCGCGTTTTTGAGGGTTTTCTTCGATTCCGGCGCCGTCAGCCCCCGTTAATCACCATGGTTGATCGGGGTTTGATCATTTATGGCCTATGTAGCTTTGGGGTGTCCAGATCTGAGCTAAGGTGGTCCTTAAGCTTGTTTTTGGTTGATTAAACACCCGAATAAAGCTAGATATTGATCCAAATGGCTCATACGGCATCACGGGGTTACGGTGTCGGGTGCTAATATGTTGGTACAACTACGATAAATCATTTCTTACCTTCGTTTGATATTGTATCATTTAATATATTAAAGTAGAGAGTGTTTGGCTTACGTATGTGTTTTTGAAGGTGTAGGCTATAGTGTAGAGATGGATGGAAATGGAAAGGATTAGGGTTTAAGTGGTATTTATACTTCCTTACGCCCATGGACCTTAGGCCATTCTTTCCTTTTTGGTCCATATTTAATACCATCTAATTAACCTACTTAACCTTCCATATTTATTATTTTATTATTTCTCTACTAACCCAAGTAAACTTTTCCATCATAAATAAATAATATATTAAATATTATTTTCAAAAAATTCAGGATGTTACATGGAGATGCATTGGTCTCTTGGCAGAGCAAGAAAAAAGCTATTGTTTTAAAATCAACCGCTAAAGCAGCATGTATTGCACCTACAAGTTGTATTGTACAAATCCTCTAGCTACAAAACCAATTACTGGATTGTGGAATCACAACTTTAAAAAATCCATTGAAATTGGACAGGGAAGCTGCTTTAAACATCATCAAAAATCCAGTTCAGCATTCAAAGACTAAACACATTGAGATCAGACATCACTTCATAAGGGATTGCTATGAAAAATGTTTGATATAAATTGAACATGTTTCATCTGAAAATCAGTTGGCTGATGTGTTTACCAAAGCACTTGATTCAACAACTTTTCAAAAACTGTTTTCCAGGTTGAGAATGTTAAACTTTGCATAATCATTTTACAAAGTCCAAACAGTTGCTTACAACAGATTTTTAATAACAAAACTGTTTTCAAAAGAATGTTTATACATCTTTTGATGTATAAACAATGGAAAACTGTTGTTATCAAAATTATTGATCAACAATTGATTAATGCAAAATTACTGTTTTTCTAAACTATTGTTGAGAAAAATAATGAAAATAATTGTTTCAATACAATTGTTTATCCAAAACTAATGATGAAAATCATTATTTTCAAAAGACTGATCAATTTTCCTCAAAACTACTTATCAATGTTAAACAACAGTCTAATTTTTTTTTTCTCAACAGCTGTTTGGAAAACAAGTTTTCAATGAAACAGTGGTTTTAACGGTAACTTTTAATCACCCACTTTCTTAACCACATAATATCTCACCAATCAAAAGATTACCTTCTATAATCATCTTTCTTAACCCTAAAGAAATATTTTGCCTATATCACACTTCTTTTTCTCAATTAACTCTCTAATTTTACTTGCTGATCATTGTTATCATCCTTCATACATACATAACTCATAACACAACATCCTAGAAACCTGCAATTAAAGTATGCTCATAACTTGCTACCATATATCATTCTTAGCCCTTCATACCTAGAATATGACAACATGATCGGAACATCACTGGCAGTAGATACGTCAATCTATTAGCATTAGACCCTGAAATTTATCCCCAAACTCTAAAAGACTTCTAGAAACATGCCTCAGTTTAATATGCAGAGGACAACACGACACCTTCGTTCATCAAGTCTAAAGTGGGCCAGACATAGTTAATTGTATCATCTTCACTCTTTTCAGAACATCTTCAGTTGAATGATGATTATTTTCCTTAAAAAATTGATGCATCGATACTAAAGTCAAAATTCATTGAGAGGGGACATGTGGGTTCTACTCAAAAAGCTACACTTTACAAAAAATTTTTCCCCTCTCCAACAAAGTTTCCTTTTCATACATTACTTCAGTGTATGTCATGCAAAACCATAAGTTGAAATGAGTTGCCATTAAATGTTCAATATCTGACATACTCCATTTTAACCGGTGAAAATTACGGCTTTTCAAAATCCCTTTTCAATGATTTGATCTCAAATGTAAAAGCAATGACTGCTTCTAAAGGCAAACCATTTTTTTTATGTTTCCATGATTTTTAATGACATGTCTCATGAAGATATTGAGAAAAACTGCTTTTATTTAAGTTACATCTATAAAAAGTCAAATTCTCAGCAATGAGATATTTGCGAGAATGAAGGATTCCAAATCATCAATCTTGATTGATGAAGAGGAGCCTGCCCAAACTGCTGATGCTTCGGCAGAAGCAGTTACATACAGTGGGCCCACTGCTCAAGGTGATCAGGATACTCAACCTAGTATCTTGGAACCCACACTTACCACCAAAAAGATAAATTCCAAGAAAGCCACAAAACCAAAATCCTCCAAGAAACCCAAAAAGATAATTCAGGAAGATGAGGTGCCTGAATCACAAGACCAAAAAGAACATTGACTATTGTTACTTTCTCACAACATGTCACACCCCCACCCGCAAAAAACTCCTCAGTCCTCCTCACAAAAGGAAGCTGTTGTAAGCACAGGGGACCCACATCAAAGGTTTGAAGGGATAATCAACACTCCAACTCCAAGCCCCTCTCCCAGTGCTACTTTTCTTTCATCCCCATTGGATCATCACATCAGAACCACCAAGAATATTGCTCAATTTTTTACAAAAATATCTAACATCACTGAAAGCGGTCATTTCTTCACCACACTACATGAAAGGGATACCACTTCCAAAACTGATGATATTGTGATTCGTATTGCTAACCCACATCAAGAGGAACTACAATCCCTATCACTACGGGTGATTTGGCGTCCGGGTTAGAAGAAACTACTACAATTGTTGAAACAACTGTTTCACAGTTGGACAGTAGTTTAGGAATTAAGAATTCTATCCGACAACAACTGATGATATGTTAATATCTGAAACAGTTGGAAGTCCCTGTACAAAGAAAACAGGGCATCTGATCAATTTCATGACGCAATCCTGCTTTGATTCAGATAAAACTGCTGATGTAGGTAAAACTACTGATGTCAGGACAGCAGATAAGACTATTAATTTAGTTGATGATAAAATAATCCAGGATTTGACGGATCAAGTTCACAGGTTGATCTCTGAAGTCATGGAGCTCAAAAAGCTCATCTTAAACATGACTCAACCTCAAGTCCAACAACACCACGACAATACCCAATTGTTGGCCTCCATTCGGAGTGAATTCCAATCTTGCATACAATAATTTGTCACTCGGAGGCCACCGACCACTCAAAGATCAAGCACTTAAGAAGATATAATCACCTCTAACCCAGAGCTTACTGAGCTAAAATCCTTTATTACTTCTTAATTTCAAATATTCCAAATAAAATTCAACATTGATACCACCATGGTCAGAAACTCACTAAACATGCTTCCCAATGAATTAAGAGAGCTGACGGTGGATTAAAGAAACCAATTAGCAAAACTCACCAGTATTGCTCCTCCTGCACCATGGGTTCCAGAGCAAGCTCAGGTTGCTACTGATGTCAAGGGGGGATACTATTTTTAAGCCTCAAGAAAAGCAGCTGAGAAGAAACTAGATGAGTTAGCAAACAAAACTGCTGAAGAAGCTGCAAAATTGAAAGAAATACTGAAAGAGGAAAGATAAGCAAAAGAGAGGGCATATGTAAAACAACTAAGAGAAAAACCAAACGAAAAAGACCCTTCAAATACAAGTTCAAGTATGTGTCTAAATGAGGGAAAAAGGTGGTAAAACAAAGAAAAGACCACTAGTTACCCAAACTACTGATGAATCGGAAGATATACTAGCAGTTAATCAAACTGATGAAGATCAATCAGTTGTTACACCTTCAGCTGATTCAAGACCAGTAGTTATCAAAATTGTTGGTGCTGCTACAGACCAATCTGTTGATGCTTCACAAGAACCAACAGTATTTTTAGAGATTGTTTATGCACCCAAGGTCACACAAAAACCAACTATTATTCCAAAGGTAGTTGACACCTTGAAGTTAAGGCCTAACAAACAAAGGGCTCGGCTAGTAGTTTGAAGAGGAGTAAGCTTATCTTGCTTGAAGAAGAAGATGCACCCAACTCCTCTTACAAAGAAATTCAAGCTGAAGAATGTTGATGACTTGATCTCACATCAAGAACAAGAAGCTGCACAAATGATGTTTGATGAAGAAGCTACAAGGGTATATCAAAAAGAGCTTCTGAAGATAAAAGGCTTGTGAGCTAAGCCTGAAAGTCTCAGACCAATAGCTAATAGCTGACAAATAGCTATTGATGGATGCCAAGAAAGGTGCTCTCATTTGGCTGAAAGAGTATGCAAAATATAAACCTCTAGAATTCAAAGCGTGGACTTATGAAGACCTGCAAGCTGAATGTGGAAGGATTGAAAGGCTTCTCAAACAAGACCCTAGTCGGTATCATCCTGAACCTCACTAGGATGTAGTAAATTCTAGAATCTCATAAGAAAAGCAAAGAGAGATTTTGAAGACGAAAATTGATTAGCTAAGGCCAATATTCATTCTAGAAAAGAGACTGTCAGATGTGGAATTGAAAATCTAAGGGTTGCTTACAGAGATCTTGTATAAGAAAGAAAGACGAATCCAAGTAAGTTCCCTGCACCCAAAGCTTTATCAACAATCAAACTACCAAAAAGGCAAAGATCTGCTCAAGCAACTGCCCTAATTCCAAGCTCTGTACAAGAATGCATAAATGCAAGACAGATAGCACTGTAAGCCAAAAGACGACAATTGACTGAAGAAGAAGAAGAAGAAGAAGAAGAAGAAGAAGAAGAAGAAGAAGAAATACAAGCCATTAAAGGTATACATAGATATGCCAAGATGGGATTTGTATATGATATTAATTTGATGCCTTCATTGTCTTCATTATCAAATTTGGCCACTACTTTTGTTGCTGCTCAGAGTCAGTCAATTCCTAAAGTAATCAAATGGATTAGAGTCAAAATTAGCTCCTTCTTAACTTTGGAATTTGATTCAGGTAAAATACAAAGGGTGAATCTCCAAGATGTACCTATGAAGGAAGAAGATCTGTTGAAAGGTTTGCTAGATCTTCCTTTGGAAATAGAAGATGATGGCAGTCTTGGCATTGAGTTTCTAAAGTTCATCATAGACTCAGCCCAAAGAAAATTGTCTAAATAAGACGATGGAGCAAAAATAGAAAATGGTTTTGGCATCAGCAGTTCAAGGGAGATTGTTGAACCTTGCAAAGAACTGATGACCAAATACCAAACAACTGATGGTTTAAACATCAGTTCTTATCCATTATGAGTTTTTGGCATATATTTCTCTAAATTGTTGATGAAGCAAATTGCTAACATAAGAGCTGAAGGTACAAAAGCTGCTCGATAAAGTATTGAAGATCCAAACAACTGAAGGCAAACAACTGTTGGTTCAAACATCAGCTGTTTAACAAAGATCAGTAGGTAGTATAGGATTCTCTATAAGCAGTTGTTTGTCACAGGTTTAACAGTAGTTTGTAACTGTTTTTATCAGCTATCATTATCATCTTTAGCTCATCAGTAGTTTTGCGCATGTATTAAATGAAGAAGAGGGTCTCATCTTCAGATACACACTTTTCACGTCACAATCCTCACATGAAACGTATACTTTAATACTAGAAAGTTCAGTGTGAATGATGAGCTAAGGTTGACGGGGAGCAATAGATTGTAATCATTCGATTATAGTTAATGCATAGTTGTTCTTCCATATGAAACCTATTATTTAGCTCAAATAAATTCTGTTGATTAACTTGTTCATTTCATATACTAGTTGAAGTTATAGTTCACATATGGTTTCAATTAAAGTGATACTAATTTGTCCAAAGGATTAGATCATGTGTTTACTGTTCCAATGATTGTGATTTGTGTTCAAGTAGCTTAGATTACTAGATCTACTATCCTAACAATGGTGGCTACCATCTCTTTTGAGTTCAAACCGACCCAAATGCCAAAAATTCGGTTTTGTGTTTTTGAAAGCTGATAAGTTTTAGTTTTCTTTGTTTTCATTTTTCAAAATAAGTTTAGTTTGGTTTCGTTTTTTCGGCTTTACCATTTGAGCTTGGAACTTTTGGGTAGAAAAAAATGGCCCAGAATAATGAATTTGGGCCTAATGTTTTTGTTTGGTAATGATTAATTGATTATTACCACTTGGGCCTTGCTTTGACATATTATACTCTGTGTATTAAGAGTTATACATTATTTTCACGGGCTTTTGGGAAACAACAATGACGAAACGACGGATTTAGTGAACCCGCAAATGACGGAAGCTGTGGACAAGAAGACCTTCAAGAAGATGTTGAATGTGGCTTTTTAGTGTACAACCCCTACTTGGGCTGATCGGCCCGATAAGAAGGATGCCACAGAACGATTATGGACTATTTGAGTGCAATATCTTTACGTGGAGGAAAATAGTGATTTGAAGAAAGGTTTCAGATTCTTGTGTTGTAGATTTTATAAACTTGATTTTTGGGTTATTTGAATTAATTTTCGTTACATTGGATTGTTTTAAACCAAATTAAAAATAAAACTAGAAAAACCTATTCGAATCCAAAAATAAAAATTCTTTCACTCGCATTGATTGGTTGTTTTATATGTTAGATTTGATATGTAGTTACTTAAAACTTAACATCAAAGTTAGTATCAATGAAACTCTTTTAATTTAATGGTTCTTTTGGTCTTTACTGTGTTTGAATTTTTTCCACGTTGATGTTCCCGTCCACCAGAGTGGTAAAGTACTAGTTGTCAATATTATTACATATCTCAATAATGGGAAGGAGCATATAATAACTGAATCACAAAAGTATTTGTGATTGCAAAGATTAAAGTTCCAGCAAAGATTGGAGTTCCATCCACAATAACACTCCTCACCACTGTTAATGACAATGAGTTGCGTTTGAACATAGACCTTTTAGAAGAAAGGCGTGAGTTGCCAGTGATAAGAGAAAGCAACTACCAACGTCAACTCCAAAAATATTATGACTCATGCGTCAAAGTGTGTCAATTTAATTTGGGGGATTATGTGTTCCGCAATAACGAAGCTTCAGGTCAAGGAAACCAGGAAAATTAGCCCCAACTTGGGAAGGACCTTACAAAATAAAAATGGTTCTAGGCAAAGGTGCTTATACATTGGAAAGGCCTGATGGAACACCACTTTTGCGGACTTGAAACGTTGCACAAATCAAAAAATGCTATATATAATGGTCTGTGTATCATTGGCATGCATGCCATATTTTATTTAAATATTTATTTTTGGTTTACGTACTAGTTTATCACTAATGGTGTGGGTACCATTTTATGTTTGAAAGTATATCAAGAAAGGCTCGCGTACCATTAATTCCTTGCTCAAACATATCAAACGTCTCGAGTATTTTCTATATTTTAAATTGAAGGTCAATATATAGTTTAATTAGTTGACTCGCGTGTCATCTATGACTTATATATATATATATATATATATATATATATATATATATATATATATATATATATATATATAGGGTTGGTATCATTTAAGAACTCTAAAAAAGTTAAGAACTCTTAGGAACTCCAAACAACCAAATATTTTTTTAATTTTTTTATATATTAACATTATTTAAGAGTAGTTTTATCATATTTTATATAAAATCTTTTGCTTACATATATTAATCACAAGTTTACATATGTGTAAAAGTTATGTACTAACAAATTTACATATGTGTAAAATAAAACATAGATATGTATAAAAAAACTAATTTTTTAAATTGTAATCGTAATTATAGATATACAAAATGATAAAACTATGCTCAAATAACATTAACATATAAAGAATTTTATAAAAAACGTTAGTTTTTTAATGGTTCCTTCAAATTCTTAAATAATTTAGCAGTTCTGTAATGATACTCATCATATATATATATATATAGGGGATGGATCATGCCAGAAATGATTTTATAGGGAGAAGTGCGAAAAGTAAATTACAGCCATTGATTATACTAGATCCATGGCTTACAATCATTATGGCAATATTGTAATATTAAGCTTCATATTTTCAATGTATTTTAAAATAAAAGGGTATTAGGGGAATTTGATTTATAGAATCATAATGTAAGGCCCCCGTTACAAGTAGCCCTACTTTGGTGTTGGATTTACTCATAAACACAATTCTACAAATCAGAGTTAATTAAAACTTTACGCGGAATATAAAACTTCAACCATATTATCTTACATAACCTCCAAATCTTGTCTTATAAAACATTCATAGTCATTTAAAACAAAACATAGTCCTTAAAATATCACAACATTTCTTTGAGATGCCAGTATCTTCGATTCCATGCCATGTGTCTTCAATCACGCGAGCTGCCTCAACCTATTTGCCAGGCCAGCTTGGAAAAATTTTATTTCTATTAACTGTCGTAACACATTTTCCATTAGGATTTTAAATTATTATTTAATTCGCTAACTCAAAGTTCAAGGGCTTATTTGTAATTAATTCATTCTTTTCTAAGTCCAGTGACTGTTCTGTCATTTATTAAACTTCTAATTCATTATTCAGTCCTTAACGAATGGGAGTTCATAGCGAATTAACTATTATAATGAATCTGGCTTTGAACGAATCAAGCATTATAACGAACTGGTCCTGATGACGAATTGGACCCTTTCACGAACTGGTCCATATAGCGAATTGGACTTTAACGAACTGATTCTTATACGAACTGGTCATAACGAATCAAAAGTAATTCGTTACCCCTTTCCCCTAACGAATCAGAGACGAACTAAAGCTAGTTCGTGGATCTCCCTTATGCAAATTAACTAACGAATCACCCTTCAATTCTTTAAGTTCCCATAACGAACTAGGGTTAGGTCAGGGAATGTCAAAACATTCCCTGACATTCTCTACCTTGTATTAACTTTTCCGGCGCCGCATTTCCGGCGCCGCCGGAAAGCCGCCGGAAAACCGCGAACACGTCGGAAAAAACGAGTTTTAACTCGTTTTTCACCGTTTTTCGTCCCGTTCGATCCAAATATGAGCTAGGGTGACCCCTAAGCTCATCATAGGTTCGGTTTATACCCGATTCCACACGGATCTCGTGACTTAAACGGTTTAACAGTGTCGGCTCGTCGTTTCGTGACTATATCTAACGGTTAAGCTCATACAATATTAAACTATCATTACCTTGGGTCGGTGCTCGGATTCTTTCTTGGTTTCGGCTAGAGAAGGAGAGAACTAGAGAGAAATCTTAAGTGTGTTTTTTGGGTGGTGTATGGAATATGTGTGAATGAGGATTAAATGGAGATTAAGGGTTTATATATTTATGGATCATAGGCTTAAGCCCATGGTCTTTCCTTCTTTCGTTCCTAACCCAATTCCATAACCCATATTCATTTACCCAACACTAGCCCAACTCGTATTCTATTTATCTAAACCGATAACGACCCACTATAAAATAACGAAATTTATTTTATAATTATAACCAAAAGTAGGATGTTCCAAGTCTTCCCTCGTTAAAGAGGTTTCGTCCCCGAAAACTAACCATTACATAAACAAATTCGGGTAAAAATTGCGCATCTCATCCTCAGCTTCCCAAGTAGCATCTGAACCCTTGCGATGCTTCCATATCACTTTCACTAAAGGTATAACCTTGTGACGAAGTTGCTTCTCCTTGCGGTCAACTATCTCGATCGGTTGCTCAATATAGTTCAACTGTTCATCAACCTCAATGTCCATTAATGGCACATGAGACGTGTTATCGGCTAGGCATTTCCTTAGGTGAGAAACATGGAAGGTTGAATGAATTCCTTCTAACTCTTCTGGCAAGTCTAGCTTATAAGCCACTTCACTTACACGATCTATAATCTTAAACGGTCCAATGTATCTTGGACTCAACTTTCCCCTTTTCCTGAAACGAATGATTCCTTTCCAAGGCGAGACCTTGAGCATCACATTGTCACCAACGTTAAACTCAATCGGTCGTTGTCGTTTATCAGCATACGACTTCTGTCTGTCTTGAGCAGCTTTCATTCTTGCCTTGATCTGATCGAACTTCGAAGAGGTTTCTTGCACAACTTCTAGGCTTCCCATCTCTTTCTGATCAATCTCCTCCCAACACACTGGGGTTCTACAACGTCTACCGTAAAGCATTTCGAATGGCGGCATTCCAATACTTTAATGGTAGCTGTTGTTATAGGAGAACTCTGCCAGGTGCAGGTGATCATCCCAACTTCCTCCGAAGTCTAAAACACAAGCACGTAGCATATCCTCAAGGGTTTGGATCGTCCTCTCAGACTGTCCATCGGTTTGAGGATGGTACGCAGTACTAATGTTCAACCTCGTCCCCATAGTTTCATAGAATTTCTTCCAGAATCTCTAGGTAAAACGTGTAT
Organism: Bidens hawaiensis; assembly: GCF_021521415.1. Lineage (NCBI taxonomy): Eukaryota > Viridiplantae > Streptophyta > Magnoliopsida > Asterales > Asteraceae > Bidens > Bidens hawaiensis. The sequence goes on from NW_027491024.1 coordinate 5,835,838, forward strand.
CTCTATCTGACACAATCGATAACGACACTCCATGCTTAGATACAACCTCTTTTATGAACAAACTTGCTAACGTTTCTGACGAGATAGCCTCTCGTATAGGCAGAAAGTGAGCACTTTTGGTCAAACGCTCCACTATTACCCAGATGGTATCATAATGCTTAGCTGTACGAGGTAGCTTAGTTATGAAATCCATGGTGATGTGTTCTCATTTCCATTCTTTGTATCTCTAGAGGCTGCATCTTTCCATAAGGTTTCTGGTGTTCTGCTTTGACTTGCAAGCAAGTTAGGCATTTACTGACATAATCTACTACATCATTCTTCATGCCTGGACACCAGTAATCTCTTTTCAAATCTTGGTACATCTTCGTAGTTCCTGGATGAATCGAATATCTTGACTTATGAGCTTCATCTAAGATTCGACCTCTGAGATCTCCATGGCGTGGAATCCACATACGGTCAAACCTAGTCTTAACACCATGAGTGTTTTCCATCAACTCGTCTTTCTGACCGAAAATCCTTTCTTTCTTCACTAGCCCTTTATCCACCAGCACTTCTTACTGTACTTTGATGATTTCTTCAAATAGAATTGAATTCGTAATCAACTGGTATGACTTCACTTTTCCAAGGACTTCCTCATTCTTACGGCCTAGCGCGTCGGCGACAACATTAGCTTTACCAGGATAGTACTTAATGTCGCAGTCGTAATCTTTAATCAACTCCAACCACCTTCTCTGTCTCATATTTAGCTCCTTCTGCTCTAAGAAATACTTCAAGCTTTTATGGTCGGTGTAGATGGTACACTTAGTACCATATAAGTAGTGCCTCCAAATCTTTAAGGCATGCACTATTGCGGCTAGTTCTAAATCATGCGTCGGATAGGTACTCTCGTGGAATTTCAACTGTCTAGACGCATACGCTATCACTTTCCTTCATTGCATCAACACGCAACCCAATCCCTGATGCAAAGCGTCAGCACAAACAACCAAATCCTCATCACCGCCGGGTAGAGCAAGGATTGGAGCTTGCGTGAGTCTCTTCTTCAATTCTTCGAAAGCTTCTTCTTGGAACTTTTCCCAACTGAATACTACCGACTTTCGGGTCATTCTGGTCAACGGTGCGGCTATCTTGGAGAAACCTTCGTTGAATCTTCTATAGTTGCCAGCTAACCCTAAGAAGTTTCGTATATCAGTCGGATTTTGCGGAGTCTTCCAGTTCGTGATTGCCTCAATCTTAGCTGGGTCCACGGTAATCCTTTCAGGATTGATCACGTGACCTAGAAATTGCACTTCTCTTAACTAGAACGCACACTTCAAAAACTTAGCATACAACTTCTCTTTCTTCAGAGTCTCCAACACCTCTCTCAGATGCTCAGCATGTTCAAACTCGTTCTTTGAATAAATTAATATATCATCTATGAAGACAATAACTGATTTATCCAACATTGGCCGACACACCCTATTCATCATATCCATAAATGTTGCAGGAGCATTTGTTAGACCGAATGACATTACGAGAAACTCATAATGTCCATATCGCGTCCGGAACGCTGTCTTAGGGATGTCTGCCTCCTTTACTTTTATCTGATAATAGCCAGATCTGAGATCTATATGGGAGAACCAACTTGTTGCAGTTGGTCAAACATATCATCAATTCTTGGCAAAGGATATCTATTCTTTACCGTAAGCTTGTTCAACTCACGATAATCAATGCACATTCTCATGCTTCCATCCTTCTTCTTGACAAATAGCACAGGTGCGCCCCACGGGGAAACACTTGGCCTAATAAAACCCTTGTCGAGGAGTTCTTGCAGTTGGGACATCAATTCTTTCATCTCGAACGGTGCTAGATGGTAAGGCGCTTTCGCGACGGGTTGGGCTACTGGTACTAAATCTATATGAAATTCTATCTCTCGCTCCGGTGGCAACCCCGGAAGATCCTCAGGGAATACTTCTGAGTAGTCGCACATGATAGGAACATCTTTCATCTCTTTCGTCTCGGCCGTAGAGTTGACAACATACGCCAGGTAGGCACCGCACCCTCGCCTTAACAAACCCTAGGCTTTAATCATCGAAATGACATTAAGCCCAGAACTTTCCTTATCACCATAAACTGTCACTGCACTACCATCCAAGGATCTTAACCTTATTATCCTACTCTTACACACTATCTGAGCTTCGTGTTCAGACAACCAATCCATTCCCAAAACTACATCGAACCCTCCTAAGGTCATAACATACAAGGTAACAGGGAACTCATGTCCCTCTAACTCTATCTTACAGTTTTTAACCATTTTCTATTTTAACCGAAGTATCACTAGCGGTTTCTACTATAAAAGTTTCAGACACTCGGCAACATTTCATTTTAGCTAATTTACTAAATGGAGTAGCTACGAAACTTTTATTCGCACCCGAATCAAATAATACCGAAGCAGAAATACCGTTTACTAAAAACGTACCAGTCACCACATCCGGAATCTGTTTAGCCTGTTCCTGGGTCAACATGTAGGCTCTAGTCCTTGGCCTAGCTAGATCGGCATCTTTCTTTCCACTGCCTCCAGCTCCACCATCAGTACACTCCCTTGCCATATGACCCGTCTTACCACACTTGTAGCATTCGGGTTTTATATCACACTCATTAGCATAGTGCCCCACCTTCCCACACTTATAACAGGCATTTGTCCCAAGCCTACACTCTCCACCATGAGCCTTTCCACACTTGTGACACACATCCGAACCAGTACCCCACTTGCACTCGCCACCGTGCACATTCCCACACGTCTTGCACGTCTTTCTCTCCCACACCTTCTGCTTCTTGTCCTTAGAGTTCCATAACTGGGTACCAGGATGTTTGACATGATTGACCCACTTCTTATCTTTCTTCTGTTCTTCCACCACAACGTCATCCGCAGCCAGGTCCACATAAACCATCTATGCGAGCTCGACAGCAGAGTCAAAGGTATAATATGTATGCGTGAGACTTTTAGTTATCGGATCCTTAAGCATATCATGAATGTATTCGATACGAAAATTTAGATTCCTCAATTCGTTCATAAACAAATAATTAATTTCATATCGAAATTTTAATGCTGCACTTCTCGAACTGTTACTGTTTAAGAAAACATGGTAGCTAACTTTATCATAGTAAATCTTGAATATATAATTTATATGGAGTTAATAAACTTATGAGTCCACTGATAAATTTTCAACCACATTTATTGCTAATTGTGTTGTGATTAATCAACACATTATGTCATTATAACTTAGATTGTTGTTATCAATTCATTATGACTCCTCGAGATAGATTTATCTACTGACATAAGAATATATCCCGAAAAATACATTTTCTTATCTCTGGATATGACAAAGTTTAGAGTAATCTACCGGTTTAAATTCTCCCTTCTTCTTTTAAATTATAGTCTTTCGTTTCCTTTAAAGATATCTTTATACTCTTTTAGATGCTTCACACTAATCTAGACATATCTAGTGTGTTACATTTTGAGTAATATCTAAACGAATATAGACTTGAACTTATATAAGGTTTCTACTTAATGAAGCGTAAGGAAATAATCTATGTGTTCCTATTATCCTTTAAAGTAGAGCAATATTATTTGTTACATGTGTAAAGAATATATCTAAGATCTATAATATCAAAGTGTGTGAACAATTCTTTGACTTATGTAACAAATACTTGTCAGAAGAATGCCATACATATAAGGACAAATTTGTTTTTAGTTGCTTCCACTCATTTTAAGGTAAGTACATTAATCCACTTGGTTTTTGATAAAAATAATTGTATAAACATTTCATCACATTTTGATGTTTGCATTAACCCGTATATGGATTTTATTGACTTATAGACTAAATGTTCTTTGACCTTTAGTTTATAACTTCTAGGTTGTTTTATAAAAATGTAAATATGTAAGTCAGTTGTCAGGGATAGTTGTTTTAATGTCCATATAATGTAGCTCTTAACTATTATAAGCTATTAGAACAGTAATGATCCTTAAAAATATTTGTAACATAGGTAAGAAGATTCTTTGATAATTGGTTGCTCCTTGAATATAACCTTTATTTTAATCGTGCTTCTTAGTGTCTTAACTTTTTTTATTGGGATTTAGTTTAGTTATGAACACTCTTTGGTGATTCAACCAAATCTCAAATGTTATTCTGACTTATGAAGTAAGTTTTGCTAATAATAGCTTTATTTCATTCAAAAGATTGATTGATATTAATGGTTTAGTTATAAGGGGTAGGATCATTAAAGTTTTCAACATCCATTTCAACTTTAGTTAGAGAGGTTACATAATCATCAATGTCAGTAGGTTTTAAAACCTAGATGGCTTCCTAAGTTGATTATTGGGTATTTTAAAAGACTCGGGTTTATGGATTAGCTCTTATTTAGGTTGCAATCATTTTCAAGATTCTAAGTGTGTAAGAGTTGGTGCAGTATGGTGTACAAGAGGTGTAACTGGAGTTAAATTTGGAGTAAAATTTAATGACTCTCTCCCCTCCCCCCTCCCCGCCTCTTGTACTTTTAACAAGTCATCATAAGGACTTTTACTGCTCCCACTGACCTTAGAAACACTTAGGAAATTAGCATGCTTAGGGTCAATATTTAAATACCAATAGATTCTAATAGAGAAACAAGTTAATGATGTAAGTCGTCGTAGTTTCTCTTGTGAGGATTATTTTAGTAAAAAACTCAGAGTGCCCACATTTAAGAAACAATGAAAATTTTGTAAGAGTAGTAATAAATTATAAAGAGATAAGTTTTGATGGAATAGTGTTGTGATGTAGCAGTGTCTTGTACAAAAGGTGTAATTGAGATAATATCAAGTTTCACTCCGCCACCTCTTGCAAATCTACTAAGTTATAATTGAGACACTTAAGGCTCCACTGATCTTTAATATCTCTAGGAAAAATACAAGAAAAGTTTCAATGATGTACATGACGTGAAAATATGTGATATATATGGAAATATGTGATATAGATGTCATAAGAGATATAGGAACATAAATAGAAGAAATCATATTAAGTACATATATGAATGGATTTCTTTAAGACCGTGGACCTTGGAAGACATATTAAATACAAGTAAATAGCCTTTTAAATGATTAAAGAATTATGTCTGAATATTCCGTTTAAATAAGTTTCACAAATTTAAGTGAAATATAACTTCTGGTGGACACATACTTATTTCTTAAGTCAATCAAAGTTAGGACATCTAACACATGATTTAAAATCACTAAGAATGAGATTATATGAAATCACCCTCATCAACCATGTCATGATTTCTCATGAAATTTGGTTTTAATGGATGAATTTTATAGGTCTCATTTGTCTTTTGTTAAATTTTCATTTGCATGATAACAAAAGTTGTGAAAGTATATAGTATCATCTAGTTCTATTTTATAAATGTTTCAATCCAAGTATTGATAACAAATAATATGAGAGTTTAAGGTAAGAGTGACTTTACGTTGGCTATGCAAAGCTCATAACTGTCATAATGTAGCTTAAGTATTGATACTAAATTCTGATTAATCTCCAAAATATTTAAGGTATCATAAAGTGTAATTAAAAGACAGTTTATCATGGTTCTAATAACCTTAACATGTAAATTTGTCACTGACACTCGTGTTAGTTATTTGTTGATTTTGGGTATACATATAGAACTAGACTCAACCAATCATGTGTTGATGGGAATATTATGATTAGCAGACTTAAATATCATTTATACAACTATCAGTTTTAGCCAGTTGTTCTTTTGACTTATGAATAGTCTTGTAATGCTTATGCCTAATCTAATGACATATATTTGCAATGAGACTTCTCCTTAGAGAACTTAAAGCTGAAAGTAATACTTGTATTTTGTCTATGAACCTTAGAATTATTCTCTTTTAAGTTTTAGTGGTGTGAGTTGAATAACATCTTATTTTTCAGTACCAGGCATTTTTTTTCTTGTACATATGTTGCTGATCAACACACTAATTTTCCTTTGGTACTTCTGAGTGTTATAGTTGATTCTTAAGGCACCAAATTGTACTATTGAACATTTTAGTATGTAATGTACTATAAAATTGTACTTGTTTTCATGTGTGAACCCTTAATTTTATTGGTCATGGTATTATACATTATGATGTATTCAGGGATACCATTTAACCTTATAGTTAGTATTTAGAAGGAATGCTTCAGGGAGACCATTTAACCTTATAGTTAAAATTTACTGCACTTGCCCCGGCTTGGGTAACCGGGGTAGTGTTCGTAAAATGTGTGTACTTGCCGGTGTTCCCCCCAGTAGCTGGGGTTGTGGTTACCGGGGTTTCTTGGTCACTCGCTGGCCTTGGGACCGGAGTAACGTTAACCATCTTTCCAGAAGTTTTGAAAAAACTTGAAAAAGAATAAGTTCTAGCTTTTATGCACAGATGGCGCCAATGAAGAAACAATAATCGACCCCGGGCAGATTACGGATAATCTGGGGGTTAAATAGATGTTTCCCACGAGGGTTAGGTCCGGCAAAGATGGTTGTTCTTCTGATGACCTGCAAAACAGACACCGTGAGCTCGTCACTGAGAAGGGGGGGTACCTCCTTGTGACCACCCTCCGGCGCGAGAATCAGACTAGATTGCTCTTGAATATAAGTGTATATTAAGAGAAATGACTAGAGCAGATATCAGATAATATATGACGATATAAGATAATAATACTGTTCCAAGGTGTTGGAGTATTTATAGCCGAAGGTAGGTTTCCAAGCAGGTACAGCCAGCTGTATAATAATCCTTTTCTACCAACTGTGGGCTATGTACGTGCCATGCTGGTTGGTGGGTAGGTAGCGGCTGATAGTGACAAGGCCGGCTATGTACTATTCCTTTTCCACCAACTACAGGCTATGTACGTGCCACGATGAGGGTTGGTGAGTAGGCAGCGGCTGATAGTGACATTTCTTACTAGAGGGTGCTCCTCCTCGTACTGTTGTCGGTGAGCTGTCACCCTGTGATTGGTTCATGGGCTGCTTTGGTCAGATCTTGTCTATTTTGTCCATACCTTGGCAGGTATAGTACAAAAGATCTTCCAGAAGCGTACGGACTGGCTCATTTGGGCGGGAGTATTCCCCCTCCCGCATTGCTCATTCCTACTTTAGGTGATACTGAATTATTGAGAGTTAGTGCCTTGTGCGTGTAGCCTTGCTATTAGTGTGGGTAGCCTTCCCTGATGGCTTGTATCCGCAGCTGCGGGAACAGGCGGGGTACTTCACCATTGGGAGGCTTTTCCTGCGGGAACAGCTGGCGTACTGCGCGTAAGGTCTTCATCTCTCTGAGCGTGGTGGGTCCTGCAGATCCAGTTGGTCTTTGCGCAGACGTCCCTCTTTAAGGTGAGTCTTGCGTGTCCAACTGCGCAGACGTCCCTCTTCGAGGTGAGTCTTGCGGGTCCAACTGGGCTCTGCTGGGACCTACCTCTTCAAGACCCCCCAGTCCAATGTTCTTCTCATGAATTTTTAATAAGTGAGGTGAACTTTTGGACTTAAGCAAGGGGTTTTGAAAAGGGTTTAGTTTTAAGGTTCTCCGCGGGGATTCTTCCCGCGGGTTTCCTAATGTCACGTGCAGAATTTCCCACTTTTCTGCTTGATCTTTGGGTATGATGCGGGTAGGTGTGTAACCTCCTCGCAAGTCAGGAGCGTTGAGTTCCACTTGTGTAGATTCTCCATGAGGTTTTGGTAGTTTTGAACATAGTGATCAATTATGTTAAACAACCAATTCCATCTTGGAGCTTCAAACAATCTAGCTCTCAACGTTCCCGCTATGCGGGGATGTTATTTCCGTTTCTGCAAGCATGGCCCAGAAGATCCTTCTTGGTTTCAATTCCCTGCGGAGTGCTAAGTATGTGAAGGGTTTCGCCTTGACACTGTACCCGCACTCGTCTTATAGTTACTTTACTTCCAAGGTATTCCTGGCGTCAATTCCCTGCAGGTGCTAAGTATGTGAAGGGTTTTGCCTTGACACTGTTCCCGCACCCGTCTTATAGTTACTTGGTTGCCGAGATATTCTTGGCTTCAATTCCCTGCAGGTGCTAAGTATGTGAAGGGTTTTGCGTTGACACTGTACCCGCACCTGTCTTATGGTTACTTGGTTGCCAAGGTAAGGGGGTATAGTCCCGCTTACTTTTGAATCTTTTTGAAATTCGAAGAGTTGGTGAAAGGATAAGAACAGTCCAAACTGTTGAAGGGACGGTTGCGTCGTCCAACGGTTACTTCTGACAGTTTCAGGACGTGCAGGAAGTTATGGCTACGTGACAGTATAGGGTCATTCCAGACGCTTTTTCAGGCGCGTGGGCGCGAGTTTTCGGGCGCGTGGGGCGCGAATTTTACGGCGCGCGTCCTGTCAACAGCTGTTGCCAGCTTGCTCTTTCCACGTGTCATAGTTTCATTGCACCTGCGCTTTCCTCTCTCCTCCGCATTAAATTCATCGCATTCATTGCGATGAGTATATAAAGGGGGGAGAGGATGCATCTCAACTCACAGTTTCACTTCTTCTTCTAAGCGATTTCCGGCGAATACTCTAACTTTTCCGTTGAGCATTCTCTTGAAATCGTTTTCTTTCATACCTCCAAAATGTCTTCTACTCACGATCTTGAGGCTACAGCCGAGGAGTCTGACGTGTACACTGAGAACCCGTCGTCCACGTCTGACAAGGACGATAAGAGTACTGCTGGCGAGTGCCAGTGTGCTCTTTCCGTCGACCTGTACCAGTACATCGTCAGGAAGTTCATGCTCTAGCCTTTCGAGCCTGAGTTTCCTGAGCCTCACCAGACGGTGTACGATGCCCCCAAGGGCAAGATAGGGGTGTATGCTGCATTCTTCATCTATGGGAATCTCAGGTTCCCATTGACGAAGTTTGTGTACCGTGTTTTGGAGAGACACGGTGTATATTTGACGGAGGTGCACCCGATGGCGATCGCAAAGGTTCGCCACTTTGAATGGGTGTGCCACATTCTGGGCGTTGAGCCCCGCGTCGACCGCCTGATGACCTTCTACTCCTGGAGGTGCATCCAGGGGTGGTACACCTTGATCACTCGGATCAAGGGTTTGAAGATCTGTGCTACCGAGCGCAGTCTTCGGTCTTGGAAGTGGGAGTTCTTCTACATCTCTGCCCGTGTCGTCCCCATAGCGATGACATTCAAGAACGAGAGAGCACTTCCGAAACTTCACGCCTCCAGCTACCAGGAGGCGGAATGGTTTACCAAGATTTCCCGGATCCAGACTCCGGTTTACCGCTTTGCGGAGTCTGGGATGGTGATGCTCGGAATGAGCCGGGTATGGAAGGATGCTGGGGCAGAGGCGCCATAGATTCCCATCGTCCTCGAATACGGTTTGAACTCTATCCCTTACGGTATGCTTCATATCTTCTTGCTGATTTAGGGTTTTTCTTCTAACTGCTTTCCTGTTTATTTTCAGAGGGGAACAATTTGCAGTCGCTTCTGCAACCGCGTGAGAGCGGTGGTCCCGCTCGGTTGGGTACTCGTGCTCTTGACGAGAACGAGTTGCCCATCCTGGAGCAAACGGCGGACCGGTTTGTGGAGGTCTATCCGCCGGGCCACGAGATTCTGAGCGTCAGGCGGCCAGGTAAGGGACTCTTTAACCCTCGCCCTCTCAATGCTCAAACCTCTGCTGGAATTCCTCTAATTTTGTCATCTTCTGATGAGGAATCCGCAGATGGTCCTTTCTTTGCGAGGAAGAAGAAGGCTGTTGGCGGGAAGGGCAAGGCGAAGGTTGCCTCCACTACCGATCAGGGGAACCGGTCTGCCTCGGAGAACGAAAGCGAGGAGATGGCGGGGAACCCTGGTGGTGGTGAGACAACTGTCTCGGAGGTTGAGACAGCTGTCACTTCCGCGCGACCAAATGCGACGACGGTGACCGGCGTGAAGAGGCCGTCTCCGTCGGGTTCGTCCCCGCCTGTTAGAACCTTCAAGCTCAAGAAAACTCGTAAGTATACTTATTTATCTTACCCGCAATTCTTTCCGCCATTGTTTTTAATATCTTGTCTTCATGCAGGCGTGGATGCTACCGCATTCCAGAGTGGAGCGGGGGGGAGCGTTTCTGGACCCATGACGGTAGGTTTGGTCAATCTACCCGAGGCGATGACCCAGGCAGCTGCACCTGTTTGCAGCATTGGTTCAGTTGCTCATCCCGTTGAGGCAACTGTTCCAACTGTAACGTCCTCTCCGCCGGCTGTCAGTGCCATATTCACTGCATCCTTCACTGAGCCGGCGGTGATTGTTTCTGCGGGTTCTTCCGCAGCGGCGGCCACGGTTGTGAGTTCACCTCCTGTGAGTTCACCACCGGTGGTCTCTACCGCGGCGGCTTCAGCCGTGCCTCCGGCACCGGTGACTACCTCGTCCCAGACCGGTTCAGCAGGTATGTTTGGGGCTTCTAGCCAATCTTTGCCTCCTTCCCATCTGCCTGACCTCTTGGATGGATATCCCTTAGGTTCAGGTGATGGGTTCGGCGGCTACCGGCCTGTTGTCGACCATACAGGTGCGTAAAGTTATTTTGGCCTCTTTTTTTTATCATCTTTTCCTAACTGCTTTTTGTTGTTGCAGTGTCGGATTCGAATGAGGTGTATATTCCACGGTGGAACATCCGCCGGGGAACAACCCTTCGGACGGCTGTGGACTGCGTCGAGTGGGCGCGTCACGCGGCCCCAAGTGGCGCGTTGGGGGAAGCCATGTCCAGCTACCAAGAGGGTAGGCTGACAAATGAGCTTCGGATTCTCCTTGCCCGGATGCAGCCGCGCGTCGAGTTGCTTTGTCGTGAAAACGACAAGTTAAAGGCGACGCGTATCCAAGAAGTGGCTCAGGCGCGGGCCATCCGGGAGTAGAACAGGAGACTCTCCGCCGTTGCTGCGGAGAAGGAAAAGGCCTTCAAGGCCCTCGAGGTTGAAGTTCAGGCCCGTCTCGAGGCCCGTTCCAAGGCTGCCCAAGCTGTTAACGAACAGCTTCGGTTGGCAAAGGAAACTGTGCGGAACGCGATCGAGAGGGCCACCAAGGCTGAAGCTGTTGCTGAGCCTCTGCGCGCCGAGAATGAGGAGCTTAAAGCCAAACTAGAGAGGCTCCAGCAGGCTCATGATGCCTTGGCCATGGAAGACGCCAAGAAGCTTCAAGAGATCTTGGACCAGAGGGGTATGCTTGACCATACTGAGCGTAAGCTAAAGGGTGTTGAAGAGGCTGCTGCTAAGGAAGTGTTGCTTGCCAACCTTAACAAAAGTGAAGCCGAACGCGCCCGTAACCAAGCTCAAGCTGCCCTCCAGGAGGCTCTGATTACCAAGGAATGGCTTCTACGAGAAGCGTTGTCGCAGGTAAACTTAGCTTCATAACGTCTTTACGATTTTCTTTATACTTAGAAAAGTTTGATATATTTTCTTTTTGTAGGTTGTGCATCGGATCTTCACGGACACATCTTATGACGATGCCATGAGCGCAGCCCTCAACGCTTCTCATGAGGATGGGGAAAAGGCTGGTTTCTTGCTTGGTCTAGGGTTTGTTGAGAAGGGCATCCCGCCTTCCAACTTCCCTCTTTACGACGTGGACACTGAAGTTGCCTATGACCAAGCAGTGAACCAGTATGCTGCCTTCCCGCATCCGGTGGTGGAGAAGGTAAACGAAATTGCTGCTGCTGATGATGGGCTAACCCTTCTCAAAACTTTCCTTGAACCGCCACAGCCAACTGATGGTGCGGGTACAAGTGGGTTTGGAGGGAGTGGTCCTGAAGTTTGAACCTTGAGATCCCTTCCCACCGTTAGGATAGATTTATATTTCTGTAGGCGGGTAGATACCCGGCCATTCTTGTAATGTTAGAAATTTAACGAAACATAAATGTTTGTGCGGGTAGGACCGCCACTTTCACTGGATGACTTGCGTTATAAACGTTATATGACTTGCTCATGCATATTATAGCTTAATTTAGCACTTGTTTTGCCACATAAACAATATATGATTCGCTCGTGCATACTTTAGTTTAACTTAGCAATTTTCCAAGTGTTTTGAATAAGTTAACCGTTCGACGCGCGGTTGTCAATAGGTTGGTGTTCAGTTTCCTCTATCATGATTGTGCGGATAGGACCGTCACTTTCATTTAGTGTGATGACCAATCTTCACCTATAACTGACCTGCGTGAAGGTTTGCCGTTTTTTGTGTTTATGCGGGTTTTGCCGCAGTCCACACGCAACGACTTTCCCACTTATTTATGCGGTGAATACCGGCATCAGTGTTTTGAATAAGTTAAACCTTTCGACGCGCGGTTGTCAATAGGTTAATGTTCAGTTTCCTATATCATGATTGTGCGGATAAGACCGGCACTTTCATTTAGTGGGATGACCAAACTTTACCTATAACTGACTTGCGTGAAGGTTTGCCGTTTTTTGTGTTTATGCGGGTTTTGCCGCCGTCCACACGAAACGACTTTCCCACTTATTTATGCGGTGAATACCAGCATCAGTGTTTTGAATAAGTTAAACCTTTCGACGTGCGGTTGTCAATAGGTTAATGTTCAGTTTCCTCTATCATGATTGTGCGGGTAAGACCGGCACTTTCATTTAGTGGGATGACCAAACTTTACCTATAACTGACCTGCATGAAGGTTGTCCTCATCTCTTAGAAATTTTTGCCGTTTATCGTGTTTATGCGGGTTTTGCCGCCGTCCACACGCAACGACTTACTTCCCCACTTATTTATGCGGTGAATACCGGCATATCAGTGCGGAAAGTTCATAAATATAAATGTAAGACCATCAGCGTCAATGTGATAAGGAGAATCATTTCCATTAGAAGTGGCTCTGGGCCTTTTCTTTACAAGTTTGGAATTGATCTACATGGAGCCTGTGTAATTGAGCTCCCTTCCATGTTCTTGGGATGGGAGTGTCATCGAGCCTTTCGAGCCGATATGCACTTGGTTCGGAATCTCGTTGTTTACGCAGTATGTAGTCTCCAACATTGAAGCTGCAGTTTCCTTCGTGTTTTTCCCAACTGGAGTTCTACATGCATTAGCCTGCTCAGCGTTCATTACGCCACGAGGTGCGTGAGCGTCCCATCTCTGACAAATGCTTCGACGATGTCCTTCAAGTCTAAGCATTCTTCCGTGGTGTGGCCCTTTGTCCTGTGGAAGTCACAGGATTTGCTCTGATCAGCGTTGTGACGCTGTCGGATTATTGGAGCTTTTGGCCATGGGAGCCTCTCGGTGGCAAATATCTCGGTGACACTTTTGGAGAGTGGCGTCCATCTGGAGTTCCGGTTCGACGACTGCATGTTATCCTTTCCGCCTACCCGAGGGTACGAGCCGGATGAGGTGTCAAAGTTTACCCTTGACAGCCAAATGCCTAGCTTCCTTTTCTTGTTTAGTCGGGCGGTAAGGACGTTGTTTTCTCTTGTTTTCTGAGTGTAGAGGTTTGTGTTCTGGGGAAGATCTCTACCCAGTTGCTTTTCCGTTTCCGCAAAGCGTTTAGCTGCTGTCATGATGCCATCCCACGTGGATGGCATGCCATCTTTACCCGTTAAGGTGCGGATGAGCTCTGGGTATTCGGCGCCCTGGATGAAAGCAGCGCGAACAAGATCTTCGCTAATAGTGCCCAGACTTAGCTTCTTTGAATTGAAGTGCGTGATGAAGTCTAGTAAAGACTCATCTTCCTCTCGGATGCAGTTGAGGATCGTCCACTGCTCTGCGGTATACTTTCGTTGTTGACTGAAGTGTTGGCTGAACTTCTGCTGGAAGTCTGCCCAATCGTAGATGTGGTGGACCGGTAGACGGTCGAACCACGCTCTGGCTGCCCCAACAAGCGTCATTTGGAACATGTAACACCACGTGGGTTCCGTCCAATTGCTGACGGTTGCCCCCGCTATGAATCTGTTCAAATGATCGTCTAGGTCAGATATACCATCATATGTGCCTATATTGGACATTTGTTTGGCACTTCTCGGGGCAATTGCTTCCGCAATGTCCCTTGCAAATTTGGACGTTCCCGCATTTGCAATAGTTGGTCTGAAGGTTTTGGAGAAGTCACGTGGGTTTCCCCCCGCGTTCCTTGGTTTGAAGGTTTCTCCGAAATTTTTTCTCGGTTGGAAGTCCGTTTCCTTACGCTTGCCTTTCGCCCTATGGCGAGGGTTTACGTCGGTGTCGGATTCCTCCCGATCATCTTCCCAGTACTCACACTCATTGCTTCTGTTGAGCTGTTGAGTGTTTCCGAACTCGTCAGCCTGTTGGAGTGAACGCAAACGTTCATCCAACTCAGCTTGGAATTCCTTTTGACGTGCTTCCGCCCACGCTTTAACTTGATCAAGTGTTTGGTGGGGGAGCCTCGTCTGATGTCTCTCCTCCTGGGTATCAATGAATCCCAGGGGAGGATTGTTTACTGCACTTGCTCCGGCTCGGGTAACCGGGGTAGTGTTTGTAAAATTTACTGCACTTTCCCCGGCTTGGGTAACCGGGGTAGTGTTCGTAAAATGTGTGTACTCGCCGGTGTTCCCCCCAGTAGCTGGGGTTGTGGTTACCGGGGTTTCTTGGTCACTCGCTGGCCTTGGGACCGGAGTAACGTTAACCATCTTTCCAGAAGTTTTGAAAAAACTTGAAAAAGAATAAGTTCTAGCTTTTATGCACGGATGGAGCCAATGAAGAAACACTAATCGACCCCGGGCAGATTACGGATAATCTGGGGGTTAAATAGATGTTTCCCACGAGGGTTAGGTCCGGCAAAGATGGTTGTTCTTCTGATGACATGCAAAACATACACCATGAGCTCGTCACTGAGAAGGGGGGGTACCTCCTTGTGACCACCCTCCGGCGTGAGAATCAGACTAGATTGCACTTGAATATAAGTGTATATTAAGAGAAATGACTAGAGTAGATATCAGATAATATATGAAGATATAAGATAATAATACCGTTCCAAGGTGTTGGAGTCTTTATAGCCGAAGGTAGGTTTCCAAGCAGGTACAGCCAGCTGTATAATAATCCTTTTCTACCAACTGTGGGCTATGTACGTGCCATGCTGGTTGGTGGGTAGGTAGCGGCTGATAGTGACAAGGCCGGCTATGTACTATTCCTTTTCCACCAACTACAGGCTATGTACGTGCCACGATGAGGGTTGGTGAGTAGGCAGCGGCTGATAGTGACATTTCGTACTAGAGGGTGCTCCTCCTCGTACTGTTGTCGGTGAGCTGTCACCCTGTGATTGGTTCATGGGCTGCTTTGGTCAGATCTTGTCTATTTTGTCCATACCTTGGCAGATATAGTACAAAAGATCTTCCAGAAGCGTACGGACTGGCTCATTTGGGCGGGAGTATTCCCCCTCCCGCCTTGCTCATTCCTTCTTCAGGTGATACTGAATTATTGAGAGTTAGTGCCTTGTTCGTGTAGCCTTGCTATTAGTGCGGGTAGCCTTCCCTGATGGCTTGTATCCGCAGCTGCGGGAACAGGCGGGGTACTTCACCATTGGGAGGCTTTTCCTGCTGGAACAGCTGGCGTACTGCGCGTAAGGTCTTCATCTCTCTGAGTGTGGTGGGTCCTGCAGTTCCAGTGGTCTTTGCGCAGACGTCCCTCTTTAAGGTGAGTCTTGCGTGTCCAACTGCGCAGACGTCCCTCTTCGAGGTGAGTCTTGCGGGTCCAACTGGGCTCTGCTAGGACCTACCTCTTCAGAATGCATGCATCTTATGAATTATTTTGATTAGTCTTAGGAAAAACTAAATCAATAATAACTCTAGTGATAACATTTATTTAAATAAGTTCTTGATTATCATTATCATAAGTGTAACATCGTGAAAGTTTCGGATCAAAAATGCCAAGTTTCAAAAGTTAAAGGACCAAAAATGACAAATTATAAAAGCTAGGGTTTAAATTGAAAAATATGATTTCCTGACCCATCGCGATACGTGATGGATCAGAAGGAAAAAGCATCGCGTATCGCGATGGTTTGTCTGACAAGCAAGACACGTGGTGTGCCACGTGTCCACGTGTGGCACAACGCCCGCCATGTGTCACCACGTGGCGTCACGTCTGCCACGTGGCAAGCCTATAGGGCAGGTCATTGGTCTACGTCACGATACGCGACGGGTGACCAATGGGGCCATCGTGTATCGCGATGGGACCCCTGATCAGCCTATAGATAGAGGTCTTGTGCTCTATCACTCTTCACACCAGGTTTTTACATCTCATTCTCTCTTAAACACTCACTATCTCCAGACATATCTTGATTTCTGTGCCCAACATTCCAATATTCCTCGAAGTACGTGTCACTCACCAACGACGTCATCTCAAAGTTTGATCCATCACGAGATGACCCGACTACCATCTCGAAGTACGTGTCGTGAAGATTGGATACCTCGATAAACGTGTCAAAAGGAAGGATTGATCATGAAGATAAAGAAAAATGAAGCGGCATCGAAGTGCTGCTTGATTGAGTAAGGTTTCTATAAGCCAACCAAGGTAGGCATGATGCCTGAATAAAATAATAATAAAATATTAAAAAGGCTTAATACCCTAAGTCGAGTATATACTCTATACCTCAATAAATAACAAAAGAAATCATAATAAAGAAAAGAAAGGAAAGAAAAAGTGATCATTATATAATTCTTTGTTATAGATATTATTTAAGTTTAATACAATTATTCTTAGATAATAGGTAAAAGAAAATATATGTTTCTTAAAGAAGAAGAAGCGTAGGGTTTTAAAGAAAAGTAAAATAATTTAAACTAGAGGTTTATCTTATAAAAGAAAAGAAAAGAAAATAAGTTAAAAGAAAGAGTTTTAACTTATAAAATAAAAGATACTTCTAAACTAAAGGTTTAAGGTAAAGAAAAGAGATTTTTGAACTAAAGGTTCATAAAGAAATATAGGTAAAGATTATAAAAAGAGACTAGATGTCTTAAGCTGGATTGAATATCCGACTAACAAAAAGTTATACTCGTACTATAGGTACGAGATAGCAAGAAAAGTGAAAGACCCTCGGACAGTGTATTGAAGCTGATCCAAAAGAAAAGGTGAATACGCCCCAACTTTACAAACTTGTGTAAATCGAGTCAATTAAATGAATAGGAATTACATGGTACTACGTGTCTCTAAAACGTTATAAACAAAAGTAATTGCTAGCCCTCAGGTTGTCGTGTATGTTTGTTTGTATCCTTACATATGTGGTAAAAAGTCGGTGGGCACACCGCACCAAAGTTGGACATGCCTCCGCCACGATGGGCCGGACCTAAGTTACGTCCGAGTGAGACTGACCATGTGTATACGTATTGTACCTAAGTAATGTCGAACACTGCGGTGTTTGTTTGGGTGTCTTGTGTGAGACTTAGTTTATAATTGTGTTTGTTTTAAAGCTTGAATATTCCTAAGCCATGATGGGCCAGACCTAAGTTATATCTCGTGGGGTAATCAAGTAAAAAGACAATATTTTAGCGTCAACATATTCACTAACATGTGTTGCTGACGTACTTTTACCATTTTGCATGTAATCAAGAATATGAGCTTGGAATTCAAAGTGCATAAGATATCCGATGGCTCGGATTATTTTTTTAAATATAATGAAATGGTGGCTTAATATAAATAACTGATCTTTTGTATACACAAGTAATACTTTAAACAAGTATTTTATAATCCCGGCTTTTGTAATGTAAATATAATGTTTTAATCCACATAAATATAAACTTCTGCTTTAAACCCGCAACTCTGATTTATTTACAAATGTGGTACCAGCATATGCGTCGTACGCCTAGGCCGTGGTCTGGGGTGTGACAAGTGTTGGTATTAGAGCCATCGATCTTAGCAAATTAGGTATTAAATAATAATACCAAAACTTCGATCCAAGTGAATAGGAAAAATATTTTATTATTTGTTTTATTTAAATAGGGATAAGATAGGTTGGTAACCTTTTCTTTCCCTCCTCAATCTAAACCACCCAATCACTAGATGTCGTTCAAGAAGATGATGAGTGGATTCATGAGAGACGTGAGAAGAGTAGGAATTTCCAAACCCCTCCCGAAGGACAACATGAGCAAGGATTATTACAAAGCCTTCTTCAATCAAGACCAACAGATTGATTGAACCAAACCAATATACTTCCCCGGAACTATGCAATGTCCGATCAACTTACCCGATGATCCACCGAGACAGGAGTATGAGGCACCAAGACATTCAACTTACCACCCATCAAGCATACCGATGTACCATCCGTCCAATGTAACGACAAAACATCCGTCCGAAGTTCCGACATACCATCTGTTACAATTGTCATTTTTGAAACCCGAAACCCGACCCATTTTAATTTTTCGACACCTTTCGGATATTCATTTATTAATAAATGGTGAATTATTTTTGTATTTAAGTTCATGATGTTGTTCATGTTTATAATGTTATTTATTATTTATAATGATACAAATTTAATTCTAAGTATTATATTATCTTTCCTTAATCAATTAAGTCAAAGACATTTAATGGGTTTAAACATTCAATTAGGTAAAATCCATGATTTCAAGCCTTATGACTAGCCTCTTGACTAGCCATCAAATTAACTCACTTGACATTGTTATTAACGATTTTGAGCCTATATAAAGCTCACTCATTCTCTACATTCCTTGCACAACTAATTTACACTCAAAATCATTCAAGCTTGTCAATTTCTCCCAAGTCTCAAGTTTGACTTTCAAAAGGCAATTGCTCAAGAATTATTATTTTCTTTTTCTTTTTGATCCAATCCCTGGGTAATGTTTATTTCTTATCATTACGCATAACGATTGTTTCCATGATGACAACCCAAACGACATTCATGGAGACATATCATCCTTCGTAATCGGCTCGCTTATGTTCGGTTTATGAATTTTATGTTTAAAAGTCAACTTTTATTTTTACAAACTAATAATCAAGAACAAACATTTTTTAACATACAACTTCATCTTTTTTTCAAATTATGTTACTCACAAACCCGACTCAATAATCGGGTTCGTGTCCGACCAAAAAGCGAACCACTCATTAAACTAGTTTTCTTAATTAATTGTTCGGTTGGAACAAATCGGACTCATCTAAATTAATTAATATTTATTATTACCATTTATTTTTCTAAGACTAAAATAAATTAACTTAACAAATCAAATAACCAAAAGATTTTTTTTATAAGCCCAAAATATATATTTTTCTTTATAAATTGCTTTGTCATAAACTGAACGTAATCGCCAAATTACTTTCTATTCGCAAATTATTTTTAATCCCATCTATTTATTTATCTAGGGTCGTTCGTTGAACCGAACTTTGTTGGTTCACTTGCTTAAAGGCGTTTTTCGCTCTCGGCTCACTTACTTAACACGTGAGTTTTTCAAAACTCCTTTTTAACTCTTTTAATATTTTTGGGGTGTAGCATGTCACAAGTTTTTATTTCGTTAGTTATGCACTTATTTAGAAAACGATTCACATTTATCGTACATGTTAATATTATTCTTGCATATTGTTTATGATTATAAGTGAACCTGCTTGCAACGTGTTTACTCTTTTTATGGTGGAAGTTACGCAAACGCGTACACATAGTGGGAGGGTCCGACGGGACGTACCTGCGCCGTCTAACGTTACGACTTCGGTTGTTTACGTAAGTTGGTTCTCATTTCCCTGACTTCTGCGGCTTTTGCTAAATGAACGGGAGGATGAAACTATTTGATTTCATTTACATTATGTTTGAATGTTTATTGCATGACGATCGTTGAATCGCACATTTTATATATATTTATACGCAAAAACTTATGAAAACTCACCAACATGTGTTGTTGACAAAATATATTATTTTAAACGTGTTGCAGGTTGATACGATGAAGTGACAGGATAAGAAAATTAGTTATACCTTAAGATTATTTCAATGAATAATATTTTCTTCATTTAGATGTGATGTTATTTTTGTCTCATTATCAAACTATTTGCGTACTTGTGAATTATGAAATAAAATAAATAATTGTCACTATTAATAGTGTTACGAGCTTATGAGGGATCTGTACGTTGCACCCTGGCGTATTCCGCTTAAAGCCGGGGTGTTACACTCCCCAAATGTTCAAGGGAGTGGTGGAACATGCTGATAATGAGCAAGGGAAGGCAAGTTCTGTACAATCTGATGTGCGAAGAATTTAAGGAGACGATAATGGTGAAGTTTTGCCAAATCCATGAGACAGACTAAATCCAAACAAAGTTTTTAAATCATAGAGTCGTAGGAACCAATCTGCGTGAATACAACACAAAGTTCCATGAATAGTGTCGCCTTGTGCCCCAGCTGGTAACCCCTGAGTCCAGCAAGGTTACTCGTTAGATTTGAGGACTGTCGCGGGAAATCCGCGATATGGTAAGGTCACACCTTCCACAGACCGCCGACTTCGTAATGGAATTGGCTGGTTACCTGATAAGCGGCCTTGTCCGCAACAAGGAAGAAGATAAAAAGGTCGTACTGTCTCACGACCCCAAGAAGGGAGGAAATACCCACTTCAAGGGCAAAGGTGTAAACCAACGCAAGTCTATATTCAATTCCATCATCCCACAATGCAAGACTTGCAAGAAATACCACAAGGTTGCTCCGTCCTCTACCACAACCGTCTGTGATTAATGTCACAGACCCGGGCACGCAACGGCCGATTGCTGGAAGAAGACGATGACTTGTTGCTTCAAATGCAAGGAGATGGGACACTTAAGCTTCGAGTGCCCTAAGAACAAACCCGCTGCTGGTGGTGCAAGTGGAAGTGGCCAAGGAAATAAAGGAAATGCAAAAGTCTTCGTCTTTGACACCAAAAAGGCGGTTGACATGCCGAAAATAATCACCGGTACTTTCCTAGTCAAAGACATGTATGCTAGAGTTTTGTTTGATTCTGGTGCCAGCTTAAGTTTTATAGATTATAGCTTTTGTATTCTATAAACGAACTATTAAAAAAACTAAATAAAACTCCAAGCATCGAGACCGCTAGTGGTGAAATCGTTAAAATATCCGAAGCCCTGGAAAATGGAAAAATCTTATTAGCTGGATACGTTCTGCCTATTCAATTACTACGAATGACTCTTGTTGGTTTTGACATTGTACTTGGAATGGATTGGTTATCAAACAACCATGCTCGTATCATTTGTAATAGCAAAATCGTCGAACTTTGAGCCCCTGATAAACGAACCATTCGAATGAAGGGGACAAAGACGTTGGCCAAGTTAGCATAATCTCCATCATAAGGGCTAACAAATGTTTAAATCAAGGATGCTTAGAATTCATGACCTACGTCACCGAAGAATCCAAACCCAAGGAGATAAAGGACGTATCTATTGTCCCTGAATTTTCCTATGTCTTTCCCGACGAACTTCCTGGTATTCCTCCCGATAGAAAAGTTGAGTTTAGGATCGATCTTATGCCTGGATCCATACCAATCACCAAGTCTTCGTACCGTCTAGCTCCAACCGAGATGAAAGAGCTAAAGAAGCAACTAGACGAACTACTTGAGAAGGGTTTCAATCGAGCAAGTTCATCGCCATGGGGAGCGACAATATTTTTCATCAAAAAGAAGGATGGATCCATGGGAATGTGTATCGACTGAGCGTTGAACAAATTCACCATCAAGAACCGATATCCACTTCCTCGAATCGAAGATCTTTTCGACCCACTTCAAGGCGCAAGCTATTTCTCAAAAATCGATCTGCGTTCTGGCTATCACCAACTAAAAGTCCAATCCGAAGACATTCCAAAAACTGCCTACTGAAAAAGGTATGGACATTATGAGTTCACAGTCATGCCGTTTGGTCTCACTAATGCCCCAGCCGCGTTCATGGACATGATGAATCGAATTTGTAAACCTTACTTGGATAAATTTGTTATCGTATTCATCGAAAACATACTTAATTACTCTAAGTCTAAGGACGATCATGAAACTCACCTTCTAACCTTACTTTAATTACCTAGAACTGAGAGATTGTACGCCAAGTTCTCAAAATGCGAGTTCTGGCTTCACGAAGTGCAAATCCTTGGACACATCATAAACGTGAAAAGGTATTCATGTAGATCCCGCTAAAATTGAAGCTATCTATAAGTGAGAGATTCCGAAGTCGCCAACCGAGATCCGAAGTTTCTTAGGTTTGGCCGGCTATTATCGTAGGTTCATCGAAAATATTTCTCTTATAGCCGTTCCCCTAACTTCTTTGACTCGCAAAAACATCAAGTATGAATGGAGAACAAAACAACAAGAGGCGTTTGATATACTTAAACAAAAACTCACCCAAGCACCTATACTGGCCTTGCTAGAAGGTACCGAGGATTTTGTAGTCTTTAGTGACGCGTCTCATTTTTGTTTGGGATGCGTACTATTGCAAAGAAAGAAAGTGTCAACTTAAGGTACACGAAAAGAACTACACAACTCACGATCTAGAGTTAGGTGCCATAATTTTTGCTTTAAAGATATGGAGGCACTATCTCTATATGGTCAAGTTTGTCGTGTTTACCGATCATAAAAGTTTGAAAACATTTTCGAGCAAAAAAAACTCAACATGTGTCAACGAAGTTGGATGGAAACTTTGAATGACTACGACTATGAGATCGTCTATCACGAAGGTAAGGCCAACGTTGTGGCCGACGCCTTGAGTCGTAAGGAACATGAGAAGCCAAAAAGAGTTCGAGCGCTACGATTAGAATTCCAAGTTTATCTCATCGAACAAATCAACTCCGCTCAACTTCAAGCGATTAATGAAAACAAGATCTCCGATGAAAAACGTTACGGCACCATTGACTCGCGAGTCAAATGTGACGATGGTATACTTAGCATGGGAAACCGGATTTGGGTACCGATCATTGGGAACTTGCGTGAAAATATCATGAGCGAAGCTCACAAGTCCAAATACATGATGCACCCCGGTAGTGACAAAATGTACCAAAATCTAAAACCAAACTTTTGGTGGAATGGAATAAAAAAGGACATCGCTTTGCATGTTGCAAAAAGTTTGACGTGTTTGAAAGTCAAGGCTGAACACCAAAAGCCCTCGGGATTGCTTCAGCAACCCGAACTCCCCGATTGGTAATGGGAGTTAATAACAATGGACTTCATCACGAAACTCCCAAAAAAAACTCGTCAACATAATGCCATATGGGTTATCGTCGATAGATTAACAAAATCCGCTCATTTCATACCAATCAATGAATTTTACTCAATGGATAGGTTAGCGCGTATCTATGTGAACAACATCGTTGCTTTGCATGGAGTACCGTTGTCTATAATTTCTGATCGAGACAGCCGATTCACGTCTCATTTCTGGAAGAGCTTCCAACAAGCATTGGAAGATATGCTCCGCTCTTGTGTGATAGACTTAGGTGGAAGTTGGGACGACCATCTACCCTTAATGGAATTTCCGTATAACAATAGCTATCACACGAGTACTCAAGCCGCACTGTTCGAAGCATTGTATGGTCGTAAATGTAGAACGCCCGTGTGCTGGTCTGAAACCGGAGATAATCAATTGTCAGGACCCGAAATAGTCCAAGAAACCACCGATAAAATTCTGCAAATCTGCGAACGGCTTAAGACTGCGTGAGGCCACCAAAAGAGTTACGCCGACGTCCGTCGTAAGCCATTAGAATTCAACGTAGGTGATAAAGTTTTATTGAAAGTCTCGCCATGGAAAGGCGGTGTTCGCTTCGGAAAGAAAGGAAAGTTAAGTCCTCGACTCATTGGACCTTTCGAGATACTTGAACGAATTAGTACTGTTGCAAACAGTTTGCGACTACACAAGGAAATGAATGGGATACACGATGTATTCCACGTCTCTTATCTGCGTAAATGCTTAGCCGATGAATCTTTGTGGATGCCCTTAAAAGATGTAGAAATAAATGAAAATTTAAAATTCGTAGAACAACCCATAGAAAGCAAAGATTCAAAAACAAGGAAATTAAAGAGACGAACATTGAAAATTGTGAAAGTAAAGTGGGCCTCACGAAGAGGCCCCGAATATACTTGAGAACTTGAATCCGAAATGAAGAAAAAAACCCCCACGTGTTCTAAGAGCGAATCTCGCGGACGAGATTCATTCCAAGGTGGGGAGGATGTAACCTCGTGAAAGTTTCGGATAAAAAATGCCATGTTTCAAAAGTTAAAGGACCAAAAATGACAAATTCTAAACGCTAGGGTTTCAAAAATCTGATTTCGTGACCCATCGGGATACGCGATGCATCAGAAGGGAAACCCATCGTGTATCGCGATAGGTTGTCTGACAAGCAAGTCACGTGGCCTGCCACGTGTCCGCACGTGGCACAACGCCCGCCACGTGTCACCACGTGGTATCACGGATGCGACGTGTCGCCATGTGGCAAGCCTATAGGGCAGGTCATTAGTCTACGTCGCGATACGCGGCGGGTTACCAAGGGGACCATCGCGTATCGCAATGGGACCCATGATTAACCTATAAATAGAGGCCTTGGGCTCTCTCACTCTTCACTCCAAGTTTTCATAGCTCATTCTCTCTCTAAAACACTCTCTCTCTATCTCTAGAAACCACCTCGTAAAGCGTGCCATGACATACCATGATTTCCGTGCCCAACATTCCAAGTTTCCTCGAAGTACGTGCCACTCACCAAAGACGTCATCTCGAAGTTTGATCCATCACGATATGACCCGAAGACCATCTCAAAGTACGTGCCGTGTAGATTGGGTACCTCGATAAATGTGTCAAAGATTCACGTTTTGCGACCGATTTTCACGAATTAAAAATGAATGTTAAAAATCATTTTTCTTCCCTTCTTCCTCAACACCAACGAGTTTTAGATAAGAAATCATGGCACCACCCTCACCCTAGCCTTCATACCTCAAACCCACCTACCTTCGAGAAGACAAGATCACAAGCTTTCCATTTGTTTTTCTTTAACTTCTTCTTCATGCATTTTTTCTATATCTAATTCTATCTGGATATAATCGAAATAATATTATGTATCTAATTTCTTCGAAGGTTGTTATGAAATTTGTATTTGAGTTTGGTTATTTATTGATTGTTGACCTTATTTTCATTCATGTTTACTCTCAAACACGAAACACACAAGTACATGCATCTTTTATAATACATATAGTCGCTTTGTCGAATTGGTTTGCTTTTGTTACCTCAATCTCGCGGTCTATGAACGATTTCCCATGAACGCATTTAGTGGAAGTTGAGACTATGAATATGTTTGTGTACATAGTTATCTAATAGAAACCATATTTCTACCTTTGGCTATCCATTACCGGTTACCTCTAAACGGATTCGTTTATTTATAACCAGGACCATGATTATAGCTATATAGTATAGGTCACATGTTCATTTTATATTTACTTTACATGAATTGTTTTGTTAATTTGTTTGTTTCTTTTCCCGCCCAATGTTTTATCGAACCATCTTGTTAATCTTGATCTTAATGTTTCATCAATTTGAGTAAAATGTTTTACTTTGTTATTCTCAATCTCGAAGTTTCAACTATTCATTTTGTTATTCTTTATCTCAATGTTACCTTCATTCATGTTGATACTTTATTTTATATGAAATTTTCACTTGTTTAACGTGTCATTATTGACCCCAAAAACTTAATCTATTATAATGTTTTGACAACAAAAGTGTCATTTATTCAATGATGCATCGACTTACTTGGTTATATGTTGTTTGTTCAAGTCACCCAGCCTCAACCCTGATATTCCATTTATTTTTTGTTATGTTCATGATCTTAATGTTTTCATTCATTATGTTTATCAGTTTGTGTTACTCTAGAGATTCGCTTATTTCATTCTAACTTTAATAGTTTCTTTTATTTCGTTTTAATACTCAATAACATCGTTTATATCGTTTCAACCTTACTAACATTGTTTATTTCGTTTTAAACCCCAATAGAATCGTTTATTTTGTTAAACTTCAATAGTTTAATTTATTAATTTTTACCTAATATTTTCGCGTAATCCTTGACCTCAATGGTTTGTTTATAATTTTTGTTAGTTTTAATCCTTATAGTCGTTGTTCTTGATTTCCAAGTTTTCATATATAAGAATTTTTTTTATTTATCTTAAAACCCACATATTGGGACAGATTATGTAGATCATCCGACGATAAAGGTAATTATGAGTCGACACGTAATTATCAAAGTCCTCGCATGGAAAACATAATAAGTTCGTTTGTGTGGAGTAACTCTGAACTTGGAATGATTTTGGTAAACGGGACAAATGCGGTAAGATAAGTGCATGGTGGATACGCCGCTGGTACATCCTATATATAAGTGCTCTTGCCATACATCCAATTGTGGCGTTTTTCAGGTCATTCAAATATCTGTGTTATTAATTTATTTATTGATCGATTTTTTTTCATATATATATATATATATATATATATATATATATATATATATATATATATATATATCTTTTGTTAAAAGTTTTAACAACTCCTTATAGTAATTGTTTTTTTTAAATTAATTAAATTTAGTTTGGGACGAAATTTCAAAAAGTGGTGGATCCTGCGACAATTGTCGTTTTTGAAACCCGAAACCCGACCCATTTTAATTTTTCGACACCTTTCGGATATTAATTTATTAATAAATGGTGAATTGTTTTTGTATTTATGTTCATGATGTTGTTCATGTTTATGATGTTATTTATTATTTATAATGATACAATTTTAATTCTAAGTATTATATTATCTTTCCTTAATCAATTAAGTCAAAGACATTTAATGGGTTTAAACATTCAATTAGTTAAAATCCATGATTTCAAGCCTTATGACTAGCCTCTTGACTAGCCATCAAATTAACTCACTTGACCTTGTTATTATCGATTTTGAGCGTATATAAAGCTCACTCATTCTCTACATTCCTTGCACAACTAATTTACACTCAAAATCATTCAAGCTTGTCAATTTCTCCCAAGTCTCAAGTTTGACTTTCAAAAGGCAATTGCTCAAGAATTATTATTTTCTTTTTCTTTTTGATCCAATCCCCGGGTAATGTTTATTTCTTATCATTACGCATAACGATTGTTTCCATGATGACAACCCAAACGACATTCATGGAGACATATCATCCTTCGTAATCGGCTCGCTTATGTTCGGTTTATGAATTTTCTGTTTAAAAGTCAACTTTAAATTTTACAAACTAATAATCAAGAACAAACATTTTTTAACATACAACTTCATCTTTTTTTCAAATTATGTTACTCCCAAACCCGACACAATAACCGGGTTCGTGTCCGACCAAAAAGCGAACCACTCATTAAACTAGTTTTCTTAATTAATTTTTCGGTTGGAACAAATCGGACTCATCTGAATTAATTAATATTTATTATTACCCATTTATTTTTCTAAGACTAAAATAAATTAACTTAACATAAATAACCAAAAGTTTTTTTTATAAGCCCAAAATATATATTTTTCTTTATAAATTGCTTTGTCATAAACTGAACGTAATCGCCAAATTACTTTCTTTTCGCAAATTCTTTTTAAGCCCAGCTATTTATTTATCTAGGGTCGTTCGTTGAACCGAACTTTGTTGGTTCACTTGCTTAAAGGCATTTTTCGCTCTCGGCTCGCTTACTTAACACGTGAGTTTTTCATAACTCCTTTTTAACTCTTTTAATATTTTTGGAGTGTAGCATGTCACAAGTTTTTATTTCGTTAGTTATGCACTTATTTAGAAAACGATTCACATTTACATGTTAATATTATTCTTGAATATTGTTTATGATTATAAGTGAACGTGCTTGCAACGTGTTTACTCTTTTTATGGTGGAAGTTACGCAAACGCATACACATAGTGGGAGGGTCCGACGGGACGTAGCTGCACCGTTTAACGTTATGACTTCGGTTGTTTACGTAAGGGGGTTCTCATTTCCCCGACTTCTGGGGCTTCGGCTAAATGAACGGGAGGACGATACTATTTGATTTCATTTACATTATGTTTGAATGTTTATTGCATGACGATCGTTGAATCACACATTTTATATATATTTATATACGCAAAAACTTATGAAAACTCACCAACATGTGTTGTTGACAAAATATAATATTTTAAACATGCTGCAGGTTGATACGATGAAGTGACAGGATAAGAAAATTAGTAATACCACAGGATTATTTCAATGAATAATATTTGCTTCATTTAGATGTGATGTTATTTTTGTCTCATTATCAAACTATTTCTGTACTTTTGAAATTATGAAATAAAATAAATATATTGTCACTATTAATAGTGTTACGAGCTTATGAGTGATCTGTACGTTGCACCCGGGCGTATTCCTCTTAAAGCCGAGGTGTTACACTGCCCAAATGTTCAAGGGAGTGGCTTTAGAATGGTGGAACACGCTGATAACGAGCAAGGGAAGGCAAGTTCTGTACAATCTGATGTGGGAAGAATTTAAGGAGATGATAATGGTGAAGTTTTGCCGATGCATGAGATAGACCAAATCCAAACAAAGTTTTTAAATCATAGAGTCGTAGGAACCAATCTGCGCGAATACAACACAAAGTTCCATGAATATTGTCGCCTTGTGCCCCAGCTGGTAAACCCTGAGTCCAGCAAGGTTACTCGTTATATTTGAGGACTGTCGCGGGTAATCCGCGATATGGTAAGGTCACACCTTCCACAGACCGCCGACTTCGTAATGGAATTGTTTGGTTACCTGATAAGCGGCCTTGTCCGCAACAAGGAAGAAGATAAAAAGGTCGTACCGTCTCACGACCCCAAGAAAGAAGGGAGGAAATACCCACTTCAAGGGCAAAGGTGTAAACCAACGCAAGTCTAGATTCAATTCCATCATCCCACAATGCAAGACTTGCAAGAAATACCACAAGGTTGCTCCGTCCTCTACCACAACCGTCTGTGATTAATGTCACAGACCCGGGCACGCAACGGCCGATTGCTGGAAGAAGACGATGACTTGTTGCTTCAAATGCAAGGAGATGGGACACTTAAGCTTCGAGTGCCCTAAGAACAAACCCGCTGCTGGTGGTGCAGTTGGAAGTGGCCAAGGAAATAAAGGAAATGCAAAAGTCTTCGTCTTTGACACCAAAAAGGCGGCCGACATGCCGGAAATAATCACCGGTACGTTCCTAGGCAAAGACATGTATGCTAGAGTTTTGTTTCATTCTGGTGCCAGCTTAAGTTTTATAGATTATAGCTTTTGTATTCTATTAAACGAACCATTAACAAAACTAAATAAAACTCTAAGCGTCGAGACCGCTAGTGGTGAAATCGTTAAAATATCCGAAGCCCTGGAAAACGGAAAAATCTTATTAGCTGGATACGTTCTGCCTATTAATTGCTACGAATGACTCTTGCTGGTTTTGACATTGTACTTGGTATGGATTGGTTATCAAACAACCATGCTCGTATCATTTGCAATAGCAAAATCGTTGAACTTCGAGCCCCTGATAGACGAACCATTCGAATTGAAGGGGACAAAGACGTTGGCCAAGTTAGCGTAATCTCCATCATAAGGGCTAACAAATGTTTAAATCAAGGATGCTTAGATTTCATGACCTACGTCACCGAAAAATCCAAACCCAAAGAGATAAAGGACGTATCTATTGTCCCCGAATTTTCCGATGTCTTTCCCGACGAACTTCCTGGTATTCCTCCCGATAGAAAAGTCGAGTTTAGGATCGATCTTATACCTGGAACCACACCAATCAAAAGGCTTCGTAGCGTCTAGCTCCAACCGAGATGAAAGAGCTAAAGAAGCAACTAGACGAACTACTTGAGAAGGGTTTCATTCGACCAAGTTCATCGCCATGGGGAGCGACAATACTTTTCGTCAAAAAGAAGGATGGATCCATGGGAATGTGTATCGACTGAGCGTTGAACAAAGTCACCATCAAGAACCGATAACCACTTCCTCGAATCGACGATCTTTTCGACCCACTTCAAGGCGCAAGCTATTTCTTAACAATCGATCTGCGTTCTGGCTATCACCAACTAAAAGTCCAATCCGAAGACATTCCAAAAACCGCCAACTGAAAAAGGTATGGACATTATGAGTTCACGGTCATGCTGTTTGGTCTCACTAATTCCCCAGCCGCGTTCATGGACATGATGAATCGAATTTGTAAACCTTACTTGGATAAATTTGTTATCGTATTCATCGACGACATACTTATTACTCTAAGTCAAAGGACGATCATGAAACTCACCTTCGAACCTTACTTGAATTACCTAGAACCGAGAGATTGTACGCCAAGTTCTCAAAATGCGAGTTCTGGCTTCACGAAGTGCAAATCCTTGGACACATCATAAACGTGAAAAGGTATTCAAGTAGATCCCGCTAAGATTGAAGCTATCTATAAGTGGGAGATTCTGAAGTCGCCAACCGAGATCCGAAGTTTCTTAGGTTTGGCCAGCTATTATCGTAGGTTCATCGAAAATATTTCTCATATAGCCGTTCCCCTTACTTCTTTGACTCGCAAATAAATCAAGTATGAATGGAGAACAAAATAACAAGAGGCGTTTGATATACTTAAACAAAAACTCACCCAAGCACCTATACTGGCCTTGCTAGAAGGTATCAAAGATTTTGTAGTCTTTAGTGACGCGTCTCATTTTGGTTTGGGATGCGTACTATTGCAAAGAAAGAAAGTGTCAACTTAAGGTACACGAAAAGAACTACACAACTCACGATCTAGAGTTAGGTGCCATAAATTTTGCTTTAAAGATATGGAGGCACTATCTCTATATGGTCAAGTTTGTCGTGTTTACCGATCATAAAAGTTTGAAAACATTTTCGAGCAAAAAAACTTCAAAATGTGTCAACGACGTTGGATGGAAACTTTGAATGACTATAACTATGAGATCGTCTATCACGAAGGTAAGGCCAACGTTGTGGCCGACGCCTTGAGTTGTAAGGAACATGAGAATGCAAAAAGAGTTCGAGCGCTACGATTAGAATTCCAAGTTGATCACATCGAACAAATCAACTCCGCTCAACTCCAAGCGATTAATGAAAACAAGATCTCTGATGAAAAACGTTACGGCACCATTGACTCGCTAGTCAATTGTGACGATGGTATACTTAGCATGGGAAACCGGATTTGGGTACCAACCGTTGGGAATTTGCGTAAAAATATCATGAGCGAAGCTCACAAGTCCAAATACATGATGCACCCCGGTGGTGACAAAATGTACCAAAATCTAAAACCAAACTTTTGGTGGAATGGAATAAAAAAGGACATCGCTTTGCATGTTGCAAAAAGTTTGACGTGTTTGAAAGTCAAGGCTGAACACCAAAAGCCCTCGGGATTGCTTCAGCAACCCGAACTCCCCGTTTGGAAATGGGAGTTAATAACAATGAACTTCATCACGAAACTCCCAAAAAAAACTCGTCAACATAATGCCATATGGGTTATCGTCGATATATTAACAAAATCCGCTCATTTCATACCAATCAATGAATTTTACTCAATGGATAGGTTAGTGCGTATCTATGTGAACAACATCGTTGCTTTGCATGGAGTACCGTTGTCTATAATTTCTGATCGAGACAGCTGATTCACGTCTCATTTCTGGAAGAGCTTCCAACAAGCATTAGGCACAAAGTTAAACCTTAGCACCGCCTATCATCCACAAACTGATGGGCAAAGAGAAAGAACGATTCAGACGTTGGAAGATATGTTCCGCTCTTGTGTCATAGACTTAGGTGGAAGTTGGGACGACCATCTACCCCTAATGGAATTTCCGTATAACAATAGCTATCACACGAGTACTCAAGCCGCACTGTTCGAAGCATTGTATGGTCGTAAATGTAGAACGCCCATGTGCTGGTCTGAAACTGGAAATAATCAATTGTCTGGACCCGAAATAGTCTAAGAAACCACTGATAAAGTTCTGCAAATCTGCAAACGGCTTAAGACTGCGCGAGACCACCTTAAGAGTTACGCCGACGTCCGTCGTAAGCCATTAGAATTCAACGTAGGTGATAAAGTTTTATTGAAAGTCTCGCCATGGAAAGGCATTGTTCGCTTCGGAAAGAAAGGAAAGTTAAGTCCTCGACTCATTGGACCTTTAGACATACTTGAACGAATTGGTACTATTGCAAACAGTTTGCGACTACACAAGGAAATGAATGGGATACACGATGTATTCCACGTCTCTTTTCTGCGTAAATGCTTAGCCGATGAATCTTTGTGGATGCCCTTAAAAGATGTAGAAATAAATGAAAATTTAAAATTCGTTAAACAACCCATAAAAAGCAAAGATTCAAAAACAAGGAAATTAAAGAGACGAACATTGAAAATTTTGAAAGTAAAGTGGGACTCACGAAGTGGCCCCGAATATACTTGAGAACTTGAATCCGAAATGAAGAAAAAAACCCCCACGTGTTCTAAGAGCGAATCTCGCGGACGAGATTCATTCCAAGGTGGGGACGATGTAACCTCGTGAAAGTTTCGGATAAAAAATGCAATGTTTCAAAAGTTAAAGGACCAAAAATGACAAATTCTAAACGCTAGGGTTTCAAAAATCTGATTTCGTGACCCATCGCGATACGCGATGCATCAGAAGGGAAACCCATCGTGTATCGCGATAGGTTGTCTGACAAGCAAGTCACGTGGCCTGCCACGTGTCCGCACGTGGCACAACGCCCGCCACGTGTCACCACGTGGTATCACGGATGCCACGTGTCGCCATGTGGCAAGCCTATAGGGCAGGTCATTAGTCTACGTCGCGATACGCGGCGGGTGACCAAGGGGGCCATCGCGTGTCGCAATGGGACCCCTGATTAACCTATAAATAGAGGCCTTGGGCTCTCTCACTCTTCACTCCAAGTTTTCATAGCTCATTCTCTCTCTAAAACACTCTCTCTCTATCTCTAGAAACCAACTCGTAAAGCGTGCCATGACATACCACGATTTCCGTGCCCAACATTCCAAGTTTCCTCGAAGTACGTGCCACTCACCAACGACGTCATCTCGAAGTTTGATCCATTACGATATGACCCGAAGACCATCTCAAAGTACGTGCCGTGAAGATTGGGTACCTCGATAAATGTGTCAAAGATTCACGTTTTGCCACCGATTTTCACGAATTAAAAATGAATGTTAAAAATCATTTTTCTTCCCCTCTTCCTCAACACCAACGAGTTTTAGATAAGAAATCATGGCACCACCCTCACCCTAGCCTTCATACCTCAAACCCACCTACCTTCGAGAAGACAAGATCACAAGCTTTCCATTTGTTTTTCTTTAACTTCTTCTTCATGCATTTTTTCTATATCTAATTCTATCTGGATATAATCGAAATAATATTATGTATCTAATTTCTTCGAAGGTTGTTATGAAATTTGTATTTGAGTTTGGTTATTTATTGATTGTTGACCTTATTTTCATTCATGTTTACTCTCAAGCACGAAACACACAAGTACATGCATCTTTTATAATACATATAGTCGCTTTGTCGAATTGGTTTACTTTTGTTACCTCAATCTCGCGGTCTATGACCGATTTCCCATGAATGCATTTAGTGTAAGTTGAGACTATGAATATGGTTGTGTACATAGTTATCTAATAGAAACCATATTTCTACCTTTGGCTATCCATTACCGGTTAACTCTAAACGGATTCGTTTATTTATAACCAGGACTATGATTATAGCTATATAGTATAGGTCACATGTTCATTTTATATTTACTTTACATGAATTGTTTTGTTAATTTGTTTGTTTCTTTTCCCGCTCAATGTTTTATCGAACCATCTTGTTATTCTTGATCTTAATGTTTCATCAATTTGAGTAAAATGTTTTACTTTGTTATTCTCAATCTCGAAGTTTCAACTATTCATTTTGTTATTCTTTATCTCAATGTTACCTTCATTCATGTTGATACTTTATTTTATAAGAAATTTTCACTTGTTTAACGTGTCATTATTGACCCCAAAAACTTAATCTATTATAATGTTTTGACAACAAAAGTGGAACGATGCATCGACTTACTTGGTTATATGTTGTTTGTTCAAGTCACCCAGCCTCAACCCTGATATTCCATTTATTTTTTGTGATGTTCATGATCTTAATGTTTTCATTCATTATGTTTATCAGTTTGTGTTACTCTAGAAATTCGCTTATTTCATTCTAACTTCAATAGTTTCGTTTATTTCGTTTTAAAACTCAATAACATCGTTTATATCGTTTCAACCTTACTAACATTGTTTATTTCGTTTTAAACCCCAATAGAATCGTTTATTTTGTTAAACTTCAATAGTTTAATTTATTAATTTTTACCTAATATTTTCGCGTAATCCTTGACCTCAAGGGTTTGTTTATAATTTTTGTTAGTTTTAATCCTTATAGTTCGTTGTTCTTGATTTTCAAGTTTTCATATAAGAATTTTTTTTATTTATCTTAAAACCCGCATATTGGGACAGATTATGTAGATCATCCAACGATAAAGGTAATTATGAGTCGACACGTAATTATCAAAGTCCTCGCATGGAAAACATAATAAGTTCGTTTGTGTGGAGTAACTCTGAACTTGGAATGATTTTGGAAAACGGGACAAATGCGGTAAGATAAGTGCATGGTGGATACGCCGCTGGTACATTCTATATATAAGTGCTCTTGCCATACATCCAATTGTGGCGTTTTTCAGGTCATTCAATGATCTGTGTTATTAATTTATTTATTGATCGATTTTTTTTCACATATATATATATATATATATATATATCTTTTATTAAAAGTTTTAACAACTCCTTATAGTAGTTGTTTTTTTAAAATTAATTAAATTTAGTTTCGGGACGAAATTTCAAAAATTTGTGGATCCTGCGACAATTGTCGTTTTTGTCACCCGAAACCCGACCCATTTTAATTTTTCGACACCTTTCGGATATTCATTTATTAATAAATGGTGAATTGTTTTTTTATATTTATGTTCATGATGTTGTTCGTGTTTGTAATGTTATTTATTATTTATAATGATACAAATTTAATTCTAAGTATTATATTATCTTTCCTTAATCAATTAAGTCAAAGACATTTAATGGGTTTAAACATTCAATTAGTTAAAATCCATGATTTCAAGCCTTATGACTAGCCTCTTGACTAGCCATCAAATTAACTCACTTGACCTTGTTATTAACGATTTTGAGCGTATATAAAGCTCACTCATTCTCTACATTCCTTGCACAACTAATTTACACTCAAAATCATTCAAGCTTGTCAATTTCTCCCAAGTCTCAAGTTTGACTTTCAAAAGGCAATTGCTCAAGAATTATTATTTTCTTTTTCTTTTTGATCCAATCCCCGGGTAATGTTTATTTCTTATCATTACGCATAACGATTATTTCCATGATGACAACCCAAACGACATTCATGGAGACATATCATCCTTCGTAATCGGCTCGCTTATGTTCGGTTTATGAATTTTCTGTTTAAAAGTAAACTTTAAATTTTACAAACTAATAATCAAGAACAAACATTTTTTAACATACAACTTCATCTTTTTTTCAAATTATGTTACTCACAAACCCGACACAATAACCGGGTTCGTGTCCGACCAAAAAGCGAACCACTCATTAAACTAGTTTTCTTAATTAATTGTTCGGTTGGAACAAATCGGACTCATCTGAATTAATTAATATTTATTATTACCCATTTATTTTTCTAAGACTAAAATAAATTAACTTAACATAAATAACCAAAAGCTTTTTTTTATAAGCCCAAAATATATATTTTTCTTTATAAATTGCTTTGTCATAAACTGAACGTAATCGCCAAATTACTTTCTTTTCGCAAATTCTTTTTAAGCCCAGCTATTTATTTATCTAGGGTTGTTCGTTGAACCGAACTTTGTTGGTTCACTTGCTTAAAGGCATTTTTCGCTCTCGGCTCGCTTACTTAACACGTGAGTTTTTCATAACTCCTTTTTAACTCTTTTAATATTTTTGGGGTGTAGCATGTCACAAGTTTTTATTTCGTTAGTTATGCACTTATTTAGAAAACGATTCACATTTACATGTTAATATTATTCTTGCATATTGTTTATGATTATAAGTGAACGTGCTTGCAACGTGTTTACTCTTTTTATGGTGGAAGTTACGCAAACGCATACACATAGTGGGAGGGTCCGACGGGACGTAGCTGCACCGTTTAACGTTATGACTTCCGTTGTTTACGTAAGGGGGTTCTCATTTCCCCGACTTCTGGGGCTTTGGCTAAATGAACGAGAGGACGATACTATTTGATTTCATTTACATTATGTTTGAATGTTTATTGCATGACGATCGTTGAATCACACATTTTATATATATTTATATACGCAAAAACTTATGAAAACTCACCAACATGTGTTGTTGACAAAATATATTATTTTAAACATGCTGCAGGTTGATACGATGAAGTGACAGGATAAGAAAATTAGTTATACCACAGGATTATTTCAATGAATAATAGTTGCTTCATTTAGATGTGATGTTATTTTTGTCTCATTATCAAACTATTTCTGTACTTTTGAAATTATGAAATAAAATAAATATATTGTCACTATTAATAGTGTTACGAGCTTATGAGTGATCTGTATGTTGCACCCGGGCGTATTCCTCTTAAAGCCGGGGTGTTACACTGCCCAAATGTTCAAGGGAGTGGCTTTAGAATGGTGGAACACGCTGATAACGAGCAAGGGAAGGCAAGTTCTGTACAATCTGATGTGGGAAGAATTTAAGGAGATGATAATGGTGAAGTTTTGCCGATGCATGAGATAGACCAAATCCAAACAAAGTTTTTAAATCATAGAGTCGTAGGAACCAATCTGCGCGAATACAACACAAAGTTCCATGAATATTGTCGCCTTGTGCCCCAGCTGGTAAACCCTGAGTCCAGCAAGGTTACTCGTTATATTTGAGGACTGTCGCGGGTAATCCGCGATATGGTAAGGTCACACCTTCCACAGACCGCCGACTTCGTAATGGAATTGTTTGGTTACCTGATAAGCGGCCTTGTCCGCAACAAGGAAGAAGATAAAAAGGTCGTACCGTCTCACGACCCCAAGAAAGAAGGGAGGAAATACCCACTTCAAGGGCAAAGGTGTAAACCAACGCAAGTCTAGATTCAATTCCATCATCCCACAATGCAAGACTTGCAAGAAATACCACAAGGTTGCTCCGTCCTCTACCACAACCGTCTGTTATTAATGTCACAGACCCGGGCACGCAACGGCCGATTGCTGGAAGAAGACGATGACTTGTTGCTTCAAATGCAAGGAGATGGGACACTTAAGCTTCGAGTGCCCTAAGAACAAACCCGCTGCTGGTGGTGCAGTTGGAAGTGGCCAAGGAAATAAAGGAAATGCAAAAGTCTTCGTCTTTGACACCAAAAAGGCGGCCGACATGCCGGAAATAATCACCGGTACGTTCCTAGGCAAAGACATGTATGCTAGAGTTTTGTTTCATTCTGGTGCCAGCTTAAGTTTTATAGATTATAGCTTTTGTATTCTATTAAACGAACCATTAACAAAACTAAATAAAACTCTAAGCGTCGAGACCGCTAGTGGTGAAATCGTTAAAATATCCGAAGCCCTGGAAAACGGAAAAATCTTATTAGCTGGATACGTTCTGCCTATTAATTGCTACGAATGACTCTTGCTGGTTTTGACATTGTACTTGGTATGGATTGGTTATCAAACAACCATGCTCGTATCATTTGCAATAGCAAAATCGTTGAATTTCGAGCCCCTGATAGACGAACCATTCGAATTGAAGGGGACAAAGACGTTGTCCAAGTTAGCGTAATCTCTATCATAAGGGCAAACAAATATTTAAATCAAGGATGCTTAGAATTCATGACCTACGTCACCGAAAAATCCAAACCCAAAGAGATAAAGGACGTATCTATTGTCCCCGAATTTTCCGATGTCTTTCCCGACGAACTTCCTGGTATTCCTCCCGATAGAAAAGTCGAGTTTAGGATCGATCTTATACCTGGAACCACACCAATCAAAAGGCTTCGTAGCGTCTAGCTCCAACCGAGATGAAAGAGCTAAAGAAGCAACTAGACGAACTACTTGAGAAGGGTTTCATTCGACCAAGTTCATCGCCATGGGGAGCGACAATACTTTTCGTCAAAAAGAAGGATGGATCCATGGGAATGTGTATCGACTGAGCGTTGAACAAAGTCACCATCAAGAACCGATAACCACTTCCTCGAATCGACGATCTTTTCGACCCACTTCAAGGCGCAAGCTATTTCTTAACAATCGATCTGCTTTCTGGCTATCACCAACTAAAAGTCCAATCCGAAGACATTCCAAAAACCGCCTACTGAAAAAGGTATGGACATTATGAGTTCACGGTCATGCTGTTTGGTCTCACTAATTCCCCAGCCGCGTTCATGGACATGATGAATCGAATTTGTAAACCTTACTTGGATAAATTTGTTATCGTATTCATCGACGACATACTTATTTACTCTAAGTCAAAGGACGATCATGAAACTCACCTTCGAACCTTACTTGAATTACCTAGAACCGAGAGATTGTACGCCAAGTTCTCAAAATGCGAGTTCTGGCTTCACGAAGTGCAAATCCTTGGACACATCATAAACGTGAAAAGGTATTCAAGTAGATCCCGCTAAGATTGAAGCTATCTATAAGTGGGAGATTCTGAAGTCGCCAACCGAGGTCCGAAGTTTCTTAGGTTTGGCCGGCTATTATCGTAGGTTCATCGAAAATATTTCTCATATAGCCGTTCCCCCTACTTCTTTGACTCGCAAATAAATCAAGTATGAATGGAGAACAAAACAACAAAAGGCGTTTGATATACTTAAACAAAAACTCACCCAAGCACCTATACTGGCCTTGCTAGAAGGTACCAAAGATTTTGTAGTCTTTAGTGACGCGTCTCATTTTGGTTTGGGATGCGTACTATTGCAAAGAAAGAAAGTGTCAACTTAAGGTACACGAAAAGAACTACACAACTCACGATCTAGAGTTAGGTGCCATAATTTTTGCTTTTAAGATATGGAGGCACTATCTCTATATGGTCAAGTTTGTCGTGTTTACCGATCATAAAAGTTTGAAAACATTTTCGAGCAAAAAAAACTCAACATGTCTCAACGACGTTGGATGGAAACTTTGAATGACTACGACTATGAGATCGTCTATCACAAAGGTAAGGCCACCGTTGTGGCCGACGCCTTGAGTCGTAAGGAACATGAGAAGCCAAAAAGAGTTCGAGCGCTACGATTAGAATTCCAAGTTGATCTCATCGAACAAATCAACTCCGCTCAACTCCAAGCGATTAATGAAAACAAGATCTCTGATGAAAAACGTTACGGCACCATTGACTCGCTAGTCAATTGTGACGATGGTATACTTAGCATGGGAAATGAATGGGATACACGATGTATTCCACGTCTCTTATCTGCGTAAATGCTTAGCCGATGAATCTTTGTGGATGCCCTTAAAAGATGTAGAAATAAATGAAAATTTAAAATTCGTAGAACAACCCATACAAAGCAAATATTCAAAAACAAGGAAATTAAAGAGACGAACATTGAACGTAGGTGATAAAGTTTTATTGAAAGTTTTATTGACGTCCGTCGTAAGCCTTTAGAATTCAACGTAGGTGATAAAGTTTTATTGAAAGTCTCGCCATGGAAAGGCGTTGTTCGCTTCGTAAAGAAAGGAAAGTTAAGTCCTAAGTCGCGATACGCGGCGGGTGACCAAGGGGACCATCGCGTATCGCGATGGGACCCCTGATTAATCTATAAATAGAGGCCTTGGGCTCTCTCACTCTTCACTCCAAGTTTTCATAGATTATTCTCTCTCTAAAACACTCTCTCTCTCTATCTCTAGAAACCACCTCGTAAAGCGTGCTATGACATACCACGATTTTCGTGCCCAACATTTCGAGTTTCCTCGAAGTACGTGCCACTCACCAACGACGTCATCTCGAAGTTTGATCCATCACGAGATGACCCGAAGACCATCTCGTAGTACGTGCCGTGAATATTGGGTACCTCGATAAACGTGTCAAAGATTCACGTTTTGCGAACGATTTTCATGAATTAAAAATGAGTGTTAAAAATCATTTTTCTTCCCCTCTTCCTCAACACCAAAAAGTTTTAGTTAAGAAATCATGGCACCACCCTCACCCTAGCCTTCATACCTCAAACCCACCTACCTTCGAGAAGACAAGATCGCAAGCTTCGTTTTGTTTTTCTTTAACTTCTTCTTCATGCAATTTTTCTATATCTAATTCTATCCGGTTATAATCGAAATAATATTATGTATCTAATTTCTTCGAAGGTTGTTATGAAATTTGTATTTGAGTTTGGTTATTTATTGATTGTTGACCTTATTTTCGTTCATGTTTACTCTCAAGCACGAAACACACAAGTACATGCATCTTTTATAATACATATAGTCGCTTTATCGAATTGGTTTACTTTTGATACCTCAATCTCGCGGTCTATGACCGATTTCCCAAGAACGCATTTAGTGGAAGTTGAGACTATGAATATGGTTGTGTACATAGTTATCTAATAGAAACCATATTTCTACCTTTGGCTATCCATTACCGGTTACCTCTAAACGGATTCGTTTATTTATAACCAGGACTATTATTATAGCTATATAGTAGAAGTCACATGTTCATTTTATATTTACTTTACATGAATTGTTTTGTTTAGTTGTTTGTTTCTTTTCCCGCTCAATGTTTTATCGAACCATCTTGTTATTCTTGATCTTAATGTTTCATCAATTTGAGTAAAATGTTTTACTTTGTTATTCTCAATCTCGAAGTTTCAACTATTCATTTTGTTATTCTTTATCTCAATGTTACCTTCATTCATGTTGATACTTTATTTTATATGAAATTTTCACTTGTTTAACGTGTCATTATTGACCCCAAAAACTTAATCTATTATAATGTTTTGACAACAAAAGTGGAACGATGCATCGACTTACTTGGTTATATGTTGTTTGTTCAAGTCACCCAGCCTCAACCCTGATATTCCATTTATTTTTTGTGATGTTCATGATCTTAATGTTTTCATTCATTATGTTTATCAGTTTGTGTTACTCTAGAGATTCGCTTATTTCATTCTAACTTCAATAGTTTCGTTTATTTCGTTTTAAAACTCAATAACATCGTTTATATCGTTTCAACCTTACTAACATTGTTTATTTCGTTTTAAACCCCAATAGAATCGTTTATTTTGTTAAACTTCAATAGTTTAATTTATTAATTTTTACCTAATATTTTCGCGTAATCCTTGACCTCAAGGGTTTGTTTATAATTTTTGTTAGTTTTAATCTTTATAGTTCGTTGTTCTTGATTTCCAAGTTTTCATATAAGAATTTTTTTTATTTATCTTAAAACCCACATATTGGGACAGATTATGTAGATCATCCGACGATAAAGGTAATTATGAGTCGACACGTAATTATCAAATTCCTCGCATGGAAAACATAATAAGTTCATTTGTGTGGAGTAACTCTGAACTTGGAATGATTTTGGAAAACAGGACAAATGCGGTATGATAAGTGCATGGTGGATATGCCGATGGTACATCCTATATATAAGTGCTCTTGCCATACATCAAATTGTGGCGTTTTTCAGGTCATTCAAAGATCTGTGTTATTAATTTATTTATTGATCGATTTTTTTTTCATATATATATATATATATATATATATATATATATATCTTTTGTTAAAAGTTTTTACAACTCCTTATAGTAGTTGTTTTTTTAAATTAATTAAATTTAATTTCGGGACGAAATTTCAAAAAGTTGTGGATCATGTGACAATTGTCATTTTTGAAACCCCAAATCCGACCCATTTCAATTTTTCAACACCTTTCGGATATTCAATTATTAATAAATGGTGAATTGTTTGTGTATTTATGTTCATGATGTTTTTCATGTTTATAATGTTATTTATTATTTATAATGATACAAATTTAATTCTAAGCATTATATTATTTTTCTTTAATCAATTGACTCAAAGACATTTAGTGGGTTTAAACATTCAATTAGTTAAAATCCATTGAAAATTGTGAAAGTAAAGTGTAACTCACGAAGAGGCCCCGAATATACTTGAGAACTTGAATCCGAAATGAAGAAAAAAACCCCCACATGTTCTAAGAGAGAATCTCGCGGACGAGATTCATTCCAAGGTGGGGAGGATGTACCTCGTGAAAGTTTCGGATAAAAAATGCCATGTTTCAAAAGTTAAAGGACCAAAAATGACAAATTATAAACGCTAGGGTTTGAAAAATCTGATTTCCTGAACCATCGCGATACGCGATGGATCAGAAGGAAAACCCATCGTGTATCGCGATGGTTTGTCTGACAAGCAAGTCACGTGGCCTGCCACGTGTCCACACGTGGCACAACGCCCGCCATGTGTCACCATGTGGTATCACGTATGCAACGTGTCGCCATGTGGCAAGCCTATAGGGCAGGTCATTAGTCTACGTCGCGATACGCGGTGGGTGACCAAGGGGACCATCGCGTGTCACGATGGGACCCCTGATCAACCTATAAATAGAGGTCTTGGGCTCTCTCACTCTTCACTCCAAGTTTTCATAGCTCATTCTCTCTCTAAAACACTCTCTCTCTATCTCTAGAAACCACCTCGTAAAGCGTGCCATGACATACCATGATTTCTGTGCCCAACATTTCGAGTTTCCTCGAAGTACGTGCCACTCACCAACGACGTCATCTCGAAGTTTGATCCATCACGATATGACCCGAAAACCATCTCGAAGTACATGTCGTGAAGATTGGGTACCTCGATAAACGTGTCAAAAGGAAGGATTGATCAAGAAGACAAAGAAAAACGAAGCGGCGTCGAAGTGCTGTTTGATTGAGTACTATAAGCCAACCAATGTAGGCATGATGCCCGAATAAAATAATAATAAAATATTAAAAAGGCTTAATACCCTAAGTCTTGGATATACTCGATACCTCGATAAATTACAAAGGAAATCATAACAAAGAAAAGAAAGGAAAGAAAAATTGATTATTATATAATTCTTTGTTATGGATATTATTTAAGTTTAATATAATTATTCATAGATCATAAGTAAAAGAAAATATATGTTTCTTAAAGAAGAAGAAAAGTAGGGTTTTAAATAAAAGTAAAATAAGTTAAACTAGAGGTTATTTTATAAAAGAAAAGAAAATAAGTTAAAAGAAAGAGTTTTAAATTATAAAAGAAAAGATACTTTTAAACTAAAAGTTTAAAGTAATGAAAAGAGATTTTTGAACTAAAGGTTCATAAGGAAAATATAATCGAGGTAAAGATTATAAAAAGAGACTATAGGTCTTAAGCCGGATTGAATATCCGACTAACAAAAAGTTATACTCGTACTATAGGTACTAGATAGCAAGAAAAGGGAAAGACCCTCGGACAGTGTATTGAAGCTGATCCAAAAGAAAAGGTGAATACGCCCCAATATAATCGAGTCAATTAAATGAAAAGGAATTACATGGTACTACGTGTCTCTAAAACGTTATAAACAAAAGTAATCGCTAGCCATCAGGCTGTCGTGTACGTTTGCTTGTATTCTTACATATGTGGTAAAAGGTTGGTGGGCACACCGCACCACACTTGGGCATGCCTCCGCCACGATGGGCCGGACCTAAGTTACGTCCGAATGAGACTGACCATGTGTATACGCATGGTACCTAAGTAATGTCGAACGATGCGGTGTTTGTTTGGGTGTCTTGTGTGAGACTTAGTTTATAATTGTGTTTGTTTTAAAGCTTAATTATTCCTAAGCCACGATGGGCCGGACCTAAGCCACCAGCATGTGTTGCTGACGTATTTTTAACATTTTGTAGTTAATCAAGAATATGAGCTTGGAAGCTCGAAGTGCATAAGATATCTGATGGCTCGGATTATTCTGTTAAATATTATGAAATGGTGGTTTAATATAAATAATTTATCTTATCTATAAACAAGTAATACTTTAAACGGGTATTTTATAATCCCATCTTTTGTAATGTAAATATAATGTTTTAATCCGCATAAATATAAACTTCCGCTTTAAACCCGCAACTCTGATTTATTTACAAATGTGGTACCAACATATGTGTCGTACGCCTAGGCCGTGGTCTGGGGTGTGACAATAAGAGACATTATGATTGACTCATCTCATTTGTTATGCTCTAGTTTTCAGTAGAATAATTGTTATAAGAAAGAGCAGTCATATCATGTCTTAACGGATAATTAAAACTGGAAGAGCTAAATGTTATTAAAACTTTTTATGAGACAAAATTCAGTTGTGTTTTGATATTATAATGGATGATTTGAATGAGATCGTTAATTATAGAAGAATGTTACAGTGAGTAATATTATGAGATATTAGAATAATACAGATTAAAATTTATAATCATTAGATTAATGAAGGATTATTAATGTGAGGATCATTATATTTTATTGAAAATGTGATATGTCTATTATTAACCTCAAACTAATATGCTATAATTAAAAGTTCTGCTTAAACAAAAAATAAATCACCTTTGGGCAGAATTAAAATTTATTTAAGTATGTATGCAAAACAATTGTAACACGTCACCTTTGGGCAAAAGTGAGACAACTATTTTAATTATGCACGGGCTATTTTTGTTAGATAAAAATGTAACACATCACATTTGGGCAGAAGTGAGACATTTGTAACATGT
Source organism: Bidens hawaiensis (assembly GCF_021521415.1). NCBI lineage: Eukaryota > Viridiplantae > Streptophyta > Magnoliopsida > Asterales > Asteraceae > Bidens > Bidens hawaiensis. The sequence continues at coordinate 5,880,469 of NW_027491024.1, forward strand.
TATGCAAAAACTAACAAAAACTTTCAATTAGACTTGAATGATAGGGTGAACATAACACATCACCTTTCGACAGAAGTGATACATCAAAATTCACTCAACTTAAGCTTTTGATGTTTTTGTAAAATTTTATAAGATTTAATTGTTTACAAAACACTCAATTAGGAACAGTTTATAGGAAAATTAGAGTTCTTGGGAAATTAGTTATCGAGACTTTTGAGTTCTTGGGAATTATGATTTCTTGGGAATTTTAGTGAGCCCGGCTTTTAGTGGGTTTTCGGGATTATGAGAGTTTTCAGGTTTTATAAGGTTTTTGAGATTTTGGTAAACCAAAACCATTGAAAAAAAAACGAAATTTAATTTTAAATCCTTTACCCATAAACTATTTTTAACCCATAAATTATTTTATCCCATCAATTATTTTTAAATCCCATAAACTAATTTATAATAAAGATGAAATTCGAATTTAAATGGATTATCTTGTTTCCAATTTAAAAGATTTAATTATAATTATTCAAGATTTTGAAGTCTTTAATTGATAAAACTATATGTATCAAAATTTTTAATAGAATTCCATCAAAATTGGAAACAACATATTTTATTCCTACGATTCATCCAAAATAAGGACGATTCTTCGAGTTTTATGATGAACATGAAGAACATAGTTTTAAATATGAATTTTAGCAATTATAACCAGTTTTCTTAACAAAACATGAAAACCGAAAAAATTAGGGTTTTAATCAAAATTCATGTTTTTCGATTTTAATTCCAGATTTAAGGAAAACGTTAAAAACTGACTAATCAATATCGCTCTAATGCCACATGTTGATCAGTTCTTCATGAAAGTACTAGAAAACAAGATAAATATTGAACCTATGAACCTGTTATAGCATAGAGAGTAGTAACCGTAGCAGAGTACGATGTAGTCGACATGTTTGTCATCTTGATCGAGTTCCCTTTTAGGATGTACAGTTAATGATGATGTTAGGGTTCTTGAGAGGAACCAGGTTTAAGAGAGAGAATGCACACAAAATTGTTATGTGTGTGTGATTAGGTTATGATGTTAATATTTATCTTTCTATATATATATATACACCCAAGGGGAAACCCTTTATTAGCTAATTAAGGGTTATATGGCCCATCAACAATTACCAGTCTAATTTATAATAAGGTATAATTTATAATTTGATCTAATATAATATAAAATAATTATAATGGCCACAATATAAATATATACAAATATATATATTTATTCTTACAGATAAAGCAAATCCATGCAAGCAAACTGCGGTCCGGTTTACCACCTTTGGACCGGTTTGGACCGACTGGTTTTCTAGGAACCCAGCAAACTGAATAGAACCGGACCGGTCAGTGAACCGAATCTCGGTTCAACCGCCGGTCCGGTCTCAACAACCTTATTAACGGTTCCTGACTGAACCGGTGAACTGTTGAACCGGTAGGCAAAGCGAAATTCAAATGATAAATGAAAAAAATCTCAATAAAATGTAGTTGCTGGTGGGTTAAGAACTCCTTTGAAAGTTTAAATAAAATGCTTTTGACCAACTCAATCAACTTAATTTTTTGTGTAGCTAAATGAGCATTATATATGTACACAGAGTTTATGAGGTATAATTAAAAGATTAATGAACTTTTTCTGTATCTATTTTTTAGTTAATTATGATGGCATCCGAATCTTGAATCCGGTTTAATTGATCTGACCGGTTCAATCAGTAAATCAGTAAGACGGTTGGTTCGATGTGCAATCCAGTTATGAGAAAAAAATGTTACAAGACCACCGTATATTTTCTCTGTTTTTTAATTGGATTGTTGAGATATATAACTTTTATATGTATTTTAGTATTTTCATCACATCATAAGTTTTTAACATACTCATCCTAGCTTTGGTTTCACTCACAAGATAAATTACTAAAAGCAAGTACAAAGCATACTTGTTTTTTTAAAATATAGTAATATATCACATCATAAGTTTTGTGGATGTTATAATCTAGTAAGTTACAAAGTCACATGTTAGGTCATCTTAGTTGGATCTAATCAATAATCATGGTTTAGTAGGTTACATGTTACACCGACTAAACATTTCTGCTTGGTGTATCACCTCGATTAGGTTTAATAATAGAAGGTTACGTAAATTGAAAACTTATGTATGGAATATCACATGGTGACCCGAACAAAGAAGTGTTTTAGGCGTGTTCATTATTCCACTTTCCTAATTGGTGTCGGTTTTCTTTGCCTAGCAAACAAAAATAAAATAACACTGGTTGTTTTCTAACGGTTAAACTACTTATAAATCAACTTTCATAGAAAGAGTACACTTATTAGTTATTACACACTTGCATTGTTCCAAATACCATTTGGTGGCTCTTAAAATATTATTTATGCTCAAACCAAATTGGCACATAACAAAAAGACTGTTATGATAAAGTCAAAACTGATAACATTAGTAGTTGTGGTTTCAACATTCGTAAATGTTGTCAACTTGTCATTAACACTCGTAGTTGCTACTAATGTACTGGTCAACAAAGTTACAAGGTCAGTTGTGTCATTACTGGAAGATATTTTAAAGTACTTGGTACACTTTGGATAAGATGTGCCAGACTACTGAAACTTGAGGGATTACTCGTGCCAACTTCTGTTCTCAGTTTGGTAGACTCTCTTTAATGGTCAAATCGGGTATAAATGCTCATATATAATGGTAGATTCATTTTTTTAGTAGACTTATTCATTTTTCAATTCCTTTTGCAATCATTTTTGTTTGATTGTCAATAATAATAATAATAATAATAATAATAATAATAATAATAATCGTGTGATTTGGTTAATTTCTTCGTCTCTTGGTGTTAACTTCTAACAAAGACATAGTAATATATCTTGTGATCTTCACATTCATATATTATTATTATCCAACCCTCGTTGCTTTTATTATTATTATTATTATTATTATTATTATTATTATTTTACAATACAAATATACTTATCAATTTATCAATGAAAGTTTGAATCATAAAATAATACAAAAATATTTACATAAAAATGAATTTGTAACTAAAATAGACTTGAATATTTTTGCAATTAATCCCAACAAAAACTGAACGGACCCGCTTGTGTAATAGTGGGATAGTGAGTGCAGTAATCGTGGACTCTTGGGGACCAAAAGGACCTATCAAAACAGGCTGGTTTGGGTTAGAAGCCAACTAACCAGGAGTACGATGGTTAGCATTATCTTGTTTACAAACATTGATGGTGATTGATCCATGAGTTTGCAATATTAATTCATTTATTGCCTTTTACATCTAAATCCATTTCATGTTTATCATTTCCTTTTCCATCTCAGTTTTATTTCAATACGTTTATACAAATATGTCTTCAAATGTCACATATAAAAACATTTTTGGTATAAAAAGCTAGGAAAAACGACACTTGCACAATTATTTACGCATCATATACATCAATTTATACACCGGGAATATGCTTACCATAGTTGATTCTACTATTTTGAGCTTGGTTTAGTGGAATCAAGCCTAATCTAACTCGACACATTTGTCTTGACTCACTCTTTAGATTCATATATGAGAAATGACCTAACACAGTAACACGATAAATGAGATCTCTTCAAACTAGAAGAGACTACTTTATCATACCAAGCTTGGATACATTCAACACGAATGTTTGTTGCAACATTTGGCAATTGGCGATCATTTCACACACCATCACCTTGTAGCAATGTTGTTTCGTCGGTACTTAAAATTGTTTTTGTAATTTATAACCAACAAGTACTTTCCTGAAAGTTAATAACGTTAAATATGAACTAACTATTTCGTGATTATATATTATTTAGTAAGTTCGTACGTCACATTATTTGGTCTAAGAGCATGTTTGGTATTGAGTTTGAAAACACCTTATTGGCTTATTGCCTTTCGAAAGCCAATAAGTTAAATGGTGTTTGGCAATCACAAAAATTTCTTTATTTTAGCTTTTTCAAAGATTTAAAAAACAGTTTTTTAAAAAGCCCCAAATCCTAGTTTTTCAAAATGGTTTTTTGAAAAAGTCAACAACTTTCAAACTCAATTTCAAACATGCTTTAATTCTTTAGAATTATTTATTTGGTCCAAACTGTTTACTAATCACATGTGCTTATGCATGTTTGTTTTGTGTTACTATATATATAACCGAGCTTATACAAATAGAAATAAGTGCACACGAACAAGAACCAACACTACAATTCTTTCGCTTAAGTTTTTTTTTTCTAAACAAGCCTTTTCACTTCAGCTCGATTTATATACATATAACCTCTGGACTCGGTCCATTAAAAGATATATGACAATATCAATTTGAAAGGTCACTCATGAAACGGGGTTTTAAGGGAACTCTGGATAATCGTGAAGACGCTAGGCAATGAAAAGACCTTCTGGCTTGGACATGCTATGATTAACAGTGTTATTAGACTCACCACAAGATATAGGCCATTTGTGACCTCCATCCGGCTTAAGAGTAAGTACAAAGCGCGTTGAGATAAATAAATGGTGAATGAATGTTAACTTAGTTGAGGAAGGGTATATATAATTATTATAATATGTTTAGGTGTTATCATTTAATGTTATCAGTGTTCATGACTTATTTTGATAGAGGGTATTGATGATCTATTATGCTATAAAGCATGGTGTAGGTAGTATTAGGATGATAAGCGTACCTTAGTGCCAAGCGCGCCAAAGGAACATCCATTACGTAGACCAGATGTCTGGACCGCAAACCTAAGTATGTTACTACGTATTGCTTGATCGGGTGAGTGGTCCATCTGGATTCCAGATACATGATTAGGATACTTATTACAAGAATCGTTGTGGTATATCCGGATGTATGATTTGTTTACGACTGTGTACGCATTGTGTGATCCTTTGTCGCAACCCTTGTTGGTTTTGTGTGCAAGGTTTGTGATCCGTTTAGTTTCGAAAACCGTCATCAGTCACAAAATACGTAAGGCAATTTTAACAAATTTCAAATCTAACTATAATGTTTGATAGTTTTCAAAAAGTTTAAAACAACTAATAATATCATGTTTGAATTTACAGTCCTTTAAACAAATCTTAAAGTCAACTGGTAGCAAATGACTTTTCTTATGAGAGGTCATGGGTTCGAGTCTCGCATGAAGCAATTTGCTCGATCTAGGTTGAGCATGGGGTTTCCTATTTGTGGGTTTTCTCATAAGTGGATGGATCAGGTCATCATGTTCTGTTCTTTGGTCGAAAGAGTGATTGTGTGTCCGGGCCATTGTTTTTGTTTTGAACAGTCATTTGGATCATTGACCTACTAGATCATCTTTATTTCATCATCAGGAGAAAACCCGTCTAACGTAACCTAAAACACCTCTTTTTTGTCACATAAAAGAGTTAAACCCAAGATCTTTATTTTATTTTTATTATATTGTTTTGGTGTTTCACCTCAATGGCTCAATCATTTAAACTGAGGATCACAATTAAATATTTATTTTACATATATTTATTTTTCTAACTTCACATAAATTTAAAACATATATATCTCAGTCACAAAGGGAACATACTTTTAGCAGTTTGACACCAAAAGAGCACCAGAGTGAAGCAACACTTTCCGAAAATCATGCAACGCGTGTCAACCGTTTTCGATCTTCACCTCAACATCATCCCACGATACAAAACCAATTACCATTGATGCAAGATTCCTTCAAAACACCACTACACTACACTGTGCATTTTTTTAAATCTTTTTTCCCAATTTTATTTACATTAAAAGTCAAGAATCCCATCAAACCAGCTTTTGATTATTACCCCTTTGGTGGGTTATTAGCAAGAACCACTTTCAACAGAGTCAGCTTCTTATAAAATAAAGGCGTCTCCTTTTTCGATCTACATGTAATTTTATCTCTTCTTTAATTTATTCTATTTAATTAACCTGGCCCATTAATTTATTTATTCACCGTGTTTTCTTTCTGCTAGATGTGGATGTTTATTTGACCTTGGTTTTTGTTTTTAATTATACACTTGTAGTATTATAGTTCGGAAAATACATTTAATTTCATATATTAATAGCTGTCACTTATACTCCTTGTTCTTGTTCTTGTTATTGTTAATTCTCCTAGGTTATGTCTTGGATCTTAATTTTTAATTAACAGTCTAGATCTGTTAACTAACATTATTATGTTTCTGCATGTGTGTTTTAAACTTTTAATGCTTGCAATTGCAAAATTGAACATTTGAAAAAAAAACTACTTTTTTTTGGGAATTAGGTTGATTTAGGGGTGATGGTTCAAAACTGAAATCTGGGAATTGTTAAATTTGGATTTGGGGAAAAGGGTTTTGATTGATTGGTCGAATTATGGGATCGAGGGTCGAGAGGCATGAACATCAGCCTCATGATCTTGTGCCGTTAGCTGCATTGATCAGTAGAGAAATGAAAAGTGAAAAGATGGAGAAACCGACTGTTCGGTACCGGGTACGCGGCTCAATCGAGGAAAGGCGAAGATTTTTTCATGATGAAAACTGATTGCCAACGAGTTTCGGGTCATCAATCATCAAGTTTTTCGGTTTTTGCGGTATGTGTTCTTAATATTGATGTAACATATTGTAGAATGTTAATAACTTTTTTGTTTTCTAATTATCTTGTAGATATTTGATGGTCATAATGGGAGTGCTGCAGCATTATATTCAAGGGATAATCTTTTAAACCATATTTTAAGTGCTATTCCTCGGGGTCTTGGACGCGATGAGTGGCTTCAGGCGTTACCGAGAGCATTAGTTGCAGGTTTTGTCAAGACTGATAAAGAGTTCCAGAGCAAAGGCATGTCACCCGTGCTGTTAATTAGTTAACTACAGTTTTGAAAAGTTTGTGTAACTCGTGGTTGACTTTTTGCAGGTCAAACTTCAGGAACCACTGCTACCTTTGTTATTGTTGATAGATGGACTGTAACGGTTGCATCGGTTGGAGATTCCCGTTGCATTTTGGATACACAAGGTGGTGGTGTGTCGGTTTTGACAGTTGATCATAGACTTGAAGAGAATCAAGAGGAGTGAGTTATTATTATTTTTATTTTAATATTGAAGAAATAATTTTGTTCTATATAAAAGATGTTGATTATGTTGTGGTGTTATTTCAGAAGAGAACGGGTGAAGGCTAGTGGAGGGGAAGTAGGGCGGTTGAGTATCTTCGGTGGTGCTGAGGTGGAGGCTTTACTTAATTAAAGAAGTTAAAGTTAATCAAATGACTTACCTTGTATTCCATTTAATTTGAACCTAATTTTTAATATATTTTGTTAGATTGGTCCGCTTCGTTGTTGGCCGGGAGGCTTATGCCTTTCTAGATCGATCGGGGACATGGATGTTGGAGAGTTTATAGTTCCCATACCCTATGTAAAGCAAGTCAAGGTATAACTTACTAACCAACCGTTTTTATGGATCCCGTTCTGTTTCTAACGGGACCCACAATTGGATTTTCCATATTGTTCTGACACCATGGAAACTGTTTCTTGGTGCACAAGTTATCGAATGCTGGCGGACGGCTCATAATAGCTTCTGATGGCATTTGGGATGCCGTGTCATCGGAGTCGGCTGCAAAATCTTGTCGTGGTTTGCCTGCTGAACTTGCCGCTAGACAAGTTGTAAAGGTAATTTCTTTTCTTTGTTCATACACATTTTGACTTTTGAGATCAAACCTAGTAAGCAATAAGTCAATAAGTAACATTTTATTTGTGTTTTGGATTTCATCGTTAACTAACTGCAAGTTAGCACTTGAGGTATATTGCAAATGGATTATCATTGATTTTGCTTAAACATTTAAAATTTCAAACCAATTACGAATCAAAATTTTAGTCCATTTACTTTAAAAGTCAAACTACAAAAATTAACATGACTGTAAATTTTCAGGAAGCATTAAGATCAAGGGGATTAAGGGATGATACAACCTGTATAGTTGTGGACATAATTCCTCCGGACAATGCAATGCCGCCACCATCCCCGCCACGTAAAAAGCAAAGCAAGCTCATATCTTTCTTCTTCAGAACAAAGTCTCTCGGTTCTACTAGTAAACAGTCGAAGAAACTGTCGGCAGTAGGCGTTGTTGAGGAGCTTTTTGAAGAAGGTTCGGCCATGCTTGCAGAACGGTCGGTTTCTCTAATTACTTGTCACATGACCTTCATATTATTAACTAGTAAATGAATGTTTTATCTGGATATTATTTAGATTGGGGAATGATGAGACGGGTGGTTCATCAACCTCGGGTCTTCTCATTTGTGGTGTTTGTCAAGTGGACATGGCAGCAAATGAAGGCATATCGGTTCATGCGGGGTCCATCTTTTCAACAAGCTCAAAGCCTTGGCAGGGTCCGTTTCTGTGTGCGGATTGTCGGAATAAGAAAGATGCAATGGAGGGAAAACGACCGAGTGGAGTAAAAGTCACCTAACACCCGCGTTTCATTAGTTTAACATCAAATTTTAGTAGCCTAAACTAAATGGTCGTTTGAATTCAGAGTTGGGTGTGTATATGTGGTAACTACTAATAATGAGTTGTAGCATCTGATATGATGAGAATGTAGGTGTTGAGAGTACTTATTATTTGGTAAAACTGTTGATATGAGTTTTTGTAGTTGAGAATAAATAAGACAGGACTAATTATTTTCATGCTCTGTTATTGTTCCAGCTGGTTTCTGGTTTTTTTTTTTTTTTTTTTTTTGAAACTGTGTTGCTCATTTGTTTAGAGGAAGCGACACATTTTTAATCTTTGCGTTACAGTAGGGAAAAAAACTAAGTGGAGTTAAAAGTAATATGACAAGATGAGAATGTAGGTGTTGAAGTTGCTTATTGTTTGATCAAACAACCAAGTGGTGTCTCCGAAATTAGTAACTCCTAACGTAGCGAAAAGCATGGCACTTTTGAGTTGCGTGACTTTTCCAACTATATCATCATCATCATCGTACTCAGTATATCCCACCAATAGCAATGTTATGGTAGGGTTTGAGGAGGGTAAGATGTAGACAGCCTTACCTCTATCCCATAGGGATAGAGAGGCTGCTTCCGGTGAGACCCCCGGCTCGATAGTAGTTTTGCATCAAGCCTTGGACATAAGGCACATAGCACTCAATCATCGGGACACCGGCTGATTGGTGCATGTGCCCTTGTCTTTCAGCTATCAACGCCACCACATGATGCCTGATTAACCTTCCGTCACTTTTAACGTTATTTTCATGAGATTAGTAAAATAATGTCAAAATTAGTGCAATTTTACTTTTGCCCACCCGAGGGTTCACACATATATACATTATATGCGTGCACCGCAAGCAGAGCGCCATCCAAACTTGACCATCAATATTCTAATGATGCCAAATTGGTGTTTAAAAATAAACATGAACAAAAATACAAAATTGTAAAAAGTTTTGATGTGTTGATCAATAAGAACAAAATTGTAAAAAGTTTGAAAACAAGTTTTTGTCATAGTCAATTGTGGTGGTTGAGTTAGATTGTGAAAGCTTGTAACATATTAATCACATAATAATAACTCAAGCCCGAAGACTTGTTTACAAAAGAAACATGAAAAGAAGATATTAATTATAGTGTATACAATAAAGTCTGAAGAAGACATACATGAGTCGATATTATCCAACCTCTTCTGTTAGACATTTGAAATGATTATCGTCTTCTTCATGTTTGTTATCCTCTCTTGTCACTCTGCTGCAGACGACAACATTTCTAAGCCTATCTGCCCAGAGAGTTTTAATTTTCCAGGTCTTGCTCAGTTCAAGTACCCATTTTACAATGTCACTAATACGCGATGTGGGTTGGTCAAGGTCAACTGTACTTTAAAAGGCGCAGAGATTGAACTTAGAGGAAGGTCATATGAGATTGTTGCCCAGTCTGATTCTGATTCTTCCTTCATCATCCGTAACAAAACATTCGAAGAACTCATCAAAGATAAACTCTGTGAGGCACTCATGGAGAATTTCACTTCTCCAACTCCTGAACTATTTTCCATTTCAATAACTCCCTTCATCAATCTCTTTAAGTGCACGAAGAAGAACAACAGTTACACTCAACGAGTATATGCTTACTTCAACCAACCTATTTACAATAGCTACAATGCTTGCAAAGATTACAATTTCCAGTACTATAACAATTCAGTCAGCAACGCAGCAATTCCAACTGACCTCCCACATACGTGTCAAGTAATACGATTGCCGCGGTTGTTACCGCCGGGCCCAGACGGCCCTGAAGTAGATTACAAAAACATATCTTCTCTTATCAATTCCTATTTCTGTATTTCATTTCAGTTGTCACCTACTTGTATTGACTGTCGAAGAATAGGCGGGCAGTGTTATACTCGCTATGGAAAATTTCAGTGTTTAGAGGCCAAACAGGGTATTTTTATATTATCTCTATGCTTACTACAACAATTGACATGCATGCATAATTGCATTTTGTATGCATAGAAATTTTGAATGGCAATTCGTATCCAGGTATATCTATATTTGGAGTTTAGTTCAAATGAAAACCGTAATAATTAGGGATTAAATGAACCAAGGTTTTGACCTTTGAGTCATTGACGATGGAATGGTTGTGATTCATAAAGTGCAAGAGACATAAGAGAGTGAGATCTCAACCATCCATTGAAATGTGATGCATGGTTCATTTGATTCCTAATTACTTAATGGTTCTCACTTGGACCCCTCTCTCTCTCTCTCTCTCTCTCTCTCTCTCTCTCTCTCTATATATATATATATATATATATATATATATATATATATATATATATATATATATATATATATGCATAAACATTTCTAGCACTGCCAATAAGCAAAAGGAACATTTCTAACATGATATTTGTATGGTTCCATTTTAGATGCAAGAAGAAAATTGCCACGGGTGATTCTTGTGTTAGGTAATTATCATAAACATAGTTTCTTGTTGCCTTAACCCACTATTTCACTTTAAATACTAGACTTATTAAAGTTCTTGCATCTATTATATGTTGCAGCTCTGGGTGTAGGACTACGGTCACAATATTAATTTCCATAATCTTACGCTTTAGAAGGAAACTAGGATGGAGAATAAAGTCAACGAATAATGTCAATGTGGAAAGGTTTTTAAAGAATCATGAATTCATAGCTCCAAAAAGGTACTCTTATTCAGAAGTCCAAAAGATGACAAACTCCTTTGAAGTCAAACTAGGACAAGGTGGCTTTGGTACTGTGTATAAAGGAGTGGTAAGCAGCGAAAACCTTATAGCAGTAAAGGTTTTAAGTGAAGTTAAAGGTGGTGGGGAAGATTTCATTAAGGAAGTAGCAAGTGTTGGCAGCACATCCCATGTTAATATTGTCAGTCTAGTGGGGTATTGTTTGGATGGTCATCGAAAGGCTTTAATATATGAATTCATGCCAAATGGATCCCTTGAGAGGTTCATATACTGTCGGGGCCCTTCAAGTATTGGTCAACTTGGGTGGGAAAAGTTGCACCAGATTGCAATTGGCATTGCTCGAGGACTAGAATACTTGCATACGGGTTGTAACACAGATATTACATTTGGACATAAAGCCACATAATATTCTACTGGATAAAGATTTTTGTCCTAAAATATCTGACTTTGGACTGGCTAAGCTTTTCCCAAATGAAAGAAGCATGATATCCATGTCCCGTATGAGAGGAACGCCAGGGTATATTGCTCCTGAACTATTTTCTAGAAATTTCGGACAAGTGTCGCACAAATATGATGTTTATAGTTATGGAATGCTGATTCTAGAAATGGTTTTTTTTTGGGGTGGGGGGGGGGGGGGGAGAAACATTGAGGCTGAAGTTGATCACACTAGCGAAATATACTTTCCTCATTGGATATACAAAAAGGTTGTATCACAGGAAGAACATCTTGGACTGCACAGAATTATAAATTCTGAAGAAAGCGAGACAATAAGGAAAATGATTATTGTTGGACTGTGGTGCATACAAACTAATCCCGCGAGTCGTCCTACAATTAGCAAGGTTTTGGAAATGTTAGAAGACAACTTAGCATCATTGGAAATCCCTCCAAAGCCTTATATATTTTCTCCTCCTAGATCAGTTGCTTCCTCAAGTACAGGCTAACTGAGTCATAATTGTTCATTTGCTGGTTAATGGTTATAGAGTAATAGAGAGGTTGTTGGTGATTTAAGTATCGTTAAGTTACTTATTTTCCTCATAACTATTCTAAGTTGCTTAATTTATAACTGTAACCATATAATAGAGGAATCTTGTGTGTCATTTGACTTCTTTGACATTAGTAGCTAAATATTATTAAGGGTCAACGATACTTTCTCCTCTAAGCATTCCTATTAATACATCACCATTGTTAATGCTTGAATCTATTATTTGGTATGGACTTTCCTTTGTGCCAGATGCATTTTCCTTATGCTTAAATCTATTATATGCAAATCTAGCAAGAAGCTAGGGACCGAAAATGAAAACAAGAAAACTATTGCAATGATACATAGTACATACCCTAAATTGAAAGAAAACATTTATTAAAAGCTTATAAATAATAATATCAAACATATAATAAAGTAAACATTTATCAAACATATAATAAATGATACATAGTACATATCCTAAATTGAAAGAAAACATTTATCAAACATATAATAAAGTAATCATTTCTCGGGAAAAGTTATTATACACATGAGAAAAAAAGAACTTGTGTATAAAAAAAAGACGCCTCACAAAAGTTAATAAAAAAAATCATAACATAAAATTAAAAACAAATAGAAAAAGCAAAAAAAAAAAAGAAAAAAAAATCCTCCGTCTTATTACACATTTTAACTATTGAGATCAAACCTAGTAAATAATAACTTACAAACATTATTTTGTGTTTATTACCATTTATTTTAAAATAATGTTTTAGGTCTTATAATCGAAAGGAGAGTATGAATCGATTGATGTAAAGCTTAGCTCGAAACGGTGATCCAAACGGCTTGATTGTTGTAGCTAAATGTCGTAGCTACGAAACTTCTATTCGCACATGAATCAAACAATACAGAAGCAGAAATACCGTTTACACGAAAAGTACATGTGACAACATCTGGGATATGCTTGGCTTGCTCATGTGTCAGCATCTAGGCTTTGGTCTTCGGCCTAGACTGTTCAACATCTTTCTTTTCGCTTCCTCCAGCTTCAGTACGTTCCCTTGCCATGTGGCCTGTCTTGCCACACCGGAAACATGTTGATTTTGCATTGCACTCATGTGCATAATGCCTCGTTTTCCCGCATTTATAACAGGAATTTGATCCAAACTTGCACTCTCCACCATGAGCTATCCCACACTTGTGGCACACATCAGAACCAATACCCCACTTGCACTTACCACTATGCATCTTACCACACGTCTTACACGACCTCTTTTCCACAAATGTGTACCGGGTCACTTAGCAGGAGCAACCCATTTCTTCTCTTACTTTTCTTCCACCACCATATCGTCCACATCCAAACAATTCAAATAACCTTGTCCAAAGCGGTTATCCTTTGCAGAGTAGCGATTGCATCCCCCAAACAGTCAGCTTTGGCGGACCACAACCTTTGAACGACTTGTAGTTACACCCACCTCGGCCCTTCTTACCCTCACCAACTTTCACAAACCGAACTTCACTTGATTCTTCTTTCTCAATCTCGTCATCTGTCTTGGAGTTATCTCCGGTCTTCTTAGTGGTTTTAACTTGGCTTCCAGTAGACCCTTCTAGATGTGGATTCTTCATTTCAGTAGCTACAGCGTGAGCAATGGCAACTTGAATAACATGATCAAGTTGATCTCCCTCCTCTTGTTCGGTCTCCCTTTCTTCTTTTCCTATGTTAGTAAGCAGTTCTTCAGAAGGTTACGGGTTAAAACGTGGCCTACCGCGGCGTCCCGTGCGACCTCCTTGATCAATAGCTTTATTTGCTCTGTCCATTCGTATTCTATAAAAAAACATAAACGTCTTCACTCTAGGAACTATTTAGTACAATTATAATAAGGATAGTAAGGAAAACAGGTAATAACAATGGCCAACTGTAATTAGCTTATCACGTTACTGTCCGTGTCCTATACACATCCCTTTGTGAGTCCACTTGTGCTAAGTTCTATTTTTAAACGGTTAGACAATAAATCTTACAATTCATAAATCACATATTCTCTCTCTAGCAATTAAACTAACTTTTTTGCACATTCTTACATTACACATGAAATTAATCATGCATCTTACTATATCCGATCTTGCTTGAGCGACACATAGCTTTTTTGAACTGACATCTTCTTTCTTTTCATTTTTAAGTCTCATTCTCTGTTCGAGTCTAAGCATGTACGATGCTTATTTCTCTCAAACTTATGCTTTGATACCAACTTGTAAGGCCCCGGTCCTGGTGCCCTAATTTGGACGTTGAATTTACTCATAAACACAGTTCTAAATATCATAGTGAATTAAAACTTTGCGCGGAAGACTTAACATTCAATCATAAATTACATTAACGTTAAATATTGTTTTAAACATAACATAAAACATCACAACATTTCCTCTCAATATGGTAGCATATTCAGTCCAGTGCCATGTGTCTACCTAAAGCCAGCTACTTCATCCTATTTACCCGCGTGCATACTAAAAGTCAGCTACGCTGATGAGTTCTAATTAATCAGGCAATACACATTACATACATATACTTACATATATGTATCCGAAGATACATATTATATAGTTAACATGCTTACCTTCCTTTCATACATACATTCAAACTTTTATATTTCATTCATTCAAACTTTCATACCGTTATATTTTTAATTTACTTTCTTTATTTAGTATATACATAATCATTCTATATTTTAAAGAGTCTTTTGCTCTATAACCATCGCAGATGTTATTAAGGTCTGCAACCCTTTAACCTTCGTAGATGTTATTAAGGTCTGCAACCCTTTAACCATTCAACCATACAAACCATACATCCTTTGCCATACAACCATACGTACATACATACATACATATATATATATATATATATATATATATGTTTGGTCAAAAATAGATTAAGGATCATGTAACCAAATTGTAAGGTGAGGTTTAGTGCTTGTATAACAATAATGGTTATGAAACGAATGTAAATAAGAACACATAGATTTGTTGCGAGGAAAATCCATTGATCTTGGTCGGATTATTTTTTATAGAGAAATATGTGATTATTTTTTTATAAATTAAATATAAATAGGTTGGAGAGTAATTATGAAGAAAGAGAATGTTATTTTTAATTAAGAGAGAAAATATGATTTAGGTTAGAGAGTAATGATTAAGAAAGAGGATTTTATATTTAATTAATAGAGATAGAGTATGATTTGTGAAAATAAATTATTACCCTTTTATTATTTTAATGAATGTATGATGTGGTTGAATGTGAACCACTAGTTTAGTTCTCAAGTTCTTTAAACTCGAAGAGGTTCTCAAATGAAATCATCCCTATATATATATATGAGAACCATTTTAAACATTGAGAAACTTTGATAACCATTTTGGATCACAAAAAGAAATTCTTTTTAAAAAGTAAAAAAAAACTATAAAACAAAAAAAAACGTGAAAATAAAAAAGTTAAAAAACCAAAAAAATTTAATTTTCATCCCGGTTTCATAAAAAAAATAAAAAATATCGGTTTAGCAAAATTATACGTATATGTATAGTACGTATTTTATGATTTTATAAAATTTATCCTTTATACAAATATACAAAATTAAAATAAATGATAATGTACATATGTGTATATTATGCATATCGAGATTAAATAAAAATATACATATGCGTATAATTAGTTTTTTTATGTAAGCGGGATGAAAAATAAAAAAATTGGTTTTATTAATCTTTTAAAATTTATTTTTAAATATTTTTTACACGTATTTTTTGTGGTTTAAAATGGTTCTCAAAGTTTTTAATTAAAAAAAATTCTCTTAGGATCTTCACCATATATATATATATAAAAGGTAAGTATCATAAGAGAACCATTTGAAAATTGAGAACCATTTTAGACAACTAAAAAACCCATTGAGAAGTATTTTTTGTGGTTTAAAATGTACTCAAAGTACTCAATTTAAAAAAATTCTCTTAAGATCATCACCATATATATATATATATATATATATATATATATATAGGTTTAAGTTCAAGAAAAAAATTAAATTATTGCAAGAAATGAGAGAAATTAATATGAGTCACTAGTTTTATTTTAGGTTTTAAATATTTAAAAATAAATAAAAAAGATGTAAATGCAACAATAAATGCACCCTCCCTCTCCAATTAATACAACTAATATAACCATATTAAATATCTCTAATTAATATATCTAACTAATTTAACTATAATAATTAAAAATATAAAAACACTACTTTAGTTTTATTTTTTATTTACACATTCTTCATTTTATTCAACATAAATACAATTTATTTATATAATACTATTTCTTTATATTAATAAAAATAATTTCCACTCAAGATATTAGCATATATCAACGTATTTAAGTTCAATAAATATACAACATACACAAAGTTATATAACCTACACTTGTTTTGAACAATAAAAAAGTACAACATACAAAAAGCATATAACTTATATATGTAATTCGACATCAACATTTATATAAACTACACAAAGATACACATACCCTACACATGCGTAGGTCATATTTTTTCGTATGTATGCTATATGTTTTCTTATTCTTAGAACAAGTGTAGGTTATATGTTTTTGTGTAGGTTGTATATTTTTTATTGACATTTAATGCAACCATGTGTAAGATAGTTTTTTTGTATTATTCATCACAATGTAACTACGTGTTGATGAATATTGATATGTTGAATTTGAAGAAATTGGTTTTGAAAAGAAATTAATGTATGAATAAATTGTATTTGTGTAAGATAAAATTTTCGTGTGTAGGTTATATGTTTTTTGTGTGTAGGTTATGTGTTTTCGTGTGCGTATGTATTTTATTGATGATGAATTTTGTGTGTAGGTTAAATGTTTTTCGTGTGAAGGTTATATGTTGTCTTATTCTTAAAATAAGTGTAGATTATATGCTTTTGTGTAGGTTGTATGTTTTTTGTTGATATTTAATGCAAACACATGTAAAATTATTTTTTGGTATTATTCATCATAATGTAAGTATGTGTTGATGGATATTAATATATTGAGTTGGAAGAAATTAGTTTTAGATAGAAAGAAATTTTAATGTATGAATAAATTATACTTGTGTAGGATAAAAATTCAAGAAACAAAAAGTAAGTTATAAAAATAAATGAGTTCTTAATATTTTCTAATTATAATAATTTAATTAGTTATATTAATTAAATAAATAAGTATTATGATTTATTAGTTATATTAATTGAAGAAAGAGAATAATTAATAGTTTCTTTATTTAGCTTTAAGCATTTAAAACTTAAAACAAAACTAGTTGTTCATATTCATTTCTTGCAATAATATCATTTCTCTCTTGAACCATCCCCTATATATATATATATATATATATATATATATATATAAGGTAAGGATCCTAAGAGAAATTTTTGAAAATTTAGAACTTTGAAAACCATTTTGGACCATTAAAAAAAACCATTAAGGCATATTTTTTGTGATCTAAAATGATTCTCAAAGTTCTCAATTTATAAAAATTTCTTTTAGGATCCCCCCATATATATATATATAGGGTTTGGATCAAATACAAATGAAATTAACGTGCTAAACGTGAGAATCAAGTAGAGTAATTTTTTATACAAGTAGAGTAATTATCATAGAGTAATTATGTAATTACTCTATGATGTAATTACATAATTACTCTACTTGTATATATATTTACTCTACTTGATTCTCATGTTTAGCACGTTAATTTCATTTGTACGTTAACCTTCCCCTATATATATATATATATATATAGAGAGAGAGAGAGAGAGAAAAGAGTTCAAATAAGAATAAGGAGTTTCCTAAGAATGGCAAGAACCAATCAATTTTTAACATTTGAAATTTCAAATGATGATGAAAGAATAATTCTAGGAAACTATGTCGGTTATTGGTGATTTTAAATCTCAACCATTGATTAACATGATCCAATGGCTAGGATTTATTCTTAGTCTTCCTAGGAAACTATCTCCTTTTATTTTAACCTATATATATATATAGAGAGAGAGAGAGAGATAGAAAGGTTAAAATAAAAAGTGATTTTTCCTAGAAAGTGTAGGAAGAATTTTCCACCATTAGATTAACATCATCTATCAAGGATAGGATTGTAATCTTAGTTTATTTTCTTGTTATGGTATGTAAATATATAATTAATAAAAATTAAATAAGATCCAGAATATGTTCCTTGTTAATCAATATTTAGTTTAACTTTCAAAAAAAAAATTAACAACCTAATTGTATTATCATGAACGATCTTGTATTCTGGATCAATGTCTCACGCTAGAATTAATCTCCAGTATTCTTATTTTTCTTATTCAGTATCTCATTTATTCATATCAATTAATCTTATTAATCAATATAATATTCAACATGGAGACCTTCATAGATGAACATCAATTAGGTAAAATTCCAGTATTCTTGTTTATCTCATTGAGCCTTTAGGTCTTTCGTATGACAGTGTGTTATGTTCTTCTGATTTTTGTGTACTATAAAATCTCGGTTACGATGTTATGTAAGTCGTCATCATGGTGTGTTTAGTAGTGTGTGATTGAGAGGTTTGTTTGAGGGGTATTTTTGACATTTGAGAAATGCTTAATAGGAGCTGAAGATGAGTCTCAACTCATGACGGCCCGAGCTTTCGTCTTTTTATTTATTGTCTATTATTATTATCAATTATAAGAATACAATTATCTATTTTGCTTTGTTTAAGTTTTTTGGTTGTGTTTAAACTTTAAATGATGGAGTGGTATTTAACAATATGTTCACAAATGCTTGCCACCTAACCAAACATCCAAACCGAAGCAAGTCAACGTGTTTGAGATCAAATGGTTCGATTTACAATTTGGTTTTGATATTGTGTTGTTTTAACTGTTCGGTTCAGTTGAGTTTGGAATTTGAATCAGGTCCTGTAAACTAGCCGTCTTTTATAACTAGTCACGTATACGTGTTATAACCATGAACCATTTTTTTTAATCCAGCACAATAACACACTTGCTTCCTTTCTACTAGTTAAAGTTATCGAGCAGAAAGCAAACAGCCTTAAAACAGTGCAATGCATGAACCAATGGCCTAATGCAACAGTTATTCTCATAACTTAGCCACCTACGATCATTAACACATAATTAAGCAATAGGTCACATGATTCGCCTCCGTTTTTGAACATCCCACATCATCCACACATCCGTAGCTTAACATTTACGATACTTTAATATTTATATATAATTACTTGAGTAAATCTTTCACTTCTGCTTTCATTAAACGAATATAAGAATACTACAAGAATTGCTTCTCTCTTCTAAACTATGCGGTCTAAATTTTATAGACTACCGAATTTGTAGAACTTAAAATGTCATGGTCCGATTTTTAGTCATGCATATGGATTATAGTCACAAGCTGTGATAAACCTATAAAAACAATATGTTCGTCCGAAATTGGACCAAAAACTTGTGTTCAAATTATATATATATATATTTATCTGATACGTTACCTATCAGACTAAAAAGCATGAAATAAGCCATCACATGGTCAAGAAAAAAAACAACGGTTAAAGCAAGGACTGGGTTTTACACATTCATTACTAGTTTCACTTGTTTTACATAAAACATAGTCTTAAAACAGTGCAGTCCATAAACCCATGACCGAATGCAACAAACATTTAGCCACCAACAATTATTAACACATGACTAAACGATCCGTCACAGGACTCGCTTGCGCTTCTGAGCATCCCACATCTTTAAAAGATACGAAACCCCCTCCTGCAAGCTAGCTTTCCTCCCTTCCGTAAAGTTCCGCAGCTTGGTTGTTATGTACATTCCATTCGGATTATAATCATTAATCTCGATCAAAGCAGTTGTCACAGCGTTATACACTTCTTCACCCATGTCGCGCTTTAAACCTTTCAGCTTCTCATCATTTTCATCAATAATCCCCTGTACCAATAACATCAAACTTTTATCCACAAGTTTCAATATAAATAATCTAATTTCAACATATTTGTTAACGAATAACCACGCGCACCTTTGATCTCCCGTTCACTGTTACAACTTTAAACGGATGCCAGTTCGGATCTCTGAGATATTCTTCACACAACGAACGCATTTCTGAGGCGCGATCCTCCGCGTCTATCTCACCGTACTTCCTTTTCATAGCATCTAAAAAGGGTTTATTCTCAAGCTCCCCCATTCTCTTGACACCAATTTGTGCACTTGATAGGTCCTTCAACCCCTGCACACATAATATATTATTATTATTGTTATTAACTTCCTAGGTTAAATACAACGATTAAGTGATTAATGATTATAAAGCACTTGCATCGATTAATTCTTTGCGTGCATCTTGCAACTCGTCATTGCTTTTGCGTTCTTTTCAAGCTTTCTAAATCAACAAGCTCTTTAATGGCAATCAACACCAGATATTACCCTTATAACACAAGACCAACAACACACCACCCATTCAACAAAAAAAACACACACACAAAAAACACCATTTTTCATACAATTTTTACAGTAACAAAAAAACACACAACACCCCAGTTTAATATTAACAAAAAACACACAAAACCACCAGACATTATCCTTATACCACAACACCACCAACACACAAGCCGTTCCAAAAAAAAAAAAACATTAAGAAAAAAAACACCAGGTTGATACAACCTTGGTAGTAACACATAACACACAACACCCTAAACCACAATTGAACACACCAATACAAAATTTCAACCATCAGATTAACGCACACTACCTACAAACAGTGACACGAAAAAAAAGTAACACAAAACCCTAAGATTTGGGGGTTTTCGCAACTGAATAAAAAACACATAATCAATACAAACCAAAGATAGACACACCTGGTGGTTTTGAGATACCGGCACCCGCATTCAAATGTGAGTTCTTCTTCTCCATTAGACTAATCCTGCAGAACCGATTGAAGAACACATCAAAATTAACCCAATATTCTATTAAATACTTGCACTATAATTAAATATAACTCACCGATTTTGTTTTCGTAGACGACGAACTTTGAAAGAGAGAATACGTTGCTGAGAGAACACGTCGGACAATTGAGAGAGGTAATAAAGAAAAAGGTTAACTTTTAATTATATATAATTAAACTTATGGAAGAGGGAGAGAATACTTGCTTAAAATCAGGAACTTCTAAAGATATTCAGTTCACATTCTAAAAAGTTATTATAAACACTATGACTAAAATACCCTTTAACACATCAAAATAACATTTAAAAATAAAAGACTCCTCTTATGGATCCATCTTGACCATTAACTACCAAGATCTAACCATCCATATTACTTCCTACACTTTTTAGACACCCTCATCTTTTTACAATAACCTCTCTCTCTCTCTCTATATATATATGTATAGAAATATATTTTAAGAACATTCATGAGTTGTAAGAACTTTAAGAACTCAATATGAACCACATTTAATTAAATGAGTATGGAATATGTGGCTGAGAATAAATATGATTAAAAAATTAATCAGGAGTGTAAATAAGTATTTTTGATGATTACACAAGTTTAAATGTTAGTTACACATGTGTAATAAGTGGATTCGGTGTGTAAAAAAATATTGTAATTTTTTGCACATTACTCTGTAAGGCCCCGTTACCGGTGCCTCACATTTGGATGCTGGATTTACTCATAAACACAGCTCTAAATATCAGAGTTACTTAATACTTTACGCATAATATAAAACTTTCATAAAACATTTCATAACAAACCATAACTTGTCTTAAAACAACATCTCGTCATTCAAAATAAACAAAACATTAAACTTAAACGTCTTGAGTCTTCCAATGCCAGCCTCTTATTCAATGCCACGTGTCATTCAAGCGAGCTGCCTCATCCTACTCACCTGCGTGCATACTAAAAGTCAGCTACGCTGAGTGAGTTCTAGTTAATCACACATATACAATACATACACTTACCTTCACTTATGCATCTGAAGGTACATACTGATTACTTTACTAATTTACTTTCATTACATAAGTTCATACATACGTTCGTACTTTATTACTTTCATACTATATAAATTACTGTCATTTTCTATCTCGGATATTATTAGGGTCCGATCACGTCCTTTTCTATCTCAGATATTATTAGGGTCTGATCCCTTTTTCCTTTGTCAATCTCAGATATTATTAGGGTCTGATCCCTTTTTTGTTTATCTCAGATATTAATGTGAGTGCATCTTAAGTTGATTAAATCAATGTGGGCCTTGCAAAACAAAGCAAATGTATCGAAAAATCACAAAACTAATATCATATGTAATCCTTTATGCGTTAGGCTGAGGGTAAATGGGGGGGGGGGGGGGTGAACGGGGAGCGCGGCCGCCTACGTGGCTCGCGAACACCGCTACACCTCTCAGGTGAGCCGGGGCGCGGTTGGCTTCTGTGGCTGGGACCGCGGGGCTAATCTAGCTGTTGGAGACGTTGGAGAATGGTTGACTGGTCAACCTATTCGTTGGCCAGTCAATATATATATATATATATTATATTTTTTACCTATAAATACAAATCAACACTTTCTATAAAAACTCAAACCACACTTTTCCTCTACCAAACTTCTATTTCTCTCATATTTATAAATGGCATCGTCGTCATCGTCTTCCTATTCTACCGAAGAAGACGAACTCATTTGTCAAGCGGTTCAAAAGACGGTAAGCTTTTTGAGATATCCAAAACGCTCCCGAGCCCCATAATTCCGACAACCACGTATTCCTGATCGAAAGACCGCTAACGAAACTTTGATACGTCACTATTTTAGTCCCAATCCCACATACGGTGAGGATAGTTTTAGAAACCCGTTTTCGAATGAGTAGACGATTATTCATGCGTCTAGCGAATGACTTGCCGGAGCACTTTGAGTATTTTCAACAAAGGGATGACGCTAGAGGTAAGCCCGGGTTCACGGCTACTCAAAAAATTACCGCCGCTCTTCGGCAACTAGCGTATGGTGTTGTGTCGGACATGTTGGACGAGTATCTACTGTAATATCTCAGATTTTTCGTATTTGTATTCGTTTAAGTTTAAACCGATTCGGGAACGCAATTCGGATCTTTCGAACAATTTAAAACTTGTATTTATTAGTATTTAACTTGGTTTAAATTATTTTATAATTTCATAATTTTCATTATGCCAAATAGTTCTTAAAAACCCTTAAAATAAGTTAAAACGGCTAAAAATCGCATTTATAAAAGTACAGGGACTATTTTGACCCAAATCTCGAAACTTATGCCCCAAGATAAGTTATATAATATTATTACCTGTCCATTTTCTTACCTTAAATATTAAAAACGAAGTTTTATTATTAATTGGTTCGATTTTGTTATTAATTGATCAATTTGTTTCATAATTCGTTTTTAGCATGCAAATCACTTATTTTAGGCATAAATCGGGTGAATTAAGCTCCAAGAAAACTAATACAACTAAAATACATGTCCATGTACATAAACCCTTGATCAAGAACGAAATTTAAAGCTTATAACATTGATTTAATCATTAAAGACCCATTCGGTTCTTAAACGAGAAAGTTACCATATTTAGATCGATTTAGTGTATCCTATATAAACATATCATTATTTCTCTACCACAAATCATCCCTAAACCCTAAAACACTACTCTCAGCTGTCACCCTCCTCTGACCCTCCTCAAACTCTTCGGTGTTTGCTTATTAGTTGAAGATACGTTCACAACCGTTTGACTTTGCATACGTATGGACTTTGACTCATCGTTTCCGTGATTCTTTCACTTTCCGGGTAAGTTGTAAACATAGAAATCATTCATATATATTCCCTAGTAAATAACCTTCAATCAATTTTGGTGGTTGAAGGGTGTTGACTGGTCAAATCGTTTAAAACTCATTAAAGAACAAAATAGTCAACTAGTTTGACTTAATGTTTTCTCATACTTCTGGTCGGATTCAACGTTCGGTCCAGAAGAATTTTATTCTCATAATGAAATTTTAAGGCTACTGACCAAAACTCGACTTCCGACTCGCTGTTCGGATTCTGGTCGGTACTAGCTCGCTTAAACGTTTAATTCGACATCACTAGAGTTCTACTCATCCATTTGGATTGATTCCAAAGGCATTAAGTTCGTTTTTATTTATAGTTTCATATCACAAAGTTTCAGGTTCTGATAAGTTATCTCGTTTGACGCGTATTGGACGACTCGCTTATCCGTTTACTCGTTTATTCTTAATTATACTCGCTTGCCTTTAATCTAAGGTGGGTATTTCACTCCCCTCTTTTACTTATTTAACCATTTTGGGGACATATGTGTTCGTAGATATTTTTATATTATATAGTACTCAATCGCAACTGTTTATCTTTGTGTGTTATCAGTTTGCCTAACTTGCTATTTGCTTACTTGCTTTGTTTGAATGCTACTTGCTTACTTCGGCAACCGATGTCCATTTTTATGGTGCGGTTTATTCCTTGCTTGGTAACCAATGTCCCTTTATATGGATTGGTTGAGCCCTTTCTTTATGGTTTGCTTTTTTTATAGTTGTTTGATTGTTATGTGCTATGGCTTATCTGTATATCTCACAGGAACATTTTGCACTTTTACTTATTATTATATAGTGTCTCAAATCTGGTGTTATACTCACTCAACATTGTGTTGACAAAACCTTTGTATTTTTAACGCATATGCCGGTTATCGTGTGATGTGATTCTCAAGCTTGTATTTGAAGAAAACTTAGGTTGCATGCTAGAGAAGAAGATACAAGAATTAGAATATTTGATTTTTGTTATATTTGATTAAATTAATTTATGTACTTTGGTTAATTTTGATATAAATGATTATTTAATTAAATCTAATAGATATTGTCACATTTAATATTGCATGATAGTACCTTGAGAGCTGTGACAATCAGTTCACGCCCCGGCATTTCCGCCGTAGGTTAGGGCGTGACATCTACAAATGGCTAAAAAGACCGGACGCGATGCGCTTAACAACTTTTGTAGAGGTATATAGTTTTAATATAATTTTATTATTTACGTTTGTTTATATATTTTTTAAATATTTACATAACTTATATAATTTTAATAATTATATTTAGGGGTCATATTGCTATACAAGAGGAGATACTTACGTAGACCAACAATGTATGATATCCAACACATATACGAGGTGCACGGTGAAAAGCATGGTTTCCCCAGGATGCTCGGTATCCTTGATTGTATGCATGTTGGTTGGCTATGTGTACTACTGCTTGGCGAGGTCAATTCCATCGAGGTGATCACCCTGGCCCTACTATTGTACTTGAGGCGGTGGCGTCACATGATATTTGGTTTTGGCATGCGTTCTTTGGGGTTGCCGAGTCTAATAATGATCTCAATGTTATCGATTAGTCACCGGTAATTGATGACCTTATTGACGGAGTTGAACCCCCTTAGGCTTCTTTTTGCAAATGGAGAACATTTCAAGTACGGGTACTACCTCGTTGATGGTATTTACAAAGAATGGGGGATACTTGTTCAAGCTTACGCGTCTCCAGTTTCTGACAAACGAAAGTACTTCACGAAGAAACAAGAATCGGCAAGGAAAGATATTGAAAGGGCGTTTGGAGTCCTAAAGAAAAGATGGGCAATATTGGCGAATCCAATAAGATTTTGGACAAGGGAGAAGATAACGGAAGTCCTGCTTTACAAAGCTTGGTTCTAGCTCAGCTCCTGCTTTTTTTAGTTAATTAAATTCACACTTTTCATGATATTCTAATATTCATTTCCTTCGCGTCTCCACTAACTTGACTTTGGGTCAATATTAGTAGTTTTTATAATACATAATGATTTTAGTTTCAATGTGGATGGCTCATTTTGGAAGATAAAAAGAATAAGAAGGTGTAAAATAATCCCACGCCAACGACATATTCTATGGCGCACCATCAGCTACTATTGTGATGCTCTAAATCAAAGTCGTCGCTTGTTAAAAGGACATATATTTATTCCTATTGTGGATGTCACCATCAACTGTGAATTATAATAGTCTCTCGTAACATATTTTCTAAATATCTATTTTCTTATTTCAAAAACAGAAGATATATATTAAGAGACATTTAGCCTCTTAAGTATGAATTAAGATTTAAGACACACAACAATTCATTTTCAAAAAACATGAAAAGGCAAATAATATTGTCTTCTCCAAACTTGTTACTCTTATATCTAGCTCTACTAATCATTTCTCTTCCAAAGTTTGCATCTGCATCTTTGAAGGAAGCTAATGCTCTTCTTAAATGGAAAGCTAGCCTGCAAAATCCAGACTACTCCCC
This sequence comes from Bidens hawaiensis, assembly GCF_021521415.1. Classification (NCBI taxonomy): domain Eukaryota; kingdom Viridiplantae; phylum Streptophyta; class Magnoliopsida; order Asterales; family Asteraceae; genus Bidens; species Bidens hawaiensis. The sequence continues at coordinate 5,906,923 of NW_027491024.1, forward strand.
ATTATATTCTTGGACAGCCCTGCCGATGAATTCTACAGATTCTCCATGGTTTGGTGTATTTTTCAACAATGATTCGACTATTAAGAGGTTGAATCTCTCATATTGTGGACTAAAGGGTACACTTAACCATTTCCCATTCTCTTTTCTGCACAACCTTTCTCGTTTTGAGCTTAGTGTAAACCAATTTTTTGGTCCAATCCCTGCACAAATCCGATTCCTGTCCAAACTTGTTTATCTTGATCTTTCAGGGAATAAGTTTTCAGGGGTAATCCCACTGGAATTAGGGATGTTATTCAATCTCCAAACCCTCCACCTTTTTGAAAATCAATTAAATGGGTCAGTACCTCAAGAGATTGGTCAACTAACCTCTTTGTTCGAGCTTACCTTGGACGATAATTCTCTTGACGGAGAACTGCCTCCAGCATTGAGCAATTTAAAAAACTTGACTTATTTAGTTCTGGATAATAACATGTTTTCTGGTCAAATTCCAAACGAATTTGGACAACTTATCAATCTTGTTGAGTTACGTATGAGTAACAATTCTCTCAGTGGTATTATTCCCCCTACAGTTAGGAATTTGAAGTCTCTCACTCTGCTGGGCTTGAGTGAAAATCAACTCAGTGGTTCTATTCCTTCATCACTACAGAACTTGAGAAACCTACAGGATTTGAATCTCCGAGCGAACAATTTTTCTGGTCGTATACCAGAAGGACTCGCAAACCCATACTTGATAGAGCTAGAATTGTCACATAATCACTTGTCTGGCCCTTTACCCAAAGATTTGTGTCATGGAAGAAGGCTTCTATATTTATCACTAAGTGATAATCAACTCAACGGTCCTATACCTATAGGCCTAAAGAATTGCTCCAGCTTAATAGTAGCTCGTATTGATTTTAATCAATTTACGGGAGATATATCGAATAGCTTTGGGTTGTATCCAAATTTAGAATACCTTGACATCAGCCATAACGATTTTCATGGGCAACTGTCTCAAAACTGGAGTAAATGCAAGAAGTTGGAAGCCTTAGTGATGGGATACAACAACATCAGTGGCTCCATACCACTAGAGTTTGGAAGTTCAACTCAGCTACAAAACCTTGATCTTTCTTCAAATAATTTGGTTGGTGAGATTCCAAAGGAACTTGGTAAGATGAAAGGTATGATGTATTTGTCCTTGAAAGAAAACAAACTTTCAGGTGTTATACCTCAAGAGCTTGGGTCACTTCATAATCTCCCTTCTCTCGATCTATCCTCAAATAGATTGAACGGGTTAATATCGAGATATATTGGTGAATTACACAAATCAATTACTTGAATTTAAGTAATAACAAGCTCAATGGAAAAATCCCATCTGAAATTGGTAAATTAGGTCAACTTACCACACTTGCTATCTCTTGGAATTTACTTACAGAAGTGATACCAACTGAAATTCAAAGTCTAGTAAAGTTGGAAACTCTAAACCTTTCACAAAATGCATTATTCGGTACAATTCCGAATGCCTTTGGAAAATTGCCTAGTGGGATTAATGTCAACCTATCTTACAATGAGCTCGTAGGTCCAGTTCCCACTTCGTTTGCTATATTCATGAATTCATCCATACAAGTATTCCAAGGCAATCCAGGTTTGTGTGGAAATGTTTCAGGATTGAAACTTTGTGAAAATCAAATTCCAATGAAGAAAAACAATGATAGTATTCATCATAAGCTCATGCTGTTAGTAATACTTCCTCTTTTTGGTGCAATTTTACTCGGATTAAAATGGAAGCTTGGGTGGAGAAAAACGGCAAAGTACAATGTCAATGCTGAAATTTTTCTACAAAATAATGAATTTTTGGCTCCAAAAAGGTACTCTTATTCACAAATCCAGAAGATTACAAGTTCCTTTAAAGTCAAACTGGGCCACGGTGGCTTTGGATATGTGTACAAAGGATCATTAAGCAATGGAAATTTGGTGGCAGTGAAGGTTTTAAGTGAATCTAAAGACAATGTTGAAGATTTTATTAATGAAGTAGCCAGTGTGAACAGGACTTCCCATGTTAATATCGTCAATCTAGTGGGATTTTGTTTACAAGGGCGTCGAAGAGCTTTGATTTATGAATTTATGCCAAATGGATCCCTTGAGAAGTTCATATTTGGTCGGGATTCTTCATGTATTAGTCAACTTGGGTGGAAAAGGTTGCATCAGATTGCTATTGGGATTGCTAGAGGTTTAGAATACTTGCATAGGGGTAGTAATACACAAATCTTACATTTTGATATAAAGCCCCATAATATACTTTTGGATCAAGATTTTTGCCCTAAGATATCCGACTTCGGGCTTGCAAAGCAACTCCTAGAGAAAAGAAGCATGATATCCTTGTCTTGTATGAGAGGGACTTCTGGGTATATTGCTCCTGAATTAATTTCTCGGAATTTCGGTCCAGTCTCCCACAAATCAGATGTTTATAGTTATGGGATGATGATCCTAGAAATGGTTGTAGGGAGAAGGAATGTTAAAAATGATGTTGATCATACAAGTGAAATATATTTTCCTGATTGGATATATAAGAAAGTTGAATCACGAGAAAATCAACTTGGACTGCATGGGATTGTGGGCAATGAAGAGAACGAATTGGCAAGGAAGATGATTATTGTGGGTTTTTGGTGCATACAAACTAATCCCTTGAACCGTCCGGCAATCACCAAGGTGTTGGATATGTTAGAAGGCAGCTTAGTGTTATTGGAAATCCCTCCAAAACCGTCCATGTTTTCCCCACAAAGATCACAAAGATCAGGTGATCTATCAGTATCAGTTGCTGATAATTAGTTGCATTCTGAATCTTTTTAATGTTTGTGTCATTTAAGTGCTGCTATGTTAGTTAATTCCTAATGATCGTTAAGATAATGTGTGCATATACAGGCTAATACGTCTATGCTGCTTGGTATTACATACGACCAAGGTTAGTTAATCAACTAGTAGCCACAAATGCATATCACAAGTGGATCTAATATATATTATAACTGACCCATGGCCAGGGTGTTTGCAAAATAGTATTGGTAAATGTTTGTTGGAGAAATATTTACCAAATTAATGTTCTAATCATTTTGTAGGTTTCTCACCCTTAATCTTATTGGACAACTTTAGTTAACTAAATAACTATGACTAAGCATCTTGTTAGTTATGTTTATAATTTTATAACCATTTTTGTTATTTAAAAGATAAAAAATAAAACATATATGTATTTTTATAAAACAATTGTTATCATGTGTGGAACCTCAAACGAAAGGATATTATTTTCACAAACGTGTTTATCCTTTTATTCTTATTTCGTATGGTTTTTTATATATAGATGCATGGGAAATGTTAAAGTACAAATAAAATTAACGTGTTAATTGGGATAATCAAGTAAAGTAATTATATATATATATATATATATATATATATATAGTAATTATGTAATTACATCAAGGTTGCAAAAGTCGCTAAGCGCTCTCAGGGTGGTCGACTAGGGAGTTGCGAGTACTCAGTCTAGACGGGGTGTACTCGGACATGATATTTTATAAACAAATTAATTTTTCGGAGATTATATATATGTCAAATATCAAAATTTTAAATATTCTAAAAAATACACACGAAAATACAAAAACAATTAATAACACATACATATTAGTTCAAAAACATGTCTCAGTTGATGAAAGACGTACCTCAATTGAACTTAAATAAGAGGTTTGCGAATTTAGAACTTCGAATAAGATGATGATAATGGTGGTTGCGAATTTAGAACATAATTTAGGTTGCGTCTTAGCATGAAAAGGAAAAAAAAGCAATGGTGGGCTCTTGGAGATATAGAGTTTTTTTTAATAAAAGTCAAAAAAATTTTAAGACCGAGTTGGACCGCCTAGGGCCGATTCCGAGTTTTTTGACATTGGAGAAGAAAGCGGTGCAGTGAAGTGTCGAGGAGCGCCTAGGCGCCGAGTACTTGGCCGCCTAGGCCGAGTTCTACAACACTGATTTGCATCATAGAGTTATATAGTTACTCTATTATGTAATTACATAATTACTCTACTTGTATATATAATTACTCTACTTGATTCTCATAATTAACACGTCAATTTCATTTGTATTTGATCCAAACCAATAGACACATAGCTGAAAAGTATATAAAACTCTTAAAATATGTCATAAGATATTACGTAACTAAAAAATTCAGTAATTAAATCATTATATAACTTTTAGTTCCTTATATACATGGTATTACTACTAATAGGGCGCTCGTGCGATGATGCAGAGGCGCCAAATTACAATAATATACTTGCTTATGTTGGTTTATCAATCATGTCATGATATAATGTATTATATATTATATCTATATTTTATGTTAATGCATAAATGTGTTTTATGAAATGGATATTGTTTTTAGCTTGTACAAATAATTGATTGAGTCAGAGTATACCACTTTGAAGGATTATGATATACACGTTTTTTTGTTTAAATTTATAATAAATCAATTGTCCTAATGTAACATTCTACTTTTGACAAAGATAAATAAAAGAAATTTCGTTTATTTAATAACATGTCATTATTCAGTTTCGATAAATGAAATATTAGAGTATGGGCTTGGACATTAAAAGATGGGGCTACCGCTCGATCCCAGCCAGGGGCTCTTCCCCTTAGACCCTGCTAGGGGCTACTGCCCCTAGACCCCACTGCTAGGGGCGCTGCCCCGGACCTTCGTTCGTTGAGGGTTATATTAAACTAGAAATACTATACATGTAGTGATAGTCAATTGATACGTGTAATTGTTATACAGTTAGTCGCGCCCAGTTAAAGAGAGGAGTTACCATTAACTCGGAAAGGAACCGAGCTCAGGTGAGTTTCTAGCCCCACTTCCTTGTTATATTTTTGGGGCTGCGTGCATACTCGATGTGATTAGTTAATACACTTACCTTAAGTGGTAAGTGTATGCTATGTGAATGTTTATGAATGATGTATGAATGTTAATGAATGATGTATGTTTGATATATGACTGATGTAGAAAAGCTTAAGAGTATGTATGAAATTATATAAATATAAAAGAAAATGAAGGTATGTATGAATTGATGGTAAGATGGTGGCAGACCCTAAAAATATCTGTGAAGGAGGGTGGCAGACCCTAATAGCATCTGTGAAGGAGGGTGGCAGAACCTAATAATATCTTTGAACGAGGGTGACAGACCCTTATAATATCTGTGAGGTTATAGTGAGAAATGCTCTTTAAAACGTATAAGTATGTATGTAAAGCAATATATAATATGAAAGTATGAAAGAAAGAAATAAAGTATATACTTATGTATGTACGAAAGAAAGATAAGCAGGTTAACTAAGTAATATGTATCTACGAATACATATGAGTATGTATGTGAATGTATTGTATGTTATCTGTTTTAACTAGAACTCACTAAGCGTAGTTGACTTTTAGTATGCACGTAGGTTAATAGACTGAAACAACTAGCTTGAGGGAGACAAATGGCAGGATCTGAAGGAGCTGACATTTGTATAAAGATTTGTCATTGTAAGGCCCTGTTACCGGTGCCCTACATTGGATGTTGGATTTACTCATAAACACAGTTCTACATATCAGAGTTCATTAAAACTTTCGCGGAATAATATAAAATATCAACCATTCGTTACAAATATCCAATTTGTCTTTTTAATACATAACATAAATTATAACATTCAAAAAATCATGACAATCTTCAGATGTCAGCCTCTTCAATCCTGCCATGTGTCCATCTCAAACCAGCTGTCTCAATCTGTTAACCTGCGTGCATACTAAAAGTCAGCTACGCTGAGTGAGTTCTAGTTAATCAGGTAACTTACTTTACATACATATACATGTGCCCAAAGGTACGCTTTACATACTTAACATGCCCATCGTTCTTCCATATACATTCATAACTATCCTTACATTATAAAGAACATTTCGCCCTACATACCTCGGATATTATTAGGGTCCGGTACCCTCCATCCTCGGATATTATCCGGTCTCCCTTCTTCCTCGGATATTATTAGGGTCTGGTACCCTCTGTCCTCAGATATTATTAGGGTCTGGCACCCTCAATCCTCGGATTTTATTAGGGGTCCGGTCTCCCTTTCTTTCTTACTATCATGCCATACCTTTCCATATATATATATATATATATATATATATATATATATTTGTAAGTTCATACATACATACATACATCATTCATTCTTCATCAACAACATATATATCATCAAACCATTACCTGGTAGTACATGCAATATCCGAAGATCGTTCACGTACCGACAAGAAATCATTCATACATTTCAAATAATACATATATGGCATACACTTATCACTTAGGATAAGTGTATTAACTAATCACATCGAGTATGCACACAGCCCCGAAAACATAACAAGGAGTGGGGCTAGAAACTCACCTGGATCCTGTTACGCTATCCGTTAATCGTTATTCCCTTCTTTAACTGAGCTCGGCTAACTGTAAAATATATATTTCTTAATTAACCGTATAATTAATTAAGTTGGTATTTTACTTAACCAACGTATTTTTCTAGGTTGGGCTTGTTGTTTAACTTAAGATAATGGGCTAGTTTGTTTTGACTGAGGATGTGGGCTTAGCATGTTTGTGGACTTAGTTAAGTCAGTCCCATTGTCCATTAAAGCATTTGGGCCTAACTGGATTCAGGCCCAAACCAAACAGAAAACTGAGTGGCCGAGAACTCAAGGTAGAGAACCCTTGGGACCGAGAACCCAGGTTGACCATATACTCATGTTGACCGAGAACTCCCTTTTTGACCAAGATCTCTTTTCTTGACCGAGAACTCAATGGCCGAGAACCCTCAGTCTTGGCCAAGAACCCTCAGTTTTGGACCGAGAACCCTCAGGTCGGGTGTGTTTAGCTCATCTTTCTATCTTTATCACTTTTACCTAGCTCCGTTAACTGTTTATGGTTCATATCATGAACTTTTAACTACTTTTCTCCACCATTCAAAACCGTTTTACACCCATCATCATTACGGCTTCAAGATCTAGCCCGTTCTAGTCATAAAGTTTCTTTATAGTGTTAAAACGTTCTTGCTAGATCTAGGGTTTCCTTTATGAACCGTTCATAACCATAAGTTTGTTAAGTCCATTTTAATCTTCAAGTTTGCAACTTTATGGTATAGCTATACTCAATTTACTATCCTACTAAGTTTCATGCAAAACCGACTTCGGTTACCCATCCTTTTCACAAACCGAACACTACTCGTTTTATCCGAAACGAACCAACTAACCCGTTTATTATCAAGTTCATTACTTTATCAATAATCATGACCCGATCTATCATCCTACCAATTTTCATGTAAATCTGTTCATGAAAAGTAAGCATTTTTAACAAAAACGTACCTTTGAGGTTTTTGTCTGAAATCACTCGAGAGGCTCAAAATCATATCAAACGAACTCTGATTTGAGTGATTCAAGCGTTCACGGAACCGTCTTGTCACGATCTACAAACCCATCATCTCACCATCGCCGGAAACAGCTGCTACATTCGTCGGAAAAGCTTAACAGTCGCCGGAATCTTCATTTTTGAGCTGCTACGTTTTTTCTGATAAAACTAGACTTCCCAACATCTGATCGAAGATCTAATCGGTGGAAATCTTCATTTATATACCATGAACACTCAGTTAAAATTTGAGACCGATTCGACAGCTAGATCTCCGGGAATCTTTGTGTCTTTGTGGGTGGTTTTCTCAAAAAGGGGAATTGAAGAAGTGTGTGTTTTTGATGGTGTAGGCTATGGTGTAAAGATGTATGAAAATGGAAAGGATTAAGTTTTTAAGGGGTATTTATACTCCCTTAAGCCTATGAACCTTAGGCCCATCTTTCCTTTTTGGTCCATAATTAATTACATCTAATTGGCCTAGTTATCCTTCCATCTTTATTATTTTACTATTTATTTTCTATTAACTCAAGTAAACTTTTCTATCTTAAATAAATAATATATTAATTATTTATTCTTAGAAATTTCAGGATGTTACAGTCATGATGTTAAATAAGATGTTTTATGTTATGTTTTTAAAAGACAAGTTTGCATGTTTGTAACGAATGGTTGAAGTTTTATTTATTCTGCGAAAGTTTTAATTAACTCTGATATTTAGAACTATGTTTATGAGTAAATCCAACGCCAAAGTAGGGCACCGAGACCAGGGCCTAACAAGTTGGTATCAGAGCATAAGTTCGAGAGAAATAAGTATCCTACATGCTTAGACTCGAACAGAGAATGGGACTTAAAGTAAGAAAAGAAAGAAGACACCTGTTCAAGAAAGCCATGTGTTACTCAAGCAAGCTAAGTGAGGGTAAGGTACATGATTAATTTCATGCATAATGTAAGAAAGTTAGCTTAATTGATAGGGATATGATTTATTGATTGTTTGTAAATTGTTGAATGATTGATTAATTGTTTAAAAGTAGAACCTAGCACAAGTGGACTCACAAAGGGAAGTGTATAGGACATAGCGAGTAACATGATCAGCTAATCACAGCTGGCCATCATTATTATCTGTTAGCCTTACTATCATTGTACTAAATAGTTCTTTGAGTGACAATGTTTGTGTTTCCTTATAGAATACGAATGGCTGGAGCAAGAAAGGTTGCCGGTCAAGGAGGTCGTACGGGACGTTGTGGTAGGCCACACATTACCTGGGAACCTTCTATAGAACCGGTTACTAACACAAGAGAGGAGAGGAGTGAAACTCTGCGAGGACCAAGCAACAATGAAGGGTATCAACTGGATCCTGCTGTTCAAGCCGCCATTGCTCAAGCTGTAGCTGCTGCGGTGAAGGAATTACATCCTGGAAAGTCTACTGAAAGCCATGCAAGGACCGCTGAGAGGGCAAGGGAAGATGGTAAGAAAGTTGATGATGAGGAAGGCTACTCTTATGAAGTTCGATATGTGAAAGTCGATGAAAGAAAGAGAGGCCGAGGTGTTTGTAACTACAAGTTGTTTAAAGGTTGCGACACGCCAAAGCTGACTGGTTTAGGTGATGCAATCGCTACTCTCCAGTGGATAACCACCATGTACAAGGTTATCCGAATTAGCGACTGCCGTCCCAACCAGGCAGTAGGTTATGCCACTCAATCGTTTGGTGATGAGGCTATGTTCTAGTGGGAAACTATGGAATAAAGAAAGACCCGAGAAGAGATTAAGGCTATGAGGTGGGATGATCTGAACGAGTTGGTCATGAAACGTTATCGTGCTGATACTGAGGTTGAGAGGGCGAATATGAAGTTTCTGAATCTGAAGGCGAGAAATATGACACACCGCGAGTACGCTACTGAGTTCAATCGTATGTCCAGATTGGTGCCCGATATGGTGAACACTGTAGTGAAAAGGATCAAGTGCTACATCAGAGGACTTCCACAGAATGTCCACACCTTAGTTAGGGCTAGTAAACCTGCTACTTTTGATTCTGCTGTTGAACTCGCAGAGATGGTTTACGAAAATCTGGCTGTGGATGATGTGGTGGTTGAAGAGAAGAAAGAAAATAAGTGGGTTGCTCCTGCTAAATGACCTGGTACTCAGTTGTGAAACTCCAAGTATAAAAAACAGAAAGTGTGGGAAAGGAAATCACGCAAGACTTGTGGAAAGATGCACGGTGGTGAGTGCAAGTGGGGTACTGGTTCTGATGTGTGCCATAAGTGTGGGAAATCTCATGGTGGAGAGTGCAGGCTAGGGTCAAATGCTTGTTACAAATGTGGGAAGGTGGGGCATTACGCTTATGAATGCAATGCCGAGCCCACATGTTACAAGTGCGGTAAGAAGGGTCATATGGCAAGAGAATGTACCGAGGTCGGAGGAAGTGGAAAGAAGGATGCTGACCAGTCTAGACCAAGGACCAGGGCCTACATGCTGACCCAGGAGCAAGCTAAGCAGATCCCAGATGTCGTGACAGGTACGTTTCTAGTAAACGGTATTTCCGCTTTTGTGTTGTTAGACTCAGGTGCAAATAGAATTTTTGTAGCTACGACATTTAGTAATTTAGAGAAAATGAAGTGTTGTCGGGTGCCTAAAATGTTTACCATAGAAACCGCTAGTGAAACCTTGGTTAGGATAATGAGAATGGTTAAGGATTGTAAGATAGAGTTAGAGGGACGTGAGTTCTCTGTTACATTGTATGTTATGACGTTAGGAGGGTTCGATGTGGTTTTGGGAATGGATTGGCTATATGAGTTTGAGGCTCATATAGTGTGTAAGAGTAGGGTGATAAAGTTAAAGTTCTTGGATGGTGGTACGGTAACGGTTTATGGTGATAAAGAGAGTTCAGGGCTTAATGTCATATCGATGATAAAAGCCGAAGGTTTGGTAAGGCGAGAGTGCGGTGCCTACCTGTCGTATGTTGTCAAATCTACGGCCTATACGAAAGAAGTAAAGATGTTTCTATTGTGCGTGACTACCCAAAAGTGTTCCATGAGGACCTTCTGGGGTTGCCATCGGAGCGTGAGGTAGAATTCCAGATAGACTTAATACTAGGAGCACAACCCGTCGCGAAAGCTCCTTACCGCCATGTACCATATGAGATTAAAGAACTGATGTTCCAACTACAAGAACTCCTTCATAAAGGTTTTATAATACCTAGTGTTTCCTCGTGGGGCGCACAAGTGTTATTTGTTAAGAAGAAGGATGGAAGTATGAGAATGTGTATAGACTATCGTGAGTTGAACAAGCTTATGGTAAAGAACAGATATCCGTTGTCACGGATTGATGATTTGTTTGATCAACTACACGGTTCGAGTTGGTTCTCACGAATAGGCCTTAGATCAGGATATCATCAACTGAAGGTGAAAGAGGCAGACATCCCTAAGATAGCGTTTCGGACGCGGTATGGATACTACAAGTTCCTTGTGATGTCGTTCGGTCTAACGAATTCTCCCGCAATATTCATGGATATGATGATTAGGGTATGTCATCGATGTTAGATAAGTCAGTCATCATTTTCATTGACGATATATTTATTTATTCTAAGAGCGAGTCTGATCATACTGAGCATCTAAGAGAAGTATTGGAGACCTTGAAGGAAGAGAAGTTGTATGCTAAGTTTTCAAAATGCGCATTCTGGTTACGTGAAGTGCAATTTCTAGGTCACGTAATCAATCCTGAAGGGATTACTGTGGACTCAACTAAGATTGAGGCAATAATGAATTGTAAGACTCCAGATATACGCAGCTTCTTAGGGTTGGCTAGCTATTATAGGAGATTCATTGAAGGCTTCTCCAAGACAGCCGCACCGTTGACTGGAATCACTCGGAAGACTGTAGTATTCAATTGGGGTAAGTTTCAGGAGGAGGCTTTTGAGGAATTGAAGAAAAGACTCACACAAGCTCCAATCCTTGCTCTACCCGATGGTGACGAGGATTTGTTTTACATACATACTTATACGTTTTAAAGAGCCTTTCGCCCTATAACCTCACAAATATTATTAGGGTCTATCACCCTTAAAGAGTCTTTCGCCCTATAACCTCACATATATTATTAGGGTCTGCCACCCTCCTTCACAAATATTATCAGGGTCGGCCACCCTCCTTCACATATATTATTAGGGTTTGCCACCCTCTTACCGTCAATTCGCACATACCTTCCTTTTCTTTAATATTTATATACTTTCATACATACTCTTTACCTTTTCTACATCATTCATATATCATACATACATCATTCATAGACATCCATATGTCATACATACATCATTCATAAACATTCCCATAGCATACAGTTACCACTTAAGGTAAGTGTATTAACTAATTACATCGAGTATGCACACAACCCTGAAAACATAACAATGAAGTGGGGCTAGAAACTCACCTGAGCTCGGTTTCTTTCCGAGTCAATGGTAAATCCTCTTTTTATCTGGGCGCGAATAACTGTATAACAATTACACGTATCAATTAAATATTACTACCCATATCGTATTTCTAGTTTAATATAACCCTCAACAAACGGAGGTCCGGTGGCAGCGCCCCTGGCATCAGGGTCTAGGGGTAGCAGCCCCTAGCAGGGTCCAAGGGGCAGAGCCTCTGGCTGGGTCGCTAACTCATTTGTTATGACGAATGGGTTTTGGTTAAGCATCATTCGCTATCCCATTCGTTATGAAGAAGGTTGATCTAAGTCTTATCGAGACGAATGAGAGAATAACAAATGAATGAAACCATTCGTGACTTCTGGATATGAATGAGAGGTTCATTCGTTATAAAGGCATTCAAGTGTATTTTATAGCGAATTACTTGATTCGTTGTCTTAACATGGTGAATGGGTGGGTAACGAATGACGAATACCATTCGTAAATTCTGTAAGATGAATGGGAGGTTCATTCGTTATAAAGACACGCGAATGTATCTTATTGGTTATGACTGTTTAATGAATGACCACCAATTCATTTGACATAACGAATGAGCATCAGACTTATCCATTCGTTGACTCAATTGTTAAAGTCAAAATCGTCAAGAACAACGATGGTCAAAAGGCACCAGATATGCAATTAAACCTTAAATCACGATGAAACAACACCAAATTGGCATCAATCTGCTCGTATTAACCTCGCCTACGAATCCCAATCGTCCAAACATCTAAACATCGCGTTTTAAGTGGTGCGTTTATTGATCTATATTACGGGTTCTTTATGTTAACAATTAACCTATCAAACGTTAACGGATTTCACTGAGAATCATTTCGTTTGTTTCGTCTTTATCATTTGTATATCTAGGAATACTAAACGAGCTGAACAAGTGTTTTGTTATGAACGGTACTTTTAAACGAATCGGTTTTACAAATGCGATCTAGTCTTGATGTAGGTTTTGCTCGTCCCAATGCTCTAACGCCCACCAGCTCAGGTCTTTTACCACAGATCTTGGTTCGGGATATAGGAGGTGTTTGTGTGTGTTTTTGAGCTAGATGATAAGAATGAGAGTTTAGGGTTTTAGGGAGGTTTAAGGGGTTTATATATCCTTAAGATCATGGACCTAAAACCCATCACCATCCCTTATTCCATCTTTTAATGTGTAAGCCCACACTCAAATATTTCATTTATCTAAACTGAATAATGACACGTTATTAAATAAACAAAATTTCTTTTATTTTTCTTTATCAAAAGTAGGATGTTACAATGTTAAATAAGATGTTTTATGTTATGTTTTTAAAGACAAGTTTGCATGTTTGTAACGAATGGTTAAAGTTTATTTATTCCGCGAATGTTTTAATTAACTCTGATATTTAGAACGGTGTTTATGAGTAAATCCAACCCCAAAGTAGGGCACCGGGACCGGGGCCTTACACCTAAATATAATCATTGTTTATTGAGGGATAAGAAATATGACATCAACATGTTTTCAAAGTAAAGTAGAAATATTAAAACCAAATGCACAAAAGATATTAAAAGGAACATGTTTAAATATTAAGACACATGTCCATCCATCACGTAGCACTTCCAGATAGACAATGATGTAGATGTTGTGATATAGTAAAAAACAAGTATTTAAATCACTTAAATACCTATAACTAGTACGAGTAAATAAGGTCATCTCCATAGGGATTCAATGGAAAGTGTAAGTTAAGCTCGTGACTTAGAAACTAATTAACTAGGTGGACACACGATGTAAAGAAGTTTTAAAAGATTGGTTTATTGCAAACACTATTACTTTTAGTATTTGTAAACAGTTCAAGAAAAGGATGACACACTTCATGTTTCGGGTTATGCAATCCACTAAACACTATGAATCCTTTCAATTTAGATAAAAATATAGATATGAATCAGTTAAGTTTGATAAAAAATTACTAGACACAGTAGTTTGATTATGCTAATACATAGAACCTAATCCGATTAATTAGCACAACTGAAAATGGTCTACCTAATTACCAGTTTGTTAATACAAGATTTTAGGTAATATAATGATCAACGGTAACATTTCAATAGCTATAAGAACTTACCTAGCAGTTTTTCAGTCCCTAATAGCTCACTCAATAGCTCAATCACACACAATCGTAACCCACACTTACATGTTGACAAGAAGGCTATGACATACTGTTTTTGGAAAAGAAAAAGAATATTATAGGTGGAATCAATAATACTCGTAATGTTGCTCAACATACAGGAAAACAACAAACACACAAAGTTACTCAAAATATTTCCATATATATTGTGAGGATACAATGAAAATCAATTAGGGTTTCAAGGTGGAATGTTTGGATTTATGGCAGCTTTCCGTACATGAGAGAGACAACCATCAAATCGCTTAGTGTTTGTTGTTCAGGTGTGTCCTAGGCATGTCCTAAATTATTCCTTTTATAGGCCTGCCCTGACAACAGACATTCCTTTTAGAAACCCTAATGATTGAAACATATTCAAAACGTATTACAAAAGTTTCTAAGTGTAAACAGGTATTCGAGCAAGCTTTGCAACTTTTGTCTTTAGCGAGCAGACCTGGTAACCATTAAGTGTGCTGGGGAACAGTTCTCCGATTAAGCTTTACTTAGAATATTTTCCTTAGAAAATATTCATCTAGCAGACTTCAATCCTCTTGACCATATCAAACTTTGCTTGATAAAGTCCTACTAGCAAGCTTGCCCTTCAGAGATCCCTTCAACCTGTGTTAACTTAACTTATTTGAACAAACCCAAGTGTGCTAGTATACTATAGCTTGCTCTGAGTTAAACCTTGCTCTTCAGAAGTCCTTAAATAATTTCTTTATCAACTTCCTTCAAGCTTGCTGGGACCACTGTTTATTATACATACACCTTGCTAGATCTTCCAAAAGACTTGGTTTTAGCTTGGTTTAGTCAAGAGTTTGCTATGAAACAAACCTTGCTTGACTTGAAGAACAACCTTGCTAGACAAAGTGAACCTTGCTCGTTCTATCACTTAAGAGGAATTCTAGAATATAACTTTGATGGGATAGAAAAATACCTTGCTAGACTTAGTATAAGCTTGCTGGGAGGCCTGAGTTTGCTCAATTTCCATACGTGGCCATTTTCAGGGAGGCTGAGAAGATTCCAATCTTCCTTAGGTCTTTTCTCATCCCAACAATCTCCCATAGATTGGAACATCCTCAACTGTACCAAAACACCTCTTAGGTTACATACATTTAGCAAAAATACACATCAAATTGTCAAAAGATAAAATTACATATCATAAGAAATTACAACTTTTCATATAGGTTCAAGTTTGCCATCTCCTCCAACTGCTCCCTCTTGTAATCTTGAAAATCATATTTATATATTATCTCTTTCAATTCGCCACTTGACATAACCACTTTGATAACCTTTGTTCTCCCATCAAGGTACATTTTCTTAGGTAGGTCCACCTCATATGGTGGCCTTTGTTGTCTTTGAAATGTTGCTCTAGTGGTTGGGAATGGGACACTTATAGTGGAAGACCTGGGTGTATATTTCTTCTTGGGTACATGTCTCCTCACATGCCTAGATTTTTCAAACATATCAATGATTTGATCTTTTCGCATCATGACCAACTTCAGATAGTTTTCACCTTCCTTGGCCAATGTTGTGATCATGCCCATTACTTCCTCATCAGTTGGACCAGCAGGGACATATATTTGAGCTTGAATAGGTTCATTCCTTGGTTCACACTGAAATTGTAGTAACCTCCTCTCTTCAGCTTCTAACTTTTCCACTAAACCTTCTCAGAATAAAATAAGTCTTTTAGTTGGCTTTTTCCCAAATTGTCAAACACCCCCTCAACCATTCCTTTACTCAACATCAAACCTTTCAAGTTTTTGATTTTTATTTTCATCCTCCCATGGCTCAGCAGGCTCTTCCTTCACTGTTAGAGTCAAAGATTTGACCAAAATGAGATATATGAAAGCTTGGAATCTTCTCAACCTCCTCAGAATTCACTAAGTATGGAACCGGGCACACCTTAGACCTCCGAGCAAGCTTTTACTTAGCCGGGTACGATATTTTGTCTATCGGGCAGGGTTAACTTAAAGTAGTCTTCTTCAGTGGATATCCGAGCAGGGTTTGCAAATTAGTGCATTGCCGGGCAAGGTTCACTAGTTTATGTAAATCCGGGCAAGGTTCACTTTATCAAGCACGTCTGTTCTTCATAGCCAAGTAAAGTTCACTCTCGAGTAAGCTTTTGGCTAACCAAGTCCATGAAGCCAATTGATTGGAATATCGGGCAAGGTATTCATTAGTAATAGTGGTCCGAACAAGCTTGATGTATAAATGGAATATATCTAAGTAACATCGGGCAAGGTTCAACTCAAGCAAGGAACAGTACTCCCGAGTACACTTTGATAATAAGTTATTTTATAGCAAGGAGTTGAAATGGACCATTGAAGAACAAGGTTGCTTGTAAGAGTTTGTCGGGCAAAGTCTGGCAAAGTCAAGAAGACTGGAGTCTACCCGGTGTTGGTAAAATACTCTTCAAGTAAAGTCTACCCGGAAACTGATCCCGTGCACACTTCTATGTTACCAAGTTGTGAGGGATGGCAGAGTACACAGCGTACTCCGAAAATGAAAATTGATGCAAAGCCTACCCGGAAGACTTGTTTTACAGTTAGAATATTTTCTGATTATGTAATTTGAATATGTATTTACGTTTAGGGTTTCTAGAAGGAATGATAGCTGTCCTAGGGTGACAAGCCTATAAATAGAATGTTTTAGGGCACTCCGCCTACGGGATAAGGACAAGGCAGACAGACACATTAATTAAGAAATGAATATTATGTGTGTGACGGCTGTCTTATCTTAGTACGGATAAACCCTCCTTCAAGAAACCCTAAATAGATTATCGTTTGTATGATTGATATTATATAAATGGAAATCTTTTGAGTGAATCTTGTTTGTGTTGGTTACCTTTAAATACTGATTAAGCAACCGTATGTTTGTTATTGATTCCGCCTTTAACAAACGGTCATCTTTCTAAATATAGCAACCCGTCATTAACTCTCTTGTCGACACATTTATTGTGTGAGTTATGACATGATTAAGTAAGATCCAGCTGAAATCAGGGACCAGACAAGTGGTATCAGAGCATGACTGCTGCTATTTTGGAAAGATCATTGCTGATTGAAGATTTGAAGAAGAATGACGTAAGCAGACCACTGCTACATTGAAAAGTGACGTCAGCAGCTCTGTTCATTATTTTTCTTCCAGATCTACAATCATTTGGTGTTTTCTTTTCCTTATTCTTTTTAAAGTTTTAATCTTTATATATAAATCTTGTTCTTATCGCATCAGATACCTCAGATCTGAACAACGGTTTTCAAATCTGATTATTTAAAAAAAAAACTCTATTTTTACAAAGAAATTACTTTTGATTTCACCAAATGTCTGGTTACGAGGAACAAGAGGTGTCTACTAACAAGATTCCTAGACTGTATGGACAGGAGAATTTCACTAAATGGAAGGTCTTGTTTGAAGCAGCCGTTTGCTACAATGATGTTGATATGTGGAACTCCATCAAGAATGGTCCACAAGGGGAAGTTGAAGAAAGTGCAAATCCGGTAGCAACTGCTGCTGTGAGAGAAACGATGAGAAAGGTAGATGACAAGGCTTTAGCTATGTTGAAGCTAGGTCTGTCTTGGGAAATACTTACCAAGGTTGCACATCATCCCAATGCCAAGGCAATGTATGATGCAATACTTGAAATGTTTGAGGGAAATGTTGAGCTAAAGAACATTAAGAAGCAGAGATTGAAGCAACAACTAGAAAGATTTAAGTATAAATATGGAGAAAGGTTGAAGTCTATTCTTGAAAGGTTTCTGGGAATTGTGAATGATCTCAGAACCACAGACTATGTCATGACTGACTTTGACCTCAATACCAAGCTGCTCAACTCTATGCCAAAGGAATGGTATACTGCCTGCAAGTTCATCCTTACAAAGCACAACTTCAATGAGCTAAAAGTGGATGATGTAGCGTGCTTTCTTCAAGCTGCAGAGATAGAAATGATAGAGAATGAAATGATTAGAGAGGAAAGACCCTGTTTCAATGTTTCAAATGCATTGATTACACCTATGGGTAATTTGACTACAAAGAATCAACAGCAGATCCCTATCATTGATGAACCTGTTGAACTTAATACTGATGCTCCAAAATCATTTGTTGGTAGTAGCACAAGCAATCATGGAAACCAGCAAAGATTCAATGTGCAGCTTATTGATGACACTGATTCTGCCTCTGTGGCAAGTGAGAATGTTCCTCATACTAGTGGTGGAAATGGTAAAGGCAGTGATACACAAGCCTTGCTTTCAATGTTCACTGAGTCATATAATGCATTTGTTGCAAAGAATCTAATTCACACAAGTGTAGTACAAGATTATCTTGAGCAGATAGATGCTTATGATTTGGAGGACATGGATTTGAAGTGGCAAGCAGCCATGTTGGCTCTTAGAAGCAAGAGGCTTTACAACAGGACTTGTAGGTTACTCTTATCAGGACCAAATGAAAGAATTGGTTTTGACAAGTCAAAAGCCATCTGCTACAACTGCCAATAGCCTGGTCATTTTGCAAGAGAATGTAACATGCCAAGAAATTTCCAAGTGAACCAATTTCAAAACCAACCAAGAAATCAGCAGCCTCAGTATCAACAGCAGACTCAATATCAGCAGAGACCCAACACCAACAACTTCAACAACAACTTCAACAACAATCCCAACAACAACTATAATCCCAACTTCAACAACTTTCAGCCTCAAATGAAAAATAATGATCAAGGAGTGCCTCAGAATCAAGGTTTTCAGAGAAACAACAATCAAAACCTTCAAAATGTTCCAAACAACACTGTTCCAGCCAACCAGAACTAGATCAGAAATCAAGGAAATGTTGCTGTAACAACACAGCATGAAGGTAACTTTGATTGGAGCAATCATGAAGAAGACATTGCAGATGATATCAAGAGAGAAAATGTAGCATTCATGGCCATAATTAAGAAAGAAACTGGACCATCATCTCAGGTACATTCTGCTCCTACTATTGATTTAACTGAAGTTATCAATGAATTGAAAATGAAAGTAGGCAAGCTGGAAAGTGAGTGTTTCAAGAAACAAATTATTATCAATGCATATGAGGCAAGTGAATTGGTGAATGAAGAAAGGATGAAAAGTTTGGAAGAAGACTGTGTAAACAGTTATAGAGCTCAGAAAAGATTCACAACTGAAATAGATGGGTTAAAGAATATGATTATAGAAGAAAAGGTGCAGAACACAAAACTGCAAGCTGATAATGAATTCTTGAAGAACTTGGTTTCCACTGGAAACATCTGTGGAATTCTAAACCAAATTAAGGAAGAAGACAAGTACAAAGCAGTACCACCACCTTTCAACAACAAGTTTATGCCAAAAGTTGATAACGAGAAAAGAAATGCATATCTACAACAATTCAAAGATGTTTTTCAAGACAAAGAAGAACTTATGGATTTGTATAAGAATGTTGAGGTAAGTGAAGAAGGAGAGTTTGTTGTGAAGAAATAGTTGAAAGAAGAAAAGTCAATTGGAGTTCAAGTCTCAGAAGATGACCTTGAGTCAATTGATTTGAATCAAGATGACTTGAGTGATTTGAGTGATCAAATTACTGAAGAGGAAATTAAAGCTGCTGAAAGAGGAAGAAGATTCAAGAAGCCAGAATCCATTGACAAACTTCCAAAGTATCCACCTGTCTCATCAAGAATGAAGAAACAGAATGAAAGAAAAAAGAGAGAACACGTGTCCTTTGACATATGTGAAAGAAAGAAGGTAAATTACAATGCTGTAAGGCCTCCAAGCCAAGAAGTATTGGAAAGGATAAAGCAGAACAACAAGAAAAGGGTGAAAGAAGATGTGAATGTTGAAAACTTCATCCCTGTTAATCCTATTTTCTCTAATCATGAAGTTCTTGATATTGGAGAAGTGGAAACTATGGAAGAATATGAGAAGAGACAATCAAGACATAGAGAAAATCAGGATGAAGAACCAATGAATATGCAAAATATTGTGTTTGTAAAGAGCAAGACTAAAAGACAAGACATCAAGATTGAGGAATTTGTCCCTTTCTCAATCAAATTTGACAGTCTAAAGAATAAGAAGACCATTGGAGTCAATGAGCCAAGACCAAGTGAAAGGTTCAAGAAGCCAAAAGAACATGAAATATTCAAAGGAAAGGTTTTGGTGCAAGAAGTGTGATGAGTATGGTCATCATACAGACTCTTGTAATGAAAGACTCAAATTCAAGCCTTTTCATGTCCCAGATGAAACAAAGTATGGAGAAGACTTTGTGGTTACAAAATGAAGTATGAAAAATACTTGGGTATGGGAAAAGTTTGTGAAGAGGAAGTTCTGAAAAGTGAGAACCAAAGGCATTCAATGAAAGCCAAGAAACATGTGGATAAGCCTGCTAAAAGGAGTAAATCTCCTGTGAAACATGTGAAATATGTTAAAAAGGGCTCTCAACCATTGAGAATAATCCCTAAAAAGGATACTCAATCTGTCAAATCTGATAGCTCTCAAGGATCATCAAGCAGTGAGAAGACAAGAAGAAAAGATACATATCCTAGAAAGAAACCAACAGAACTCACTGGTGATGAAAAGTTTCTGATGAAACATGGATTTGAACCTGAAGGATTCCTCTGGAAACCTAAGGCTGAAACTAAGGTTGAGATAGTAACTGATGTAAGAGACTACTCTAAAAAGAAAGACTATGTGGTGAAGGAGTGTGACACTGCATCAGAAGACTGTCCAAGCTCAACCTCATTTGTTAAAACCCCAAGAGAGTGTGGTTATGAAACAGACAATTCAGACAATATAGAACTCACTCATGAAGATCCTGAACCAACAACACTCACTTCCCAAGCTGTGTATGAAACTGAATCTGATGAGCTGCAAGTTGATAAGGCTTGCACTTCATCACTCAACTAATCAAAACTTTTTCTTATGTGCAGGAATAGTCCACTCCTCTAAATGACATATGGTACATGGATAGTGGTTGTTCTAGGCACATGACTTGTGACAAGAGGTCTCTTGTCAATTATGAAGAAAAGTTTGAAGGTCCTATAGCTTTTGGTAGTGATGAAAATGGTGGAAAGATTGTTGGGAAAGAAATCTTAACAAATGGAAAAGTTTTATTTGATAATGTGTTTCATGTTGAAGGTCTTCAGTACAATCTACTGAGTATATCACAAATGTGTGATAAGGGATACAATGTCAGTTTTGATAATTCACACTGTTTCATTCTAAAACCTGAGTTTGTGATTCCACCTGAAATGGTTATGATGATGGCACCAAGAAATGGTAACTTGTATGAATTGAATATGAAAGAAGCCTTTTCAAGAGGAGGTGCATGTTTTGTTTCCAAAGCCACTGAAAATGAATCAAAATTGTGGCATAGGAAACTGTGTCATGTGAACTTAAAGAACATGAATAGACTTGTCAAAGGTGAGCATGTCATAGGCTTACCTACAAGAGAGTTCAAGTTGGAAGATCATTGTAGTTCATGCCAAAAGGGAAAGCAACACAAATGTACTCATAAGCCAAAGCTCATCAACTCAATTAATCAAGTACTTGAATTACTTCACATGGATCTCTTTGGTCCTGTGAGTGTGCCAAGTATAGAAAAGAAAAGATACTGTCTTGTGATCATTGATGACTATTCAAAATATACTTGGGGTGTATTTTCTGAGTATCAATGATGAGACTGCAGAATTGATTAAGGGTTGTGTGACAATGATTGAGAACAAATTGAATAAGAAGGTGAAAATGATGAGAAGTGACAATGGTACTGAGTTCAAGAATGGAGTTATGCAGGAATTTTGTATAGAAAAGGGAATACTACAACAATTCTCAGCTCCTAGAACTCCTGAACAAAATGGTGTTGCAGAAAGAAGAAATAGAACCTTGATTGAAGCTGCAAGAACCATGTTAGCAGATGCTAATTTACCTATCACTTTCTGGGCTGAAGCCATAAATACAGCCTGCTATGTTCAGAACAGGGTACTTGTCAACTAAAGGCATAACAATATTCCATATGAAATATTTCATAACAGAAAGCCTTATATCAAGTTTTTCAAGCCCTTTGAATGCAAACGTTTTCTTCTGAACACAAGGGACTATTTGAACAAGTTTCAAACAAAATCCATGGATTGTTTCTTTATTGGATATTCTACACACTCAAAAGCTTACAGAGTATATGTAAAAGACCATTTGAGTGTTATAGAATCATCTGACATCATCTTTAATGAGAATCAATTCAATACAGTTGATGGTGCAGCATGGCTGTTTGATGATGAGAAATTGATAAGGTCCTTCAAGATTTATCCTGAAGACTTTGATGAATCTTTCTACAAGACCAGTGAAATTGAAGAGGAAAAGAAGAAATCATTGGACTTGGAAGAATTGTGGAAGAAGGTTGCTAGGAAAGAAAAGGAGTATATTTTTGTGAAGAATTCCTCATATGACATTGGTGAACAAGATCAAGAAAACAATCACAATCATGAACATGATCATACTGAGAACAATCAAGACAATCAAGATGTACAGAATGATCAAGTTCAGAATGAGGGAGACATAAGCAACCAAGCAAGTGAAGAAGTAGTTGTATCTACTGCAAGATTTCAAGATCTATTTCAAAGACTGAATTTAGAAAACAATGGTGCATCTACTTCAGGACAACATAATGATGAAGCACCAGAATTTCATGATGTAGAAACTGATTTGATCATTAAAGAACCAGATCTCAATGAAACAAATCTTGACACAAATTTGTCTACAAATATTATTGTACAAACTCCTTATGTGGAAAAGAATCATCCTTCTGAAAACATCATTGGAGATTTGCATGAAAGAGTTACAAGAAGTCATTCTGAAATTGCAAACATCTGTCTTTACTCCTGCTTTCTATCCCAAATAGAGCCAAAGAACATTGCTCAAGTACTAAAAGATAATAGTTGGGTGGAAGCAATGCAAGAGGAACTGACACAGTTCAGAGACCTGCATGTGTGGGATCTGGTTGATAGGCCAATAGACAGATATGCAATAGGGACCAAATGGGTTTTTAGAAACAAAAGGGATGAAAGGGGTTTGGTGATTAAGAATAAATCTAGACTTGTAGCACTGGGATGTCTTCAAGAAGAAGAAATAGACTTTGAGGAAGTCTTTGCTCCTGTTGCAAGACTTGAAGCTATTAGGATCTTTCTTGCATATGCTGCCTCAAAGAACATTAAAGTGTTCCAGCTTGATGTTAAGTCTGCATTTCTAAATGGAAAGATTGATGAAGAGGTGCATGTAGCTCAACCTCCAGGTTTTGAGGATCCAATGTATCCAAAAAGGGTGTATAAGCTAAACAAAGCCCTTTATGGATTGAATCAGGCTCCTAGAGCATGGTATGATGAGCTGTCAAATCATGTTCTTGAAAATGGTTTTAAAAGAGGAGCCATTGACAAGACACTCTTCTACAAAAGAAAGGGATCAGACTTACTTTTGTTACAGGTGTATGTGGATGACATCATCTTTGGATCTACAAATGAGCAAATGTGCATGGAGTTTGAAGGGGTAATGAAGTCCAAGTACAACATGAGTTCTATGGGAGAAATGAACTTCTTTCTTGGATTACAAGTTCAACAGAAAGCTGAAGGAATCTTCATTCACCAAAACAAATATGTGCAGAACATCTTGAACAAGTTCAACTGTCATGACTACAAGACTGCTTCAACTCCAATGGACACCAAAGAAAAGATGATTGCAGATGAAAAGGGGGAGCCTGTGGATGAACATGAATATAGAGCCAAAATTGGATATCTGATGTATCTGACTGCAAAAGACCAAATATCATGTTTGCTGTATGTGTGTGTGCGATATTCCAAGCAAGTCCAAAAGTCTCCCACATGAATGCTGTTAAAAGAATATTCAGATATTTGAAGGAAAGACCAGACTTAGGGATTTGGTATCCAAAGAACCAATCTTTTGATCTGATTGCATATACAGATAGTGATTATGATGGCTGTAACATGAGAAGAAAGTCAACCCCAGGAGGATGTCAATTTTTGGGTGAAAGGCTAGTGTCATGGTAATGCAAAAAGCAGACTACTGTCTCAATCTCTACTGCAGAAGCTGAATATGTTGCTGCATCTGCCTGCTGTGCACAAGTTCTATGGATTCAAAATCAGATGCTGGACTATGGTTTGAATTTTCTGAACACCCCTATTCTCATTGATAATACTGCTGCATATTTTACTGTTAAGAATCCAGTTCAACATTCTAAGACTAAGCACATTGAAATCAGACATCACTTCATCAGAGATTGCAGTGAAAAAGGTTTGATTGAAATGCAAAGAGTTGATACAAGTGATAATTTGGTGACCTATTCACCAAACCACTTGATAGAACCAGGTTCAACTTTCTTCTGAAAGCCCTGTGAATGATCAACTCTGATGAAATCTGATTAAGGATGTGTACCTAGTTGTGTACCTCTATGTGCTAACTGATTATTTTGTTTGAGGACACACATAATGAATGTTTAGTGAATATGCTTGATTATGTTGCTTGATTATATTGCTTGATATGTTAACTGTTATGTGCTTTAACTGATTTTATGTGCAAAGTTTTGACATGATTGTTTGATTGATATGTTTGCATGTTTATCAGTTGATGTGCATTTGTGATGTTAGGATGAGTGTTACTGTTATGAATTACTTGTTAATGTAAGCTTATCTGACATCATTGCTTAATTGCTTGAATATGTGTTTTATCTGATCTTCTAATGTTATTAAGATATGATAGACTTTAAATGTAAGTACTGTCTACTTGTCATGATAATATTAAGTTTGATTAAGATTGATTATGTGCTGCAACTGTTTATGTCAAAATATGTTTTTTGTCAAAATTAAGTGATAAAATGAATTTTTTTCTAATGAATTTTGTATAAATACTTTAATTTGGTCAAAACATGAGCATGTTGTTAATGGTGTAGAGATATGATAAGATTATTCAGTTCAAGCTTTGAAGAAGCTTAAAAGAAGGATTTTTAAAGAAAAGACTCAAGTAGTTATTTTTGTTGAAAATTGAGTCATTTGCCCAGTTGGAAGGACATGCATTTGTGTATGTTTGGTCCTTAAATCTCCACAGATTCAAAGGATAGCCATTGACCTGAAAACTGAATGCATTTGGGGCAATTATAACTTGTTTCTTATTCCTTCACTTAAAACTATGTCAATAGCTCTGACTTTGAAATGACATATAATCTCATGTATGTTTGGTCCTGCTGATCATTTGTGGTCAAACAGGATAGCCATTTACCTGTCAAGTTAAGAGATATTGGGGTGATTATATATTAAACTGAACTAATGATGGGAAATGATAGTATATTGACTACTTAGCCAATCATATGAATTAATAGGCTAAAAAAGACCTTAGTATAGTCATTAATATGTAAGGTTGCTTTCTCATGTTGATGTAAAATCTAAGGTAATATAAACATAATGAATATGCTAATCTTTATGTGGAGATACATAGTTGTCTTTGCATGTCTCAAGATAAATCTCTCCAAATGATAGGCAGAAAAGTGATTACCCAGTCATACACAAGCCTGTTGTTATTTGGTCAACCAAAAATGAAACCACTTTAAATATGACAAAGAATATGTGAGAGAAAATTTGAGAAAATATTAAAAACAAGGGGAAGAATGAAAAATCAACATAAAGTTGATAAGTGTTTTAAATATTTTATCAAACAAGAGGGTTACAACTAAGAACTACAAAGATGTTGACAAAATCTGTCTCATCTTGAATGAAAGGCTTTATTTAACAGTAAGTCCAACGTTCAACCTCTATATATGTTTGAAAATCAAAAATACAAAAAGATCCAATAAAACTGTCATACAAAAACAAGTTTTTGACCAAATACAGGAGGTTGAAGTCAAATTGGGGTGATATGGGGAAAGCCAAATAAGCTTTGAGAAGAGATATGATGCATCATAGCACATTGTTGACCATTAATGCATTATGCTTAAATTGAACCTTAATCATATCACCAAAGAGATGAAATTCATGCTAAGTTTATACCTGCTGTTAACCTATCTATGTTGTCATAATAATGCTGAGAATGAAGTATTGAAAAAGCTACTTAGTCAATATGATCCCATTCTTGAGATCTTTTCAGAAAATGGAACAAACTGTTTTGACGAGAAAAACAACTGAAATTTGATCTCTAAATGCACCATTTGCTCTTAAACTATGATCTGTAATGAAAAATATATTTTGACAAAGTGGTTTAAGTAAAAAAGTGTTGCATTTTGCCTTTAATAGGTTGAATATGTTAGTTCGGGTAAGGTTTGATGTTTTATAACCTTTCTGGGCACAAAACTGTTGAATATGTTTGAATATGTATTTTTGGGTAAGGTTTGATGTTTTATAACCTTTCCGGGCAAGCTTAGTCACTTTTAGGCTAAGCTTATGATTTTCGGGCATGCTTTGAAGTGTTTACACTTTCCGGGTAGAGTACACTGGTGTACTCATTTCCCGAGCAAGCTTGAAGTCTTGAAATGATTATGTGTTATAGCTAGCTTTTAACAAGAAATTCTTGTTTAGGGCAAGCTTTGCATTTTATATGCTGATTGTTATTCCAAGCAAACTTTGTGAACTTGAGTAAGTACACCGAGTAAGCTTTGTGATTTGTGTGAATATGTTGTTAGGAAAGGTTTGTTAACCTTTCCGGGCACACTTAAGTATTATTATTTAAGTTTGTCATTTTTGGGTATGGTTTGATATGTTGATGTTTCTTGAGTAAACTAAACTGTTTAGTTTAGTTCTCGGGCATACCTGATGATTGAATATGTGTATCCTAGCTAGCTTAGTGATAACATAGGGTATTCAGGCAAGCTTTTTGAAATTTTAGACTATAGCACGCTTAAATGTTTATGTGTTTTTAATTTCATTCCTAGCATGCTCTGTGATATTTGTGTTTATGATCTCTTTGAAATTACAAGTGTTTTCGTGCAAATCTTGTTTTCCGGGCACACTTTATATTCCGGGTACACTTTTGTTCCCTCAATATACTTGGTAATTTCAAAACTTGACTTTCCGAGTACACTGTCTGCTAGAAGTTCTCTTCCGGGCACACTTTGTACTCTAGGAAGGTTATTCGGGTATACTTTGCATAAGAAGGTTGTTCGGGCACGTTAAAAGATTGTGAAGGTTGCTCGGGCACACTATGCCTCCAAGTATACTTGATTGAATATTCTTTAGTGTGATTAATTGAATATGATTCTTATTCTGATAGAGTTTATGCTAGATTAAGTCAATTAATTTGAATTCAAGAAATTTATACGGGGATCTTAATTGATTCCTAGTGAGAATGATTATTTGATATATTATACTTTATTATTTGTCTTGTGATTAATTTCTCAAGAAATCTAGTATTTCGGGTAAGCTTTCTTCATAGTGTCTTGACTTTAAATTACTTAGCTTAACCAAGTAAGGTTTGTGAAAAGGATCGGGCAAACTTTGTGTTTTTAAATGAAAATTTTACCAAGCAAGGTTTGATGCTTATATTCGAGTAAGCTTTGTGTAAGTGGAAGTATACCGAGTAGACTTTGGAAAGATTTACTTTTCCGAGTAAGGTTTGCTAAACCAAAAATAATAAAGAATTATATGTTTTATAAATGTTTTTAATATATCAAGTGAATAATGTTACTGTTTGACAGCTAATAACTCACTAAATGACAAAAAACATTTAAAACCCACTTTCAAAAGGTATATAAGAGGGAGTTGGGAAAAATTTTCAACATTACTTTTCCCTCTTTCTCTCCTTCCACTGCAATTGCTTACTCGCAAAGAAACCTAAACCGACTTATCGCATTCAACTTTAATCCAAACCCTAACTTGAATTAGCCCTCTAATTCCGACTCGGTAAGCAATAATAATGTGTTTTTCGATCACGATTAGACAATAATGGGCTTTGATTATTTATTTGATTACTAATACTCTGTTTGTGTGTTTAGGTTATAAACTTGTCGAAGAACAGGTTCTTGACGATTTTCTCTCATTCTTCTTCATTTTTATACCTTGAAATTATTTAAAGTACTGAACTTTATGACTAATTTCACTTTGAATATGTTTGATTATGATGTTCAGATATGGCAGAAGAAGAACAACCCAAGTACTTCTTTGAAAAGAAACACAATATGTGTGCACTTTTACAAGTCACACCTGACAATGAGCCGGCGGCAAGAATGATTACTTGGATGGCTCGATCAAATGTTAGTTTTGCTTTCACTAAAAGTCCTGTCATCTATAGAAATCACTCACTTGATTTCTGGAGATATGCAACACTTGTGGATGACATAAATGGCTGAAGAATTGAAGCCTCTGTTACTGGCCATGAGATACATGTGACAGAAAGAATGATCAGAAGATGTTTGCGGTTGAATGATGATGATCATAACCCAATAAACTTCAATACAGCACACCGGATGAGAATATTTGAAGAGACGATGGGTTATCAGGGAACTGTACATGATGGGCAGTTTCAAATGGGGATGTTTCCGATGCTGTATAGATTTCTCATTCACCATGTGATACAGGGTTTTGCTCCAAGGAAAGGATTATGGACTTTGATGAGTCATGATTTAGCAAATGCTACTGTTGGAATTATGTATGATCTACCCTTCAACTTTTCAAAGATGATATTTGAAGGACGGGTAGCAAACTTGAAGAAGGCAGAGAAGGATAGGTTCTTACAATATCCAAGGTTCCTGCAAATAATCTTTAACAGAGAATTACAAGATCTACCCACTGTTGGCATTACACACCTTCTGCAAAATCCTGACACATACAGAAGAATTAGAAATCCAGGTGTTTCTAATATGTATAACTCAAATGTCCCATTTGAGATCTTGCCACAGTTGTTGGACCATGACTTGAATGTGATGCCAGTGCCTGAGTTAAGCTCAGAGGAGGAAAGAGGAGATGATGTTGAAGATGATGATGATGGTTCTGATGATGATATTGATAGAGATGAAGGAGGGGATGGAGGAGCCATGATTGCTGGTGCACCTGATCAGGGGGAGTAACTTGAGCAACCAGAACAACCTATTCCAACACCACCACAATCACCACCACACATTGACCAACCCATTATACCACCAACACCACAAACACCACCAACATTTAGCCCAACTCTTTCTGATCCATTCATTCCAAGCCCACCCCACACACAATCCCCACCAATCACTAGCCCACCTCACACACAATCACCACCACTATCCATATTCCAAACCCACACCACAAACCAAGAACCACCTGAACATGAACCATTTTCCACATCACCACCTACAACGCCACTCACTTACACAGACTTATTCCAAAGAAATCTGGATTTAATGTTAGAAAATGATGAATTGAAGAGAAGAAATGAGGAGGTGACTGATGAAATTGTAATGTTGATAGAGAAGTTGGTAAGAGCTGCATTGAAAATAAAGTCCCTAGAGTAGGAGGTTGAGAAGACCTCAGCTGCCCCAAAACAGGGGGAGAATGAAAGTATGCCAACTGTCTCTGAGGTAAATGTTGAAAATAAAACTGTAACAGTTGTAGAGACTGCAGACAGTTTAAAATTGATTATGAATGCTTATGATGATGGAGAGGAGAGTAGTGAGGAGAGGAGAGCTGAGGATGATGAGTATGAAGGTGATAGATCAGATGTGGGAGAACAAGACTATGATTATAATGATGAAATAGTAAATGAGGAGAGGGATGAAGAGAATGTTGAGACAGAGGATAGAATTGAAAAGACAAATGTTGAGGAGAATGTAGCTGCTACTGATATGGCTACTGATGTCTTAACTATCATTCAAACTGGAGTTGAGACTGAAGAAATGAATGAAGAGAATACTGCTACTGAGGAGCCCATCACTCAAACTGAACAACCAAAAAGCTCTAAGAGGGTAGAGTATGACCCTGAGTTAGAAGCACTTGAGAAGGAGATTGATGACTATGTACAATCTGAAGATGAAGAGGATGTGAGGAGAAGAATTGAGAAAGGCAAAACAAAAGTCAGTGAAGAAGAGCCTGTTAAGGCATATCCATAAAAGGATGTATTGTTTAGAGATGATGCTATTGCTGCTGCCTTAAGAGAACAAGAAAATATTATTAGAGAGACAATGGAGAGGGAGAAATTAGCCCAATCCTTGACTCCAGAAGAACTGGGAGAGCAGGAAATCTTGATCAAACAAGCCAATATTGCAAAAGAAATCATTGATGATGTGGCTGATCAAGAAGCAATTGAAACATTGATTATGATGAACAGAGCTGAGGAAGCTGACAATTCCTTAGCTATGGTGGTCAACATGTTTCAATCACAGAATCAACAAGAAAGAAAGTTCTCAGAAACTGCGGAACCTGCCAACTTGAATACTGACATGATGGTTGAAGGAGAAATTGGTGAGTCCATTGCTTCTATGGCTGCCAAGAAATGGGCAAAGCAAGTGAAAGAAGATTTGAAGAAGAACCCAACTGACAGCTGGTCTGAAAGGGTGAATATATCTCAACCTCATGAAACACTTCAACAGAAAAGAGAAAGACTTTCAAAACTACATGAAGAATTTGCTAAGAAAGTCAATAAGTTTGCCAAGACCTACATGAGGAGAAAAAGATCATCTGAGCAGACTGAGCATGAAAGATCTGCTATGAGAGGAAAGTGGGATGACAAGAATAAATACTTTGTTGAAACTCCAGATGATGATCCTAGTCCTATAAGGGCTGTCCTACTACAAACCTTGCAACCAGGTGAAAGGGTTCAAGGTGTTCCTGATGTACCAGTTAGAACTGAACAAAATCCAGATCATCTACCCTCAGATGAGCCAAAGATAGATGCTGTGAATGTATCAACTGAAGAGGATGATGAAACTGATGATTCTAATGAGAATAATGATGATCAAGGGAAATGAGGTGAAGCTGTCAATATTGAATCTCCACAAGTTGAAATGACTGATGAACAAAGAGCCAATATTGAGCTAAGTATGAGAGAAGCAAAAAGAAGTCATCCATTGGTTGTAAAGTTGAGGAGGTATGGGATAAGCTTTGAAACTTTGGCTGATCTTGATGATGATCAGTTGCAAAAGAGACTTGATAAGGAGAGAGATGGTCTTAAGAAAAAGATGGAAGAAAAGAACAGGGAAAGCCAGAAATTCAGAGAATATCTCAGAAGGCACAATTATTCAGAGAAAGATCTGTCCGACTTCAACTTTGACCAACTCCAAGATTTGTATAACAGTGAAAGAGAAAAAGTGATTGAAAAAATGTGTAAGAGAAAATGAAAAACTTGAGAAGATGGAAACCTTGAAGAAAAAGTATGGAGGCATGTGTGGATATTTGCTGGAAAAAGGTGTGAAGCCTGAGAATGTTGAGAACCTATCTAGAGAATCAGTGTTGGACCAGCACAACAAACTAAAAAGGAAAGAAAAACTGAAGAGGGTCCAAACTGAGAGCTCTAAACAGTCTAAACCAACTGATGAACCTCAAGCAAAGAAAAGAAGAATTCAAACTGTGAGGGAGAAATTAAAGGAACAAGTCAAATCAGTTGAAACCCCTACCCCACAAGAAGTGAAGCCTGAACCTGAAGATGAACCCATAGTTCCTTGGGAAAATGAAGAAATAATAAATATTCTAAGAAGGATTATGATAAATCAAAAGGGAATGAGTGAAGCAGATTTTAATGTCTTGGAAAAGGAGGATTTGAAAAATCTTTTTTATATCCAAAAGGCAGAGTGGGAGAAAGCTCTAAGGGAAGGAGAAAACCCTAGAAGCTTTGTAGATGGAAAATTTGTACCTGCTGGTCTGTCAAACAGACCTGGTATGGCAAAGATGCTGCTTGATCTTAAGGAACTAGCAGGACTGGATATTGTTGATCTTGCCAACCTTCCACCTGAAATGGTAGAGGCAATCTACATTAAATTTTTCAACTTAAGGCCAGGAAAACCAATGAAGTCTATACCTTTTAGGCCTCCAATCTTAAGAAGACAGTCACAAGGTGGAAGAGGTGAATCAAGTAGAACTGCACAACAAAGAACAATAAGACCACAGTCTGATGTGGATCTTCCAAGAGAAATCTACTATGATTCTGTCACTGAATCTCTGAAAGTAATTATGGAAAGCAGATTACTGAGAGAAATTGTTGTGAGAAGTGACTTTCGTGAGTATACTGAAGAACAATTGGAAAGGATGGCCACTCTTAACCTGTATGATTACAGAAACAGAAACAGGTTAGCAGGAAGGCAGATGAATGATCTGTCAAAGTATTTGAAAGATGAAGCTGACAAAGGATTCAAGTTCTTAAAAGAAAAGAGAAGTTGGAGAATGATTCAACTTCACAGGTCAAAAAGGATAGAAAAATTCAAGAGAATGGACATTGCTGAAAGAGACTATATGATGAATGTCAGAGATGAGAATCCAGTATCAAACATGAATACATGCATAATTCTTGGAAGAAGAATGATACGTCCCAACTACACAGTACAAAAGAATGGCATCATAGCTGAGATTGAGTATAAAGAAAATGCTGGTCATTATGTACTGAGAAACTCTGATGGAAAAATACAGGGGATTATTAAGAAAGATGAAGACTTGACCTGTCTGCATAATGAAGATCTGATGGATATAAGGGATTTGGTTATACCAGAAAGTCTTACTCATTACCGAATCCTTAATATCTTTATAATGAAAGATGCATCAGAGATAATCAACAGAAGACAAGCCGCCCATAATGCAAGAAAGAGACAAGATTGATAGAATAGGCTTTGTGATGCAATGTCTTCGGACAGCTTTTGAATATGTAATTTGTTTATGTTATTTGAATATGTAATTTTACTTTTAATTTGATGTGTATTTTTGACTAAGTGTAAGTAACCTTAGAAATGTTTTGGGTCAGCTGAGGTGTTCCTATCTAGGGGGAGATTGTTGAGTCAAAGATTTGACCAAAATGAGATATATGGAAGATTGGAATCTTCTCAACCTCCTCAGAATTCGCTAAGTATGGAACCGGGCACACCTTAGACCTCTGAGCAAACTTTTACTTAGCCGGGTACGATATTTTGTCTATCGGGCAGGGTTAACTTCAAGTAGTCTTCTTCAGTGGATATCCGAGCAGGGTTTGCAAATTAGTGCATTGCCGGGCAAGGTTCACTAGTTTATATAAATCCGAGCAAGGTTCACTTTATCAAGCAAGTCTGTTCTTCATAGCCAAGTAAAGTTCACTCTCGAGTAAGCTTTTGGCTAACCAAGTCCATGAAGCCAAGTGATTGGAAGACCGGACAAGGTATTCATTAATAATAGTGGTCCGAACAAGCTTGATGTATAAATGGAATATCTCTAAGTAACATCAGGCAAGGTTCAACTCAAGCAAGGAACAGTACTCCCGAGTACACTTTGCTAATAAGTTATTTTATAGCACGGAGTTGAAATGGACCATTGAAGAACAAGGTTGCTCGTAAGGGTTTGTCGGGCAAAGTCTGGCAAAGTCAAGAAGACTGGAGTCTACCCGGTGAGTATTTTACTTGGTAAAATACTCTTCAAGTAAAGTCTATCCCGGAAACTGATCCCGGGCACACTTCTATGTTACCAAGTTGTGAAGGATGGCAGAGTACACAGCGTACTCAGAAAATGAAGATTGATGCAAAGCCTACCGGGAAGAATTGTTTTACACTTAGAATATTTTCTGATTATGTAATTTGAATATGTATTTACGTTTGTGGTTTCTAGAAGGAATGACTGTTGGTGCATAAATGTCAGTAGTTCATAGTCTAGTGTCTGTAATCGAGTCTGTAATGTTATTTATGTTTTTGTTTAAGCGAAGTTGATAACAAGTTCGCCTAGGCGAACTTGTTGAACAAGCGAAGTTATGGACAACTTCGCCTGAACATATCAGGCGAAGTTGTCGTGTATTTATATACCAGCTTACGACTTGGTTTGTAGAGTGAGCAGAGTTAGTCGTTTGAGTTAATCGAGTTGATCTAAGCTGGTGACGAGAGTCTGTATCAGTGATTCATATCACGTGAGTTCGGTTATTAATATATAACGTGTTTCGGTTTATTCGTGTGTGTTTGTTTGATTTGCTTTCTGCGCTCGTAACGATCTACGCAGGGATTCCGCACCTGAGTAGACCGAGATATCTCGTGTGATCCGTCCAGGGAACCTACAATTGGTATCAGAGCATTTGCTCGATTGTGTGGTTCGGGATATTCACGCGGGTGTAGAAATCGTCCCGTTTCGACTATTCGCGGGACGTGTTTTCTTTGTTTTTGATCATTCTTACCTCCTACCATCGTGTTCAAGCCTTTACACCGTCAAAAACCTCGTTAAAATCCGATTTACAGATCTGCAAATCTTCCGTGTTCATCAGGCGAAGTTGCCGTCACTGTGCGTAGGGTTTCGGCGAAGATATAAGGTTAAGCGAAGTTATCCACAACTTCGCCTACCTTCTCAAGTTCGCCTAACTCAAGCGAAGTTCTCTACAACTTCGCCTACCTCTTAAGTTCGCTTACCTCAAGCGAAGTTAAGAATAAGCGAAGTTAATCAGCAGTGTTATCAGCGAAGTTCTTCAGCGAAGTTCTCTACAACTTCGCCTACTTCAAGCGAAGTTATCCGTAACTTCGCCTACAGTACTTTAATAAAAAAAAAAAAAAATTTCTTAATTTTTCAAGTTTCTTACTTTTCGGGAAATGAAATTATTTTTCAAGTCTGCTACTTCGTAAGAAGTTCGTTTGCTATGTTTAACAGAAAATTGATCCAACCTTGGAAAATGATAGATATACTGATTATGTGTGCTTAACTAGTGAAGTTATTAGGCTTAAAAGGCTTTAGGACAGTTATTGTATGTCATGGTAGCTTTTTATGGTGCGTAAAAGTAGATGTGATACAAACTAAATCTACTTGATTTTACGTGGAAACTCCTTACGAGTTTTGCATGTCTTCATATATATCTTTCCGAATGATAGGCAGAAAAGCGATTACCCAGTCATACACGAGCCCGTAAGTGTTCTGATTTCCGTGAAGATAGCGTTTCAAGAAACTGCAGTGATCCAGATTCGGGACTTGCAGTTGGTTACTACTCTGAAGTCTATGTAAATGTTTATCATAAAAAAAAAAAAAAAAAAAAAAAAAAAAAAACTTATGAGTTATTGAAACATTCTAGAGTTCAACATATCAAGACTTCTTAATCATGGAGTAAGAAAGAGAACGGGAAGGAGATGAAGAGTAATTACAAACCTAATCAGACACTAAGGGTCGAGGTCAATTCGGGGTGACTTGGGGAAAGCCAAATACGCTTTGAGAATAAATAGGGGCATCATAATCTCTGAGTTGTTGCCCACTTAATTTTTGAGCTTAATTGAACTTAACTCGTATCACAGAAACGATGAAAACCATCTTAAGTATATTACCTGCTTACACCCTGTTTCTTTATGTCATAATACAGCTAAATACGAATCTATGTGACAGTCACGTAATTAGTATGATTCCTGTTTGGATCTTTTCTAAAACGTAGTGGTCCCTATCGAGACTGAAATTTGATCCCTTATACTTTAATTTTTAAAATTTCTTGTACTTAGGTAGTTTTATAATTTTGTATCTGGTTACTTGAACTTGATCGTGTTATTTAATTCTTAAAGGGAAGTTTTAAAAGTTAATTACAAAATGTTCAAATTATAAGGGTTGATTTTGTAAATATAGGCGATGTTGTTAAACAGGCGAACTTGTGAATAACTTCGCCTAGGCGAAGTTAACCGTAACTTCGCCTGTATAACTTCGCCCCTATATAAGGATTTTCAAAGGTTATCAGTTCATTATTTGAAATATCAGCGAACTTATCCTCGATTATCACAGCGAACTTAATCCGTTTTTCATCCGATTATCTTTTTTTCCGATTTCAATCAGTATTCAAGGTGTGTTTGGGTTCTATATCTTATACTCGATGTTCAATGTTGTTAATCCTAGGTTGTTTCGACACCCGGTTAGCGACCTCAGACGTTCGAAACCTATACCCAATTTCAAAACTTGTTTTACGTGTTCATGAGCAAACTGATCGTCCGGACTGCCTTAATACCATGTGTTTTAGTCTCCTAAATCGTCAAAATTGGCCGAAACACCAGATTTTCGATGTTTGAATCGATCTCACTGTCGCCGATTCAGATTCAGGCGAACTTAAGGTTTAGGCGAAGTTATCCGTAACTTCGCCTGAGGCTCAACTTCGCCTGAGGCGATGTTGTGGTGAGGCGAAGTTAACATTAACTTCGCCTGGACCTTTTAATTTTTTAATTATTAGACGAACTTAAAGATGAAGCGAAGTTGTTCCCAACTTCGCCCCAACTTTAACTTCGCCTATACAGATTTTATCACAACTTCGCTCATGGTGATAAGCGAACTTGTGTTAAACCTTAACGTGTATCTAACTTGGTTCGTTTGTTGCAGATATGGCTGCAGTAGCAGGTGCTGGAGGTGCTGGAGGCGATGACGGAGATAATCAGAGACAATTCTTCCCGGGTCACAACATGTTCATTACCTTAGACCCAGAAGCGAGTGGTGTGGAGGATTACCGGGTGATAATCACATTCCTCCTTCGCTCGAGGATATTCCACGCTATCACTACGACTCTGCCGATTTCCTTACCAAATATCGAGGATTTCTGGCAGACTGTGGAATACGATTTCCGCGTTGAGCCCCCGGTTATGCGAGCAACCGTCAACAATCAGGAGGTTCAGTTCTCATCTGAACAAATACGGGTGGCTTTACGGTTCCGTGAGGAGACTAGGGATGACCCTACGGAGTTTGTGGCTCCGTTTCGTGATGGAGCATTCCTACGAATGGGATATTTTGGTCCCTTGGGCGATACCCAGAGACGGAAGGGGTTCCTGCTCGATCAGTGGCGCTTCCTCATGCACGTCATGATTGTGTGTATGTCTGGGAGGAAGGCGGGTACTGACGGAATGGGTGCGACCATGCAGTCAGCAATAACTGCTCTGACTTATAACAAACGTTATAGCTTTAGTCAGATGGTCTTTTATGAGATCGACAGACAGAGGAGGGCGATGGCTCGTGAGCGGTTCATAATGTATCCAAGATTCATCCAGATGATCTTGAACCATGTGGCTCCAAATTTGCCTCAACGACGCCCAATACGATACGTGGAGAGTGTGAGCAAACGTATCTTTGCTCAATGCCGTACTTCGAGTGCGAGGAGCAAGCCTGAACGTCGTCCAAGGCATACTCCACTCTTTGGGTTCTTAATAAACCCGGGGTATGTGCCAGCTCGGGGGGATGAGTTCAGAGACCCTCAACCACAACAGGCAGGAGCAACTCGAGATGTACCTACTGTGCCTGTGGTGTCGGCTGAGGAGGATGTAGACCTTGATGCTGCATTTGGCGGCCAAGGATTCTTCGACATGGACCGTTTTGATCCACAAGAAGAGGTGCAGGTTTCTGCTGCACAGGTTCGGGAAGTGAATGTTACTAGAGCAGCTATGACGGTGGCTGACTCAGATCTTGATGATGTTATGGATGAGGCGAGAAGGATGTTGGTGAGACGAGAAAGGACGATTGGGAAGAGAAAGAGGACAGTTGATGATATTGAGTCAGAAGAAGAAGAAGAGGATATTCACAAGCTGATTAGACGATCAAGACGTGAAAGGACAGGTGCAGGTATGGGAGCTGGAGAGACTTCAAGAGTTGTACGTTTTGCTCCATCCGCACTGTCAGGTATGTCGATTGTTCCTACTTCTGTACAGGTTACAAGCGCTGCGTATGTTCCCGTGGTGGCTACATCAGCTGTCGGCATCCCATCCATCACACTACAGACGACGACTCCGGAGATTGTGTCGTTACCACCTCCAACGCTTACTCCTTCAGAGGTGGTGGCACAATTTGTAGAGTCTACCGTCGTTGCAACTGCAGGGTTGTCGGTCACGATACCACCTGCGGTTACGTCCACAACTGCTTCTGATGTCCCGGTTACATTCGAGATCCCTGCTGAGTATACTCAAGATACATCTAACATGAGGTTTGATTTCGATGCAACCCTCTCAGACTCGGAGAGAATAGCTGCACTTGAACGGGTCGTGGCAGAGCAATCGAGGATAAACTTTATCCAGACCCAGGCTATTCAGCGCCTTGTAGCAGAGAATCAACTACAGTCGTCCCTCCTGGTTGAACATGGGAGAATTATAAATGCTATGAAGGAGTTCTTGGCATCTCAGGGGGAGACATGCTGTAGAGGCGACGAGTTAAGGACAAAGAAGAGAAATGATAGAGACGATGATCCCAATGCATCGAAAGGTGCAGGTGGTGAGTTGCCAAGAACTGCTCAAGCTCTTGGGACTTCCACAGCTCAGGGGGAGTCTGCGGGTGCAGTTGGTGGTGATGAGGTGGTGATGGTTGATGATGATGATGATGTGATCGATGCGTTGAAAGAATTGGATGATGATATGCTAGAGGATGATGTGATGTTTGATGATGATGTGCTGCCTATTGAGGAGATTGAGAAGATTGGAGCATAGATTGTGATTGAAGATGAGATTGAAGAAGGTGAAATAATTGAAGAGAATGTTGAACACGAGATCCCAGATGTTGAGAAAGCCGATATGGGTACTGAGATGGAAAATGATGAGACTGAGTGGGAGGAGCAGCCTAGGTGGAAGGAAGGCTGTGCTCATTGGTTTATTAAAACTAAGAAGCCTGCTGTTCCAACCATGTTCAAGAAGAGTTATAATATCAAAGGCTATGCTGAGTCGAAGAAAGGAATTATTTGTTGGCTATATGATGAACAGATAAAGTTGTTTGTGGTTAAACGTTTTGATGGGATTCAGTATTTTAAAAGAACGTTGAGATCTCTCAATATATTGCCTGAATGTGAGGTGAAGGATTTGGCTAGATTGGGGCTGATCAATAGAAGCGACGACAACATGGCAAGGGTTATTGGGAAGATTGTGTGGAAAGAAAGCATAAAAGAGAAGAAGTTTGAGTTATTAAAGCCGCAGAAGGGAAAGCTAGTGGAAGATAAAGAAAGGGGAATGAGAGCAGATGGCAAGCCATGGATGTTAATGAAGTACAAACCGATTCGATGCATTAAGGAGATTCCAATGAAGATTATGCCTCAAGATGTGTTGAAGAGTCTTAAATGGTGGTATGTTGATTGCCAGACTGCTGAAGCCGTGATGGAAGACGAAGACGAACAAGAAGTGCTGAGGGTGTATGATCCGATGCATCTTGTTAACTTATCGAAAGCTGATCTGCAAGTGTTGAATGAAAAGAAGATATTCTATATTCCTGCTTGGAAAGACGAAGCGAGGAAGTATCAGCGAGTAGTCATGGTATGTGTTAGAGAAGGAGTGCATGCGTGAAGATTACAAGACAAGTGCTTAAAGATCAAGATATGAAGCTACTGCCAAGGGGGAGTCTGTTGGTGCATAAATGTCAGTAGTTCATAGTCTAGTGTCTGTAATCGAGTCTGTAATGTTATTTATGTTTTTGTTTAAGCGAAGTTGTTAACAAGTTCGCCTAGGCGAACTTGTTGAACAAGCGAAGTTATGGACAACTTCGCCTGAACATATCAGGCGAAGTTGTCGTGTATTTATATACCAGCTTACGGCTTGGTTTGTAGAGTGAGCAGAGTTAGTCGTTTGAGTTAATCGAGTTGATCTAAGCTGGTGACGAGAGTCTGTATCAGTGATTCATATCACGTGAGTTCGGTTATTAATATATAACGTGTTTCGGTTTATTCGTGTGTGTTTGTTTGATTTGCTTTCTACGCTCGTAACGATCTACGCAGGGATTCCGCACCTGAGTAGACCGAGATATCTCGTGTGATCCGTCCAGGGAACCTACAATGACAGCTGTCCTAGGGTGGCAGGCCTATAAATAGAATGTTTTAGAGCACGCCGCCTACGGGATAAGGACAAGGCAGACAGACACATTAATTAAGAAATGAATATTATGTGTGTGACGGCTGTCTTATCTTAGTACGGATAAACCCTCCTTCAAGAAACCCTAAATAGATTATCGTTTGTATGATTGATATTATATAAATGGAAATCTTTTGAGTGAATCTTGTTTGTGTTGGTTACCTTTGAATACTAATTAAGCAACCGTATGTTTGTTATTGATTCCGCCTTTAACAAACGGTCATCTTTCTAAATATAGCAACCCGTCATTAACTCTCTTGTCGACACATTTATTGTGTGAGTTATGACATGATTAAGTAAGATCCACTTGAAATCAGGGACCAGACATTCACAGTCATCAGGGGAGGAGCCTAAGATATTTTAGACTTTTGTTGATGAAATTCAGCCTTTTCAGACTCATACATAGAAAGTTTTTCTTTTATGCTCAAATTCTTGGTTTCTTCTCCTTTACCCCTTGTCTCCATCAATCTATCAAACAACTTTACTTGTTCTTCCTCCCATGATTTCTTTTCTTTCGCAGCCAGTGTCATCAATTTGGGTTTTCTTTCGCTGGAACTGGTTTTAGACTGATTTTTCTTTGATATCCAGTTGAATTCTTCTTCTGCTTCTTTCTTACTCATTTTCTCCACATCAGTTATTTTCATTCCATAATCAATTAAATATCTGCACTTGCCACCATTTTTACTAGAGCGTTTTTCAACTTTATCCTTCTGATCAAATGCCTTCTTCTTCATTCTTTCAAATTCCTCCTTCTTGATAGTTTCAATTGTTGTATTGTAAGCAGTCCCTAGTTCTTCAAACTTCATTTGACTCGATTATTTTTCCGAAAAGCCATGAAGTCTTAAGTAAGCCAGCAACTTTTGAGTATCTCTATTTTGTTTCTCTCTCTTCTTCTTCAAGTCTTCAACCTCTCCATCCAATAGATTCTGCAACTCCTCATCAGTCATAGGAGCCAATGTTTCAAACTTGTAACCATGTTTTATCGAACTTAATATTTTTGGATCTTTCTTTTTGGCTTCATCCAACATGGTTTGTATGTTTTCTCAATGAACATCAGTTATGTTCACATATGGTGAGTCAGCTGCATCATCACTATCTGCTTCAGACAAATCCTCAAGAGCATCAATCTTGGGTTCATTCATTTCAGGTTCAACCTCAACATCAGGAGACTTAATGACTTGAATAGGTATTGCATAAATTGGACTTTCCTTTTTCTTTGGAATGGGTTCATATGATTTTTCATTTTTATCATCCCTCTTCCTCTTCCTTTGATATTTCTTTGCAAATTTATTCTCATCTCCACGGTCCCAACTCTTTGGATTCTTCTCTAGATCATCAACAATCTGCTGTTCCCATTTTTCACACAATATTTGAACCACAGATTTAACACCATATTCAACAATAACCACCTGCTTATCTTCATTTTCTTTTTCAGGCTCAATAGTGGCTTGCTTAGGTGGTTTTATTTTATGAGTTTCTGGGGTTTTCTTGAATTGGTATAGGATTATTGCTAAAGACTTGTCTGCTTCTTCAGTTTGTTGAAGTCTTAGCAATCCCTCAATCACTTCTTGATCTAACTCCCCCTGTTCTTCATCCAGATTCTTCTTCAGTTCAGCCTCTTCTAACAAAATTCTCTGATATTCAATTTCTTTATCAATCAAAAATCTTGAGATCATTTCTCTTTGAATCCATTCTCCTGCTATTTCATCATGCCTTTTAGCAGCCTTTTCAGCACCTTAATCTATCATCAACACCTCATCACTAGATTTGATCTTATTGAATTCCAAAGGCTGTAATTGTTATTTAGTTTTAGCAACAAATTTTCCTTTCATCCTCCTTCTATCCTCATACATAGTCAGGGGCTTGGATGGACCAACTTCCCTCACCACAGTTGGTTCATCTGGAAAGTTGTCAATTTGGCCAAACAAATCATTTAATTTTTCATCTACAGACTCATCCTCCTTCTCCTTTTACAATACAGATTCAACATTTTCCAAATCACCTTAATATTCAAATCTACCTCATCAGCAATCTCATCTGCATCAACCATCTCTTCCTCAATAATTTTGTCAACATTTTGAGTTTCAGCCACCTCCTCATCAACATTTTCACCATCAATCACCTTTTCATGCACAACCTCCTCAGTATCATCATTCTCCTCAACATTGTAATCTTGCTCACCACCATCAAACTCATTAGCTTCATAACCTCCATCATCATTTTTATCCTCCTCATCCTCATCATATTCATTAATCCCATACATAGCACCTAGATTTTTTCAAAGTATCAACCTCCATCAAATTGACCAAAGGTGGATTCTCCCCTTGTTTTGGTAAAGCCGAGGTCTTCTAAACCTCAGTGCCCAGGTATTGAATCCTTTGTTGAGCCTGTGCCAACAATGAATCTAGTTCAACATTTCTCTTCCTTGGCTCCTCAATTTCCCTCTTTAAATCAACATTTTCAATTAAGAGATCCATGTGCCTGCTCAACATATTAAAATGGGCATCAGGGGAAGGATTGCTGGTAGGTGAAACAAGGAATGGGCCAGGAATATTTGTTTGGGGTTTGATAGGGTCATGGGGTGGGCTTTCAAGGATGTTTGTGCTTGTTGAGGGTAATGGGTTTGGGTTCGAATGGTAGGTATGTGGGTATGAATGGTTTGGAAAGTTGGAATATGTGGTTGGTCAGTTGTCTATGAATGGGTTGGGGATTGGTAGGTGTGTTTGGCTGGTTGATAAGGTGGGCTGGTACCTACTGAGGAACGTACGGTTTATGTATAGGCTGGTCTTGGGTTTGGGATAGAGGTTGGTTTAAGCTTTGGGTTTGGTTTTGACTTTGGGTTGGTGATTAGGTTTGGTCTAGGGTATGGGTTGGTGAATGGGTTCGGTTCAGGTTTTGGGTTTGTGTAGGGGATTGTGTGTGGGTTGGAGATTGGGTTTGATTTAAGTTTTGAGATTGGTTATCAGTTGGGCTCTTTGTTTGGGTTTGTGGTGAAGCTGGTGGAGATGGGAAGTACGGTTCATGGTCTTGGTGTTGGGGTGGTGATAGGTCTTGGTTCAAGGGTTGGTTTTGGGTTGAGATAGGTGGTGTAGGAATGAGTTGGTTTAAATTCTCCCCCTGAGCTTTGGCACATTTTCTTCAAAATTTTCTTCCACAATCACATGATCACCTCCTCCATCATCATTATTATCATTATCATTACCATCACCTCTACCATCAGCATCATCATCAGAATCTGATTCATATGCTTCATCACTCTCTTCCTTTTTATAAGTCACCCTAGGTGATTCTGGAACAGCCATTATCTCCAAGTCATGATTTATCAGCCACAGAAGTATATCAAACAGAATTTCCGGGTTAAAGTTGCTAGTGGCTGCAAACCTTGTTATCCTTCTATAAACATTAGGATATTGTAATGCATTTAGTTGTTCCCAAGGTTGGTAACTCAGGGATCACCCTGTTGAAAATAATATGCAAGAATCTTGGATAAACCAAAAATCCATCCCTCTCATCCTTTCCCAAGTTGGTAACCAAACCTTCAAATATCAGTCTTGAAAAATTAAACTGTTGGTTGTAAATGACAGCCAGCAAGACATTTGCAATGTCCCTGCTCATCAGGGTCCACGAACCCCTCCTGGATTTAAAACCTTGTACTATACGGTGGATTAAAAATCTATACAAATTCGGAAAGGTGCCCGTTTTGAACTCTCCCTCATTGACATCTCCTTGATAGCCCACTGTGTCTTGAAATATTCTCAACAAACGATTGGTTGAAAAGTGAATTAGGGCGTCTACTGCATCATTCAATTGCAAGCTGGCCCTGATTAGATGCTCTGTAATAATCACATCCTGCCTCGCTATGGTAGCCTCAATATGCCTACCGAGTTCATCATCAATTAGTTCAACAGATTTCCAGAAATCAAGCTGTTGATTTCTGTAAATAAACGGACTTTCGACCTAAGAGAAACAGAGATTGGATAACTGCATCCATCGTATCATCAGTTCAACCGGTGTATTATCGTCCGTCACCTGGAGTAGAGCACACATATTATTTTTCTTGTCAAAAGGGTACGCCATATCTGTACAAACACAAATAAAAACACATTCAGAGTGAAGATTAGTCATAAAGTTCACAACTTTGACATTTAATAAGTCAAAATTTAAAGAAGAAATGAAAGATAGTCTTCAAGAACTTGTTCTTCGACAAATTGTTAACCTACACAGAAAACAGAGATGGTAGTGATTGTTTCGGTCAAAAATTGACAAAGCAACTTTTGATCAAATTAGTGCGTGAGGTGGAGTGCTTGTTGATGATAAGATCGAACACAACGATATGATTACGAGGGAAAAAAACCTTTATCGCAAAATTCTTTGCACTTGAAC
Source organism: Bidens hawaiensis (assembly GCF_021521415.1). Classification (NCBI taxonomy): domain Eukaryota; kingdom Viridiplantae; phylum Streptophyta; class Magnoliopsida; order Asterales; family Asteraceae; genus Bidens; species Bidens hawaiensis. The sequence continues at coordinate 5,951,208 of NW_027491024.1, forward strand.
CTTTTGTTTATCCTCAGGATATCGTAAAATTTTTTGCACTTTTCTGAGGATTTGGATATGAATCTGTTGAGTGCCGCTATCCTGCCAGTTAGCCTTTGAACATCCTTGACTGATGCTGAGGATTTCAGGTTTAGGATAGCTTGTATCTGCTCCGGACTCGCCTCTATCCCCCTTTTGGTGACAATGTGTCCTAAGAATTTTCCAGCCTTCACTCCGAAATGGCACTTTGAAGGGTTCAGCTTCATGTTATATTTGTCGAGGATATCGAATGCGGTCTTGAGATCTTGGAGGTGATCCTTAGATTTCTTGGTCTTCACCACCATATCATCAATATAGACCTCCATCGTGTCTCCCAGTTGCTCTTTGAACATCATGTTAACCAACCTCTGATAGGTCGCACTTGCATTTCTAAGTCTAAAGGGCATAGCAATATAACAATAAATACCTGTGGGAGTCATGAAGGCCATATCTTCTTGATCTGAGGGCTCCATCTGGATTTGCTGAAATCCTGAGGATGCGTCCATGAATGTCAGCATCTCGTGGCCGGCTATAGCATCTACCATCGAATCGATGTGTGGTAGAGGGAATGGATCTTTAGGAAAAGCTTTATTCATGTCTGTAAAATCTACACAAACTCTACATTTTCCATTCTTTTTCTGTACAACCACCACATTTGCAAACCATCGGGGATATTGAACTTCCCTAATCATATTTGCCTTCAAGAGTCTTTCTACTTCCTCTTGAATGATTATGTTTCTTTCAGGTGCAAACTTTCTTCTATTTTGATGGATTGGCCTGAAAGAGTTATCAATTCCAAGTTTATGTGTTATAACATTTTTGGAAATACCTGTCATATCTTCATGTTTCCATGCGAATGTTGACAGCCTTGTCTTGAGGAAATCGAGCAGATTTGACTCAATATCCTCATGAATACTTGTTCCTACCAGCACTTTGACTTCAGGATCCTCGGGATAAAGAGGTACTTCTTTAATTCCTTTTTCTCTGGCCTCCATTACGTCTCGTGCTGGCTTCTGTAATTGCTACGCCTGCTGGGGTTTGGCAGTACACTTCATGGAAGAGGTGTAGCAATTCTTCGCGTCTTGTTGGTCACTGATTATTTTGATAACTCCCCACGGACTTGGGAGTTTCACGCACTGGTGATAAGTGGAGGGTACCGCTTTCATGTCGTGTATCCAGGGCCTGCCTAATATAATATTGCAACAAGATAAACAGTCAATAACACAAAATTTTTGCATTTTATTTACCCCTTCGACATATATTGGGAGCTTAATCTCTCCAATAGTGTTCTTAGTTTATCCACTGAATCCAACCAATACTGAGGAACTGGGGATGATCTCATCCTCAGGAATATTCATCTTTTTTAACACGTCTAATTTAATAATGTTGACAGAGCTTCCGCCATCTATGAGGATCCTGCGAACATAATGGTTAGCCACATATAAAGTTATTACCAAACTATCATGATGAGGATCCTGAACATCGACTCTATCACTTTCATCGAAGGATATAACCCTCTCTTGAGTGAGAACAGATGTCTTTGTTGGCCTGTCAGCCACTTCTAACTTTCTTTGGTCAACATTTCTCTTTGCAGCAGAATAGGAGGTTCCACAGATGTCGGATCCTCCGGATATGAACATGATTGTTCTTGCATCCGTTGGTGGAGGAGTCGGCTTTTCAGGAATTTTCTCGGGATCCTGCTCTCTTCCCTTCTTCCTCCCAAGTAGCTCTTTCAAGTGGCCCTTCCTGAGAAGATAGCTGATCTCCCTTCTGAGTGCAATGCAATCATCAGTCAAGTGCCCAAAGTCTTCGTGGAAGGCACACCATTTTGATTTGTCTTTCCAGGCTCCTGGTCTCTCCACTTTCCTTGGCCACCTGGCTTTCTCACCTAAATCCTGCATGGCACACATTAATCCACCAATATCAAAAGAAAAACAATATTCAGAGATCTTAGGATATTCTTCATCATTTTCCTCATATACTGCATTAATCTTGGGGTTGTCAGGCATGTAGTAAGGCTTTGCTCGATATGATTTTCCCGAGGATTCGGATTTCCTGTTCGTCTGATCATACTTCGGGATATCGACCTTAGAGTTTTTCTTGTCGTCTTCTAGCCTGATAAACCTCATAGCTCTGCTTCTTGCTTCGTCTAATGATCTGCATTGAGTCATAACTGCTGAAGCTGGGTTTAGATTCGGAATTTCTAGCGACTCCTTACTAAACCTGGTAATAAAATCTCTCAAGGATTCCCCAAGATTCTGGGTAACCCTATAAAGATCACCTGTAATTTTCTCAAAAGTTCTACTACAAGAAAACTGGTTATTAAATATGTTAACTAAATGAGAAAAAGAATTGATAGTGTTAGGAGGAATACTCAGTAGCCATTTCATGGCTGCTCCGGTCAAGGTAGATCCAAACCCTTTGCAAACACATGCCTCTTTGATTTCCATAAGGATTGGATTGATCTACATACGTTCTTTATATTGTGCGACGTGTTCCTCAGGATCCGTTGAGCCATCATATAATTTCATATTTGGGGTTTGAAACCGTTTTAGGATCTGTACGTCGCTAATTGATGGCACAAACCGGGATATCCTGTGACTATCCGTGAGAACTTCGGCTATGGGATGGATTATGCCGGGGACATTCGATATCATGTCTTAGTTTCTGCAATTCTCGAGCTAAATTCGAACTTATGCCTGCATCCTGCAAAAATCCTTGATTAGCATTAAATGGAATCGTATTGAAAGAGTTACCCTGATTAACATTCTAAGGAACAGTCTGGGCGTTGTAGCTCGTATTCCCAAACATAGTATTTCCAGGGGTGGTAAACGGAGCAGTTGGAGCATTGGCCTGCATCGGGATAAAGTCTCCCTGATGCACATCAGAGGATCCTAAGGGCTGCTGAGCTTGAGCCAATCCTGAAGATACCGCCTGCTGATAAGGACCAGCCTGATGGAACAATCCTGAGGATCTGGACTCTTGAAACATTCCTGAGGATTCAGACTGTTGGAAAGGCCCAGCAGATGACGCATACGGGTATCCTTGAGATCCAGATAAGTGCAATCCCACAGACCCCAAATGCTGGAAGATGGGGGTCCAGAGTTGTACGTCGTGGTCGGCTCTAGATGCACCAATCCTGAGGATCCTGGAGGAGTGAAATCTAGAGATCTCGGGATTAGTGGTGTGAATTCTTCCACCAGCTTCTTGGCTTTCTTGAAATCTTCCAATTCCCTCACGAGCATTTGGTTGGTCTTGTTCTGGCGATCCATCTGTTCTTGTAGCCGTCTGTACAGAGACAGAAGGTCGTTGTTGGACACCATGACGGGATACTGGGGAGATGGCCTCGAACCTGAGAACACAGGAGTAGCAGGTTTCTTCTGAGCATTGTCAGGCTTCTTCGAGATACCACCAGCAGGAGGGAGAGGCATAGGCAGCCTCGCTGAGGATTCTGAGGCTGCGGCAGAAGAGGAAATAATCTTGGGTTGGGAAGACATGTTGTGGATATTGAGAGTAGGGTTTAGTTTGAGAGTGAATAATGATCAAAACACCGTTTGCCCCATGGTGGGCGCCAAATTGTTTCGGTCAAAAATTGACAAAGAAACTTTTGATCAAATTAGTGCGTGAGGTGGAGTGCTTGTTGCAACGATTCCGACAAAATCAGGTATACCTTAACCAGTATATACTATTTATGTGCTATTTAATAAAGAATATATGAATTATATTGCGCTTATACGAATATATATGATTCACAGTACGAATCATACTCGATTATACAGTGAATCGTATTGGAATTACGATTAACCGATTGACGGTTATTGAAACCCGAACGAATCGGGGATTTCATTATAGACAATATATATGATATTTAGTGATGTTACGAAGCATTAATGCTTCGAGATAAGTAAAGTATAGCACATAAAAAGAATTTCGATTTAACGATACGTCGGTATGTTAAACGAAACCTTTAATACCAAACCAAGCAAGAGACGATCGACCAAGCCGAAAAAGATGCGCAGTTATTAATAATATGATGTTTTAAGATAATAAATGTCATGGTTTATGTTTATAAGGTTTTTAAATCGGTTTTATATAAATTTCATTTTTAAGCCGAAAAACGACCGTTTAGCCTCGTTTTAAGCCGAATTAAACGTTTAACCGAGAAACGAACTGAACCAGATTATCCAAAACATTATCCAGATTACGAAAATCTGAATGTGTGGCCAAGAATGAAGGAGTGGGTCCCACCCCACCCCTTATCAAAGACCGATCGGCCTCCATGGTTATTATTTCGTTTTTTTTTCTTTTTTCAAACAACAAAACACAATCTTCAACACTTTCTCTCAATTCCAAAGGCTTAAACCTGAGTGTTGAGCAAGAACAACGAGGTAATGATCGAGTTATATGTGTGTTCATCTTCCTTTCTTGAGTTTGTTTGCAAGAAAATGAGGTTTCAAAGATGAAAACCGATTCTTGCATGATCAAGTGATGTATACGGGTTATACAAGGGATCTTGGTCCAAGAAAGGAGTTAAACGAACCGAAAACGAATTTTTACGGTTAAATCTTTGTTTTTGGAATCATAACCGAAACCATGAAAGAAATGGCTTGATCGTGAGTGTAACTTGCTTGGTATTGTGGTATGTTGATTGTAGGCTCTGTATTTAGTGGTAGATAAGGCGAAAAGACGAGTTTGTAGCTCGTAGTGGCGGAAAACGAAAGGTATATTCGGTTATGTTCGGTTTTGGGAAATTTGGACAGATTGTTGATGCTTTAGAGTTAGGTCATGTAATTTTACATAGGTGTTAAACACATGAAAATATGAGTTCTGTGAATTTTTGGTAATTTTTGGATAAAGGATGAATATTTGGTGAATTTAATGCTCGGTTTTGGCCAAAAATGATGAAAAATAGTTAAATATCATGAAAAATTCTGGAAAATATCAGATAAGCTTTTCATATCATTTATAAGTCACACACAAAATTTGAGGTCCGTTGGAGAAGTCTAAGTAGGCTTTTCGGTTAAACGAGTTCTAGGGATTTCTAGCTCGGTTTTAGTAAAAAGGGGATGTAAAAGAAGATTTTGGTTCTGGAAAAATTACAGGGGACTATGTGGATGGCAGGGGACATCCAGGAAAAATTTGGGAATTTTCTAAGATCGTTTGGTATTTACGACATATTTAGTGTTTAAAAATAGATAAATAAATTTTAAATATAAGAATTAATTCTGGAAATATTTTTATAAAATTCCCCACTGTTAAAAAGTGATTTGTGCAAAATTTCAAGATCCGAGAGTAAACGGATAATTAATCGTGCTAATTATCAAACTTTTAAAGTTAAAACGCGTAAACCGGTGAAGTTCGCTTAAGCGAGCTGACTGGTGTAAAAAAACCCTAAAAATGAACTATTTTCATATAAATGAGTTAAACAAGTAAAAATAAATCATCCAAAAATAATTCGGATGATTTGAGTAATTTTAACCTATTTTAACAGTTTCCGGTACGCCAAAGACGGAAACGAGTCCCGCGGCCAATCGGGACGTCTAAACCGAGCTATAATTTCACATCTTTAATTAAATTATCAGACAACCACTATTTTCGGGTCGTGTGTGACCAAACTCATTTTTGAAACATAAAAAAAACGGATAACCGTGCTAGACACGCAAAACGAGAAAAAAACGACTAATAGTAGTTGTGACCATGGAACTCTAAACGACATCACAATCTGAGTCCGGAGAAGTGTTTCTGGGTTAACCTTGCCCCCAGAACGGGTACAGTGCTGGGTTAACAGTGTCCCCAGATGTACCGGTTAACTTGGTTAAAGTTATATAATCAATAATTGTATAGTAACGATCGTAGGGATCATATTACAGATTGGACGTGTTAACTGATAATGATTGTTGTTACCTGCTTGCATGTGCTAAGGTGAGTTTCACGAGCCCCTTTTTACTGAACTGTTTTAAATATTTTCCCGGGGCGGAAAGCATGTTTCTATCAAAATGTTTAAATACATACTGAACGCATGGATTTGCGTGTGTTTATAAATATTTGATTGTACGGGAATCATACGGAGTGAGTACAGGACTGGGTTAACAGTGTCCCCAGATTTCTTTGGAAGTGTTTCCGGGTTAACATTGCCCCCGGAGTGAGTACAGTACTGGGTTAACAGTGTCCCCAGGGTTTCCTAAAAGTGTTTCTGGGTTAACATTGTCCCCGGAGTGAGTACAGTACTGGGTTAACAGTGTCCCCAGATAATATTATATTATGATATGGATTTATCATGGTTTACTAAAATTGTGAAACTCACCAACTATTCGTAGTTGACCCGTTTTCTCACATGCTTTTCAGGTACAATTTAGATGAAGTGATTGCTTACGTGCTAAGTGCTTGATGTGTGTAAGATTTGTGTGCGGGATGTCAGGATATATTATAACAGATAGAATTATGAATCGTATTGTATGATGTGTGTATCACCTAGACGGTAATGAAAGATGAGATAATGTAATTTTGAAGTATATTAATGCATTCAGTTTTCTTTATAAACAATGTGGTTGATATCAGAGGTGTCTGTCGCATCCCGTTTACGTTTCCGCTGCGGTTGCGGGGTGTTACACTTGTTGATGATAAGATCGAACACAACGATATGATTACGAGGGAAAAAACCCTTGATCACAATAATCTTACGTCGGTCAAGAATTAACAACGTAATCTTTGGTCGAAATGCTTCGGTCAAAGATTAAGAACGTAATTTTTTGGTCGATTCCGTATACGATTATGGTAATCTCCGGCACAAAAAACCCCCGGACGGTGAAAACTATCACCGTCGACTTTATTAATAACAAAAATGGATGATTACATGCAAAGGAGCTGATAAGTGATCGAATGCTAAGTGTTACAGAGTATACTAGTAGCTAGGTAAGTGAATGTGCGTGCTCTAATGATATTATCAGCTCGTATTTATAAGAAAAGATTACAACTGTTATCCCGAGAAATCCACCCTTGTCTTTAATGAAAAACGTTTCATGCTTAATTACATGGTTTAATGGCTTTAAATGCGAAGTTATATGTTGGACTTGGTCTCTCACATCTTTGGCTGATTCTTCTGGGAGTTACTCACCAAACATGGTCCCACACATGCTAATATTAACTATAAGTGCGAGATTTCAGGATAACAGTCAATGGTTAATAATTAAACATTACTTGGCCCTTAATGCTAGCGGTTATAACTCATTCCACACGTTTTATGTAACCACCAACCGTGTATTTCGCATGGAGTAAATCAACAATTAAAATCTGCGATTATAAATCAACACCAAGAGAGAAATAATACTCAGGATACTAAACTTATCTGAGAATCCTGAACATATTCGGGATCCCGAGCATATTTAGGATCCTGAGCTGACCACAGATCCGACTATAAAATTTAGGCCCTAACAGTGATGATGAAATTAAAGCCCTAAATCCGTACAATGAGTGTCGGAAAACTATCAATTAAAGCTTACTGAGTCGGATTTAGTTGGCTAAAAAAATATAGGTTAGGATTGAAAGAAAAAACGCTTGAGATTTTGGCGACGAGCAATCAGGCAATAATGCAAGAGAGAAGAGGGAAAAGGTTAAATGTTAAAATTTTTCTAAGTCCCCCTTATATAGTGTGCTCTTTGCATTTTGAAAGTAGTTTTAAAAAATTTTTGTCCTTTATTGTGCGAATAATGCAAAAAACCTCTGTAAAATATCTCAGTATAAATATCTTCCCTTTTAAAAGCTTGCTCGTTAAGTTACAATTTGCAAACATTGCTCGTCACAGAGTTTGCTTAGATATTATAAAGTAATTAAGAATAAGCTAAGTGAATAAAATTAATGAAGGTTACTCGAGTATACACGATTTCTCGAGAAATAAATCACAAGGAAAATAATCAAGTATAATTCATCAAATAGGCAACCTTACTCGGAATCAATAAAGAATCCAAAATAATTACTTAGAGATATTTCTAATTGTCAACCTTACTCGAATATCTTAATTTCACAAACTTTACTCGATTAGACTTATAAAAGCAAACAGTTAACAAATATTCTATCAAGTGAACTTTAGCAAAGTATACGCGAAAATACTTCAAGAGTGCAAAGTGTGCTAGAGGGGACTTGTTATCCTTTGATATACAAGTATGCTCTAAGCACAAAGTGTACTCAAAAAGTGAAATTTGCTTGAGATTTTCTGAAATAAATAAGTATGCTTGGAGAACACTTGGAATGTTTTACCAATACACAAGTGCGCTCTAAACATGAAATTTTCTCGATAAACAAAGTTTACTCGAAAACACTTGTAAATTCAGAAAATAACTCCAAAACTATGAAGTATGCTTGACAAACACGAATTTCATCTAAAACACCCAAGTTTACTCGAAACAGATATGTAAAGCATATTCTTACAAGTATCACATAATCATCAAGTGTGCTTGATAAAAACAACTTTCTGAACATCCAAGTTTACTCGAAAGTATAAAATCATCAAAGTATACTCGATAATACATGAATAGTTCTCTTAAGTACAGACAAGCATCAAGCTTGCTCGAATGAGTCAAATATCCAATAAAAAAATCTAAGTTTGCTAGAAAGTTTAAAAAAAACATCAAAGCTTGCTGGAAATAACATATTCAAGGTATGGTGTTCAAAAAGCTCGTGGCTCGCTCGAAACAAGCTCGAAAAAAGCTCGGCTCGAAAAAAGCTTGAACAAAAACGGCTCAGCTTGACTCGGCTCGGTTTCGAAACGAGCCGAGCCCGAGCCATGGTCGGATCGGCTCATGTCTTGGCTCGTTGGCTCGGTGGTTATATATATATATAATTAATAATGTATATATATGTATATATTAATTATTATATATTTATCTCTTATATATGGACTTGATTTGGACATCTATCTATTTGGCTGAACCTTTTTTGCATATGGTTTATTAAATTAAATATTATATGTTAAGTTAAGCTATTAAGCTTAAAAAATTGCATTATTTTTTTGTATTTCGAGCCAATTCGAATCGAGCCGAGCTGGCTCGTTTTAAAACCGAGCCGAACTCGAGCTCAGGTTTTCAGCTCGATTTAGAATTCGAGCTCGAGCCGAGCCAACTGGATCAAAATTTGAGCCGAGCTTAAGCCAGCTCTGGTTCAAGCTCAGCTCGGCTTGTGAACACCCCTAATTCAAGGTTAAAATGCAACACTTTTTGACTTAAACCATATTTTAAACAATTTTATCATTAAAGTTCAATGTTTAAAAGCAAGTGGTGCATAAGGAGATCAAATTTCAGTTACTTCCTTTCAAATATTTTTCTCCTTATATGAAAAGATCTCAACATGGGATCATATTGATTAAGTCACCTTTCAATACTTTATTCTCAGCATTATTATGTCAGATCAGACAGGTTAATATCAGGTCTATACTTATCATGGATTTCATTACTTTTGTGATATGATTAAGGTTCAATTAAGTGCATAATAGAAAAATGTATTGATGTGCGAATATATATATATAAATAAATCACAAGTCGCAACTAAGCTTTAAAAAACCAAAAAATCTATCCTAGTTCACACAAACGGCAAGTGTACCGATCGCGTATAGCACAGATGAGGAAAGTCCGGATATAGAACTCGAAGACACGTGAAAACGTTTATAATTACTAAACTATAACCAAGACTCACCGAAATATTTAATTGATTTATTTTAGAATTTAATTTAACTACTTAACTTAACTGAATGAAAACTTTAACAAAACTTTGAAAACTTTGATTTAAATTCAATGAATAAAGACGTCTACCTAGGAATGAATCAGGTTGATAGAAATAACAAGACAATGGATTGAAAATATTCACGACACCGGTTATAAAAGATGACACAACTAAAACTTGTTTAAGAAAGTCAAATTACCTTTCAGTCTCTCTAACAAACTCTAACTTATTTTAATTGATTTTAAAGAATAAACCGGAAAAACAATTATTAACGTGTTCAAATGACGACTTACCTCTCGGTCTCACCGACACACCATCCTAATGGAAACGAATACTACGCAACCAAGGATAGAGGCAAAATTTAACTTAACCCAAATTAAACCAACTAATTGCACATAAACACTCAAACTTGACAAGACAAAAACCCGCTCTCGCGCGGTCTTAATTTTAACAAGTAAAAGCAACGAGACAATATTACTTCTTATCACCTCTCGGTCTCAAAGAAGGTGTATTTTAACTGATTTTAGATGATTATATTACCCACTTATCCCTACGGTTGTACACCTCGCAAATAAACCCGAAACACCAAGTCAAGAGTTTAACAAGCAATCAATTAACCAAAACCAATTCAATTAACTAATGCAAGAGGATTATAAGTAATAAAAAATAAAACACAGCCATCACACACAATCTAATTTATGGTTTAGTTAAACTTTACATCAATAATTCAAGTCTTGAACATTAACAATCCATTATACAAGTCTAAACTACTCAACAATCATCTATCCTAGGTAGAACAAACAAGTTTAGCTATTCATAACTTTTGGACAGCCACATATACTTAAGAAAACATCACAAACATCATCATAAACATAACCAAACTCATTCAAGATCCAAACAATATCAATCACAAGACAAACAATCAATCAATTGCAAAACAATTCAAAACAAAAGACCAAATCAATAAAGTTAGGGTTCTTGAACAATAAGTAAAGTTTATGAGTGTTTTACAATCAAGTATGGCTGAAATTTATGATGAATAAGGTCCCTAGTAGCTGCCCAAGATCACCTATGATGTTCTCCTTCCTCTCCAGCCGCCAAAGCCCCTCAGCCGCCTCTTTTTTTTCTTTTTCCAGCCGCTGCTATAGTGGCTCTGATCGGACAGGTGGCTGAAGTTAGGGTTTAGGGTTCTTTTCTTGGTATTTCGGGATTATTAGATGATTAATTTATGGAAACTCTTGTTATTAAGTTAATATAATATTATAAAAGGCTTTTAAGATGTGGGCTTGGGTCGGGCCTTGACTTATAAGTTTGAAAGTTGCACAATTAAGCCCCTAAACTCTTCAATTTAACTCTTTTTTCCACCAAACTTCATAACCTACAAGAAAACAATCATCTTTGTAATATCAAGCATAAACAAACCATAAAACTTAATAATTAAACTAAAAAGTAATTAAAACATGATAAAAATGATACAGAAAGTAAGTGTGTTTCACTACACATAAAACATCCCCACACTTAAGACTTTTTCGTCCCTGAAAAAGATTTGACTGCAGTTGGATCAGAATTGGAAAATCAAAGTCAAATCAAACATATAGGTTAGACTTTAAAGCTAAGAAAAACGCAAAAACCGCGATCATCGATATTGTTGTCCACCTAAACCCATGCTTTAATCTTTACCGGGACAAATAAGATCCGACAATAATATTACTTAGTGGTTTACACAATTAAGACCCGCTTATTTTCTGCTTTTACCAGACCAGACCACCCCAACTTGACTTAAACCTCAAAATTAGCAGAATTAAAACTTTATTGCTCCATATTTATGAATAATTAAGACGATCAAGGGTATTGTTTATCCACTTAAGCTTAAGCATCAAAGTCTACCAAGCAGCCATTAGATATGATTAAGGTTCAATTATTAATAGCCAGTGCTCCCCACAACATGACATACCCCCGTTATCAAGCTATACCCCAAATCCATAACCATAGGTGAGTATGCAAAATTTTATCTGTAGGGCTTACATGTAGCGTGTCCCTTGTGGTCCGTTTCTTAATGGTAATGAGACGCGAGCAAGGGGACCCCACATGGCTAACAGCGTGGATGATCAAGTCTGTAGTGTATTTGTACTTTTGTACTTTTGTGATCATGTTTATAGACTTATAAGGGTTTGCTCTTTGGTTTATTTTAAATATCCACAACCCCACTTAGGAATTGTGAATACCCAGCTAAATAGATTGCGTACAGACCCATGGTCTCCGGACCCGAAGCATCCCATCAATACAGGATTTAAGGTTATAAAACCATACGCCGATGAGGTGTAAAACACTAACTAGCATTTTAAGATTTATATCACAGGCTACACGGCATACTCTAACGTTAAACCTACCCAAGCATCATATGATAACGTATTCAAATTTTTTTTTTTAAAACTCATGATATTTCCACTTTTTCATACCAAAATTTGAGGCTTGAGTATGGCCCGACCTTTCATTGCTTATTTTCCACGGACAAAACGCTTTACCCACAAAAGATTTCCGTTTAACCGTTTTATCAAATTTGCCCTTTCATTTTCAAGGCTGAGCCTACCGACACATCCCAAGTTAAGTGCGTTTTCTTTTATTTATCTCATATTATTAGTAGTTTGTAAAACCGTTTTCTGATAAATATCATCATTTCCCACTTTAATGCAAAAGAAACTATAAACAAGGGACATTTTTATTATTATTATTATTTTTTTTCTACAACTAAGTAAAATAAATTCCCATCCCCACATTTAGAACGAAATCGTCCTCGATGAGAACAAGGAAAAGAAATAAAATAAAAATAAAACGTAAAGCATAAAATTAAAACTTGAAAGAACAGAAATTAAAATAGAGAGCGGGTTACTCCCCTGTTTTAGATGCAAAATTCTTCATCAGCTATGTATGACTCAAACGAACGACCGTATAGCATTTCATTCGCGGCCGCAACCTCGGGTGAACTAGTTCCAAAACGCCATCAGAGCTACCACGCGCATAATAATACCTGTAACAACTCAAACTCGCTCGCATGTAGCGGCGTACAAAACAGAAAACAAAAACATAAGAAATAAACATATTTTTGTGTTTTTGAATTTTTTAATTTTTTTTTTGTATTTTTATTAAATATTTATTTTTTTTTTGTATTTTTATTTTTTTATAAATAGAAATAAAACAAATAAAAACAGAAAGTAAAGGGAATCATAATACAAACTCTACAACTCGGGCTGTCTCCCGAGTGATGCATCCATCACGACTATTCCTCGGTGAATGAGTCAAGGTAGAACACCTCGACTGTCTGATCAGTTATCGGCTCTCCAATGTAGTGCTTCAATCTATGGCCGTTCACCTTAAACTTCCCGCTTCGATCTTGTATCTCAATCGTGCCATATGGGAAAACCTCAGTGACCGTGAACGGTCCCGACCATCGGGATTTCAACTTTCCCGGGAATAACCTCAATCGTGAGTTATACAATAAAACCTTATCCCCACACTTGAACTGCTTATTACCCTTCAATTTCCTGTCATGCAGTTCCTTCGTATGCTCCATATACCGAAATGATTGTGCATATGCGTGATCCCGGAGCTCCTCTAATTCATGTAATTGATGGAAACGATTACCCTCTGCGGCGGGTAAATCAAGATTAACCCTTTGAAGGGCTCATGAAGCGCGGTGTTCCAATTCAACAGGAAGATGACAGGCCTTCCCATAAATCATCCGAAATGGTGTGGAACCAGTCGGAGTCTTGTAGGCTGTACGGAAGGCCCACAGAGCGTCATCTAATTTGTCGGACCAATCCCGACGATTTGAACCAACCGTTTTCTCAAGAATACGTTTGATTCCCTGATTACTCACTTCCACTTGCCCACTAGTCTGTGGGTGGTAGGCGGTCGCAAGCCGATGGGTGACCCCATAACGCTTCAACGCCTTATCCATCTGCGAGTTCCAAAAGTGAGTACCTCGATCACTGATCAAGGCTTTAGGGACTCCAAAACGAGCAAACAGACTTTTCAGAAAACGGACTACCACTTGGGCATCATTGGTGGGTAGAGCTTTGGCCTCTTAGACACGTAATCGACAGCCACAAGTATGTATTTGTTTCCACGGGAAGATGGAAACGGTCCCATGAAATCAATACCCCATATATCAAAAACCTCACAAACTTGAATGGCATTCTGGGGCATTTCGTTTCGCGAAGAAATGTTGCCGACACGCTGGCAACGATCGCAACTCTTAACGAACAGGTGAGCATCCTTAAAGATAGACGGCCAGTAAAAACTAGAATCAAAGACTTTCTTTGCCGTAGAATTCACACCGAGGTGACCTCCAGTCGGTCCCACATGACAATGGCTCAAAATTTGCCATCCTTCCTTGACATCCACACATCTTCTAATAAGCTGATCAGCACCAATGCGGAAAAGATATGGATCGTCCCAAAGGTAAAATTTGATGTCAGCAAAGAATTTCTTCTTTTGCTGGTAAGGCATCTTTGGGAGGTATCCGTCAGCAAGATAGTTTGCGAAATCAGCAAACCATGGAAAACCTTCCTCTTGTGCAGTAACGAACATCAGACTCTCCGTCGGAAAACGATCGTCGATCCTAACTCCTGAATCTCCTAATCAACTCCCTCTAGTCGTGAAAGATGATCAGCCGCCACATTCTCGGCCCCCTTTTTATCACGGATCTCTATATCGAACTCTTGAAGCAACAGGATCCATCGGATAAGACGAGGCTTAGCATCCTGTTTACTGAAAAGATATCTAATAGCAGCATGATCCGTATAAACAATCGTTTTGGACAAAACCAGATAGGACCTAAATTTATCGAAAGCGAACACCACAGCTAAAAGCTCTTTTTCGGTGGTGGTATAGCTTTCCTGTGCGCCATTTAAGGTCCGGCTCGCATAGTAAATCAGATGGAAATGTTTATCCTTCCGTTGTCCAAGAACCGCTCCGACTGCGAAGTCGCTTGCGTCACACATCAACTCGAATGGTAACGACCAGTCGGGAGCAACCATGATCGGGGTGTTAACTAGTTTGTCTTTTAGAAGATCAAACGCCTCGATACACTGCTCAGAAAAAATAAATGGAGCGTCCTTCTCCAAAAGTTTGGTCATGGGTCTCGCGATTTTAGAAAAATCTTTGATGAACCGGCGGTAGAACCCGGCATGACCTAGAAAGCTACGAATTGATCTCACAGAAGTAGGCGGGGGAAGATTAGAAATGGTCTCGACCTTTGCCCGGTCAACCTCTATCCCCGCACTTGAGATTCGATGACCTAGAACAATGCCCTCGCGAACCATGAAATGACATTTTTCCCAGTTAAGGACTAGGTTGGTGTCAACGCAGCAGGACATCATCCTCTCGAGATTTGATAAACAATGATCGAAGGAACTCCCAAATACGGAAAAATTGTCCATGAACACCTCCATGGAGTCCTCGATCATATCATGGAAAATGGCCACCATACACCTCTGGAATGTGGCCGGAGCGTTACAAAGTCCGAACGGCATACGTTTGTAAGCAAACGTTCCGTAAGGGCAGGTGAAAGTGGTTTTCTCCTGGTCGTCGGGAGCTATCGGAACCTGAAAGTACTCGGAGAAACCATCTAGGAAGCAGTAGTACTGCTGACCTGCTAAACGCTCTAACATCTGATCAATGAATGGGAGAGGAAAGTGGTCTTTCCTGGTGGCATCATTCAGTCGGCGATAGTTGATGCAGACTCGCCATCCTGTCACAGTCCTCGTGGGAATAAGCTCGTTCCTCTCGTTGGTGACGACAGTCATGCCACCCTTTTTAGGAACCACTTGGACTGGACTCACCCAAGCACTATCAGAAATGGGGAAAATGATCCCCGCATCAAGGAGTTTAATGATCTCCTTCTTTACGACCTCTTGCATTTTTTGGATTGAGCCGCCGTTGCGGTTGGACGACAGTTTTGAAATTTCCTCCATGAGGATTTTATGAGTGCAGAACGAAGGGTTGATACCCTTGATGTCGATAATCTTCCAAGCAATAGCCTCCTTGTGCTCTCGTAGCACCCTCAACAACTTCTCCTTCTCGACCTCGGTCAACGCAGATGCAATGATAACCGGAAGCTTCCTCTCTTCATCTAAAAAAGCATACTCAAGGTGGGAAGGTAAATCCTTAAGCTCTAAGGAAAGAGGAGGACTCTCGACTGAAGGTCGGTCTATCGGATCGTCTCGTACGATCTCAGCAGACACGCCAGGTTCAGGGGTATGCGACTCGGTGTCCTCATTTAAGGACTGATTGGTTACGGCAACCATTTCAATCTCCGGAATCTCCCTATCGAGAATCTGGGTGTCGGAGGCAGATCCTCCACAAATTTCGCTGAGAAACTCCCCAACATGCTCCATGATGGTATCAGTGAAGTATAAGGAGTCATCAGCAGACTTGGGGTGTTTCAGTGACTGTCGAACGTCGAAGGTGACGTTCTCATCCCCAACTCTTAAGATTAATTTACCCTCGCAAACATCGAACAATGCCTGTGCAGTGGCAAGGAATGGTCGGCCCAAGATGAGTGGGACACTATCGTCATCGTTCATGTCCAGGATGACAAAGTCCACCGGGAAGATGAACTTGTCGACACGAACAAGCATGTTCTCGACCACCCCTCGAGGGTATTTCACAGAACGATCAGCAAGCTGGATACTCATACGGGTAGGCCTCGGTTCGCCTAGTCCCAACTTGAGATACACGGAATACGGCATGAGATAATACTGGCACCAAGATCTGCCAGCGCATGGACGACCGTATTATCACTCAAGATGCAGAGAATTGTGAAACTCCCAGGATCGGACATCTTTTCTGGTAACTTTCTCTGCAAGACTGCAGAGCAACCAGCACTCAGAGGAATGGAAGAGACTTCGGCTAACTTCTCTTTGTTTGAAAGAATATCCTTGAGAAATTTTGCGTATTTGGGCATTTGCGTAAGTGCCTCAAGGAATGGAATATTAAGATGAAGTTGCTTCAGAATATCAAAAATTTGGAGTTCTACTCCTCGTCTCTATCCCTACGGACACTCCCGGGAAATGGGAGTCTAGGTTTGTAGACTTTCGGTGGTGTGCTGGGTAGTGGCTGGTTCTCGGCCTGTGCTGTACTTCCTGGGCTGTGCCTTTGATGTACCTCGGCCGGTGGAAACTCCAACTGAATCTCCTCGTCTACCTGCTCCTCCATATCTACCGCAGGCTTGTTAACGACTCCTCTCGTCGCCTCTTGAATCACGGGCTCGCTACGTGCCCCGGCACCGCTCCTTGCCGTCACAGCCTTCGCGAACGCCTTCGGATTTTGTTTAGTGTTACTTGGAAGTGTACCTGACGACCTTTCATTTAGACGACTTGCTATCTCTCCCATCTGACGCTCAAGATTTTGAATTGACGCTCCTTGATTTCTCATGAATGACTCGTGCTCCCGGAATTTCTCTTGAGTTTCCTTGTGACGGGAGTCCTCTCGAGTCATGAGTTGCGACAGCATCTGTGTCTGCTGTGCCATCATCTCCTCTAACATGGGCTTCTTCTCCCCACTACTCGGTCCCTCACCGGAATCCTAGAATAGGCTCTGACGTTGCTTGAAGCCGGACTGATTTCCGTTCCTCCAGTTGGAATTTTGGTTACCTCTCCACCCCGAATTATAAGAATTGAAAGAATGTTGATTTCGGTTTGGATTATTAACGAATTCGACTGCCTCCTCCTGGAAACCTACGGGGCATTGAACAGTATCGTGTCCCCCTCTACAGATCTCGCATAACTTACTTTTCACCTGCAAGTCCTTCATGATCTTTGCTAACGCTTCAACTTGTGCCGCCAGTGCGGTGCTGTTGTCGACCGAATGCATGCCGCGTGACAGGGAATCGACGGTTTTGGTACTCTTAATTGGTGGTCGCTGGTATCCACCCATTGCTAAACCGTTAAACAAGGCAATGCACTCATCCGTATCCTTCGTTGTTAGTAGGTTACCTCCTGCAGCTGTGTCGAGCATACTCTGAGTTGCGTACGTCACTCCGTTGTAGAAATTCTCAACAACCGCCCAGTCTTGTAGGCCGTGGTTTGGACATAACGCAAGTAGATTTTTGAACCTTTCCCACGCCTCGTAGAAGCTCTCGGTGTCCTCCATCTGGAAAGATTGAATCTGGTTACGCAAACGAGCGGCCTTAGCTGGAGGATCGTATTTTTCAAGAAATTGGGTCTGCATGGCAGCCCAAGTAGCAATGGACCCCTGTGGAAGGGACTCAAGCCACAGACTCGCATGATCAACGAGTGAGAAAGGAAAGATTCGGAGTTTTATGGCGTCTTCGGATACGCCGGCAAGATGAAACGTGTCGCAGATACGTGTAATACGAGTGAGATGAGAGTGCGGGTTCTCGTGGAGCAACCCGTGAAACTGAGCAGAATGAGCAATCGTGTTCAGAACGTTAGATGGAATCTACCAAGTCGTTTGAACTCCTATAGCTGGTGGAGCAATGCTGGATCTCGCGCTAGCATCGACCGGACGGGCCCGGTCTGCAACTGTCCTCCTCGGTAATGGATTCGCGTCGCCCATAATCCTATCCCTATTGACGGGTTCAGAAAAAGTAGGAGAAGAAAACGTATTACCGACGGATGTAGATGAACTGGAAGACGGTTTTGTACGACGTCTCTCAAAAAGCTCTCTCTCTGGTTCGGGAAATCCTTCAACTTCTGGTGGTCCTAGAGATCGAGTACGTCGCATACAACTATTAAAATAAATAAAAGAAATATTAATTAGCTAAACTATTTTAAACTAACAAACAAAACAAATAAGAAAGACAAGTAGTAAACAAGGCAAGTCTTAACTCGAGTCGTTCTTAATACGCCTCAAACCGTGTCCCCGGCAACGGCGCCAAAAACTTAATGTGCAAAAATATATATATAAATAAAACACAAGTCGCCTCTAAGCTTTAAAAAACCAAACAATCTATCCTAGTTCACACAAACGGCAAGTGTACCGATCGCGTATAGCACAGATGAGGAAAGTCTGGATATCGAACTCGAAGACACGTGAAAACGTTTATAATTACTAAACTCTAACCAAGACTCACCGAAATATTTAATTGATTTATTTTAGAATTTAATTTAACTACTTAACTTAACTGAATGAAAACTTTTAACAAAACTTTGAAAACTTTGATTTAAATTCAATGAATAAAGACGTCTACCTAGGAATGAATCATGTTAATAGAAATAACAAGACAATGGATTGAAAATATTCAAGACACCGGTTATAAAAGATGACACAACTAAAACTTGTTTAAGAAAGTCAAATTACCTCTCAGTCTCTCTAACAAACTCTAACTTATTTTAATTGATTTTAAAGAATAAACCGGAAAAACAATTATTAACGTGTTCAAATGACGACTTACCTCTCGGTCTCACCGACACACTATCCTAATGGAAACGAATACTA
The DNA here is from genome assembly GCF_021521415.1 of Bidens hawaiensis. NCBI lineage: Eukaryota > Viridiplantae > Streptophyta > Magnoliopsida > Asterales > Asteraceae > Bidens > Bidens hawaiensis. The sequence goes on from NW_027491024.1 coordinate 5,970,399, forward strand.
CGAAACCAAGGATAGAGGAACAATTTAACTTAACCCAAATTAAACCAAATAATTGCACATAAACACTCAAACTTGACAAGACAAAAATCCGCTCTCGCGCTGTCTTAATTCTAACAAGTAAAAGCAACGAGACAATATTACTTCTTATCACTTCTCGGTCTCAAAGAATGTGTATTTTAACTGATTTTAGATGATTATATTACCCACTTATCCCTACGGTTGTACACCCAGCAAATAAACCCGAAACACCAAGTCAAGAGTTTAACAAGCAATCAATTAACCAAAACCAATTCAATTAACTAATGCAAGAGGATTATAAGTAATAAAAAATAAAACACAGCCATCATACACAATCTAATTTATGGTTTAGTTAAACTTTACATCAATAATTCAAGTCTTGAACATTAACAATCCATTATACAAGTCTAAACTACTCAACAATCATCTATCCTAGGTAGAACAAACAAGTTTAGCTACTCATAACTTTTAGACAGGCACATATACTTAAGAAAAACATCACAAACATCATCATAAACATAATCAAACTCATTCAAGATCCAAACAATATCAATCACAAGACAAACAATCAATCAATTGCAAAACAATTCAAAACAAAAGACCAAATCAATAAAGTTAGGGTTCTTGAACAATAAGTAAAGTTTATGAGTGTTTTACTATCAAGTATGGCTGAAATTTATGATGAATAAGGTCCCTAGTAGCTGCCCAAGATCACCTATGATGTTCTCCTTCCTCTCCAGCCGCCAAAGCCCCTCAGCCGCCTCTTTTTTTTCTTTCTCCAGCCGCTGCTACAGTGGCTCCGATCGGACAGGTGGCTGAAGTTAGGGTTTAGGGTTCTTTTCTTGGTATTTCGGGATTATTGGATGATTAATTTCTGGAAACTCTTGTTATTAAGTTAATATAATATTATAAAAGGGTTTTAAGATGTGGGCTTGGGTCGGGCCTTGACTTATAAGTTTGAAAGTTGCACAATTAAGCCCCTAAACTCTTCAATTTAACTCTTTTTTCCACCAAACTTCATAACCTACAAGAAAACAATCATCTTTGTAATATCAAGCATAAACAAACCATAAAACTTAATAATTAAACTAAAAAGTAATTAAAAGATGATAAAAATGATACGGAAAGTAAGTGTGTTTCACTACACATCATGTATAACACTTATTGCACTATGATGTCCCATCTCTTCTCAAAGCTTATTTGGCTTTCCCCAGATCACCCCAAATTGACTTCAACCCCCTGATATTTGGTCAAAATACTTTTATGACAGAACATTTAAATTTTATTTATGAATTTTTCATTTCAAAACTTCAAACATATTGAGGTTGAACGTTGGACTTACATGCCACGTAGTTCGTACTTACAGGCCTTTCATTCAAGATGTTAAAGGACTTATTTTTATGCCTCCACCTTCGTAGTTCTATAATTAACCCTCATGTTTGCATTTTCTTTCAAAATTTGTGAACATAGAAATACATTTAGTTGAATATTAAAATTTTGTTCACATTTGTTCTTTGTCATATACATAAGATGTTTCATTTTTGGTGACCAAATACCAACTGGCTTGTGTATGACTGGGTAATCACGTTTCTGCCTATCATTCGGATAGATTTAAACTTCCTACTCATGTTGCAGCCATCATAGTCACTATCAGTGTAAGCAAGCAGATCAAAGGCATGGTTCTTTGGATACTATAACCCCAAATCAGGTTTCCCCTTTAGATATCTAAAAATTCTCTTGACAGCAGTCACGTGAGACACCTTTGGACTTGATTGGAATCTTGCACAAACACAAGCAGCAAACATAATGTTTAACCTTGAAGCAGTTAGGTTGTAGGTTCCCAGCCGGATCTACACGGAATATCTCGTTCTACGTAGGTGCGGAATCCCTACGTAAGACGTTACGAGCGTAGAAGACGACACACGATAACACGATCGAACACACGTTACAATAAACAAAGACACGTTGTATTGCAACTGTAAACACGTGATTCTCTGATCACACAAACTCTCTGACTCGTTACAACTCGAATACTGAACTTCGTTATCACAACAGCCGTAACCTAGCTGTTTATATAGACGACAACTTCGCCTGGCATGTTCAGGCGAAGTTGTCCCTAACTTCGCTTGTTCCACAAGTTCGCCTATAACAAGCGAACTTGTGAGAACTTCGCTTACATACATAACACAAATCTAACTAACTCGATTACAGACACTTGACACTGAACTACTAACATCATGCACCAACAGACTCCCCCTTGGCAGTAGCTTCATATCTTTATCTTCAAACACGTGTCTTGTAATCTTCAATCATCTTGTATCTTCATCTTTAAGCATGCACTCCTTCTCGTACACAAACCAAAACCACTCTTTGATATTTCCACGCTTCGTCTTTCCAAGCAGGAATATAAAATATCTTCTTATCATTCAGCACCTGCAGATCAGCTTGAGACAAGTTCACTAGATGCATTGGATCATACACTCTAAGCAGCTCTTGTTCATCTTCGTCTTCCATTACTGCCTCAGCTGTTTCACAATCTACATACCACCACTTCAGATCTTTAAGCACATCCTTGGGCATTAGTTTCATCGGCACTTCTTTCAAACACCGGATCGGCTTATACTATATAATCATCCAAGGCTTGCCATCTGCTCTCAATCCTCTATCTTTGTCTTCAATAAGTTTTCCGTTTTGTGGTTTCAACAGCTCGAACTTCTTTTCCTTTATACTTTCCTTCCAAACAATTTTCCCAATGACTCTAGCCATATTATCATCACTTCTGTTTATCAATCCCAATCTGGCTAAGTCTTTCACTTCACACTCTGGTAACGTGTTCAACGATCTCAACATCCTTTTGAAGTACTGAACATCATCATACCTTTTAATCACGAAGAGCCTCAACTGCTCATCATATATCCAGCAAATAATCCCTTTCTTCGCTTCAGCATAACCTTTAATGTTGTAACTCTTCTTAAACATAGTAGGGATCGCCGGTTTCTTCTTTCTGACGAACCACTGAGCATAGCCTTCTTTCCATCTTGGCTGCTCTTCCCATTCAGTCTCATCGCTTCCCATATCTTTACTCATATCTGCCATATCCACTTCCGGAATCTCATGCTCAATATTCTCCTCTACTATCTCTCCCTCTTCAATCTCTGTATCAATAACAATCTCTGCACCAATCTTCTCTATCTCTTCAACTGGTAATACATCATTATCACCTATAAACTCATCATCCATCTCCTCAACATCCACAACCACCACATCATCACCTGTACCGCCAGCCGCACTTGTAGACTCCCCCTGAGATGTGGAAGTCCCAAGAGCTTGTTCAGTTCTTGGCAACTCTCCACCTGCACCTTTCGATGCATTGGGATCATCGTCTCGATCATTTCGTCTCTTAGTCCTCAGCTCATTGCCTTTACAGCTAGTCTCCCCCTGAGATGCCAAGAACTCCTTCAAAGCATCAATGATTTTGCCATGTTCGATCAGCAGGGACGACTGTATCTGATTCTCTGCAACTAGGCGCTGAATAGCATGGGTCTGGATAAGATTTACCCTTGATTGTTCTGCCACGACCCGTTCAAGTGCTGCTATTCGTTCTGAGTCTGATAAGGTTGCATCGAAATCAAACCTCAGATGTGATATATCTTGAGTGTACTGAGGAGGGATTTCCAATGTAACCGGGACCTCTGAAGTAGGCGTAAACGTAACCGCAGGTGGTATCGTAACTGACAACCCTGCAGTCGCTACAACCATTGACTCAATAAATCTTGCCACGACCTCCGTTGGAGTAAGAGTTGGAGGCGGCAAAGATACAATCTCGGGAGCCGATAGCTGAAATGTAGTGGGTGGGAGGCCGAATACAGATGAGGTAGCCACCACGGGAACATCCGTGGCGCTTGGCCTTGTAACCGGCAACGATGAAGGAACTATTGTCATACCGGACAGTGCGGGTGGAGTGAAACGTACCACCCTTGAGCTCTCACTAGCTCAAGAACCTGCACATATCCGTTCCCTTCTTGATCTACGAACCAGCTGATGTACTTCTTCCTCATAATCTGACTCGCTGTCATCATCGGTTCTCTTTCTTTTCCCATGAGTTCGTTCTTGAGTTACTAAAATACGTCTCGCTTCAGCCACTTCATCATCTGAATCAGAATCAGCCACCGTTGTAGCTGTCCTAGTAACATTCACACTTGTAACCTGGGCTACCGAGACTTGTACATTTTCCACTGGATCAACCCGGTCCATATCAAAGAAGCCTTGACCACCAAACTCTGCATCAAGGTCTACATGTTCTTCCGGTGACACAACAGGAGCAGCAGGTATAGCTTGAGGTGCTCCTGCCTGTTGTGGTTGAGGATCCCGAAACTCGTCCCCACGAGCAGGAACATACTCTGGGTTGATCAATTACCCAAAAAGTGGAGTATATCGAGGACGGAGCTCAGGTTTGCTCCTTGCACTGGAAGATCTGCATTGGGCGAAGATCCTTTTACTTACACTTTCCACGTATCTGATTGGACGGCGCTGAGGTAGCGTGGGAGCAACATGATTCAAGATCATTTGGAGAAATCTTGGATACATGAGAAATCTCTCACGCGCCATCGCTCTTCTCTGACGATCTATCTCGTAAAAGACCATCTGACTAAAGCTGTAACGCTTATTGTAAGTCAGAGCAGTCATCGCCGACTGCATGGTCGCGCCCATACCATCCGTACCAGCCTTTCTCCCTGACATGCACACAATCATCACATGCATGAGAAAGCGCCACTGGTCAAGCAAGAACCCCTTGCGTCTCTGCGTATCCCCCAAGGGACCAGAATATCCCATCCTCAAAAACGCACCATCTCGGAATGGAGCTACAAAGTCTGTTGGATCGTCTCTTGTTTCATCTCCGAACTGCAAAGCCACCCGGATCTGTTCAGATGAGAACTGAACAATCTGATTATTAACTGTTGCACGCATCACCGGGGGCTCAACTCGACAGTCATATTCCACTGTCTGCCAGAAATCCTCAATGTTCGGCAAGGATATCGGCAGCGTTGTGGTAATCGCGTGGAATATACGCGAGCGCAGTAGAAATGTGATGATCTCGCGGAAATTATCCACACCGCTCGCATCCGGGTCCAGTGTGATGTACATGTTGTGCCCCGGGAAAAACTGTCGTTGGTTATCTCCACCTTCATCACCACCTGCACCGCCTGCCCCAGCTACAGCAGCCATTTCTGCAACAAACAGGCTAAGTTAGATAATCATCGAGGCAAATCACAAGTTCGCCTGTTACCATGAGCGAAGGTATGATGTATTTTGTATTGGCGAAGTTAGAGATGGGGCGAAGTTGGGAACAACTTCGCTTCAACTTGAACTTCGTCTGTTAACTGTTAAGTAAAAAGGGCCAGGCGAAGTTAATGACAACTTCGCCTAACCACAACATCGCCTCATATACTATTACATAATTGATTATCAGGCGAAGTTAAACCTCAGGCGAAGTTAAGAATAACTTCGCCTAACCTGTAAGTTTGCCTGAATATGAATCGGCAACAGTTAGGTTTTCGAATCGATGTGTAGTTGGTGAATTTGGAGATTGAGGACTCCGTAAAACATGTTTTTATGAAGTTCTAGACGATCAACATGATTACGACCACGTAATAACAAGTTTGAAAATCGGGTGTTAAGGTTTCGAAATTCCGAGGTCACAAAACGGGTCGATCAACCTGTGATTAACATCAAAGACGATGATTATATGAATATATCGACACTACACACCTTGAATCCGACTCGAATCGAGAAAAAAGTAACACAGATTGATCGATACGATAAGTTCGCTTAGGGTTGATAGTGAGTAAGTTCGCCGGGTTTTGGAAATAATGAACAGTTTGACCTTAAAACTCCTTTATATAGGGTCAGAGTTATACAGGCGAAGTTATGGATAACTTCGCCTATTGCAGGCGAAGTTATGGATAACTTCGCCGGTATTTACAAAACAAACCCCTATAATTTGAACAATTTGCAATTAGGTTTTAAAACATCCTTTAAAGAATTAAATGATACGATCAAGACCAAGTAACCAGGTATAAAATAATACAACTACAGAAGTAGAAAAACTTTTAAAATTAAAGTACACGGGATCAAATTTCAGTCTCGACAGGGACTACCATGTTTTAGAAAAGATCCGAACAGGAATCATACTAACTATGTGACTGTCACATAGATCCGTGTTCAGCTGTATTATGACATAATGAAACAGGTTGTAAGCAGGTAAATAACTTAAAATTGTTTTCATCGTTTCTGTGATACGGGTAGGTTCAATTAAGCTCAAAACTTAAATGGGCAACAAATTAGAGATTATGATGCCTCCTATCTATTCTCAAAGCGTATTTGGCTTTCCCCAAGTCACCCCGAGTTGACCTAGACCCGTAGTGTCTGATTAAATAGTAAGTACTCTTCGATCTTTAGACTCTGCTTCCCGTTCTCTTTCTTACATCTTGATTGAGAAGTATTTACATTATGAACTCTAGAATGTCTCAATAGCACACACGTTTTTTTTTAAGTATGTACACAACTTCAGAGTAGTAAACAACTGCAAGTCCCGAATCTGGATCACTGCAGTTTCTTGACACGCTATCTTCACGGGAATCAGAACACTCACTGGCTCGTGTATGACTGGGTAATTGCTTTTCTGCCTATCATTCGGAAAGATATATATGAAGACATGCACAACTCTTAAGGAGTTTCCACGTAAAATCGAGTAGATTTAGTTAGTATCACTTCTACTTTTACGCACCATAAAAAGCTACCATGACATACAATGACTGTTCTAAAGCCTTTTAGGCCTAATAACTTCACTAGTTAAGCACACAGAATCAGTATATCTATCACTTTCCAAGGTTGGATCAATTTTCTGTTAAACATAGTAAATGAACTTCTTACGAAGTAGTAGACTTGAAAAATAATTTCATCTCCCGAAAAAATTTTAACTTCAATCGCCCCGATCAAATCGAAGTTTTCAGGTAAACGGCTATCCCGAAGATCCAATGGATCATCTGGACCGACCACATACAAGTATGTGTCCTTCTAACTAAGAATGAACGACTAATTTTCAGCGAAAGAATAAAAACACATCATAAACCGCCCCGGTCACTTTCAGTCATCTGGTTAATGGCTATCCTCATATTCTATAAGTAGAAATGAGGACCAAACATATCCGAAGATATGTCCTTCAAACTGAGGCAACCGACATAATTCTAAGCGATAGTGACGTTTTTTTTTTTTTTTTTTTTTGAAACAAAAACACAAAACACGGTTACTCGGGATTGATCATCCCATTCAGCTCAACAAGGTTTTGAAATCTAGTTTTGTCAAACGCTTTAGTGAACAAGTCAGCGAAATTATCTAACGTATCAACCTTTTCGAGCACAATCAGTTTCTTCTCAGCACAATCCCGTATAAAATGATGACGGATGTCAATATGTTTAGTTTTACTGTGCTTTACGGGATTGTTAGTTACTGAGATAGCAGCAGTGTTATCAATGCAAATAGGAGTATGAGTGAAATTCAGACCATAATCGCGCAACTGTTGTTGAATCCAAAGAACCTGGGAGCAGCAGTTGGATGCTGCCATGTATTCTGCTTCACAGGTTGAAATGGCGACTGAGGTCTGCTTCTTGCATTGCCATGACACTAATCTGCCTCCAAGAAACTGACATCCACCTGTTGTTGACTTCCGACTCTGATTGCACCCTCCATAATCAGAATCTGTGTAGGCGACCAACTCCAAGTCTCCTCCTCTCGTGTACCACAACCCCAGCTTAGGCTTGCCTTTGAGATATCGCAATATCCTCTTCGCACCCTTCAAATGAGATTCTTTTGGGTTTGCCTGAAAGCGTGCACAAAGACAAACTGCAAACATAATATCAGGCCTAGAAGCAGTTAAGTACATTAAAGAACCTATTATTGCCCGATATTGGGTTGGGTCCACGTCTGCATCGTTGTCTGAAACAGCACCCAATTTATTATTGACGCAAACTGGAGTATCAAATGGAGTGCTGTCCTCCATGTTGAAGCGTTTGAGAACATCATGGACATACTTAGTCTGATGAATGAACATCCCATCTTTCTTCTGATCAACCTGCAATCCTAAAAAGAAAGTTAGTTCACCCATAGCACTCATTTCAAACCTCTTTTTCATGACGGCCTCAAATTCCTGACACATGGCGACTTTTGATGCAGCAAAGATGATGTTGTCCACGTAGACTAGCACCAGAAGAAAATCGCTTCCTTTTCTCTTGAAGAACAGTGTGCTATCAATCTTTCCCCTTTCAAACTCATTCTCAAGCTAGTAATCGGATAGTGTTGAGTGCCAGGCACGAGGTGCCTGATGTAGACCGTATAGCGCTTTACTTAGCTTGTAAACGTGATCAGGAAAGTCTGGGTCAGGAAAACCCGGAGGTTGCTCAACGTACACAACCTCATCGACTTTACCGTTAAGGAACGCACTCTTCACGTCTAACTGAAATACCTTCATCTCCTTGTGTGCAGCAAATGCCAAAAACAATCGAATGGCTTCCAATCTCGCCACAGGAGCAAACACCTCATTGTAATCAATCCCCTCTTGCTGATTAAAACCTTTTACAACCAGCCTCTCCTTGTTCCTGATAATAATCCCTTTCTCATCTCTCTTGCATTTGAAAACCCATTTGGTGCCAATCGCATGCACATTCTTTGGTTTTTCAACCAAATTCCATACCTCCATTTTCTTGAACTGAGCTAACTCTTCTTGCATGGCTTCGACCCACGAGCTGTCCTTGAGAGCCATTTGATAGTTCTTTGGTTCAATCTGGCTGATGAAGCAGGCGTACAAGCATTCGTTAATGATGCCCGTATCCTTAATGCTTGTGTAAACACAGGTGTGCTCATTCAAGCTTTGTCTTGTTTGTACACCGGCGGACAAATCACCTATCACGTTCTCCAAAGGGTGATTTTTGTGAATTCTAGTAGTCGGAACCGAACTGACATCCAGATTGTCTTCCAGGTTCGAAGGTAGCTCATCAATGGGTGATTGTTGTTGAGAGTGAAACGGATTGAAGAATTCCTCTTCTGTAGAGGCAGCAGGGGTATCGACAGCATTTGACGAGGAAGGCTGACATTCATCGTACAGCGGTCTTTGCACAACATTATCTTCCTCATCGTAAATCATCTTCGTAGCAATTCTCTCATCAACTTCTGCACAATCCAAATAAGGTATGTTAAAAGATTTAAAAAGTCTATCATAGTCGAAAACCCTGGCGGGTCCCGTGCTTGGTTTTGGTGATTTGTAACTTGTGATATCAGTGTTACACACCACCTCAACCTTGCTGGTCGATGTATTAAAGACTCATCTGTTGGGAGTCCCAACAACATATCCGACTAAAATTCCTTCGTCGGCTATTTCACCAAATTTAGAATTTGTCTTTAATATAGAACACGGGGACCCGAATGGTTCGAGACCACTCAAGTTGGGCTTTCTCCCATGCATAAGTTCATAACATGTTTTATTCAATCTTTTAACAGTTAACACTCTATTAAGGATATAACAGGCTGTTGCAACAGCTTCAGCCCAAAACACCACAGAAAGTTTCGAATCAGCCAGCATGGTTCTGGCTCCTTCAATTAACGTTCTGTTCTTCCTCTCACCCACTCCATTTTGTTGCGGAGTAAACGGAGCGCTGTACTGGTGTTCAATCCCTTTCTGTAAGCAGAAGATCTCCATCTCATAGTTTTTGAACTCTGTCCCATTGTCACTCTTGATGTATTTAACTCTTTTCCCCATGATATTCTCAACCTTGGTAATCAAATTTTTTACCATCTGAACCGTTTCATCCTTTGACTTCAGGAAATATACCCAAGAGTATCGAGAGTAATCATCAGTGATCACCAAGCAGTATGATGTTCCACCTAGGCTTTTTACATTCATGGGACCGAAGAGATCCGTGTGAAGTAGTTCTAGGGTACTGACTATTGAATTAATCTTCTTGGTGTGATGGGATTTCTTGTGTTGCTTTCCCTTTTTGCATGATAAGCATTGGTCTTCAAAGTTGAAATTCTTCAAGGGAACACCCAGCACAAGCCCATTCTTGACAATGTAGTTCATTTTTCGAAGATGAATATGACCCATTCTCCTATGCCATAACTCGGACTCCGATTCAATTGCTTTTGACAGAAGACACGATTCTTCTGTTGCCATCTCAATCGACCTCATGTCCATAATATACGTATTCTTTTCTCTTGGAGCTTTCATAACAATCCAATCCTCTGGTATCTTGAAACCAGGATACAGCACGATCGCCTCATTCTTGGTAAAGTGCACGGTGTACTCTTTGTCACAGATCTGCGATACACTCAGCAGATTATGCTTCAACTCTTCAACGAAATTCACTTTCTCTAAAGTCATTTTTCCATTCGTCACCGTCCCAATTTCTGTAATCCTTCCACCGCTCTCTCCAGCAAAACTCACTCTTCCTCCCTGAACAGGTTTCCATTCGTGTAACAAATTCTTGTTACCCGTCATGTGCCGGGAACAGCCGCTATCCACAACCCATAGATTGTTTGCAGCCCTGTTCAACTGTTCCTGCACGATTAAAGCAGAGGATTAAAATCTGGGGACCTAAGACCTATTGGTCTTGGGTCGATACATCCGTACTTTGGCTGTCCAAAGTTAGTATTAGTATGATTTCTGTAAGTCCTAACAGGATACCATCTTGTAGATTGACTATGAGGCCATCCAATCCTTCGTGAATTAAATGAATTATTACTTATGGTTTGGTTGTTAGCAGGGAAAAACTGAGATCGATTTCTTTGAAAACCTGGATTAGTCCAATGTCTGAACTTTGATGAGTTTTCATTTTTACCATTATATTGATTACTGTTAGTTCTGTTCTCAGTTTTTGAAGGTCTCACACCTCTGAATCTCTGCTTCAGAGGGCAATCAGCAATCAGGTTTCCTATTTGATTGCATCTGAAACAACTTCTGTGTTCAACTTTCTTATCAATAGTTGTTTTAGATGTTGAGGCTGCATTACTGCCCGTTTGTCTCACATATGGTGGGACATACGGGTTTAGTGGAGACTTCTTTTCAGTTGTTTTATTTTTCTCTCCACACTTTGGTAACACTGCCTCTTGTTTTGTCTCACTCGACTCGGATGACTTGTCCGAGTTTGATGAGACAGGACTAGGAGCAGAAATCTTAACACTCGTAACAGGCTTACTCGTTTCGCCTTTACTAACTTCTGGATCTTTAATAGTAACCTTAACCGGAACTGTCTGACCAAAATCAACGTCAACAGATTTCTGATTACTAGGATCATAAGTATAATTATGATTGTAAGGTGGTGGAACTTCATGATATCCAATTCCTCCCCTTTTAACTGGGGAACCTTAATCACTAACGAGGTGATCAAGTATAGCGGAGGAATTTCTGAATTGCTCAAGTTTTCTGTTAAGTTCCACCACTTTCACCTGGTGATCAGCTATCTGTTTATCCCTTTCAGCTATTAGTTTGGTTTTCTCTTCTAACACTTCATAGCTAAGATCAATTACTTGTATTTTCTCAGCTAGACTTGCTTTAAGACTTCTGATATCTTTCTCACTAGCTTTTATTTTTACCTTGTAACTATTTTCTCTAGCTTTAGTGAAATGATGATCTTCTTTTAATGTTTTAAATTGAGCATCCAAACTAACAAACTGATCAGTTATAGTTGTCAATTGTTCAGACAGATTTTCACATTTAGTACAAGGGAGTTTAGTACTTACCTCGGAGAGCTGGTCTGTCACTTCTGCCATGTAAGCTTCATTTTCTCCAGTCACTTTCTCACTTCCTGCAGTTTCGATGTTCGCTAAATTGGCATGTTTGAACACTTCCTCAACATGCAGATTCCAGTTGTACTCCCCGTTCTGTCTGGATATCATCGCTCTATTATCATTACCACCCCCACTCTGTTGTGTAGACCTGTTCTGACTGCGTTCTACACGTTCATTTGTGCACTCTTTTGCAAAGTGGCCATTCTGCTGACAGTTGTAACAGCGAACCTTCGACTTATCAAACCCTGGTCTTTCACCAACAAACTTTCTACCTGTCTTCTTCATAAACCTCTTCACCCTTCTTACAATCATCGCCATCTGCCCCTGCAGATCCATCTCTTCCAGATCATCAGCATCGATCTGATCATAGTCTTCGTCCAAAATTGCAGGATCAACAATCTTACCCTGAATGTAATTTTTATACGAAGCAATGAAAGATGCATAGAGAGCAAACTACTGTTCAGTAGATTTAACACTCATGGGCATCTTCGAGTAGTTGTTATTAGGAACACTTGAAGAGAAACTACTCTTGGTTGCTTGAGGTTTAGAAGCATTATTTCCACCAGCTACAAAGCACACATCACCATTCATGTTGAGAGATACATGACCTTCATGTGTTGAATTAGCACCCGACTCTCCCTTTGAGTAGTAAGCAGATGATTCAGACTTCGAACTTGAACTTGAGTTAACTTTTGCACCATACATTCCCGGATCTTGAACCTGATCAGTAGGTGTCTCTTTTCGAACCATGTTTAGTTTAAAAGTTCGTAGCTTGTTAACTGTTGTTTCCAAGTCATAGTCTGCAAAGTCTTTGTCTTCTCTCATCAACACAGTGTACATCTCCCATTTCGGTGGGAGAGCATCAAGAAGCTTTTCAACGATCTCATCTTCTTTGTAAGCAATTGAATAATTGCAGAGTTCTGTCATCAGGTGATAATATCTCGTGATGATATCATCAAGTGATTCATTCTTCAAGTACTTGAACACCGAGAATTGGGTTTTAAGTAGTTTAATCTTTGATGCACGAATCCCCACATTACCCTCAAAACGGTTTTCAAGTGCTTCCCAAAGCTCTCTGGCAGTTTTATACTTCCTGAAGGTGTGAAGAATCTCTTGTGGAAGAGCCATAGTTATCGCAGCATGAGCTTTGCTTTCAGCCTCATACATTTTCTTCTCTTCTTCTTCCATCTTGTTGTATTTCTTTATCTGTTCACGACCCTCATACAAAGCAGTTGGTGGAATGTACCCATCTTGTATGCATACCCACATCTTAGCATCTTGGTATTTGACATACTGTTCAAACCGATCTTTCCACGCCACAAAGTCGGTTATTTGGTGCATCTTTGGTGCCTTAGTAGCTGAACCCGCTTCTAATTCCATCTTGACCAGTTCCGTAATGTTTATTGAAGATATCTTTTACCAAACTAAAACACAAAGAAATCCGAAAAATAAAGATTTTTATTCTTAACAGTACTGTAGGCGAAGTTGTGGATAACTTCGCTTAAGTCTTAACTTCGCTGATTTCTTAACTTCGCTTTCTTTCTTAAATTCGCTTGATTTGGCGAAGTTGAGAATAACTTCGCTTGAGTTAAGCGAACTTAGGAGGTAGGCGAAGTTGTGGGTAACTTCGCTTGAGATAAGCGAACTTGTGAGGTAGGCGAAGTTGTGGATAACTTCGCTTAACCTTATATCTTCGCTGAAACCCTACGAACAGTAGCGGCAACTTCGCCTGATGAACACGATGTTTTTGCAGGTTTGATTTCTGGGTTTTGCGAGGAATGTGAAGGTGTTATGGGTTGTTTTTGATGGTGGGAGGTGAGTAGGACACAAAAACTCGGTAAACTCGTCCCGCGAATAGTCGAACGGAACGATTTCTACACCCGCGTGATAATCCCGAACCACACAATCACGAGCAAATGCTCTGATACCAATTGTAGGTTCCCAGCCGGATCTACACGGAATATCTCGTTCTACGTAGGTGCGGAATCCCTACGTAAGACGTTACGAGCGTAGAAGACGACACACGATAACACGATCGAACACACGTTACAATAAACAAAGACACGTTGTATTGCAACTGTAAACACGTGATTCTCTGATCACACAAACTCTCTGACTCGTTACAACTCGAATACCGAACTTCGTTATCACAACAGCCGTAACCTAGCTGTTTATATAGACGACAACTTCGCCTGGCATGTTCAGGCGAAGTTGTCCCTAACTTCGCTTGTTCCACAAGTTCGCCTATAACAAGCGAACTTGTGAGAACTTCGCTTACATACATAACACAAATCTAACTAACTCGATTACAGACACTTGACACTGAACTACTAACATCATGCACCAACATAGGTACATTAGAGATCCAATCTTTGCTCTGTATTCATGTTCATCAACATGCTCTCCCTTTTCATCAGAAATCATCTTCTCATGGGTGTCCATTGGAGTAGAAGCAGTCTTCAAATCTTGACATTTGAACTTGTTCAAGATGTCTAAGTACTTCGGCCGAGCAAGGCTCAACTAAGAACAAGCTACAATGTTACCAGCACACTTAGGTTTGTTCAATAAGTTAAAGTTAACAAATGGTTGAAGGGATCTCTAAAGAACAAGTTTGCTCGTAGGACTATATCGAGCAAAGTTTGATATGGTCAAGAGGATTGCAGTCTGCTAGATGGATATTTTCTAAGGAAAATATTCTAAGTAAAGTTTGTCCGGATAGTTGTTTACCAGCACACTTTATGGTTACCGGGTCTGCTCGAAGAAGACAAAAGGTGCAAAGCTTGCTTGAAGACCTGTTTACACTTAAAATCTTTAGTATTTCATTTGAATATGTAATGTCACTATCATTAGGGTTTCTAGAAGGAATGTCAGGTGTCAGGGCTGGCCTATAAAATGAATATTATAGGCACGCCTATGATACACCTAGAACTTACACCTGATTGTGATTTTGACTGCCGACTTATTGCTACACGAAAATCTGCCATAATATCCAAACATTCCATTCTGAAACCCTAATCAATTTTCATTGTATCTGACAAAATACTAGTAGAAATCTTTTGAGTTACAATGTGTGTTTGTTACCTTTGTGTCTATTAAGCAACATTTAGTATGTTAGTGTTTCCGCCATTAATATTCTATTGTTCTTACCGTAAATAGAAAGTCTTTAACCCTATTGTCGTCACTAACGTGTGGGTTACGACAGTAAGATAGTGAGTGATTGAGCGATATATACGGGGCCGACAAGTGGTATCAGAGCTTATTTATGCTATTTGGGTGAATAACTGTTGTTGAATATTGCTAATCTTGAAGATGAAGAGTGACGTCAACTGACAACAGTTCCATTGAGTTGTGACGTCAGCTGTCTTGTTCTTCATTTCTACCAGATCTGCAATATTTGTTAGGTTCAAAAGTGTCTTCTTTCTCTTATCTATATTAAAGTTTTAATTTTTATTATAGATCCTGCTCCATTCCATCTAGATATATCAGATCTGAGGATTTTATCCACAGATATGATTATTTTTCAAAAGAGTGTTTAAGTTGTTTTTGTTTAAGTTTATCAAATTTTCTCAGTTTTTCAAACTATTTCAAAAATACCAAAAAGATGCCAGTTTCTCAGGATGAGCAAGACGTGTCTACTAACAAAATACCTAGATAGTACGGACATGAAAACTATATCAAATGGAAAGTGCTGTTTGAAGCCGCAGTTTGCTATAACGATGTTGAGATGTGGCATTCTATCAAGAACGGACCCTATGTACCAGATGGAACCAACAACAATCCAACTGTTGAGGCTAGAATGAAGAAGAAGGATGATAGAGCCTTAGCCATGATAAACTTGGGCTTATCTTAGGAAATTCTGACCAAAGTTGCTCACCATACAACAGCTAAAGCCATGTATGATGCTTTGTTGGAGATGTTTGATGGAAACACAAAACTGAAGAATATCAAGAAAGAAAGGCGAAGCAACAACTTGACCGATTTAAGTATAAAGATGGTGAAAGACTGAAGTCTATATTGGAAAGATTCCTGACAATTGTCAGTGAAATTAGGATAACTGATTATGTTGTCACAGACTCTGAATACAATATTGCTTTCATCCTTTTCAAAAGAATGGTATACTGCCAGCAAATTCATTAGGCAGAAAACAAACTTTTCAGAACTTAAACTTGATGATGTGATATGCTTCCTGAAAGCAGCAGAGATTGAAATGATTGAAAATGAAATGATCAAGGAAGACAGACACTGCTTTCAAGTGACCAATGCACTCATTGTACCCATGGAAAACTTGTCCACAAAGAATCAACAACAAATTCCAATAACAGAAGAACCAAGTGAGCATGGTGGTGATACACCAAGGATTTTTGTTGTTGGAAGTTCAAGTAATCAAGGTGGCAATCAAGATTCAATGTCCAGCTGATTGATGATAATGACAAATCTTCCATGTCAAGTGGGCATGCTCCTTATAATGGTGGAAATGCTAATCAAGGAAATGAGTACCAAGCCTTATTCTCAATGATTACTGATTCATATAATACCTTTGTTGCCAAGAATCCGATCCATACCAGTTTTGTTCAAGAAGGCCTTGAGAAAATTGATGCAGATGACTTAGAAGACATGGATCTAAAATGGCAGGAAACTATGTTGGCATTGAGAAGCAAAAGACTCTTCAACAGAACTAGGAGATCATTGGTGTCAGGACCCAATGATAGAATTGGATTTGACAAATTCAAGGCTATCTGCTACAACTGTCAGTTACATGGTCACTTTGCTTGGGAATGCAATCAACCAAGGTAATTTCATAACAACCAGTCAAGAAACCAATATCAGTACCAGAACCAAAATCATGGTCAGCAAAGAAACTTTAACAACAACTTCAACAACCACCAAGCACAGAACCATCAGCAAGTCGTTCCCCAGAGTCAGAACTTTCAAAGAAACAAACCTCCACAAGCTCCAGCAAACACCACAGAAACAATATCAATCAACCTAGAAACCAAGAAAAAGTTGCATTGGCTGCTCAACAATAGGATGGAGAATTTTATTAGAGCAATCACGCCAGTGATATTGAAAAGGCAAATGCAGCATTTATGGCTAAAATTGAGAATGAAGCTGAATCATCTACATCTCGAGTGCATTCAAACTCAAAACTTGATTTACTTGAATTGATTGAATCACTAAAAATGACAGTTGGTAAGCTTCAAAGTGAATGCTTTAAAAAGCAAAGTATGATTAATGTGTATGAGACTAGTGACTTGACCTATGAAGAGAGAAACAAAAGTCTTGAACAAGACTGTATGGATAGCTATATGGTGCAGTCTAGGTATGTCACTGAGATAAATGGGTTGAAGAAGATGTTTATGGATGAAAAACTGAAGAACACCACACTTCAAATTGAGAATGATCTCCTTAAAAATCTAGTTTTAACTGGAAACATTTGTGGGAAGTTAAACAAGATGATAGAAGAAGATAAATACAAGGTTGTTCCTCCACCTTTCAATGACAATTACTCATTGAAGGTTGATAAGGAGAAAAAAGAAGCATACCTTAACAAGTTTAGAAATGTGTTCAAAGAAAAGGAAGAATTCCTTGAAAATTATAAGTAGGTGGATGTTGATGACAAGGGAGAGTTTGTGATGAAAGAAGTGAAAGAAGAGAAGAATGTTGGTATTCAAGTGTCAGAGGATGACTTTGATGAAGAATGTTTAAACAAAGATGACTTGAGTGATTCAAGTGATCAATGTTCAAATGATGATGGTTCAAAGGACAAAGGAAAAGGTAAGTCAAGTCCACCAAGCATGATTCCAGTGCTACCCAACATCACACCCAAGATGAGAAAACATCATGAACAAATGAGAAAGGAACATGTGTCATTTGACATATGTGGTGGATCAAAGGGTAATTACAATGCTGTGAGAGCTCCAAGCAAAGAAGCAATGAAAGAGAAAACGGTTAATAACAAGAAGAAGACTGAAGAAACTTTGACCAGTAATCAGTTTATTCATGTATACCCTATTTTCTCAAATCAAGAGCTGTTTGATGTTGGAGAAGTAGAAAGTGTGGAAGAATATGAGAGAAGACAGTCAAGATTTAGAGGAAATTTAGATGATGAACCAATGAATTTGGAAAGAATAATCTCTGTGAAAATTTCAGTTGAAAAGCAAGACATCAAAATTGAAGAACTTGTACCATTCTCAATTGACTTTGATGGGTTCAAAACTCAGAAGACGATTGGTATTGAGCCTCCAATACCAAGTGAAAGATTCAAGAAGGGAAAGTCAAATGAGAGCTTCATGGGTAAAGTTTGGTGCAAACATTGTGATTAGTATGGTCATCACACTGATTCTTGTCATGAAAGGTTTACATTCACACCAATTCATGTCCCAAATGAAACAATGTTTGGACAATATTTTGGTTACTACAAGGAGAAGTATGATGAATATTTGGGCAAGGGAAAGAAGCCAACTGATAAGGTAGTGAAGAAAGTTGAAACAAAAGGTGAAAAGAGGATTGAGACTGTTGACAAGAAAGTGAAGAAGAATGTGGTTCGACAAGTGAAAAAGAAAATTTAAGTGAACACACAACCCATCAGAATTGTCTTAACAAAGACCCCAAGTCTTTGAAGTCTGATACGTCAAATAGGTCACCAAGAGTAGAAAAGAAGGATAAAAAGGTTGTGTTCTCATAGAAGGTGCCAATAGAGCTAAATGGTGATGAGAAATTTTTGTTGAAACATGGGTTTGATCCCCAAGGATTCTTTTGGACACCAAGAAGTGAAACAAACGGGACATGTGAAACAATAGTGAAAAGTGTGAAGAAAGAATATGTCATTGAAGAATGCAAAAGCATTATTCCATATGCGAAATCCCCATATGAGTCTGGTTATGATTCAGATGATTCAGATGAATCATGTGAAGTTGTTTATGAAGATCCCAAACCCCATGCAACAACTGTCACTGTTATTGATGATTTGCAAGCTGATGATGCTTGTATTTTATCATCTAACTAATCAATTTTCTTTAATTTGTGCAGGAACAGTCCAGACTAGTCAATAATGTACGGTATATGGACAGTGGATGTTCCAGGCACATGACATGTGACAAGAGGTCTCTAGTGAACTATGATGAAAAATTTTAAGGACCTGTTGCATTTGGGAGTGATGAAACTAATGAGGAAGAAAGGAGGAAAGCAAAGGGGAAATTAGTTGCTGAAAATGAAGATCAATTGCAACCCCTGAAAACTCAAACAACAAAATCTATTGATGACATCTTAGACGTTGATGAAACTGCTGAAAAAGCTGCCAAAAGGCATGACAATATCTTGGATGAAATGATACAAATAGAAAGGATTACAAGATCCTTGACTGATAAGGAGATTGAACAACAAGAAATTCTATTAGAGGAGGCTGAGATTAACAAGAATTTGAATGAAGAACGGGAGTTGGACTAGGAGGTTATTGAAAGCTTGATTAAGCTCAAACAAATTGAAGAAGTTGACAACACCTTGGCCCTGGTCATTGTTAATCTCAAACGAGCTGAATCAAGTAAGTCTGAACCAGAGGGAACAATCCTAACAGCTGCTGAAAATATTAACGATAATCCAAACAAGAAGTTGGTTCCTGATGAAGATGGAGAGTCCTTAACTCAAATTTTATTTAAAAAATAGGTAAAATTAGTGGAGGATGACTTGAAGAAACATCCTAAAGACTGGGACCCTGAAATCTGGGGTAAATATGGGAAGAAGTATGCAAGGAAGAGTAAGAGGACAGGCAAGTCTGAAAAGACTGAATATATAGCGTAAAGTCCAAAGGAGATGGAAAATCTTGTTAAGGCTGTTCCTATCCAATCTATTAGGCCTGATGATGCAAATGCTGAGCTTGAGGTGAATGAAGCCAGGATAGAAGCACTTGAAGATTCAACTGAGGAAGATAATGATATAGTTGATTCCCCTGATGTGACAATGAATGATGAGCACAAGGAGAATTTTTCAAGACATGTTGAACAAGGAAAAAATGAATGATCCAAAGATATTAGGGCTGATTAGACATGGATATAAGTACGAAACCCTGGCTCCTATGACTGAAGAGGAGTTGCAGGAACTTATTGACGGAGAGGCAAGGGATGTGAAGAGGAGGATGGGAAAGAAAAATAAGGATACACAAAAGTTCCTTACCTATTTGAGATTACATGGTTTTTCCGACAAAGATCTGAGCCACATGAAGTTTGATTAGTTGAAAAATGCCTATATCATAATTGTTGAAGCTGTGAAGAAGGATGAGTTGGAGAGAATGAAGAGGGAAACCAATCAAAAGGAAAAACTTGAAAGATTATTCAACAAATATGGTGGAAAGTGCAAGTATTTGATTAACCATGGGATATCTATTGAAATTGTGGATAGTCTCACAAAGGAACAAGTTGAAACACATTTCAAAAGGTTCACAAGGAAAGAAAATTTTGGAAAGACTACAAAGAGACCAAGAGTTGTTACTCTGGCTGAGAAGGAGAAGGCTAAGAAGAAGAAGCTATGGGAAGATGAACAGTTCAAACTCTTTGATAGGTTGATGCTGGCTAGGGGCAGAGAAAATGAAATTAAAGATTTGAGCAGAACTGAAAATCTGTCCATATATGAGTCTGAAAAAGCCAAGTTTGATCAAGATAAACCCAAATCATCTAAGGTTTCTTTTGTGACTGTGGAGGAGGAACCAGTGGAGAATGTTGAGCCATGGGATGATGAGAACAAGAACAAGACCCTCAAAGGCTTGATGCTTAGTAAAGGGATGGCTGAAGGTGTATTTGACAACCTTGTAAAAATTCAATTGATGGAACTATTCTATGAACAAAAGGTTGAATGGGAAAAACTTGAGGCTAAACAGAGAAAAATTTTTCAATTCCATTATGGACCAAGGGGTGAACGAATTTAAAATCAAAGATCTATCCCTGTAGGTCCTACTGATGAGGAACTAATGGGGATGATAACAACCTTGGCAAGGTAAGGAGAAAACTATTTGAAAAAATTGTATTGCCAAAGGATAAAATAATTGATATGTTTGTGAAAGCTAGGCATGTGAGGGCCCCTGTACCTAAGAAGAAAACTACTTCTAGGCCCTTAGCTGTAAGTGTCCCAATCCCTACTACTAGAGCCAAACAACATAGGCCACCATCTGAGGTGGACCTACCAAAGAAGCTCTATTCTGATGCAAAAACTGACTCTATGAAGGTGATTATGGAGAGTGATGATTTAAGGGAAATTGTGTTTAAGGATGATTTTATGGAGTTCTAAAGGGAGCAGCTGACTGAGATGGAAACTTTGAATTTGTATGACTATCATAACAGACATAGGTTTGCAGGAAGACAACAAAACGAACTATCTAAACATCTCAGGGATCAAGCCAGGAAATGATTTCCAATGCTTAGGAAGAAGAGAAAGCTGGAATTATCTGATTTTGAAAGGAAGAAGAGCCAGAGGAGGATGTTTGATATAGAAATCACTGAAGCTTCTTACCATAAGAAGACAAAGCGCAACAATCGTTTGGCCAACATGAAGCAATGCTTAAGTATGAGGCGGCAGATGACAAGGCACAATTACGAAGTCCAGAGAAATGAAAGGATTGAAAGTGTTGTCTTTGAAGATCAAGATGAATCCTTCATTCTCAGAAACTCTGATGGACTGGCTTTGGGCATCATCAAGGAAGACACTGATTTCGAATTTCTGCATGTGAAGAATCTAGAGGATATAATTAGATGGACTCTGCCTTTTCAGCAGCCTCACCACAAGCAGTTATTCATGTTTAAAGAAAGGGCCACAGCTATGAGATTGGAAAAAAGGATGGAGGATTCAAGCTCTAGACGATGAAGATACAACTTAGATTAGGCTTGATATGTATTGTCCCTGTGACAAAATTTACAAGATGTAATCTTTTAATTTTTGATATGTAAATTCCTTCTGAAAACTTGATGTGTATTTTGATAAGTGTATGTAAACTAAAGAGGTGTTTTTGTACAGTTGTGGGTGTTCCAATATAGGGGATATTGTTGGGTCAAAGAAAGACAAGAAAAGAGATTGAAATCTTCTCAACCTCTCTGAAAATGGCAAAGTATGGAAACCGAGCACACTTAGGCCTCCCAGCAAGCTTTTACTTAATATAGCAAGGTATTTACCTTCTGGGCAAGGTTATCTTCTTGAAGTCTTCTTAAGTGTAAGTTCGAGCATACTTCACTTTTTCTAGCAAGGTTGTTCTTCAAGTTAAGCAAGGTTTGTTTCCGAGCAAACTCTTGACTAAACCAAGCTGATACCAAGTCTTTTGGAAGATCTAGCAAAGTTTATTCATAATTAACAGTGGTCCCAGCAAGCTTGAAGGAAGTTGATCAAGAATTTATCTAAGTACTTCTACTGAGCAAGGTTCAACTAAGAACAAGCTACAGCGTTACCAACACACTTAAGTTTGTTCAATAAGTTAAAAGCTAACAAATGGTTGAAGGGATCTCTGAAGAACAAGTTTGCTCGTAGGACTATATCGAGCAAAGTTTGATATGATCAAGAGGATTGAAGTTTGCTAGATGGATATTTTCTAAGAAAAATATCCTAAGTAAAGTATTCCCGGAGAACTGTTTACCAGCACACTTTATGGTTACCAGGTCAGCTCGAAGAAGACAAAAGGTGCAAAGCTTGTTCGAAGACTTGTTTACACTTAGAATCTTTTGTATTTCGTTTGAATATGTAATGTCACTATCATTAGGGTTTCTAGAAGTAATGTCAGGTGTCAGGGCAAGCCTATAAAAGGAATATTTTAAGGAACGCCTACGATATACCTAGACCTTACACCTGATTATGATTTTGACGGCTGACTTATTCCTGCACGGAAATATGCCATAAAATCCAAACATTCCATTTTGAAACCCTAATCGATTTTTGTTGTATCTGACATAATACTAATGGAAATCTTTTGAGTTACAATATGTGTTTGTTACCTTTGTTTCTATTAAGCAACATTTAGTGTGTTAGTGTTTCAGCCATTAGTACTATATTGTTCTTACCATAAAAAGCAAGTCATTAACTCTCTTGTTGACACTAATGTATGGGTTACGACAGTGAGATAGTGAGTGATTGAGCGATATATACGGGACCGACATGCACATACTTTGATTGAGAAATGAATATACCATACTTGTTATGTTGAACTTGCAAACCCAGAAAGAAATTCATCTCACCCATGGAGCTCATGCAATACTTGGATTTCATTACTTCCTCAAACTCCAAACACATTTGTTTATTTGTAGACCCAAAGATGATATCATCTACATACACTTGTAGAAGGAGCAAATCTCTTCCTCTTTTCTTGTAGAAGAGGGTCTTATCAATGGCTCCCCTTTGAAAACCATTCACAAGCAAGTGGTTTGATAACTCATCATACCAAGCTCTTGGAGCTAGATGCAATCCATATAGAGCTTTGTTCAACTTATAGACTCTATTTGGAAAATCAGGATCCTCAAAACCCGAAGGTTGAGTCACATACACATCCTCTTCAATCTTTCCATTCAAGAAAGCAGTTTTGACATCCAGTTGAAATACTCTTATGTTCTTGGAAGCAGCATAGGTAAGAAGATTCTGATTGCCTCTATCCTTGCCACTGGTGCAAACACTTCCTCAAAGTCAATTCCTTCTTCTTGTAAGCATCCTAGTGAAACTAGTATTGCTTTATTCTACATAACAATCCCTCTCTCGTCCCTTTTGTTTCTGAAAACCCATTTGGTTCCAATAGCATACTTACCTTTTTGCTTATCCACAAGTTCCCACACATGCAAATTCCTGAATTGAGCCAACTCCTCTTGCATTGCTTCCACCCAACTATTGTCTTTTAAAGCTTGAACAATGTTCTTGGGTTCAACTTGGGACAAGAAGCAGGAGTATAAACAAATGTTTGCAGATTCAGATGCACTTCTTGTAACTCTTTCATTTACGTCCCCAATGATGTTTTCAGGTGGATGATTTCTTTCAATAAACGATGTTTTGCACAATCAGATCAGTAGACATATTAGAATCAAGATTTGTATCATTGAGATCAGTTTCTTCAATGATTGAATCTGTTGTTGCGTCTTTCATTTCAAATGCTTCTTCAGCAAACTGTTGTGAAGTTGAAGCAACATTATATCCAATGTTCAAACTATGAAACATGGTTTTAAAATCTGGTTGTCTTTCATATTATTCTTGTCTTTCATCTTTTTCCTAAATTGAGCCAACTCATCTTGCATTGCCTCCACCCAACTATTGTCTTTTAAAGCTTGAAAAATGTTCTTGGGTTCAACTTGGGACAGGAAGCAGGAGTACAAACAGATGTTTGCAGATTCAAATGCACTTCTTGTAATTCTTTCATTTATGTCCCCAATGATGTTTTCAGGTGGATGATTTCTTTCAACAAAGGAAGTTTGCACAACTAGATCAGTAGACATATTAGAATCAAGATTTGTATCATTGAGATCAGGTTCCTCAATGATTGTATATGTTGTTGCATCATTCACATCATGTGATTCTTCAGCAAAATGTTGTGAATTTGAAGCAACATTATTTTCAATGTTCAAACTTTGAAATAAGGTTTCAAAGTATGGTTGTCTTTCATCTTGTTCTTAATTAAACAGTTCTTCAGATTTCATTTTATTGTTGACAACTTGCTCTTGATCATTTTGATTATCATTTTGCTCATCATTCATGAGAGGGTTTTCTTGAATAGTTGGCTGATTAAGATTGTTAGTTTGTTCATCTTCTTCCTTATGATCAGAAGCATTCTTGTCAAAGGAGTATTCATCATTCTTGTCAGCAACTTTTAACCATAATTTTTCCAAGTCAACTCTTTTATTAAATTCTCCAATGATGTTTTCAGGTGGATGATTTCTTTCAACAAAGGATGTTTTGCACAATTAGATCAGTAGACATATTAGAATCAATATTTGTATCATTGAGATTAGTTTCTTCAATGACTGAATCTGTTGTTGCATCCTTCATTTCAAGTGCCTCTTCAGCAAACTGTTGTGAAGTTGAAGCATTATTATTTCGAATGTTCAAATTTTGAAACACGGCTTCAAAATCTGGTTGTCTTTCATCTTGTTCTTGATCAAACTGGTCATCAGGTTGCACTTCATTGTTGACAAATTGCTCTTTATCGTTTTTATTGTTAGTTTGCTCATCATCCATGGCAAGATTTTCTTGAACAAGTGGTTGCTCAAGATTATCATATTGCTCGGATCTGATTCATGATCAGAAGCATTCTTATCAAAGGAGTATCCAACATTCTTGTCAGCAACTTTTGACCACAATTTGTCCTAATCAACTTTTTTTTGGTTGTTCTTCTTGGACACTTGTTCTATACAAAATTTCATCAAAGTCTTCAGGATAAATCTTGAAAGATTTGATTAACTTCTCAAGATCAAATAGCCAGGATGCTCCATCAACTATATTAAACTGATTTTCATTGAATATCACATCATAAGATTCAATCACACTCAAGTGATCTTTCACATAAACTCTATATGACTTTGAGTGTGTGGAGTATTCAACAAAGAAACAATCTAAATATTTTGATTGAAACTTGTTCAAATAGTCTTTGGTATTCAACAATGAGCATTTGCATCCAAAAGGCTTAAGAAACTTGATGTATGGTTTTCTTTTGAACAAAATATCATAAGGAGTTTTGTCTTGACTTTTGTTGAGAAGAACCCTGTTCTGAACATATCAGGAAGTATTAATAGCTTCTGCCCAAAATGTAATAGACAATTAAGCATATTCTAACATGCTTCTTAAAGCTTCAATGACTGTTCAGTTTCTTCTTTCTGCAACTCCATTTTGTTCAGGAGTTCTAGGGGCACTGAATTGTTGAAGAATTCTTTTTGCTTGACAGAATTCAGCCATGACCCCATTTTTGAACTCAGTCCCATTGTCATTTCTCATGACCTTTACCCTTACATCCAGTTGATTCTCAATCCTTGTTACACATCCTTTAATTAACTACACAGCTTCATCCTTGGGACTCAAAAAGTAAACCCAAGTATATATTGAAAAATCATCAATGATCATTAAACAATATCTATTTTTCCCAATACTAGGAACACTCACATGACCAAAGAGATCCATGTGAAGCATTTGTAGCACTTCTTCAATTGAATTTATGGGCTTTTTTTGTGTGATTATTTGTGCTGCTTTCTTTTCTGACATGAAATACACTTGTCTTCCAACATGAACTCTCTTGTGGGTAGGCCAATTACATGATCACCTTTCACAAGTTTGTTAATATTCTTTAGATTAACATGACAAAGTTTTCAGTGCCACATTTCATTTTCAGTGGACTTAGACACAAAACAGGTACCACCTCTTGAAATGGCATCTTTCATTCTTAATTCATATAAGTTACCATTACTAGGGGCCATCATCATAATCATGTCTAGAGGAATCACAAATTCAGGTTTGAGGATGAAACAGTGAGAATCATCAAAACCAACCTTATAACCTTTATCACACATTTGTGAGATGCTCAAAAGGTTATATTGCAATCATTTCACATAAAACACATTGTCAAATGACACTTTGCCATTGTTTAGAAACCTTTCCCCACAATTTTCCTTCCATTTTCATCACTCCCAAATGCAACATGTCCTTCATACTTGTCTTCATAGTTCACCAGTGACCTCTTGTCACATGTCATGTGCCTGGAACATCCACTGTCCATATACCATACATCATTGATTGTTGTGGACTATTCCTACACAAATCAAAGAAAAATGATTAGTTAAGTGATGAAATACAAGCTGGATCAACATGCAAATCATTAGCAACATGAAAAATGGTTGCATTGGGTTTGGGGTCCTCATAAACAACTTCACATGATTCATCAAAATCATCTGATTCATAGCCAGTTTCATATGATATTCCCATATATGGAACTGTGCTTGTGCATTCTTCAATGACAAATTCTTTCTTCACACTTATTACTTGTGTTTCATTAATCAACTGAGTTTCACATCTGGGGTTCCATAAAATACCTTGTGGCTCAAAGCCATGCTTCAACAAAAATTTCTCATCAACATTCAACTCTTTTGATTTCTTTCTCTTGAAAACTTCCATTTTAACTTTCTCTTCACAATATGTTGACTTTCTATGGTCAACTATTCTCACTGTTTTAACAGCCTTATCAGGTTTAATTCTGATAGGTTGTTTGATAAGTGAAGCCTTTTTCTTTTAAGTTAAACTTTTCTTCTCATCTTTGTCAACAATTTCAGTTTTTGTTTCAACAGTGTTTACTTTATTTTCTGACAACTTCTTACCATTTCCCAAGTATTCATCATACTTCTTCTTGTAAAGACCAAAGTCTTGCCCAAACTTGGTTGTATCTGGAATATGAAATGGCTTGAATGTAAATATTTCATGACAAGAATTAGTGTGATGTCCATACACATCACAATGCTTGCACCAAACTTTTCCTTTGAAGCTCTCACTTGACTTCCCTTTATGAATCTTTCACTTGGTCTTGGGGGATCAACTCCAATAGTCTTTTGAGTGTAATTTGAGATCATCAAAGTCGATTGAGAAAGGTACAATTTCCTCAATTTTAATATTTTGTCTTACTATAGAACTCTTGACAAAGATTATCCTTTCCATATTAATTGGTTCATCATCTATGTTGCCTTTAAACCTTATTACCTTCTTTCATAGTCTTCCATACTTTCCACTTCTCCAATATCAAACAACTCTTGGTTTGAGAAAACAGGGTAAACATGAATGAAAATATCTTCATTTTTCATGGTTTCTTCTGTTTTCTTGTTTTATTTGACACTTACCCTTCTTTGTGGCACTTTGTAAACTGATTTTTCATTGGTTTTCTTTGCCTTTGAACCATAACAAATATCATAGGATTTGTGTTATCTTCTCATTTGTTCATGGTGTTTCTTCATCTTGGGAGTTATCTTTGGCTGTAAAGGAAGCTTGCCAATTGATTTTGGTTTGCCCTTTCTTTCAACCTTTGAACAATCATCACTTGAACTTTGATCACTTGAATCACTCAAGTCATCTTTGTTCAAACACTCATCATCAAAATCATCTTCAGACACTCGCACACCAACAGAGGTTTCATCACCATTCTCTTCTTTCACTTCTTCCTTCATCACAAACTCACCTTTGTCATCAACTTCAACCAACTTATTAAATTCCTCCTTTTCTTTAAATACTTCTCTAAGCTGGGCAAGGTAGACATTCCTCTTTTCCTTATCCACTTTCAAGGAGTAATCGTTATTGAATGGTGGAGGAACAACCTTGAATTTATCTTCTTCCTTGATCTTTCTTAACTTCCCACAAATATTCCTAGTTGAAACTAAATTTTTATGGGAATCATTCTCAACATGATGTGTAGTGTTCTTCAACTTTTTATCAAGAAATATCTTATTCAATTCTTCTATTTCAGTGACATACCTGGAATGTTTCATATAGCTGCCCATACAATCTTGTTCCAGACTTTTGATTCTTTCTTCATAAGTCAAGTCACTTGTCTTATAAACATTGATCATACTTTACTTCTTAAAACACTCACTTTGTAACTTTCCCACTGTTATTCTTGATGATTCATTCATTTCAAGTAATTAGAGTTTCGAGAGATTTGAATGTACCTGAGATAAAGAGGATTCGACTTCACTCTCTATTTTAGCCATGAATGCTACATTTTCCTTTTCAATGTTATTGGCATGATTGCTCTAATCAAACCCTCCTTATTGCTGTTGTGGAGCTATTGCAGCATTCCCTTGGTTTCTTGGTTGGTTGGTATTGTTTCTGTTCTGATTTGCAGGAGCTTGTGGAAGGTTTTGTTGGCTTCTTTGAAAGTTATGTTGTTAGGGAATTACTTGCTGATGATTATGTGGTTGTGGATTGTTGTAGTTGTTGTTGAAGTTCCTCTGCTGACCTTGATTCTGATTCTGATATTAAAACTAATTTCTAGGCTGGTTGTTTTGGAACTGTCTTGGTAGATTGCACTCCCTTGCAAAGTGTTCTGGCTATTGACAGTTTTAGCAGATTGCCTTTGATTTATCAAATCTTATTCTATCATTTGGACAAGAGACAAAGGACCTTCCAGTTCTATTGGACAACCTCTTGTTTCTCAAAGCTAGCATAGCAGCTTACCATTTTAGATCCATGTCTTGTAAGTCATCAGCATCAATTTGTTCAATGTCCTCTTGAACTACACTAGTATGAATCAGATTCTTAGCCACATAGGTATTGTAGGATTCAGTGAAGATTGAAAATAGAGCTTTATACTCATTTCCTTGGTTAGCATTTTCACCACCATAAGGAGCATGTCCACTGGCCATAGAAGATGTATCATTTTCATCAATCAATTGGACATTAAATCTGGATTGCCCACCTTGTCTGTTTGCATTACCAGCAACAAACCCCCTTGGTGTGTCACCACCATATTCACTTGGCTCTTCTATGATGGGAATGTGTTGTTGATTTTTTGTGGACATATTTCCCATGGGTGCTATAAGAGCATTTGTCACATGAAATTTTGGAATGTCTTCTTTGATCATGTTGTTTTCTATCATCTCATACTCTGCTGCTTGTAAAAACAGATCACATCATCTAATTTCAAGGAAGAAAAATCAGGTTTTTGTTTGATAAACTTGCTCGCCGTGTACCATTCACCCGATAGTGATGATAACAGCTTCTTGTTTAAATCGAAATCAGTGATTCCCAAATCAGTTGTTTTGATTTCATTCACATTAGCCACGAACCTCTGCAACACAGACCTTAGTCTTTCACCTTCCATATATTTGAACCGGTCAAGATCTGATTTCAGGCGATCCTTCTTGATGTCCTTCAACTCGGTATTGCCTTCGAACATTTCCACAATAGCATCAAACATTGCTTTGGTTGTAGTGTGATGAGCAACACTGGTCAAGATATCCCATGATAGACCCAGCTTCAACATTGCTAATGCTCTGTCATCTTTCTTTTTCATTTTTCTTTCAATAGTTTGATTGTTTGTTGTTCCATCCGACACATAAGGCCCATTCTTAATCGAGTTCCACATCTCAACATCGTTGTAACAGACAGAGACTTCAAATTTCACCTTCCATTTGATGTAGTTTTCCTGCCCATACAACCTAGGAATCTTTTTAGTAGAAACCTCTTGCTCTTCTGTTGATCCAGACATATTTTTGGTCTTTTAGAATAAAATTTTAATTGAAAACTTAGAAAATTTGAAAAATAATCAGATATGTGGACCAAATCCTCAGATCTGATAAATCTGTATGGATAAGAGCAAGATCTTTAACAAATGTAAGAAATTTAATATAGATCTGAGTAAGAAACACTTTTAAATCTCAAAAATATTGTAGATATATGAAAAATGAAAAACAGGGCAGCTGACGTCACAAACGAATGTAACAGTTGTTAGTTGACGTCACTTTTCATCTTCAAAATCAGCAATATTCAGCAACAGTTCTTCACAAAAATAGGAGAAACAAGCTCTGATACCACTTATTGGTCCCGAATAGCTCACTCAATAGCCCAATCACTCACAATCGTAACCCACACTTACGTGTTGACAAGAAGGCAACGACATACTTTTCTTGGAAAAGAACAAAATAATATTAAATGCAGAATCAATAATACTCATAATGTTGCTCAACAGACAGGAATGTAACAAACACATAAAGTAACTCAAAATAATTCCATATATATTGTGAAGGATACAATGAAAATCAATTAGGGTTTCAAGGTGGAATGTTTGGATTTATAGCAGCTTTCCGTACAAGAGGGGGACAACCGTCAAATCACAATATTTTCTTAGTGTCTGTTGTTCAGGTGTGTCCTAGGCATGCCCTAAATTAATTCCTTTTATAGGCCTGCCCTGACAATTGACATTCGTTCTAGAAACCCTAATGATTGAGACATATTTAAATCATATTACAAAAGTTGCTAAGCGTAAACAGGTCTTCGAGCAAGCTTTGAAAAATTTGTCTTTAGCGAGCAGACCCGGTAACCATTAAGTGTGTTGGGGAAACGTTCTCCGAGTAAGCTTTACTTTGAATATTTTCCTTAGAAAATATTCATCTAGCAGACTTCAATCCTCTTGACCATATCAAACTTTGTTTTGTGAAAACACGAAGTTAACTCAGATCTAATACGATTAACTATTAGATCTAAGCCGTAATGGATCTAGTTTATGATTACTCTTAATTATATGTTATATTAGGTTTATATATGTGTATATATAATAGTAATACGTTAGATATAAGAAGCTTTGATAGAGAGTGCAAACGAACAGAGGTCCAATACTTTAAAACTCAAAAACTTAAATTATCAGAGGTGTTCACCTCTATATATAGTAGATGGGTCTAGTTCGTTACACATTCCGTAACAAACTAGCCTTCCACTTCGTTACATTACAAAACGAATAATAAACATAACGAACTAAGTCTCCCATTCGTTAAACTTCCTTAACGAATTGGG
This sequence comes from Bidens hawaiensis, assembly GCF_021521415.1. Classification (NCBI taxonomy): domain Eukaryota; kingdom Viridiplantae; phylum Streptophyta; class Magnoliopsida; order Asterales; family Asteraceae; genus Bidens; species Bidens hawaiensis. The sequence continues at coordinate 6,001,737 of NW_027491024.1, forward strand.
AGGAACAATAACTTAAACGTATAGTTCGTTAAACATCCTTAACGAACTAGACATACAATAACGAACTAGGCAATAATATAAATAACTTTTACATTATATTAATCAAACGATAAATACAAAGACTCGAGACGCAAAACCGTGCACTAACAGACACCCCCTTGTCTTGAGTTCTTTGTCTTAAAGTTATTTGAAACGCTTGGTCTGCTAGTCTCTGCTGCTGTGAATCCCATGCTCATGACATACACGAACAACACGTTGAAATTGCATTGTTAGGTCATAGTCTTCACGACGCTCGATTAATATCTTGTTCTTCAATAGCACATCATTATCGGTCTCGGTCAAGTTCACGAGCCACATCGGATCAATAATATTAATCATCTCGGTCTTTAAGCCCTTTCCCAAAAAAATAACGGCCTCGCTAGTTCGATTGTCATAATACCAGCTGTTGAAAGATAAATACATGTGTTGATTCAGCGTTTTGACTGGTATACACTTCATCGTTTTCGGTGGTTTAACTTTAAGCACCAGCTTCCTCCAACCCTTTCTTGGATCTATCTCATCAATACGCTTTCGAATTGGGATCTGCGGCTTAAAAAACTTAAACCAGTGATTGACCTCGAAAAGAAAATGCTGATGGAACCATTCTGCTTGACGATTTCCCCCACGGTTAATGAAAGGACGGTACGCAAGAGTCCGTACATCCCATTTGGTAATGAGTGAACGTCAGTAATCTTTTCATAATACTGAACGCCGTTCTCCCATTTGATGATACAAACTTTTAACTCAGAATTGAAAAGCCATGAAATAATATCACCTCGAACTTTTGACACGGCCTTGAAAGAAGTCATCTGATTGGCTTTGGCACGTGCAATGGCTTCCTGCTTTCGTTCTTCATCAACATATCTGTATGCATCTATAATCTTACGAGCTCCCATGTCCCGACAAGCAAACCATCCTTGAATATCAACAACAGATGCATCAGTCTTCGAATAAAATCTTGTATCAACGCTCTTACCCTTTGATACCTTCCCCAAATGATCTTCAGCTGCTTTAACAGTTTCTTCATTAAATATTGGAGCACCCTGATCAACATTAGAGTGTTGAAATAAGACAGGGTATTCCTCAGCCGTTACGTCTTTAATCTCAACTTCCTCGTCTTCATAAATAAAAGAAGTGTTCATCTGAATAGTCGGATCATTCAAGACCTCTTCATCATTCTCGACCTCCACATCGTTCTCAGCCTCTAACACGGTTAGCTCATTGTCATTTAGACCCAGCAGTATAGAAATATGCTCTTGTGTTAAGGACCGCTTAACAAACTGTCCCGCTTCTATTTAATCAACATTCACAATGCTTCTGACTATCCCCGAACAATTAATAAATATAACAATATTGGATTTTATCGACTTGATGGGTTTAATATCCGTTGATTCATGATAAACAACCAACTGTTTTCCCGAATCACCAACAGAACTCGTACCTGCACCAAAAGACGAACCGTGAGTTTGTTTAGGCTCACTTCCTCCAGTACCCGAAGCATCTGGATCTTTATCATCTTTCTTAAGCTTCTTAAGTACATCGTCCTTGGATGTCAGCGGTAATATAATATCCTCTTGTTCCTTTATTTTCACTCCCTGAGACTTAACAATCTCACGAAGCTCCTTAGTTTTTTTTTGACAATAGGAGACATATCCCATCAGCCTTCGTTGATTGTCCATCATACGCTCTTGAGTCATTCGGTCAGCAGACATTTGATTTTCATATAAATGAAGTAAGCTCAAGACCATATTCATTTGTTGATCGTGTGACTTGGCAAGGAACGAAGAAGGGATCGGCTGAACAAGACCTTGAGGTCGATTAAGCCTCAAAAATGAGATATCCATTGGTGGTGGAGGCATCATCATTGGTGTTAGAGAGACCACCGATGTTGCTGTAGTAAGCTTTGGCAATGTTGATAGAACAAAATGTGGAATCATGCCAAGCCAAGGATCCGATGTGAGTGTAGTCGTCAAAGTGAGTTCCGGGGTGCTAGTAGTAAGCGGCACCGCCGGTCTTTGAGGAATGGACGACCTTGGAAGTTGAACTCCGAATGAAATACTAGCACCAGCTAAAACACGTCGTTCAGACGAACCTTCAACAGGTACCTCCTTCCCTTTCCATTTACGTTGAGAAGCTATAGCAGCAGTTGCCTCAACCTCAGCTTGTTGTTGGGCTAGATCACCACCGTCACCATCACCACCATCATTATCATCACCCTCAGCACCATCGTTCCCACCTGGTCCTTCTTCACGCTCAGAATCCGATTCATCGTGGATCCAGCGATCATCAGGAGGACATACATTATCTGGATTCACAAGATGACCAATCAATCTTTTGAACCGTGGATGAGGAGTTTAACGATACGACTTCATCCTCCTCACAGTATCCGCTTTCATATGTTCTAACTTCAAAATATCATCTCGAAGCATCGGATCGATTACCAAATCACGAATCGCATCCTGAACGAAGAGTTGGATAAACCGTGGATACATTAAGAACTTCTTGCGTTGATTAACTACAAGACAGTTCTCTTTGAGGTGATAGAAAATCAACTCTGAGATATTAAACGGTTTGTTCAAAATTAACGCGACGAATGCCTATTGAATCATGATTCAACATTCATCAAAACCGCCTTTTCGTCCACCAAGGCAATGTATTAAAACATGAGTAAATACTTGTGTGTGGGACACATGTATGTCTTGTTATACATGGATGCATCAAACTCGCCAGTATAGAAAACACGAGTAAATAGTCCTCTAATAAACCCTTTGTCAAATTCACAAGGAACATCCATTGTGTCATCAAATCTCAGCACACATTGGATCGTCTCAGTTGATATCACAAATGGTCTACCATTTACCTCAGCGGCTATATGATTTTCCGTCTCCACATATCAAGCCGTATTCAGGAATTAACGGATAATACTGAATCGAACTTCCGGATTAGCTGTAACAGCATAACTGATGCGTGATCGACGTATAAAAGCCAGCATCTCCCCAAATATATCTTCGTCAGCAAAATTTGTACCAACAAAGGCACAAATATTATGCTTTTTGTCAAATGGAAGTAACGGAAGATCTTGTTCTCGTTGTTGTTGTTTTGGCTCAGCTGCTGGAGGCACCTAATCCATATTGTCAGCCATTACTAATAATAAATAAACCCGAGAATTAGTGACAATGAATAATAATAAAAATAATATAAAAATATAATTAAACGATTAAAATTAAACTAATTTATAATCTTTTAATTTTAAAATAATTTAAAAATGTCATTCGTTAAATACTCTGATTCGTTGTAACGAACTGGTGGTTCGTTATGCCGAATTAGCTACTTCGCTATCAAGTAAATAATGCGAATTGAATCTAACGAATCAGGAATGGAAGGATAACGAATTAAGACTTGATTCGTTATAAATATAATTAAATATCCTGATTCGTTTGATTTGTGTAACGAATTGGACATGAATTAGTTCCAATTCGTCACAACATAACGAATGGCCACAAATTAGCTTAATGTTTGACTAATTAGGTCCAAGTCAAAATTGGCAAGAACATCAAAAAGTCAAAGTTGCAATCTGAAATCAATTCAAGCATAATCAACGATGTAAAACCAAACAAATGATCACAAGGATCTCGAAAACACATCGCGAACTGATTCATTTTGTCCATTTGTACCAAAACATAGTATACAATTGTAGGTTCCCGGACGGATCTTACACGGGATATCGCTATCTACGTAGGTGCGGAATCCCTGCGTAGGTAGTTACGAGCGTAGAATACGTAAAACAATCACACGCGATACAAACGAACACGTTATATATTATAACTTGAAACACGTCTATTACAGACTCTCGGCACGTTCACTGAACTCAACAACTGACTCCTCTCTCGTCACCTAAACAATCCGTCGGCTACAGTATATATAGACACGACAACTTCGCCCGATATGTTCAGGCGAAGTTGTCCATAACTTCGCTTGTTCAACAAGTTCGCCTAGGCGAACTTGTCGACAACTTCGCTTGTTCAACAAGTTCGCCTAAGCGAACTTGTTGACAACTTCGCTTACATACATAAACATAAACTTAAACATAATTACATTACAGACTCGATTACAAACACTAGACTATGAACTACTGACATTTATGTACCAACAGACTCCCCCTTGGCAGTAGCTTCATGTCTTGATCTTCAAAGCTTGTGTCTTGTAATCTCTCGTCTTCTCTCTTCATCTCTTTAAGCATGCACTCCCTGTCTAACACATACAGAAACCAACTTCTGGTACTTCTTAGCTTCCTCTTTCCAAGCAGGAATGTAGAAAATCTTCTTAGCATGTAGTACCTGCAAGTCAGCTTGAGACAGATTGACTAAGTGCATAGGATCATACACTCTCATGATCTCTTGCTCATCTTCATCCTCCATGACCGCTTCAGCAGTTTCACAATCCACGTACCACCACTTCAAGTCTTTCAAGACGTTCTTGGGCATCACCTTCATCGGCACTTCTTTTAAATGACGGACTGGTTTATACTTCATAACCATCCATGGTTTGCCGTCTGCCCTCATCCCTCTATCTTTGTCTTCTACTAACTTCCCTTTCTGAGGCTTCAGAAGTTCAAACTTTTTATCTTTAATGGCCTCCTTCCAAACAATTTTCCCAATTACTCTCGCCATGTTATCATCACTTCTGTTTATCAGCCCCAGTCTTACTAAGTCTTTCACCTCACACTCCGGTAAGGTATTCAGGGATCTTAACATCTTCTTGAAGTACTGAATGCCGTCGTAACGTTTGATCACAAATAGTTTCAACTCTTCATCGTACAACCAGCATATGATTCCCTTCTTTGATTCTGCATATCCCTTTATATTATACGACTTTTTGAACATCGTCGGTACTGCTGGCTTCTTCGTCTTTACAAACCACTGAGCGCAGCCTTCCTTCCAGTTTGACTGATCTTCCCACTCAGTGTTGTCAACCGCAGCATCTTCACATATAGTCGACTGTTCAACCACAGGGATCTCATGCTCTACATTTTCTTCAACAATCTCTCCTTCTTCTATCACATTCTCAACCACAATTTCTGCACCAATCTTTTCGATCTCATCGATTGGCAGAACATCATCTTCATTTATCAACTCATCATCCTCTAACATATCGTCTATCTCTTTCAGCGCATCAATCATATCATCAACAATCTCAACATCTTCAACCACATCCACATCATCACCAACAGCAACCACATCATCACCAGCGGCAGACTCCCCCTCACCTGTGAAAGCCCCAAGAGCTATAGTAGTTCTTGGCAACTCACCACCTGCACCTTCCGGTGCATTGGGATCATCGTCTTGATCATTTCTTCTTTTCGTCCTCAGCTCGTCGCCTCTACAGCTCATCTCCCCCTGAGATGCCAAGAACACCTTCAAGGCATCTATAACTTTCCCGTGCTCAACCAGGAGGGATGCCTGCAGTTGATTTGCTTCCACTAGGCGTTGAATAGTCTTGGACTGCTCAGCAACGATCCGCTCTAGCGAAGCTATTCGTTCCGAGTCTGAAGTGGGCGTAACCGCAGGTGGTACACTTGGTAACCCTGCAGTGGTAGCAACAACTGTCGACTCTATGAATTGTGCAACAACCTCCGACGTAGTGAGCGTTGGAGGCGGCAACGATACGATCTCCGGAGCCGAGAGTTGTGTTGTGGTGGACGGGATGCTAACAGATGCAGTAGTTGCCACCACAGGAACAACTGTAGCGCTTAAGCTTGTAGTCTGTGCTGTAGAATGGACCAAAAACATACCAGACAAGGCAGGTGGAGCAAAACGTACCAACCGTGAAGTCTCTCCAGCTCCTACACCCATACCTGTCCTTTCCCTTCGTGAACGCTTTCTCACCAGCTGCACAGCTTCTTCTTCATCATTTTCCTCGTTGTCGTCGTCAACAGTTCTCTTTTGTTTACCAACCGTTCTCTCATGAGTTACCATCATCCTTCTAGCCTCTTCCATCACATCATCAAAATCAGCTTGTGGACCCGAGACTTGAATATTCTCTTGTGGATCAACTCGGTCCATATCAAACAATCCTTGCCCGCCGAACATGGCGTCAAGGTCAATCTCTGCAGCTGTCACAGCAGCAGATACAGCAGGCGCAGCTGATACAGCTTGGGTTGCTGCCGCCTGTTGTGGTCTTGGGTCTCTGAACTCGTCCCCTGCCGCAGGCACATACTCCGGGTTTATAAGGTACCCAAAGAGCGGAGTATGCCTGGGACGCAGCTCAGGCTTGCTCCGTGCGCTGGAAGTGCGACACTGTGCAAAGATACGTTTTGTCACACTTTCCACGTATCGAATAGGGCGTCGTTGAGGCAGCGTCGGAGCCACATGATTTAAAATCATCTGTAGGAATCGTGGATACATTATAAACCGCTCACGCGCCACAGCCCTTCGTTGCCTATCGATCTCGTAAAAGATCATCTGGCTGAAAGAATATCTTTTATTATAAGTCAACGCAGTCATAGCAGACTGCATTGTCGCACCCATACCATCAGTGCCTGCCTTCCGTCCTGACATACATACGATCATGACGTGCATAAGGAAGCGCCACTGATCTAAAAGGAATCCCTTCCTCCGTTGTGTGTCCCCTAAGGGACCAGAATACCCCATCCTGAGGAACGCCCCATCACGGAATGGCGCAACAAACTCCGTTGGGTCATCCCTCGTCTCTTCACCAAACCGCAACGCCACCCGTATTTGTTCAGAAGAAAACTGAACAACTTGACCGTTTACGGTGGCTCGCATAACCGGGGGCTCAACCCGGCAATCGTACTCTACCGTCTGCCAAAAGTCTTCAATATTCGGTAGGGAAATAGGCAGGGTAGTTGTTATTGCGTGATATATCCTTGAGCGCAGGAGAAAAGTAATTATCTCCCTGTAGTCCTCCACGCCATTTGCATCTGGGTCAAGTGTTATGAACTGGTTATGAGCTGGGAAGAATTGTCTGAGATCATCACCGTCATCACCTGCACCTCCTGCACTTCCAACAGCAGCCATATCTGCACTAAACGAACCAAGTTAGATAAACGTTAAAGTGTTACACAAGTTCGCTTGATTACCAGGAGCGAAGTTGTGATCAAACCTGTATAGGCGAAGTTAAAGGTGAAGCGAAGTTGAGAACAACTTCGCTTCATCTTTAAGTTCGTCTAATTAATTTTAAGTAAAATGGTCTGGGCGAAGTTAGTGATAACTTCGCCTCTTCACAACATCGCCTCAGGCGAATTTAAGTTCCAGGCGAAGTTACGGATAACTTCGCCACAGGCGAACTTAAACTTCGGGCGAAGTTACGGATAACTTCGCCTCAGGCGAACTTAAGCTTCAGGCGAAGTTACGGATAACTTCGCCTAAACCCTAACTTTGCCTGAATCTGAAACGGCAACAGTAGGGTTTATCGAAACACTTGAAAATCGGCGTTTCGATAAGGTTGACAATCTGGAGGCTGAAACATATGTGAGATCACGTCATTAGGATGATTATGAAGTTTATGAACACGTAACATGAGTTTTGAAAATCGGTTTCAAAATCCCGACTGTTCGAGGTTAATAACCGGGTCGAAACGACCCTTGATTAGCATGAACGAACTTGTAATATATGATAAAACAACATCTCGAACCTATGATCGGTGTGAAAATCGAAGTAAATAACACGTAATCGAGGTTAAACTCAAGTTCGCCGGAGAATAGTATAAGTGTGGATATGTTCGCTGAAATAATGAACTGATTGACTGTTTGTAATCCTTTTATATAGGCGGAGTTATACAGGCGAAGTTACGGATAACTTCGCCTAGGCGAAGTTAACCACAACTTCGCCTGTTCGACAACATCGCCTATACATTTACAAAATCAAACCTTATAATTTTAACAATTTTCCAATTAAGTTATAAAACTATCCAAGAAGAAATAAATAACATGATCAATTCTAAGTAACCAGTTAAAAAGTCATAAAACTATCTAAGTACAAAAACGTAAAAAGTTTAAAGTATAAGGGATCAAATTTCAGTCTAGTTAGGGACTACCACGTTTTTAGAAAAGATCCGAACAGGAATCATACTAACTACGTGACTGTCACATAGATCCGTGGTTAGCTGTATTATGACATATAGAGACAGGTTGTAAGCAGGTATAACTTAAAGTGGTTTTCATCGTTTCTGTGATACGAGTTAGATTCGATTAAGACTCAAAATTTAAGTGGAAAACAACTCAGAGATTTTGATGTCTCCTATCCATTCTCTAAGCGTATTTGGCTTTCCCCAAGTCACCCCGAATTGACCTCGACCCATAGTGTCTGATTAAACTTGTAAATATTCTTGATCTGCTTCCCGTTCTTCACTCTTACTCAATGATTGTGAAGTCTAAAATGTTTCACTAACTCCAAAGATTTTTTTTTTTTTTTTTTTTTTCAAACATAGACTTCAGAGTAGAAATTGACTGCAAGTCCCGAATCCGGATCACTGCAGTATCTCGAAATGCTATCTTCACGGGAATCAGAACACTTACGGGCTCGTGTATGACTGGGTAATCACTTTTCTGCCTATCATGCGGAAAGATATATACGAAGACATGGAAAACTCTTAAGTAGTTTCCACGTAAAATCAAGTATATTTAATTTGTATCACATATACGTTGACACACCATTAAAAATTTACCTTGACATACAATGACTGTTCTAATGCCTTTTAAGCTTAAGAACTTCACTAGTTAAGCACACAAAATTAGTATAAACATCATTTTCCAAGGTTGGATCAATTTCCTGTTAAACATAGCAAATGAACTTCTTACGAAGTATTAGACTTGAAAAGTAATTTCATTTCCCTAAAAAATTTTGACTTCAATCGCCCCGATCACGTCAAAGTCTTCAGGTAAACGGCAATCCTGAAGATCCAATGGATCAACTGGACCGACCACATACATGTATGTGTCCTTCTAACTAAGTATGAACGACTAATTTTCAGCGACCGAAAGAAAACACATCATAACCGCCCCGGTCACTTTCAGTCATCTGGTTAATGGCGACCCTCATTCTCTACAAATAGAAATGAGGACCAAAACATATCCGAGGATATGTCCATCAAACTGAGGTAACCGACTAATTTTAAGCATTAGTGACGTTTTTTTTTTTTTTTAAATAAACACAAAAAACATGGTTACTCGGGATTGATCATCCCGTTCAGCTCAATTAGGTTTTGAAATCTGGATTTATCAAACGCTTTTGTAAATAAATCAGCGAAATTTTCTAGCGTATCGACCTTAATCAGTTTCTTCTCAGCACAATCCCGTATGAAATGATGACGAATGTCAATATGTTTAGTTTTACTATGTTTCACGGGATTGTTAATTACTGAGATGGCAGCAGTGTTATCAATAAAAATAGGAGTGAGTAAGAAATTCAGACCATAGTCGCGCAATTGTTGCTGAATCCACAAAACCTGAGAGCAGCAGTTGGATGCTACCATATATTCAGCTTCGCACGTAGAGATTGCGACTGATGTCTGTTTCTTGCACTGCCAGGAAACTAATCTTCCACCGAGAAACTGACATCCTCCTGTTGTCGACTTCCGACTCTGATTGCACCCTCCATAATCAGAATCTGTATAAGCAACCAGTTCCACGTCTCCTCCCTTCGGGCACCACAACCCTAGCTTCGGCTTGCCTTTGAGATACCGCAGAATCCTCTTCACACCCTTCATGTGAGATTCCTTTGGGTTTGCCTGAAAACGAGCACAAAGACAAACAGCAAACATTATATCAGGCCTAGAAGCAGTCAAATACATCAAAGAACCTATTATAGCCCGATACTGAGTTGGGTCCACATCTGCGTCACCGTCTATTTCAGCTCCCAACTTGTGGTTGACGCAAATTGGAGTGTCAAATGGAGAACAGTCCTCCATCTTGAAGCGCTTGAGGACATCATGAACATATTTTGTTTGATGAATGAACATCCCATCCTTCTTTTGATCAACCTGCAATCCTAAAAAGAACGTTAGTTCACCCATAGCACTCATCTCAAATCTTTTCTTCATGACGGCCTCAAATTCCTGACACATGGAGACTCTTGATGCAGCAAATATGATGTCATCCACGTAGACTTGAACTAGCAGGAAGTCACTTCCATCTCTCTTCACAAACAGTGTGCTGTCAATCAAACCCCTTTCAAAACCATTCTCTAGCAAGTAGTCCGATAACGTTGAATACCAGGCACGAGGTGCCTGATGTAATCCATACAGCGCCTTGCTCAACTTGTACACGTGATCAGGAAAGTCTGGGTCAGGAAAACCCGGAGGTTGCTCAACATACACAACCTCATCAACTTTCCCATTGAGGAACGCACTCTTCACGTCCAACTGAAACACTTTCATCTTCTTAAAAGCAGCAAACGCCAAAAACAATCTTATCGCTTCCAACCTGGCCACCGGAGCGAACACTTCATTATAATCTATCCCCTCTTGCTGATTAAAACCTTTAACGACCAGCCTCGCCTTGTTTCTTATAATAATCCCCTTTTCATCTCTCTTGCACTTAAACACCCATTTTGTGCCTATCGCATGCACATTCCTTGGTTTTTCAACCAAAGTCCAAACTTCCATCTTCTTAAATTGAGCCAACTCTTCTTGCATGGCCTCGACCCACGAGCTGTCCTTAAGAGCCATTTGATAATTTTTCGGTTCAATCTAGCTAATAAAGCATGAGTACAAACATTTGTTCATTATACCCGTTTTCTTAATGCTTGTATAAACACAGGTGTGCTCATTCAAGCTACTTCTGGTTTGTACACCGGAGGACACATCACCTATAACATTCTCCAAAGGGTGTTCTTTGTGAATTCTCGTGGTCGGAACAGCACCGACATGCAAATTATCTTCTAAATTAGAAGAGAGCTCATCAATGGTTGTTTCTGGCTGAGAGTGAAATGGATTGATAAACTCTTCTTCAGGAGAGACAGCAGGGGAACCGATAGAATTTGATGAGGAAGGTTGACAATCATCAAATAGCTGTCTATGTGCCAAATTTTCCTCCTCATCTAGAATCATCTTCGTAGCAACACGTTCTTCTTCTTCTGTACAAAACAAATCAGGTATGTTAAAAGACTTGAAGAGCCTATCATAGTCGAAAATCCCAGGAGGTCCGATGCTCGGTCTTGGCGATCTGTAACTCGTAATGTCGGTGTTACATACCACCTCAACCTTGCCGTTCGTTGTATTAAAGACACGCCTGTTGGGAGTCCCAACTTCATAGCCGACTAAGATTCCTTCATCGGCTGCTTTACCAAACTTTGAATGTGCCTTTAAAATTGAACACGGGGACCCGAAAGCTTCAAGTCCACACAAATTGGACTTTCTCCCATGCATAAGCTCGTAGCATGTTTTATTAAGTCTTTTTACCGTTAAAACTCTATTCAGTACATAGCAAGCTGTAGAAACAGCTTCAGCCCAGAACACCACCGGAAGCTTCGAATCAGCCAGCATAGTTCTGGCTCCTTCAATTAAAGTTCTATTCTTCCTTTCAGCCACTCCATTCTGTTGCGGAGTATACGGAGCGCTGAATTGGTGTTCAATCCCTCTTGACAGACAGAAGATCTCCATTTCAAAATTTTTAAACTCGGAACCATTGTCACTTCTGATGAACTTCACTCATTTATCCATAATGTTCTCAACTTTGGTAATCAGATTCTTCACCATTTGAGCCGTTTCGTCCTTTGATTTCAGGAAGTATACCCACGAGTATCGTGAGTAGTCATCAGTGATCACCAAGCAATAAGTTGTACCACCTAGACTTCTTACATTCACAGGACCGAAGAGATCCATGTGAAGCAGCTCTAGTGTACTGGCAATTGAATTTACTTTCTTGGTGAGATGGGACTTCTTGTGCTGCTTTCCCTTTTTGCACGCAAGACATTTGTCTTCAAAATTGAAACTTTTTAAGGGAACACCCAACACAAGCCCATGTCTGACAATATGGTTCATCTTCCGAAGATGAATGTGCCCCATTCTCCTGTGCCACAGTTCAGATTCCGATTCGCTTGCTTTCGTCAAAAGGCACGATTCTTCCGTTGACATTTCAGTTGAACTTAAATCCATCATATACGTATTTCGATCACGTGGAGCCTTCATTACTATCCACTCCTCTGGAATTTGAAAACCAGGCTTCAACACAATCGCATCAGTCTTCGTGAAGTGTACGGTATAATCTTTATCACAAATCTGCGACACACTCAGCAGATTGTGCTTCAGTTCTTCAACAAAGTTCACATTTTCTAACGTCATCTTCCCGTTAGTTACCGTACCCCTTCCTGTTATTTTGCCTCCACTCTCACCGGCAAAACTGACTCTTGCTCCTTGAACAGGTTTTAAATCTTGTAACAAATCCTTGTTACCAGTCATGTGCCGGGAACAGCCGCTGTCCACAACCCAAAGATTATTGGACGCCCTGTTCAACTGTTCCTGCACAAACAAAAGAGATTATTAAAATTTGGGGACCCAAGACCTCTCGGTCTTGGGTCGATTAACCTTCTTAACAGAACTCACACACCTTGGCTGACCAAAATTAGCATTAGAAAAATTTCCACGAGTCCTAACAGGATACCTCCTTGGAGACTGATAGTGAGGCCAACCAAACCGACGAACATTAAGAGAATCAAAAGAATTATAGCATTTGGTTTGGTTATTAGTAGTGTAAAAACGAGATGTGTTTCTTTGAAAACCTGTATTATCTCTCAAATTTGAATGGTTTTCATTTTTAACATTTAAACGATTACCAAAAACCTTAGTCTCAGTTTTCGAGGGCCTCACCTCTCTGAAACGCTGCTTCAGAGGGCAATCAGCAACAAGGTGCCCTGTTTGATTACATCTAAAACAACACCTATGTTCAGCTTTCTTTTCAGCAGATGTTTTAGATGTGGAGGCAGTATTACCAACCGTACGTCTCACATAAGGTGGGACATATGGGTTGAGTGGAGTACTCCTTTTAGTTGATTTAACTTTTTCTCCACTAGTAGGTAACACTTCCTTCTCTTTTGTCTTACCCGACTCGGATGACTTATCCGAATCAGATGAGACTGGACTTGAAATAGAAATTTTAACTTTTGAGACAGGCGAACTTGTTTCGCCTTTACTAACTTCCGGTACTTTACCAGTTTCCTTAGCAGGACCTGTCTGATCAGCTACAAAATTCACAGATTCATGAACACTAGGATTGAAAGTATAATTATGGTTATAAGGTGGTGGAACCTCATGGTAACCAATTCCTCCCCTCTTAGGTGAGGAACCTTGATCACTAACGAGGTGATCAAGAATAGCAGAGGAATTCCGGAATTGCTCCAGTTTCCTATTTAGTTCCACCACTTTTACCTGGTGATCAGCAATCTGTTTTTCTTTCTCAGCGATTAACTTGGTTTTCTCTTCTAAAACCTCGTAGCTTAGATCGATCACATCAATTTTTTCAGCTAATTTTGTTTTTAAACTTTTAACGTCTTTTTCACAAGCTTTAATTTTTATTTTATAATTATTTTCTCTTGTCTTTGTGAAGTGATGATCTTCTTTCAAGGTTTTAAATTCGGCATCCAACTTAACATACTGATCAGTAATTGTAGCAAGCTGTTCAGACAAGTTCTCACATTTAGTACAGATAGGTTTAGTACATACCTCGGAGTTCTGGTCATCAGCCATGAAAGCTTTTTCATTTTCAGCAGCTTTCATACATTCTTCAGCTGCAACCTTCGCCATGTGTGCCTACTCAAAGAGTTCTCCAGAGAACATGTTCCAGTTGTATTCACCAGCATCAGACATCATGGCATTATTCCCATTGTTATTTCCACTTTGCTGTGTAGTCCTCCCCTGACTACGTTCTACACGTGCATTAGTGCACTCCTTTGCAAAGTGTCCATTTTGTTGACAATTGTAACACCTCACCCTTGACTTATCAAATCCTGGCTTTCCACCTACGAACTTTCTACCAGTCTTCTTCATGAAACGCTTCACTCTTCTGACTATCATCGCCATCTGCCACTGCAGATCCATCTCCTCCAGATCATCAGGATCGATCTGGTCATAGTCTTCTTCCAAAGCAGCAGGGTCCACAATCTTCCCTTGTATGTAGTTCTCGTAAGAAGCAATAAAAGATGCATAGAGTGCAAACTGCTCTTCAGCAGATTTGACACTCATTGGCATCTTAGAGTAGTTATTGCTTGAAGCACTGGGAGAGAAACTACTCTTGGATGCTTGAGGTTTCGAAGCACTTGATCCTCCAGCAACAAAGCAAACATCACCGTTCATGTTTACAGACACATTTCCTTCATGAGAAGAGTTAGAACCTGACTCTCCTTTGGAGTAGTAAGCAGCAGATTCAGACTTCGAACTTGAGCCTGAGTTAACTTTGGCACCATACATACCAGGGTCTTGAACCTGATCCGTTGGTGTCTCTTTACGAACCATATTAAGCTCAAAGGTTCTGAGCTTTTTTACTGCTGTCTCCAAGTCATAATCAGGAAAGTCTTTGTCTTCCCTCATTAGAACAGTGTACATTTCCCACTTCGGTGGGAGAGCATCGAGAAGCTTCTCAACTATTTCCTCCTCTCTGTAAGCAATAGAATAGTTGTTCAGCTCTGTCATTAGATGATAATATCGGGTGATAATATCATCGAGCGATTCGTTCTTCAAATACTTGAAGACAGAGAACTGAGTCTTTAACAGCTTAATCTTCGAGGCACGAATACCCACGTTCCCTTCGAATCTATTCTCAAGAGCATCCCAAAGCTCTCGTGCAGAAGTGTACTTCCTGAATGTATGGAGAATCTCTTGAGGAAGAGCCATAGTAATTGCAACATGGGCCTTGCTCTCGGCCTCATACATCTTTTTCTCTTCTTCCTCCATCTTGCTGTACTTCTTTACCACATCCCGACCTTCGTATTCCATTGTCGGTGGAATATATCCATCCTGGATGGACACCCACATCTTTGCATCCTGGTATTTAATATACTGAATGAACCTATCCTTCCACGCCACAAAGTCGGTTCCTTTCATCAACCTTGGGGCCTTAGTAGCCGACCCCGCTTCAACTTCCAATTTGACTAACTCTGAGATGTTAATCGGCGACATCTTCTCGAAAACAAGAAAAACCCGAAAAAAACAAAAATACTTCCAAACAGTACTATAGGCGAAGTTAAGGATAACTTCGCTTAAGTGTTAACTTCGCTGGAAAATCCTTAAATTCGCGTGACTTGGCGAAGTTGAGAATAACTTCGCTTAAGGTAAGCGAACTTAGGAGGTAAGCGAAGTTGAGGTTAACTTCGCTTAGGCGAACTTATGAGGTAGGCGAAGTTGTGGTTAACTTCGCTCAACCTTATATCTTCGCCGAAACCCTACTTCCAGCGTCGGCAACTTCGCCTGAAGAACAACAACTTCGCCCGAAGAACACTGAAAATATTCAGATCTGTTTTCGACGATTTAGCAGTTTCCGGTCGGTGTGACGGCTTGAATATGACTGTATAAGGTGAGTATAACACAATATCAACGAAAACGCGTCCCGCGAATAGGTCAAACGAGACGTTTTCTACACCCGCGTGAAATCCCGAACCACACAATCGAGCCAAAGCTTTGATACCAATTGTAGGTTCCCGGACGGATCTTACACGGGATATCGCTATCTACGTAGGTGCGGAATAAATGCGTAGGTAGTTACGAGCGTAGAATACGTAAAACAATCACACGCGATACAAACGAACACGTTATATATTATAACTTGAAACACGTCTATTACAGGCTCTCGGCACGTTCACTGAACTCAACAACTGACTCCTCTCTCGTCACCTAAACAATCCGTCGGCTACAGTATATATAGACACGACAACTTCGCCCGATATGTTCAGGCGAAGTTGTCCATAACTTCGCTTGTTCAACAAGTTCGCCTAGGCGAACTTGTCGACAACTTCGCTTGTTCAACAAGTTCTCCTAAGCGAACTTGTTGACAACTTCGCTTACATACATAAACATAAACTTAAACATAATTACATTACAGACTCGATTACAAACGCTAGACTATGAACTACTGACATTTATGTACCAACAACAATAACTAAATTAAAGGTTTTAGTAATAACTTAAAACTGATACGATAATCAACTAATTTACCCTTAAGATCTTCATCAAATTTGACGAAAACATCACGTCGTGATCGTCTTTACCTAACGAATTAGTATTGATGATCAAAACAAGATATAGTGAAGATTGAAATTTCTGAAAAAATCGGCCAGTGTTTTGTTACTTTAGAGAGAAGAAAGATGAATAGTGAAGACGAATGGGCTTCACATATCCCTATATACTCTGATGTGGCACAATCTTCAATGCAACGAATCATCAGATTCGTTTAAATTTGAAATAACGAATCAGGTGATTCATTATCATAAAAGCACACATGGCATAACGAATTAATGTTAATTCGTTAAATTAAGTATAACGAATTAGAAGTCATTCGTTATAGAGTGGCGGAAGTGAATTAAGTTAACGAATTGGAATGCAATTCGTTATGAATGACCTTAATTCGTTGCATATGATTAACGAATTATATTTATGTAATTTTAAATTAAATATTAAATAATTAAATTAATTAAATAAAAGAATAATTAAATTAGTAACTAAAATAAAATAAATAAAATAATAATTGTTTACTGATACCAATTGTTAATTAAATAAATCAACGAAATCCCTTATCTCGATGATCAACTACCTTACCGTGTTTTATGTTTAAAACACTTAACTTAAAACAATGATTAAATAATATGTAAAAGAAAAAGTAAAATCTTTTTGACATTTTGAATTTTTGATGTATAATATTTACAAGGAAAATATCTGAAAATAAAACCTAAAACAGAAAAATGTTTTTGTGTTTTTGTATGATTTTTCAAAAGCAGTACATATTTTTGAATTTTTAGCGATTAGCAGAGAATCATATTGACCAAAATGCCCTTCCATCACAATTTTATATTTCAGCGATATTGTGACTTGCGTTAAGTCGGTCATGATATTGTTGTCCACTTAAGTCTTATAACAAACTTTCAAGCGTTTTTGTGATATGATTAATTGTTCAATTAGAGCACATAATATCAGAAACTATCATCCTCTAATCTCGGTTCAAGCTTAATTTAATTTACCATATCACCCCAACTTGACTTAAACCATTATAATGTCGATCAAAATTTGAATTTATAGAAATTTGAGCAATGCATCAAGTTTCCTTTACTTTGAGTGAGTATGCACGAGTCCATCTGTCGGCTTACATACATTGTATCCCCTAGGGTCAGTTCTTATTGGTATTGAGACGCGCGCAAGGGAGAACAAATGTATGACTAATAGCGGATTTGATCAAGTCAGTAGTTTAAATTTGTACGAAGTACAACAGTGATCAAGTTTAATGACTTTGGGTTTGCTCTAAAAGCAAATGAAATATTCATGCATATGAATACCCAGATGATTAAGCCGCATAAAGACTCACAGTGTCTAGAATCCTAACGCTTGTTATTTGCTTTATTTTATTTTTGGTGATTAGACAAATATAAGGCTTGAGTGTGACAGGCTATTACATTTCTGCCATCCTTACCGATATTTTGGTAGAAACTAACACTTCTTTCAATTTGGCGTTTCTTTATGTTTATATCACATACTTTACTCTAACAGCTTGTTTAAGACCTATCACTGCACTAATGCAATTAAGCCCACAGTCTTTTAAGATTATTTCTTTCTAGATATGGGGTCAACTGATCAATGTACTATCATTTTCTCTTTTTGCTTCAAAACTTAATTTTTGAGGAGCATAATAATAAATTCAATCACCCCAGTCACTTTCAGTCCATAGATTAATGGCTATCCTATCAATCTACAATTAGATAACAGGACCAAAACATGTAAGCATGTTCCACAAACATAAATAACCGACATAGTTTTTAGCGAAAGAGTAAAGTAAAACACATAACAATCTCCCCCACTATGTTCCATTGTCAGGTAAATGGCGATCCTGAATTTTACAAGTAAACCTCAGGATCAAACATATACAAGTATATGTCCTTAAATGTAGGTAATTGAAATAATTTTCAACGAACGTATACAAAAATCTTTTTGGATTTTCTCTTTACATACATAAACACAATCTTTTTGTCTATTTCGATTTTTCCAAAACATAATAAAAACTTCACAATCTTTTTGGATTTTTGGATTTTTCTATACAAACAGAAAAAAAAACAATTTTTTTTTGGATTTTCAAAATTTTTAAACAAGAAAAACATATTTTTCCCTTTTTCAAAATTTTCAATGTTTTTGGATTTTATCTATACAAACGAAAAGCATAATATTTTTGTATTTTCTATTTCACTCCCTAAAATCCAAAACCAAAATAAAAGAAAAGAAAAATAGAAAAAATAAAAATGAAAATAAATATAATTATCCTTGTTTCAGGATATCAGCAAGAGTTTTAATCCATTTAAACCAAGCAGAAAGTTAAAACGCATTTTGTTAAATGCTTTGGTAAATAGATTGGCTTTTTGAAAATCGGTATGTAGTTTCTCAAGATCAATTAACTTCTTTTCAAAAAAATCCCGTATGAAATGTTATCGAATTTCGATATGTTTCGTTTTAGAGTGTTGTACGGGATTTTGGTGATGCTAATGGCAGTAGAGTTATCAATTAAAATTGGAGTAGTAAGAAACTTCAAACTGTAGTCGCGCAGATGCTGTTGGATCCACAAAACCTGCGAACAACAACTCGAGGCTGCAACATATTCTGCTTCAACGGTTGAAATGGAGACTGTTGTCTGCTTCTTAGACTGCCAGGAAATAAGCCGGCTTCCAAAGAATTGACACCCTGCTGTAGTCAATTTAAAGTTAATCTTGCACCCCCCATAGTCTGAGTCAGAAAAGGCAGTAAGTTCAAAATTATCGTCCTTGGGGTACCATAACCCGATGTCAGGATTGCCCCTTAGATATTGAAGAATGCGCTTGACCGCTGCCAGGTGAGTCACTCGGCGACTAGCTTGGTACCTAGCACATAAACAAACTACAAACATTATGTCAGGTCGAGAAGCAGTAAGATACATTAAAGAACCAATCATAGCTCGATAGAGGGTAGGATCGTCGGTATCCTCTAATTCATCCGGTGATAAATTGTGACCCATAGGGAGAGGAGTTGAAGTGATTTTTCCGGCAGTAATCTTGAATCGGCTCAAGACATCGTTCACGTACTTAGTATGGTGATTGAAGATTCCTTTCGCAGACTGATGAACCTGCAACCCTAAAAAGACGTTCATCTCTCCCATCGAACTCATTTCGAACTCGTTACATAACTTGTCATTTGTTAACCCAAAGATAATGTCGTCGACATAAATCTGAACGAGGAGATGATCATCACCAATGTTTTTATAAAATAAAGTGCAGTTAATAGTCCCTCATTTAAGTCGTTATTAGTCAGATGGTCGGCAAGCGTACCACACGAAGCTCTCGGGGCTTGATGTAGACCATACAAGGCCTTGTTTAAGCGAGAAACTCGGTCGGATAATCATGATCTTCAAAGCCAAGAGGCTGTAACACGAACACTTCCCCATGTAGTTCATCGTTGAGAAAAGCACTTTTCACATCCATTTGATAGACTTTAATATTTTTGTAAGCTGCATAAGCCAGAAAAATTCGTATAGCTTCCAATCTTGCAACCTGAGCGTATACCTCAGTGTAGTCTATATACCCTCTTGCTGATGGAAACCTTGCACCACTAGTCGTGATTTGTTTCTCACGATCACCCCACGATCGTATTTTTTACATTTAAATACCCACTTACTTGGAATAGGCTTCTTAACTCTAGCGGATTTGTCGATAAGATCCCATACACCCAATCGTGCGAATTTTTGCAATTCCTCTTGCATTGCCTCTACCCAAGAAGGATCTTCAAGTTCCATAGGAGTCGTCGTTGGCTCTACATGGGATAGAAAGCATGTGTATTTGGCAACATTTACGATTCCAGAAGAATGTAAGTCCGCATAAGCACACAATATATTATTCTCACTCGAAGAAGAAACTTGATGACGTGTTTGCACGCCCACATCAAGTTCCCCAATGATATTTTCCTTTGGATGATAATTATGAATCCTAAGAGTGGGATTCTCAGGAATAACAACATTTTCGAATAAGTTAGTGTAATGTTTTCCAAGCTCATGATATGAATCATCACTGTCAACTGGATCAGCAATATCAGGCTCAACAACTTGATCAACTTGATTATCATCGGAAGAAGTAGAAATATTATCAAATGAAGCTGGATGATCATTACATGGATCTTCAGTTAGAGCTACAGTTGGAGCTTCAACATCATTAGAACTTGAAAACCTTGGAAGTACCAATTGATCCTCAAAATACGCACGAACCAAGTCTTCATTTGGTTGCTCAGTTGATGAAGTAAACGAATTAAATAAACCATCATAATCAAACATCCAGTCAGGACCTTTTCCTTGATGAGGTGTGGTGTACTATTGACAATCCACATGGTACCACTCCTCCACACAACCAGAAGTAAAATTAAATACCCTTTTCTTCGGAGATGCATAACCTAAGAAATAACCCTCAATAGCTTTTTCTTCAAATTTACCCACATCTCTTTTCAACATCGTGTAAGGACACCCAAATGGTTCCAAGTACTTTAAGTTAGGCTTTCGTTTGATCAAAAGCTCATAACTTGTCTTTTGGAGTCTCTTAACTGTTAAAACCTGATTAAGCGTATAACAAGCAGTATTCACAACCTCGTTCCAAAAATGGACATGAAGCTTAGAATCTGCGAGCATAGTTCTAGCTGCTTCAATCAAAGTTCTGTTTTTCCTTTCAGCAACACCGTTCTGTTGTGGTACATAAGGGGCACTATATTCTCGATGAATTCATTTTTGAACTCAAAAGAAATCCAATACAGTGTTTTTGAATTCAGTACCATTATCACTTAAAATTCTCCTCACTTTATGCTTGTAAATTGATTCGATCTTAGTGATTAGATTTTGAACCAGAACAGGTGTTTGATCCTTTGAACTCATAAATAAGACCCATGAATATCTTGAATAGTCTTAGATAACTACAAGACTATACCAATCTCCAGAGATACTCGCACGATTCACAAAGTCGAACAAATCCATATGAAGTCGTTCTAAAGGAGTATCAATGGAATTCAATAACTTAGGAGGATGTGAATTTTTCTTCTGTTTGCCTTTTTTGCAAGCAACACAATGGTCAGATAACTTAAAGTTCTTCAAAGAAACACCTTCGACCAAGTCATTTGCCATTAAATAATTCATCTTTCGAACATGAATATGACCCATCCTACGATGCCATAGAATAGATTCCTTCTTAGTTGCTTTAGAGACGAAACATGTTTCGATCGATGTAGATACCTTAGAACTCATATTTAAGACATAAATATCATTCGATCGAGGTGATCGCATGACAACCATGTCCTCGGGAATGACGTATCCCGGTTTTAGAATCAGACATTATTTATCGTTAAATACAGTAGTGTACTTCTTGTCACAAATTTGCGACACACTTAATAAATTATGATCAACTTGATCACAATAGTTGACTTTCTCAAACGTTATATGCCCATTTGAAACTTCACCCTCTTGTTATCATACCCCCTGAATTCCAGCAAAAGAAACATACCCTCCTTGAATATTTCTAACATTTGTTAAGAGGTCGAGATTTCCAGTAATATGACAAGAACATCCACTATCCGTTATCCAGTTCTCACCAGACACGGTCTTGGATGTACCCTTGTTAATTTTGGCCATGCAAGCAAAAGTAGTCGGTTGCTTCTCACATGAATCATCAGAATCAGACTCAGTATCATTGTCAAAAGATAGCTCACTCCCACTTGCATCTTGAAAATTTTCATTTGACCCGACATAGCCAAATTCGCTTGATTGTCGTTGCACAACAATCTTTGTGACCAATCAGTTCCATCCATGTTGGACATCATAGCTTGTGACCCAGAAGAAGATGGTTTGGTTCCAAAAGACTTATCAGCATCATTTCCATTTTTCCCATACGAACTTCGATCTTGACTTCGAACCAGATTCTCATAAGAAGACATGAAAGCACTCAAGAAGGCAAAATTTTGTTCAGCTTCCTTCATATTTACAGTCGGTGGTATTGAAAATTGATTTCCAGCAGCTGAAGTTCTAGAATTACCAGAAGATCCAGAACTTCCATAGGTATAGAAACAAGCACATGGATCACTATAGGTTGTTGTGGGGTTTTCTTGTGCATTTTGACTGAGAAATGCAGTGATTGGAGCAATTTTCGAGCTTAAAGGCATGCTACCACCATAAAAAGCTGGATCTTGACTTATTTTCGAAGACTTTTGACATCTTAAATCATATTCTCGAGCTTCAACTTTTTACATAAACTCAGAAGCAGTCAAATCCTCATTCTTGAAATAATTATTCTCTTTCAACACCATTAGAAATGTCGAGTAAGAACTAGGTAAAGCATTCTTGACTGTATCAATCTTATCAGATTCAGATGGTTCAATCTTTAACTTGTCCATTTTAGCAATTTAATGATTGAAACAAGTATTCATTTCCTCAACAGTTTCACATTTGAGTAGATTAAAGTTTCTAAATTGAAACTCTAACATCACCTTTTTACTTTCCTCAGTGTTACCCATACTTCTCATTTTGATATGTTGAAACAACGAAGCAGTAATCTTGATACTACCCACTTGATGAAATATGTTATCTGGTAAAGCCATAGTAAGAGTCGAATGAGCTTTTGTTTCGATTTCTAATGCCTTTTTCACCTCTTGAGAATATTGTGAAATAGCCTTAGGAGTAAAACCAATAGTCTCATTTCCAATCATCGGAACAGTGTAAACCTCATCAAGACAATAAGAACAGTCAGGATGAACAGAACGAAGATGAGCACGAAAACGAGGTTCCCATTTAGCAAAGTCACTAAATTTCATCAATCGATTACACTTGTAATGAGATCCAATCTCAGTATCCAATTGTAACATTTGTTGCATGAGTGCGTTTTGAGAAGCTAACGCATAAAAACCAGCAATCTTGTAAACAAAATTAACAAACTGTGAACAGTAAATATAACAAACTGTGAGCAGTGTTTATAACGAATCAATTATAACGAATTGACTGTTATCTGAGTAACAAACAAGAAACAATGTCACACGAATTAGCTTATGACGAATTTATAGCGAATCACCAACGAATTGAGTCAACGAATCAGGTCAAGTTGACGAATCAGTCTAACAAATTAGATTAACGAATTAGATTAATGAATCTAAATTCAATGTAACGAATCAGATGAACAAATCTTTGAATCCACTTAACGAATCAAAGTAACGAAACACTAAGTCAACTTAACGAATCAAAGTAACGAATCTCTTATTCAATGTAACGAATCAAACGAACGAATTAGCTACAATTAACTAACAAATCAGGTTGTCATAACGGTTATAACAAACTATGGCAACCTTCGCCACGTGGCAAAATTTTGTTAGATATGCAGCTAACGAATCAGATCTGAAACTTAACGAATGAAGAAAAACGAATCAGAATCTATATCGAAATAAGATGACGAATTAAGACTTTTAACGAATATGCAATTGGATGATGAAGATCTTCAAATCTTCATCATCATTTTCTAGATTTCTTGAAAATGACGAACACACAAACAAGTCAACAAATCCGTAATACTCTTCCGATACTACACCAAATCGTGCAAACAATATATCAAATTACTCGTAAACCCATCGCGAAACCAAATCACAACAAGCCATATACCACATCAATCAATACCAAATCCAATTAAAACAAAATCAAATCCCTGTTTTTGGTCAATCTCAAATCCAATCTAAACACAACCAATTCAAACCAATTCCAAATTCCAATCAACCACACACTACCAATACCTTACCAATCACAAATCTCACTCAAATCAGTCCATAATTAATCAAATCAACACTTAATTTGATTAAATTGAAACCGAACCTAAATAAAACCAACTTATACATATAAACCTTCAATTAACGAATTAACACACTAGATCAAGAGCAATCGAACCCCGAAAGCTCTGATACCACTTGTGAAAACACGGAATTAACTCAGATCTAAAACGATTAACTATTAGATCTAAACCATAATGGATCTAGTTCATGATTACTCTTAATTATATGTTATATTAGGTGTGTATATATGTGTATATATAATAGTAATACGTTAGATATAGGAAGCTTTGATCGAGAGTGTAAACGAACAGAGGTTCAATACTTTAAAACTCAAAAACTTAAATTATCAAAGGTGTTCACCTCTATATATAGAAGTTGGTGTAGTTCGTTACACATTCCGTAACGAACTAGCTTTCCACTTCGTTACATTACAAAACGAATAATAAACATAACGAACTAAGTCTCCCATTCGTTAAACATTCTTAACGAATTGGGAGGAACAATAACTTAAACGTCTAGTTCGTTAAATTCCTTAACGAACTAGACATACAATAACGAACTATTCAATAATATAAATAACTTTTACATTATAATAATCAAACAATAAATACAAAGACTCCAGACGCAAAACCATGCACAAACATGTTTGATAAAGTCCTACGAGCAAACTTGTTGTTCAGAGATCCCTTCAACCTTTTGTTAACTTAACTTATTTGAACAAACCCAAGTGTGCTAATAACACTGTAGCTTGCTCTGAGTTGAACCTTGCTCGTTAGAAGTCCTTAAGTAATTTCTTTATCAACATCCTTCAAGCTTGTGGGGACCACTGTTTATTATGAATAAACCTTGCTAGATCCTCTAAAAGACTTAGCTTTAGCTTGGTTTAGTCAAGAGTTTGCTATGAAACAAACCTTTCTTGACTTGAAGAACAACCTTGCTAGACAAAGTGAACCTTGCTCGTTCTATCACTTAAGAGGAATTCTAGAAGATAACTTTGCTGGGATAGCAAAATACCTTTCTAGACTTAGTATAAGCTTGCTAGGAGGCCTGAGTTTGCCCGGTTTCCATACTTAGTCATTTTCAAGGAGGTTGAGAAGATTCCAATCTTCCTTAGGTCTTTTCTCATCCCAACACAGTTGATGAACGCAACCTATCGATTAATGATAAACCCTAGTCCTAGATAAACAAGTATTTAAGCAATCATAACTAACATAAAGACAAATTAATTATAACATCATTCAAACTTTAATCCAATCAAGAAAGATAGAAAAAATAGATATGTTTAGTTTCATACAAAAACCCAACACCTTAAGTGGATACAATGGGTTTAGCCTTGCCTCTGCATTATGATTAGCTCGCTTATTTGTTGAATGGAAGAAAGCGTGGATGAATCAACAAACTAGAAGCTCTGAGATGGTGTAAATTCGCCTCCTAGGTCGTCAATAGTATTTGAAATGAAAGATATGTCGAAAATGGGGGCTGAACATAGATTATATCAACGACTAGGTTTTTTTCTCCTATTTTTATGTCCTTCGCGTAGCGCAGAGGTTGTGTTACCCTCTTTTCGATTAACGCGAAATAATATAACCTCATATTCAGATTTTTTTCATCAAGAAACCCAAAATTCATATATTATGGGTCCTGTAACTAATTTTCTCGCCCAAGATATGCTCGTTTTACTTCTGAACGCGCTTGAATCACTTCTGAACTCCCCTGAACTTCTAGGCATGCATGCAAAAGACTCCAATTAGTATTTGTAGCATTTGGATTTTTCATATTTGCATTCGTATTTGTTTATCTAACTCGGGAATGTAATTCATATACTTCGCATCATTAAAAATTTGTATTTATTGGAATTTAACTTGGTTTAACTTAGTTTACACTCTTATAACTTTCAGAATCGTCAAACAACTTTTAAAAACCCATAAAACCGCATAAAATGACTAAAAATCGCATTTTTAAAAGTACCTGGACTATTTTTTCGAAAAATTAAGAAATTTATCCCCAAGATAAGTCCTATAATGTTTTAACAGGTCCATACTCATTTTATTGTTGTTAAAGTCGAAATCCCCATGTTATTTTACCGGATTTTGTCATTTATTGATTATATCATTTCCTATTCGAGCCTGTTTATCATATAAATCAATTCTGAGTCTCATTATTATAACCAACATATCAAGAAACCCTAAATACCTCTGCAAAATCAGCCCCCATCTCTTAAAAAAATATGCATAATGGTTTCATGGTGTTTTATCCAAGAATCTTCATTGTACGGTTTGTAAATGTATCAGAGTGACCAATAATTGGTACCTTTTTTATAAATGTATCAGAGTTTAGAGGAAGTATTTAAAAAGTATTAATATATTTTGAAATATTAATTTGTTTATAAACCTTTATTTATAATAAAATACTAATATATCTTTTGAAACATTAGTTTATTTATAAATCTTTATTTGTAATAATATTCAATTTATTTGAAAAGCTTCCCAGTTAATAAATATCCGAGTGTTTGATTTATAAACCTTGTTTGATTTTACAAATCATTTTCAAATATTGTTTATAATATTTTAATGATTTAAAACTGAGCCATCTCTAACTTGCGAGCGTCTATCTTCTTGAATGGCTCTAATTTCCTTGCTACATGTACTAACTTTATTTCTTGTAATATGGGGGAAAATACGTTAGCGATATGCTGGTGAATCGTTGACTCTATTACTGGGATTGTGCCACTTCCATACATACACAATTCCGGTTTTCCAAGAACTGACGCCCATTGGAGAAGTTTTATTATGATCTCTAGTGTGCGGCCACGTAGCCTTTACCGAAAGACTATATTAATTATGTTTGGATCCAGACACATGTGTACTCGGTCTAAGTTGCTTTTATTTTCTATCTTGTATTTTAATATGGATCACGTAATCCCATTAATCTTTATTTAACTGACTTTGTTTAAGATAAACAACCCGTTTATCTTGACTGAAAAAGGTTTAATGTATTCACCTGTGACTGTCTATTCTTAATGATGTGGTGTTCTCGTTTAAAAACCTTTGTGAATGAATAAATGATTGACCTATAATAAAATAGGTCTATATATAAATACCCGGATTGTCTCTTAATCCAGCTACAGACCTTTAGTCTGGTTTTGATAGCTTTAAATCTTGATTGATCTTTTGTTTAAATAAAATACTAGATCTAAAATATCTTTCTTTATTTGCTAATCATATGCTATGTTTCTTCTTCAAGAAGAAATGTCTATGATATGTTTCTTCTTCAAGAAGAAACGTCAATGATCTAAATCCTTTGTATAATATCTTATGTTTCTTAATAATGAAGATATAATATACTAACTATATCCTCATTTATTTAAAATTCTATCTTTCTTACTTTTAAAGAAAAATTATTTTAACTTAGGTGATGTTTGTTTTTGAAGAGAAAACTATCTGCAATCTGATTTCATATCTGCAACTGAAGATGTGGTCTGAAGGTCTGTAATCTGAAAATATAATACTGTTTATTTTATAAACTAGATATCGTCTGCATAAGCTGAAAATTAGTTACCTTCCATATATATCACAGTAGATAGAAGTCATTTAACGTCTGTAAACTACTAAAATAATTGGTGGTGGTGTACTAACTATGGAGTGAGTGGTGGTGTACGAACTATGGAAGTGGGTGGTGGTAGACGATTGTGGTAGGCGGTGAAGGGTGGTGGTAGACTATTGTGGTAGGTGGTGAACAGTGGTGGTAGACGATTGTGGTAGGCAGTGAACGGTGGTGGTGGATGTGGGTGGTGGTGGGCAGTGGGTGGTAGTGATGGACGGTTGTGGTGGGTGGTGGACAGTGGCAGTGGACGGTGATGGTGGCCGACAGTGGGTGGTGGTGGTGATGAACGGTTGTGGTGGGTGGTGGCCGACGGTGGGTGGTGGTGGTGGATGATGGTGGCGGGTGGTGGTGGCGCGCGGGTGGTGGTGACGGCAGGTGGTGGATGGTGGCGGCGGATGGAGGGTGGTGGTGGTGGTGGACGGTGGTTGGTGGTGGCAGACGATCGGTGGTGGTGGTGGTGGACGGTGGTGGTAGCGAACGGTGGGTGGTGGTGGTGGTGATGAACGGTTGTGGTGGGTGGTGGCGGACGGTAGGTGGTGGCAGAAGGTGGGTGGTGGTGGTGGATGATGGTGGCGACGGGTGGTGGATGGTGGCGGCGGACGGAGGGTGGTGGTGGATGGTGGTGGTGTCGGACGGTGGTGGTGGGTGGTAGTAGTGAACGGTGGTTGTGGCCGACGGGGGTGGTGGTGGTGATGGACGGTGGTGATGGTGGGTGATTGACGGTTGTGGTGGACGGTGGTTGGTGTTGGCGGAAGATGGGTGGTGGTGGACGATGGTGGCGACGGACGGTGGGTGGTGGTGGATGGTGGTGGCGGCGGACGGTGGGTGGTGGTGGTGGTGGACCTTGGGTGTTGGTAAGATGCTAAGAAGGGTGAAGAAGTATGAATGAATGTGTGAAGATGATGGATATTAGCTTATTATTTAAGACCATAAAAGCAGTTTTCATATCTTTTTTATATTTTAAGACAAACTGTATTCAGAAACTTATGTCTGCGCGCCTGCAGACATAAGCCTCTTGTGGATGTTTGAAGCAAAAACAAACACAACTTTAATCTTTGTATTTATAATTCTTGATCAAGGTCTAGGCTATACCCCTAACAAGGGTCTTAGCCATATAATAATAAAATAATAACTTAGGTAAAACCCCAACCTTATGCGGGTATACGGAGTTTATATGCCTAACTTGTACGAGCAACACTTCTACTCTATGTCGCGTACAAAGACTTTAATTAGCGGAACTTCGAAGCTTGGCACACATTACATGGTCGTCACGGATTAATAGGTCGGCACGCAAAACGAGGTGCGCCGGTCGTCAGGATGTGTCGGCACGAACTTCGAGGTGTCGTCGGTATATGGCACTGATTAAGAGGTTATGATTTGTCGGGTCGTGGCACGGAAACCGAGGTAGGGAGAAATATTC
The DNA here is from genome assembly GCF_021521415.1 of Bidens hawaiensis. Taxonomy (NCBI): domain Eukaryota; kingdom Viridiplantae; phylum Streptophyta; class Magnoliopsida; order Asterales; family Asteraceae; genus Bidens; species Bidens hawaiensis. Next base: position 6,030,808 of record NW_027491024.1, read on the forward strand.
TAGAGAGAGTGGGATTTTGGTCTGAGGGAGTGAATGAGCCGTGACCCTTCTATTTATAGGCTGAAATTGGGTCCTATCGCGATACACGATGGACCCTTTCTCATGGTCATCGCGTATTGCGATAACTCATATAGTTCAGAGATTGCCACATGTTGCTACGTCTGTCACGTGTCACCACGTGAGGGACACGCTTCGTGAGATGTCAGACCTCGTCATCGCGATACGCGATGACATAGTGGATGTTAGTGATCGTGTATCGCGACACCGCCTTTTCTTTGGTTTGACGAGACAGCCATCGCGTAACGCGATGGTCATCAAAACGCCACATTGGCCCAACGCCCTTCGTCGTCGCTGCCGCCTTCGCCTTCGCCTTCATTATCACCATTGTTCTCTCCGAGCCCGAGCCCGTGTGCGTCAGGTGCTCCGCACCCTCCGCTATGACCACTTGGTGCATGCTTGGCATAACATAATATTACTATGGAAACTTCTTCCTTATAAAGTGCTTCCACTTCTTTACCACTTTCCATGTGAGATAGATTAAATCTTCCTTATTTATACCCTTGTGAAATGTTTCCATTTTCTTACATCCTTCCATGTGGGATGGAGTTTCCTTTTTCCATATCTTTGACATGAAATAATTCTATTTCCTTATTTAAATTTTTATATCTTTGAGGTTATTTTTGATTCTTCAAATTTTCTAAGTTGTCAAATTTCGATCGAAATTTTGGGATGTTACATCAAGCTTTAAGACTCTTTGACTTGTGTTTATCTCTTTGTTCCACTTATAATTCGGGTAACTTGCCTTCATGAAAAAACATTTATTTTCGTCTAACTAACAAAAGTCCTCAATCCGTTTTAGTGATTGATGGGGTTTTGTGTGTCAATGGCTCTCCGACCCGTTTTAGGGCATATTAGTCAAAATATTTGGGCCATAAGACTTTTATGTTTGTTTTAGAATTTTTAGTGTATCGGTCAGAACCCAACTTCCACCTCAAAGTTCGGATTCTAAACAGTACCAACTTGCTTAAATCGTTAAAATCTGATAACTAGAGTTTTATACATCTGTTTGATCTGATTCCAGTGGCTATGTTCTCCTTTCTAGTTATAGTTTATTGTCTCAAAGTTCTAGGCCTGTTAGTGTCGGATCAGTCAGCTCGCTTAAGGCTCGGGACATGTTTAATATTTTTATTTTATCGTTTAACTCGCCTGAATATTAAGGTGAGTAATCACTCCCCTACTTTACATATTTTAAACCTTTTGAGGACCTTATGCGTACCTTATAATAACTTTATATCTTAATTACATCACTTGCAAATCTCAAGTTTTGTGTTGTTGATCAATTGAATGTTTATATGCTAGTTGCTTACATGATCATTTGTTTATTTACCGCATTCCGGGAGGTCCATCATAATCACACTAAAGTATGATCATACGCCGTCTCAGTAGCCAAAGCCCGATTCGCTAGGCTATGGTCAAACGACACCAATTATTTGCTCATTATTTACTTAATATTTAATTGTTGATACTCATGATATTGATTTGCATATTTTATATATATATATATATATATATATATATATATATATATATATATATCAAAATCTGGTGATTAGTTACGTTACATGTGTTGTTGATAAACCTATTTTTACACATATTGCAAGATATTTATCTTGGATGTTTGAAGTTATTAAAGAACTTAGTTTATTTGGCTTTTAGGGTATTAATAAAAGACAAGATGTTACTATTACATTTGTTTTGTCTTTATCTGTAATCTCTTTGGAATAATGTGTACTTGTTTTCAATTTAATATAATAATTATATATTGTCACAAATATTGTATGTTAGTGGCTTATGAGTTGTGAACTAACAGTTCGTGCCATGACATTTCCACCATAGGTTGGAACAGATTGGTATCACAGCCGAAGGCTATAAGATAGGGCACTAGAAATTTGCCTAGTTGCATGCTTAGGACCCTATATGTGCTTATGTGTGACCTTATATGTTTATTTAAATGGTTTACAACTTATTTAGTTATTATGTATTTAGTCATGTACACACACACACAAACTCCGAGGCTACACCTCATTCTCAAACTTATTTTCTTTAAATTTGTAGCTTGTTTTTAATTTTGAGAAATTCCTTAAGAATTCTCTTGTGTTGTTTTTACTCCTTCACCTTAAAGCAAGGGAGTATGACAAGTTCCTGTAGTAACTAGAATGAGGAGAGAACTGTGAGTCGAGCCTTGGCAAAACGATTTCGAGAATCAAAGGTAAGACGATATTCCTTACCTGGAGGAAAACCAACCACAATACTTGGGCCAAAGCGGATCAAATGTCATACGACCAAAACTTTAAGGAGTCATCGTAACCAATGTGACGGTTATCTTCCCTAATTATCGAACCGAATTCACGTTGATTTCGTGGCTAAATTCGAAAATTCCAAATAATTTTATTATTATTTTTAAATGTTTAGTTGGGGATCCATGAATACTCCAACTATCCGTTTTTCTCAACTCGTTTTAATTATTATATTTTTTTGACACATTGTCATCCGTGGTGGTTCACGAGATGCTTCAAATACTCATGTTTAAATTCGTTAATTCATTATTTTGTTGGATCAGTTAAAATGCCATGTAACGCTCATGATCCGACCAACTTCAATGTTTTAATAATTCATTAATTAGTTGGGCTATTTAAAATGCCATGGAACGCTCATGGGAGGCCCAACTCACAAATTGATGCTACGTTATTTAGATGGCCAATAAAATGTCATGGAAAGCCCAACTCATAAATTTATTTATTTTGGTATGATAACAAGTTAGGACAACAAAATGCCATAGAAGGCTCATGGAAAGCCCAACACATCGAAGATAATTCGTTTAATCATTTATTTATATGATTTTATTTAATCAAAATTTTTGATGATTTGATTTATTCACATTACTCCAATTAACAAAATATATTAGTTCTCATGATCCGACACAATCCTTTAATTATAAAGACACAATTTCCATTTTCACGATCCTTGTTGAAAACCTACAGTGGTTCGTGAGTATCTCAATAATCCATTTTCATTTTCTTTAAATTTCGTTATTTAGTTGAAATCACATGGTGGTTCGTAGATATTTCTTCGTCATACTTCTATTTTATACATCTTGAGAATTATGGATGTTTCGGTCATGACTTCTTTGGTTGTTAGAATAGTCATGGTGATTCATGCATTTATAACCCTGCATTTTCTTTTCTTTTATTATATTATTTCACATCCTATTTTTATCTTCATTGTTTAATATTTAGACTTTCATGATAAACTATGAATATTACAATTTATTTATTTCATCTTATTTATAATGATTTTGTGGAGATAGGAAAATCTCTTGTAATTTGTGGATACTCCGATGACCCACCTTATATTATATCTAATTTTGAAGATTTGTTTGGGATATGACTATCTCGGTGCTTTGGGAATATCCGCTTCCCAATTTAATCTATTTACAATTTGTTTGAATACAAATATTTATGCATTTTCAATTACTATCTATCATTTTTTTAATATTTTAAGCTTGCAGTTTTAATTTATCTCTTCTCATATTCACAATTTCATATAAATTTCTATTTAAATTTCATACGTTCCTTATCTAACCAAACTCGATTCTTCAAAATCTTTATTTAACATCGTTTAAATTTATACTCTAGATTGTAAAAATTTCATATCTAATGTTTGCAATATTTAAAGATTTCAAATGTTATTACTCATTTTAGGATTTATTGTCAATTAAAATGTTAATTTAATCCTTCACTTAATATTTGGTGGTGATATTTTTTTTTTACATTTATAAAAATCTTGTTTGCTATTTTATTTGTTAAGTTCACAAAAGTTTACTGGTTATCTTATGTTCCTATTCTCGTTCATCACAATCGACCCTGTCAAAATCTCATTCAAAAATCTATCTCAAATTCAAGTTTTCAATTCCTTTCAATTTTAAGATTTGTACATTCATATAAAAAGTTAATTTTTTTAAAAAATCTATGTTTTCGTTAATCAAACTCGAAAGTTCATCTCGTTGTTTTATTTCAAATTTTCATACATTTATGATCTCCTAATTTTACATTTAAGACTAATTAAAACTTCTACTTTCTCACAAAGTTATGTCTTTAAAATGTTTTTGTAACCCACACGATGGGACGAATTACGTGGACCATCCAACGATCTAAGTAACTATGGATGCATACGTAATTATCCACATCCTCGTATGGAAATCATAATACGTATAGTTGTGTGTCATAATCTAGAACCGAAAGTAGTTTCGGATAATGGTACAAATGTAGAGATGATAAGGACATGGTGGATACGCCTCTGGTACATCCTATATAGAAGTGTCTTTATCATAATTTCATTTGTAGGGTTGCTCCGGCTACTCGAAGTTCCATGATTAAATTTTAAATTTTAATTAAAAAGTTTTTCCTTAATTTAATTCTTTTTCACATTATGTTGTTTTTTTTATTTTGCTTGACTTCAGGACGAAATTCCCAACAGTAGGGGAACTGTAACATTTCGGATTTTTCGTATTTGTATTCCTATTCGTTTATCTGACTCGGGAATGTAATTCGAATATTTGGTATCATTAAAAACTTGTATTTATTGGTATTTAACTTGTTTTACACTCTCATAACTTTTAAACTCGTGAAACAACTCTTAAAAACCCCTAAAATCGCTTAAGATGACTAAAAATCGCATTTGTAAAAGTACAGGGACTCTTTTTGCCAAAAATAAAGAAACTGTATCCCCAATAATAGTCCTATAATGTATAACAGATCCAAACTCATTTTATTGTTGTTAAAGTCGAAATTATCATGTTATTTTACCCGATTTAGTAATTTATTGATTATATCGTTTCCTATTCGAGCCCGTTTACCAAATAAATCATTTATGAGTCTCATTATTATAACCAACCTATCAAGAAATCCTAAATACCTCTACAAAATCATCCCCCAAATCTTAAAAAATTGTGCATAATGTTTTCATGGTGTTTTATCCAAGAATCTTCATTGTACTGTTTGACTTTCAAGCTTTAAGAGTCTTTGACTCGTGTTTATCTTTTTGTTCCACTAATCATTCGGGTAAGTTGTCTTCATGAAAACCATTTATTTTTGTCTAACTAAAAAAAAATACCTTAATCAATTTTACTTATTGATGGCGTTTTGTCGGTCAATTGCTCTTTGGCCTGTTTTAGGGCATAATAGTCAAAATATTTGACTATCTGATTTCTCTATCTTCTGATCGGAATTAGCTTTCGGGCCATAATACTTTTATGCATGTTTGGATATTTGAGTCTACTGGTCAGAACTCGATTTCCAACTCGAAGTTCGGATTATGAATAGTACCAGCTTGCTTAAATCGTTAAATCTCATAACCTGAGTTTTAGACATCCATTTGATCTTATTCCAACAGCTGTTCTCCTTTTTAGTTATAGTTTATTGTCTCAAAGTTCTAGGCATGTTCGTGTCGGATCTGTCAGTTCGCTTAAGGCTCGGGACTCATTTAATATTTTTATTTTATCGTTTAACTCGCATGAATATTAAGGTGAGTAATCACTCCCCTATTTTACAGATTTTAAACCTTTTGGAGACCTTATGCATACCTTATAATACTTTTATATATCTTAATTACATCACTTGCAAATCTCAAGTCTTGTGTTGTTGATCAATTGAATGTTTATATGCTAGCCGCTTACATGATCATTTGTTTATTTATCGCATTCAGAGAGGTACATCATAATCGCACTACAGTATGATCATACGCCGTCTCAGTAGCCAAAGCCCGATTCTCTATATTGACTTTTAGGTTCTTAATATAAAGATTTTAATAAAGTATGTTACTATTATATCATATTTGTTTTGTCTTTATTTATAATCTCTTTTGAAAAATGTATACTTGATTTAACTTTAATAAATTAATTAGATATTGTCACTAATATTGTATGTTAGTGCCTTATGAGCTGTGAAACAACAATTCGTGGTCCGGCATTTCCACCGTAAGTTGACGTGTGATGGTTTCTTTAATTCTCACACACCTGAAATACAAAAGAAAGTTTGAAGTACCATAGTTCACACTGAAAACTTAATAAAGTTAAACAGTTAACACAATATAATACACGATTTAAACCCAACCATCACATCCCCACACTTACCACTCGCTTACCCTCAAGAAAACTCTTATGCAAAACATTCGCCTCTATCAATGGTTCATCAATTATCATCATTAATACTAGTAAGGTCTAAGGTCATACCCAATCCCCAAGACTTATACTATCAAGATTAAGAACTCAACAAACAAATTAAATGATACTTTATAACCATGGAACCGCCCAAACAAGTGTACTTTATTTTCGGTTAAGCCACACATGTTCACACCCCTTGCAAATATATCACTCTTGTTGGTTTAATATCTGGAACAACATAAATTGTGCTAGTATCTCTCTTCCCTCAATACCAAGTATGAATAGAAAGTAATAAGCTTGCAACCCTATCTTATCTCCACCTGTTAACCATGACCGGTTGCATTATGACTATGACTAAAGGGTTTTGTTGTGCCTAGGGCTCGGGTATGTAATATGAATTACTTAGTGACTTATGGTGGATGAAATCCAATTTATTCAAACTAATCCAACAAACAAGACTAAAACTTTGAGTGTTACAATAAATACTAACTTTACTAATGACTTTTTTTTTTGAGTTTTTCTGTTTTTTCTCCATTTTTTTAACATAAAAATACACAGTTAACTGACTCGAGACATATGTACATTACTATGCTCAACAAACTGACTATATACAATTCTAACATACCGGATTTCCACAAGTTTAAAATAAAAGGCCAAGGCTGAGAAGGCTTGCAATGCAAAGTTTAACAAATGAAAGGGAAACAACTCAAGATTAGATCCTTGGGGATAATGTAGTGTAAGGATAATTATTTATGTAAAGGTAAATATATGTAGGTTTCTATAGTACTAATTCTCTATACAGATGGTGGTATTAAGATCTCGATATTTATATAATAACAAACAAGTTCTAGATATCATGAAACATACTGGTTATACTCAAACACTAATATGACATGTTTAATATATATATATATATATACTAGTATGAGAGCCCGCGCGTTGCTGCGGGGATACAACGGAAATTATGTTGGTGGTGTTTTAGTCCATAATGGTGCCAACTTTAGTTGTGTGTTGCACGAGAACTTTTGCATATGGTAGATAATGGAAATATACGTTAATGACACAATGCAAAGTTTTTTGTTACACTTTGTTTTGAACCATCTTGTTTGGAACAAAAATTGTAAAGAACCATTTTGTTGTGTAACCTTCTTGGAGAAACCCAATCAATTTACACTATCAAACACAACAGTTGGAACATAAGAAAATTTACATTTTTACTAACCCATTGTGTGTTCATGATGGGTTAAAAAAGATAACAGTCCCAGCCTGAGTATAAAAATAATAGCTATGTTTTCACACCATAATTATAATAATAAGATTACATAATCAATTTTAAATAATTTATCTAAAAGGTGTGAAGAGCTTAAAAAGCTAAAACATATCTAACCCCTTTCTTTCATTGTGTTTTGTTTGAATTTGCTCTTTCACACGTAAATAATAAAACTGAGATTTGAAACCTTTGTGTCATTTATAAAGTAAAAGTAAAGTCAAATATAACTAAAGTCAACCTGCTATGAAGAAGTTTAGTAGGCAGTAAGCACTGCATTATTATTAGGAGCATCCAAAAAGGGTTGAATGATATGAGCAAGAATGGGCTCGGTTATAACTGCAGACCCGGCTTGTTTGGGATTGGGCCTTTCGAAAACAAACCTTGTTAAGCATCAAGTCCGGATTTAAAGTCGGGCCTCATATCGTCCACCTACATATCACAAACAAGTATCACCACTTGGCAAAATAAAAATAATACAACAATGTGTACCTCCTTCGACTGTTTTAGAGTGTTGAGTTCTATTACATGGGCTAAGAATGTAATTGCGCGTATGATAATCGGCTCTTGAAAAGTTAAAACATTAATATAATTACAATCCGTGTATAGTTCGCCAAATATAAATTAAACACTTTATAATGTTCTAAATCGTTTTACATTAATGTACTTATGATATTATTCTCCAGAACGGCGCGCATATTTACCTGACTTGTGTAAAAAATTATTTGCCATTAACTCGATTCCTTCCTGAAATAAATGTTTATGAATGCGTCGGTTCACCTTAAGTTTTAACTTTCATCTGTAATAGGTAAAATAGACATAGTCGTAAACAAACACTAAAATGAAACGTGAATAACGGGTCAAAATATTTAAAATCATATTTAACACACAAGTTATCTATAAATATATTTCACAGTTTGCAAAAAGGTTTTTCAGCTCAACCCAACCCGACCTACTTTACGTAACAAACTGTCAATGTAATGCTCGATAAGAAGTTCGTTTCAACAAACACACATGGGCAACTTCTTCTGTTCTGTTAGTTAAACGAATGAACAAAAACACATGTCTGTTCCCTAATTTATGTTTGTGAACGTACCTTTATGTTCGTTCATTTACGCATGTTTAGATTTAATCATTATTAGTCAAGCATTTGTTTTAGTTCACTCGTTTGTATATTCAGTTAGATTTTTTAGACCCACAACAATTCAATCTGATTTTTGTTATTTTTTTTAGTCCGACAAATTGCTGCTCACGTTTAATTCGCTCGTTATGTTTATTCATCTTTTATTTCATTCAGGTATGCTTGTGAATCGTTCGTTCTTACTATTATCAAATGAACATGAAAACACTCGTTTTCTTAATGAACGAACACAAATAAGAAACCTTTGTTTCTTTAATTGTTCGCATCTGACCATTTGTTCTGTTAAGGTTAAACGAATATATGTGTTCAATCGTCTACAAACCTAACTTTAGTACCTGAAATTGAACCATATGGACTCATGCCTGAAGATGAAAACACAGAAAATTTTCCATCAATCCCACCTCGTGCAGATGAATCCACAGTCGAGTGTCTTCTTGGAGAAACAGCCTTAGGAGTCCTTGTTTGGGATGCTAACAACATGCTTTGTGATATATGAGGTCTTGAGGCTGTTATTAATAAGATAAAACACGAAACATCAAACTTGGTCACTAACTAATTGTAAGAAATGAAATCCAAAAACACATGTGTGTCACCATACTTCACAGGCTCACCTTGGTATAAGTTTCCAATGTCCGAGGATTGACTCATTGTCAACGAAATTCTTTCATCAGCTTATGCAACACACAACATCACCTCTTTATCCAAAAAAGATTCTTTTATTGAATAAAACATTTAAAATGAATCAAAAGTCCTATGGTTAATCGAATGAAAGAGATAAATATTCTTCACAATACAATTTTTCTGAAAGTTTTAAATGTAGAAAACCAGGCATCCAAATCATACTTGTGTGTTTTTTTTTATTTGCAGCATTATTTAAAACACCTTAATCTTTAGCCACAGCTGATAGGGCAATCAACTGACATATAAAACACTTCATCAAAGTTAAAACCAAATTAAAAGAAAATTTCAAATCATCATACAACTAAAAGACACATACCATCTAACAAAACTCATCAGAGTGTCTCTTCTGTTCATACAATATACTTAAGTAACATAATTACTTTGATGATCGTCCATCAACAAAATTCATCATAGCATAATCAAGTACATGTCATCATTTTAAAGGAAAAGGTAAATCGCTAAATTAATAATTAATAAGGATGCACATGAATAAGAGTGTATGTAACAATATTCAAAATTTAATATTCAATTTTTTTATTGAATACACTCTTTAACCCATAATAACTCTGCAAAGAGCTTACCACTAAACAGGCAACAAATAAGGATCTGTAATAATCAAAACCTATGAACTTTTTCATGTTAACCATCAAAGACCTTACCACTAAACCAGCAACAAATAAGCATCAGTAATAATCAAAACCTATGAACCTTTACATGTTAACCATTACAAAGCGATATTAACACATAGGATAACTTCTTCTACAAAACTGTAAACCATGTTGATTACTTTTGCACATACTGCAGATACCTACAAATACACGCCTAACGAAATTGAAAGAAGAGGTGAAATCGAGAATGAAACTTACAAATCCGCAAATGTTTGTAACTGTGTTAAAGGAATAATGGCTGAAGAGAAGATATACTGTTGAATATTACAAGCAACAACCTAACCTTCAATCATCAAAAACTATAATTAGAACCTAATTAAATTCAGCCTTCAATCATCAAAAACTACAACTAAAACCTAAAAGGATATTGGTTTTTAATGTACCAAAAGGCACATATGCAATTTTCAAATTTCTTAAAATATATATCATGGAATGAAATCAAAATAAAATGAAATCTAACCAAACCCCAAGTTACAGGGACAAATGGGAAGAAAAAATATAGAAAAAACAACCTGATGGTGCGGTAGTGAAGCTTTGCAAACGCTTCCATTAAGGAGGCCTTAAACCACTCAATTGAAGGATGGTTTTGGTTGGGAGCTTAAACATGCAACCACCAAATCAATTAGGGCAAAATTTGTTAGATCGATGTATAGGTAGTGGGAAGGTCGACGTATTATGTAGGATTGAATTATGTGTTATAAAACAAGAAATTGTTAATAGAAATTGAATGAGCAATGAATGGATTGATGAAAACTGATGCATATAAATGAATTAAACGTGGGTTGATGTATGATTAAACGTTGGTTTAAATTGAGGAATTAGGGTTACATAGTGGAAGGACTAGAAGGACGCCGGAGAGATGAAGAGAAAGTGGAAAGTCGCCTAAGAATGAACGTGTATTAAAATTAGCGGCGTCTCCTTAAAGTTTAACAGTGTCTGAAAATTAACAAATGACAATTTAGTCCATCCAAAATCTTTTATATGTAATATAGATATCTTATCGTACATTACGTAAATTATTAACCCTTGATTTCAAAAAACACGTGGTGGAAATTTGTAAATTATTTCAATTCGTTTCCATCCTAATTAACCTTTGCACCGATTCAACCATCGTCACCGACTCCATTTGCAGACACCACTTCAATTGAATTTAACTAAAATATGCCATTTGTAGAACTTTAAATACGTTCCTTATTTGTTCATATAATTGAATCGATGATCAAATTCACGGTCAATTGATGATTTTTTGATGATTACGAAGTGATTTATTGTTCAATTTCATGTTACAGATGTTTAATTTCAAATATGAACTATTGAACATTCAAAGGTTTGTTCAAGTGGTTTAAAGTTTTGTGTTTCGGTGTTTAATTTTTGTACTGTACTTCTATACCTTTTACACTAAAGTTCAAAAATTTTTGTACTGAACTTCTAAACATTTTGTACTGAACTTCTAAACATTTTATACTGAACTTTTAAACTTTTTATACTGAACTTCTAAACTTTTTGTACTGAACTTTTAAACTTTTTGTATTGAACTTCTAAACTTTTTTGTACTGAACTTCTTAGGTTTAAGTTTTGTTCTAAACTTTCTAGATTTTTGTTTTGAATGTTTTAAATGTGTTCGTTTTGTTTAAAAATTTGTTATGAACGTTTTAGATCTTTGCTTTGAACGTTTAGAGTACGTAATTCGTTTGTTTCAGAATTTTGTTTCGGGTGTTTTTTACACTCTGTTTTAATAATTTTGTTAATTTTTTAATACATAATTTACCAATTGCTTTGCTAGGATACATAATTGAGCACTTCAACATAACAGATTGAATTTCTTAACTTTTTGTATTGAACTTTTAAACTTTTTGTAGTGAACTAATAAACTTTTTATACTGAACTTCTAGAATTTTTGTGCTGAACTTCTTAGGTTTAAGTTTTGTTTTAAACTTCCTAGATTATGTTTAGAACATTTTAAATTTGTTCGTTTTGGTTAAAAGTTTGTTATGAACGTTTTAGATTTTGTTCAGAGTGTTTTTTACACTCTTTTTCAAGAATTTTGTTAATTTTGAATACGTAATTGGCCAATTGATTTAGTTAAAGACATAATTAAGCAATTTTGCATATCAGATTAAATTTCAGAGTTCTTATGTTGCCGCAAATTACTTTCGGCACTTGTTCTTTCAATTGATTTGATATGCAGATTCTTTATACACTTGATGAATTAGTTTGTAATCGATGAAGATCAAGAAAATAAGTTTTAGGTTTTATTACAAATTTGCCACCGTGTGAATTTTGAAATCGATGCTCAGGAGTGTCGCGTACATAATGTACGATAAACTATTATTGTACAATAACCCACCCCTGGATCAAATATAAATGAAATTAACAAGTAGAGTAATTATATATACATCATAGAGTAATTATATAATTACTCTATTTGTATATATAATTACTTTACTTGATTCTCACGTTTAGCATGTTAACTACATTTGTACGTTAACCTTCCCATATATATATATATACAAACATAAATACATACATATATATGTGTGTATATATATATATGTTTAATTTCTTTTGAGAACCAATTTGAGTTTTAAGAACTCGAAAGAACTTAACGTAAAAAAAATTACGGTATTTTTTTACACACCGAATCAACTTATTACACATGTGTAACTAACATTTTAACTTGTGTAATCATCAAAAATACTTATTCTCTTTCCTGATTTATTTTTTAATCTGATTTATTCTCAGCCACATACTCCATACTCATTAAATTAAATGTTTGGTCTATATTGAGTTTTTATAGTTCTTACAACTCATCAAGGTTATCAAAATATCCCTCTCATATATATATAATTAGTTTAAAAGGGAAATCCAAAAAAGTGGGGAATTGGGGAACACCCTTTCCAACGCTTGATCATTTCCTCACATCCTTATGGTACACCCTCAATCAACTACATCACATTATTTTTGTAAGAGAAAAAAAAACCCTCCAAAAAATCAAAAAAATAATTAAAAATTACAAAACAAAAAAAAGCGAAAAAAACAAAAAAATAAAAAAAAGTAAAAACCAAAATGTTTATCTAGCATCCTCGTTCAACAAAAATCTTGGTTTAGCCTTCGAATTTAGTTTAGATTTTAGGGGGGTTTAGGTTTTTTAGTTGGGGGGGGGGACACTTTTCATTAATATTTTACTCATAAAACAACAAATCTCATTAAAATTTGGCATGTAAAACAACATTAAGATTTTACATGTAAAGTAACACTTTTCATTAATATTTTAGACGTAAAACAACAAATCTCATTAACATTTTACATTTAAAAGAATTGCTCTTTAAGATTTTGAATGTAAGTTACACTTTTCATTAACACTTTACAAAACAACAAATCTCATTAACATGTTTATACGTAAAACAAAAAATATCATTAGCATTTTACATGTAAAACAAAAGTTCTTTAAAAATTTTACATGTAAAAATTATTACTTTACATGTAAAATAACACTCCTCATTAATATTTTACACGTAAAACAACAAATAATATTAACATTTTACATGCAAAACAATAGCTATTTAAGATTTTACATGCAAAACATCACATTTCGTTATAATTTAAAAACCAACATATGGTTATCTCACGTAATTTAGTGGTCATGAACATAACATGTTATGTTTTTACGCGTGTACAAGACAATGCAGGTTTCAATGTGGCGGTTATAATATATTTATGCATTTTTCTTTTCCTGTTGTCTTTCCACTATCACGTGTACAAGAAAAGCCCCCCCCCCCCCCCCACCTAAAAAGACCTAACCCCCAACCTGGAAAACCTATCCCTAAAAGCTAAACTAAACCAAAAAGGATTTTTTTAACGGGGGATGCTAGATAAACATTTTGGTTTTTTTTAGTTTTGTTTTCCGCTTTTTTTTGTTTTATAAACTTTATAATTATTTTTTTGATTTTTTTGGAGGGGTTTTTCTCTTATAAAAGTGATGTGATGTAAGTGATTAAGGGTGTATCATAAGGATTTAGGGAAATGATCAAGGGCTGGGAAAAGTGTTTCACAGTTTCCCATTTTTTTTGAGTTCCCCAATGAATTACCCCTATATATATATATATAATACGTGTATTAAATATAGGGCTAACTCACACACACACGGTAGGAATGGGCTGCTGATATGAAACATGTGTACTCGTCCTCTTGACTCGTTATCCCCGTCTAAACGATCCATTTTAATTTTCTCTTTTTGAAAAACATTTGATGAAAACATTCAAGAAGCTCAAAAACTGACCATGACCAATGACCTTTAACTTTACATTATTAACAATTAACAATTTACAATTTTGGTTTTTGCGCACATTCAAGCTACTCTAAGGCAATAAAAACTTTCAATTTTCCACCATCCCCACACTTTAGGTTGACATTGTCCTCAGTGTTAAAAATATAGATTTTAATAGATCATTAATGAGGACATGGTTTAAATTTACTACTTATTAATTTAAAAAAACATGCCTAATGTGATTTTCATAACAAACTACACAATTACACTCTTAACAAATTAAATAGAAAAAAAAAGTAAATTATGAAAACCAAATCACTTGATATAGGTAACACGTGTTTACTCGTGATATCTGCGAAAAGTTCGACTTCTCCAAAGACTCAATTGTGTCTACAAACTCTTAAAAAGTGTAGAAGTAAGCTTCTCACAACTATTAGATTAGGTCTTTTAAATGGTTTGAGCAACTTTTATTTCTAATTATCTAGCTGAATTATTAAATTTCATAATTAGTTTTGTTAAACGAGTGAATATATTAAAAGACCTACCTACTTTCGTAGGAATCACAGTGTTTCGTGAGTGTTTCCAGGAAACTACACCCACAAAGTTTTAAATACAACACAATGTACATGTACATGAATTAACCATAGAAAAAGGAACGTGAAAGCACTTAGGTTGGCTCGAGTGGAACTCATAAAATTACGATTCTTTCACCAAAGCGCTACCAAACTCCAATCTTTCTCGTGTGGCATCCCTACACTGAATTTTGCTACAATAATACGCTTGAAATAAAACGATTAAACAAGCTACAAAAATAATATAATATGAAAATAGAATCCGAGTTGCCTCCTGGGCGCTAAGTTTTGTTAAGGTTTTCAGCTGGACCATTACCTCATTTTGATGTTATGGTGGTCTAATGGAACATTTACCTACCGAGTTTCCAATAAAAGCGTGGTACTTGACGTGTCTCGGCTCTGCTTCTTCTTTCATGTTCAACATGTCTAATAAACAAATGCTGATGTGAATGCATATTTACCTTTAGAATTTCCAACATATGTTTGGTAGTTAACTAGTCTACCACACACCCTCTTTCTTATTTTTGAAGCATCAAATGTTGATTTGGGTCGTGAGTATTTTCTCACCGAATTCCCCATGTATATTTGGCAATTGAGGTCTTGTGTCCAGATTTTCTTTCTTGTGGTAGACAAGTCAGTAGAACCAATATGGGCCAATCTCTTATTACTTTCCCACTATCCTTCACCTCCAATTTCCTTTTCTTAGAGTTCAAAGCATCATCCTCAATTTCATCTATATTAATACTGTGCAATGGAGGATGATCGGGATAACTCGAAGAAATCTGAGTCTCTGATTCTTCAACAACAGTTAGGGTTAGACGTTTTACTATATGCTTCGATGGGCATGGACCCATTCCTTCAAAATCATCATAATCAAAAACCCAAGTGTTGCATTTAGTTTCTCTTTAGTAATTGATGGAGTCGGTGTGGTATTAGTATCCACAACCTCCTCCTTAACTTCGCTCTCTAAAAGATCAATGGCCTCATATATCACTTCAACATTAACCACGACACCACTAGCCAAATGCTCCCGAACTCGTTTAATTTAGGCCACATCTTCAAATAATTAACTTATTAGCTTATCATAGGCAACATGTGACCTTTCTTGGCACTTGCACTCTTTTACTCCTATATCACCTCTTGCATCAACATCACTAAATCATCCCATTTAGTGCTCACATCATCATGGTTATACTCTTTATGATCCTCATGTGCTGGTTGAGAGTATTCATGGTGATAATAATCCTCCCCCTCTTAATAACTTACAGAACTTGGCGTCTTAGGCCCATTACTATCATACTCATCTTCCTCATAATAGCGTTTATAATCAGTAGGAGGCGATGAATAATTTTGGTATTGCCTGTTGATGTAGATGTCGTGTTCTAATAAAAAAACAAGTATTTATAAAATTTAAATAACTATAACTAGTACGGGTAAGTAAGGTCGTCTTATTAGGAAATAATTCGAAAGTGCAAGTGAAACTCATGATTTATTAATTACTATATTTGGCGGACAAACGATGTCAACAAATTTAGAAATATAGTTTGAATGCAGCACATGATTACTTTTAGATCTGTAACAATTATGAGAAAAATGGTTCACTTCAGGTTCACGTAATGTGATAACAAACTAATCACAGATTCAATTAAATTGGTTGCACAATAATTACTAGACCTAGTAGTTTGGTTGTGATGACAAACAAAACCTATCCGAATTGTTGAAACAATTGAGCGCTCTTCCCAATTACAAGTTTTATGTTATGAAATCTAGTGTTAAGCAATGACTAACGATAATTGGTTCAATGACACAAGAACCTAGTCCTAACTGTTAATGAACACAACCATATAAGTGATGCAATATTCGATAATCAAAAAACAAAAATTGTTTAAACAACCAAGTGATTTAAAACAAGATCAAATAACAAAACTCAATCAAGTTCTTAATGATTAAAGTACATAAATTTAATCAAAGACAGTTTACACAAAACCCAAGCCTAAAGTGAACACAATAATTTAAGTCTGACATCGGCATCACGAAGAATTCACTTATCTAATGAAAGGATGGAAGAATTTGATGATTTACCGAACCGATGGATTTGGGATGATGCAAAATCGTCCTAGGGTTCTTCAATAGCTGCTGGAATAGAAGATAAGTCGAATGGGGGCTGAAAATTAATAATATAACTATAAGGTTTATTTTCCCGTTTTTAGGTCACTTCACGTAGCATGAAGGTTTTTTGACCCTCAGTTAGCAGAGTCCTAACTAAGATAACCTCATATTCAGATTTGTCTCTTGAGAAACCTAAAATTCATATATTATGGGTCTCGTAACTTATTTTCTATGTCAGTTTTACTTTAAACGTCCGTGAATCCCTTTTCAAGTCCCCTAAACTTCAAAGAAAGCATGTAAAAATCTCCAATTAGTATCGTTAATGTTCAAACACCTGAAATACAAAATCAAATGTAACAACACGTAATTTTCGGGCTAAAAATGTTAAGTTTTCAAAGTCGAGGGACCAATTCTGCCAATTTCCAAACTCCAGGGGTATACATGAAAAATCTGCCTTCTTGACCCATCGCGCTACGCGACAGGTCAAAAAAGACACCCATCGCGTACCGCGATGGGGTGTCTGACAGATAACGACACGTGTGCCACGTGGCAGGTCTAGTGGTGACTGGCCAGGCCTATATCGCGGTACGCGATGGGCCAGCCAGGGAACCCATCGCGTACCGCGATGGGATCCGATTTTGGCTATAAATAGGGCAGCTACGGGATTCATTCCTCACATCTCAAAACTCACACATTCACTCTCTCACTACTCTCTCTCTCGACCTCGATAAACGTGCCCGTTACCTCGATTTCAGTGCCACTCCCCGACATCCAGAAAAAGAAGGAAGTACTGCCCCGACAAACCGGTTATTTCCTCGAAGTGCGTGCCAAAAGTGTTGGTGTCTCGAAAACCGTGCCAAGTGAGGAGAAGGAGTTGAAAAGAAAAGAGTATCGATTGAACGGCGTCAAAGTGCTGCCCAAGTGACTAGGTTGTTGCCAAGCCATGTAAGGTAGGCATAATGCAGGACCAAAATAATATTAAAATATTATAAAGGCTTAATGCCTAAGTCGGAATTATACTCGATGAATATAAAAAGAGAAAATAAATAACAAAGAAAAGAAAGAAAAGAAAATAAATAAATATATATAATTATATATATATAAGTAAATAATTATTCTTTGTTATGGAATATATTATTTAAGTATTATGAATATGCTTAAATAATAAAAGAAATACATTTCTTAAAGAAGAAGAAGCGTCGGGTTTTTTAATATAAACTAAAGGTTTATAAAGAATACTTTCTAACTAATGGTTTTAAAGTAAAAGAAATAATGAACTAAAGGTTCATCGATATGATAAGACTAAAGGTCTTAAGCTGGATCGTGTATCCGACTAATGAATGTTATACTCGTACTATAGGTGCGAGATAGCAAAGGAAAGACATACGGACGGTGTTGGAAGCCGATCCCATTGAAAGGTGAATACGCCCCAATTTTACAAACTTGTTTTCAAACAAACAAACATGTTATGTGTAAAACTTTACATGAGGCTACGTGTCTCTAAAAACATTATAAATAAGAGTATAAGCCAGCCCTTAGGCTATGGTATACGTTTGTCTGGATCCTTACATATGTGGAACGCGGTTGGCACATCGCACCACGCTTGGTCACGACCTCCAGCCATGATGGGCCGGACCTAAGTTACGTCCGAGTGGGGAATGGCCATGTGTATATTTATGGTACCTAAGTTATGTCATAAACGCTGCGGTGTTTCGCTGAGGTCACCTAGTGCAGAGACTCGAGTTTATGATGATTGTTTTAACTTGATTATTCCTAAGCCAAGATGGGCCGAGACTTACGTGGTCTTGAGGGGTAATTAAGTAAAGAAAATATTTTAGCGTCAGCATATTCACCAACATTCATTGCTGACGTATTTTAATAACATTTTGCAGGTAATCAATATTAGAGCTTGAAGGACGAAGAAGCTCTAGAATCCGATGGCTCGGATAAATTTGTGTAAATATTAAAATATGGTGGTTTTGTAAACTATAAACAAGTAAATACTAAATGAGACTTTTGTTTCGTCTTTTGTAATGTAAATATTTTATATTATCGATCCTTATGTTTTTATAAAGACTTCCGCTATAACCCGTTACTCTGATTTATTTACAAACATGGTACCAACTATGTTTCACACTCCTAGGCCTAGAATGGGGGTGTGACAGGTTGGTATCAGAGCCATCGATCTTAGCAAATTGGGTATCATAAAACAATACCCAAGCTTCGATTCAAGCGTAGGAAATATTTACTTGTTAATGTGAATAGGGATAAGATTGGTTGGTAACCATTTCTTTCCCTCTCTACAATCTATACCACCCAAAAGATTTCTTATGAAGAATTAATGGAATATTATGACAAGGAAGTAAGAAGAGCAAAGAAGTATTACAAATTTTCACAAGGAATCATGAGCAATGATTACTTTGAATCATTCTTCAACGAAGAACATAAACAAAACCCCAACCCAAGTCCAATCTACCACCTAGATAACACACCACATGAAATATACCAACCCCCAAGGCAATCAAGTTATCATCCGTCAAGCCTTCCTATGTATCAACCTTCCGAGATCCTGACATACTATCCTTCTGAAATTCCCACCTATCATCCATCCGGAAGTTCAACACAATTACCACCAAATCCTCATCCTTCATATGCTTTCCTCTCCAATTTTCCAATTAAGGAAGAACCAAAATCTTCTTCATCCTCCGACTGGATGCAATGCCACTCCGATCAACGAAGGTGGTATACCGGCACTTCAACTATGAATACTGCCAATTCTCACGTCAACAAGGATCATCTAGAAAACCCAAGATGAGGGTGACTATGCCATACGAGAAGATTCACATGCCCGCAATGATCGAGGAGGAACTAGAATAGAAACAACAAGAGGAACCGGAAGAAGAATCCGACCCCGAGGAAGAATCGGAAGAGGAACCTGAGGAGGAGATAGATCCTGAGGAAGAAGAATTTCCCGACAACCCAAATGAAGTAACCACACCGGAGGAAGAACAACACTCAGCTCCAAGCTATGGTTCCGTGGATCCATACATGAAATTTCTCCAGGAACTCAAGGGTAAGGCGTCATCAAGCTTCCCACCATACCAAGGTGAGATTCCATCCCTTGAAGAGCAAGAAAAAGAAATTCAAGAACAAAATGAGGCTGCCAATGCTTTCTTCAATTACCAATCTGATGAGACGGCAACTCCATACCCTGTTCCCAAGAACCACTACGATATTGTGATGATGGGTTACCGCGACCCACCTCCAAGATATGGGTATCCGACTGACATGTCTCAGTCCCAGGAGGAGCATTTGGATCGAGCCTTGCATGAAACTGATGACCTTAGGAAAAAGATTTCTGTGGATGAGAAGAAAAAGAAGAAGATGGGAGACAAGCTTCTTCGCAAATGCAACAATCTCACCAAAGTTGTGAAGAAGTTTATGAAGGATTGAGA
The DNA here is from genome assembly GCF_021521415.1 of Bidens hawaiensis. Classification (NCBI taxonomy): domain Eukaryota; kingdom Viridiplantae; phylum Streptophyta; class Magnoliopsida; order Asterales; family Asteraceae; genus Bidens; species Bidens hawaiensis. The sequence continues at coordinate 6,051,188 of NW_027491024.1, forward strand.
AAATGAAGATGGTGTGTTTAAGAATGAAGTTATGTGTGTAATATAGTTTGTATGATATGTGTATAATATGTAATAAGGATAAGATCTATAAGTTTGTTGTAACAATAATATACATATCATTTATGATATGTATATGAATGTGAAATAAATAAATTTGTATATTGAGAAAAGAAATGTGTTAAAATTTCAGATAAAAAGAATAAAAGATAAAAAAATATGTCTCGACAAAGTGATAATCGAGAGGCCTCCCGAAAGGAAGCTGAGAGACGTGAAGTGAAAGGGAAAGGTCCTGAAAAAGAACGAGAGGAACCGATTCCCGATAAGTACATGAATCAAATACAACAAATGATCAGAAAAGTTGTTCGAGAAGAATCTGAAAATAGATCACGATCTAGGCAAACAAAACATACTCAATATGAAAATCCTTCCCGTAAATCTGTTTCTAAACCCCGTACTCGACCTTCACGTGAGGAAGAGAGTGTGCATGAATCAAATGCTGATGTAGGGGTTCGTAAAGAATTTAAGAAACTCAAGATAGGAGGATGTTCATTTAAAGACTTTAAGTATTACGGACCGAAAGAATTTCATGGTGACAAGGGAACCATCAATACCGTAAGGTGGCTTGAAGAGATGGAGACGATTGTTATCACCAGCAAGTGTACGGAAGAGGAGAAGATTCAATACTCCGCTCTAATGTTCAAAGGCGAAGCACTAGAATGGTGGAACACGCTGATGATGAGTAGAGGAAGGGAAGTTATGTATAGTTTGACTTGGAATGAGTTTAAAGAGTTGTTATTGTCAAAGTTCTATCCGATGCACGAGACGGACCAGATCCAAACCAAGTTCTTGGCTCACAAGGTTGTTGGAACAAACCTTCGTGAGTACAATACGAAATTTCACGAATATTGTCGTTTGGTACCCCAACTAGTCACACCTGAGTCTAGCAAAGTTACACGTTATATATGGGGACTACCTCGGGAAATTCGTGATATGGTGAGATCACACTTACCACAAACCGCTGACTCCGCGATGGAGTTGGCTGGGTACTTGATGGGCGGAATGATCCACAATAAAGAGGAAGACAAAAAGGTGGTAACAACACATGACTCAAGGAATTGTGGAGATACCCGCTTCAAGGGTAAAGATCAACGAAGGTCTAGCTCAAATCTTGGCATTCCTCAATGCAAAATTTGTAAGAAGTATCATAGAGGTAAATGAACTTTGCTTCTCGAGTCTGTGAATCATGTAACCGAACCGGCCATGCCACGGCTGATTGTTGGAAGAAGAAGATGACCTGCTACAATTGCAAGGAGATGGGGCATCTTAGTTTTGAGTGTCCCAAGAACAAACCCGCGACTGGTGGTGCGGGTGGCAGCGGTCAGAAGAATGAGCCCAAGAAAGGCAATGCAAGGGTCTTCATTCTCGATACGAAGAAAGCGGCCGACACACCGGAAACTATCACCGGTACGTTCCTTATTAATAACACTTATGCTAGAGTCTTGTTTGATTCGGGTTCCAACTTAAGTTTTATAGATTATAAGTTTTGTAGTCTATTAAACGAACCTTTAATCAAACTCAATAAAACTCTAAGAGTCGAGACCGCTAATGGCGAAACTGTTAAAATTACCTAAGCTTTAAAAAACGTAAAAATCTTATTAGCCGGTTATGTTTTGCCTATTCTATTGTTACCTATGACTCTTGATGGTTTTGATGTTGTATTGGGTATGGATTGGTTTTCCGACATCCATGCTCGTATCCTTTGCAATAGCAAGACCGTTGAACTTCGGGCCCCTGATAAACGTACTATACGAATTGAAGGGGATAAAGATGCTGGCCAAGTTACCCTAATCTCCATGATAAGGGCTAAAAAATGTTTGAATCAAGGATGCTTAGCATTCATGGCCTACGTCACTGAAGAATCAAAATCCAAAGAAATCAAAGACGTTCCGGTTGTTTCTGACTATGCCGATGTATTTCCCGATGAACTTCCCGGCATTCCTCCCGATCGTGAAGTAGAGTTTAGAATCGATCTTATTCCTGGTACTGCTCCGATCGCCAAAGCTCCATATCGCCTCGCACCAACCGAGATGAAGGAACTGAAGAAACAATTGGATGAGCTTCTCGAGAAAGGTTTTATACGACCGAGTTCATCACCATGGGGAGCGCCAATACTATTCGTCAAGAAGAAGGATGGATTCATGCGGATGTGAATCGATTACCGAGCTCTCAACAAAGTTACAATCAAAAATTGATATCCCCTCCCTCGAATTGACGCCTTATTTGATCAACTTCAAGGTGCTAGCTATTTTTCAAAAATTGATCTTCGTTCCGGCTATCACCAACTTAAAGTTCAAACCGAAGATATTCCGAAAACCGCCTTTCGAACAAGGTATGGACATTATGAGTTCACGGTTATGACGTTTGGACTCACTAATGCGCCAGCCGCGTTCATGGATGATGAATCGAATTTGTAAGCCTTACTTGGATAAATTTGTTATCGTTTTCATCGACGACATACTTATTTATTCGAAGTCCAAGGACGATCATGAAAATCACCTTCGAACCCTACTTGAAATTCTTAGAACCGAGAAATTGTACGCCAAGTTCTCTAAATGCGAATTCTGGTTACACGAGGTGCAATTTCTTGGTCACATTATCAACGTCAACGGTATTCAAGTGGACCCCGCTAAGACTGAAGCTATCTCTAAGTGGGATGTTCCCAAGTCGCCAACCGAGATCCGATGTTTCTTGGGATTGGCCGGCTACTATCGTAGGTTCACCGAAAACTTTTCACAAATAGTTGTTCCCCTAAATGCTTTGACTCGTAAAAACATTAAGTATGAATGGGGAACAAAGCAACAAGAGGCATTCGATATACTTAAACAAAAGCTTACCCAAGCTCCTATATTGGCTTTGCCAGAAGGTACCGAAGATTTCGTTGACTTTAGTAATGCATCTCATTCCGGCTTGGGATGTGTGTTAATGCAATGGAAGAAAGTAATCGCCTACGCCTCTCGTCAACTCAAAGTGCACGAGAAGAACTATACAACTCACGATTTAGAGTTAGGGGCCATAATCTTTGCACTCAAGATATGGAGGCACTATCTCTATGGAGTAAGATTTATCGTGTACACCGATCACAAAAGTTTAAAACACATCTTTGAACAAAAAGAGCTTAATATGCGCCAACGACGCTGGATGGAAACTCTTAACGACTACGACTGTGAAATCGTTTATCACGAAGGTAAAGCCAACGTTGTGGCCGACGCCTTAAGTCGTAAAGAGCATGAAAAGCCAAAAAGAGTCCGAGCGTTAAGGCTAGAACTTCAAATCGATCTTATTGACCAAATTAAATCTGCTCAAGCTCAAGCTATCCACGAAAACAAAATCTCCGATGAAAAACGTAACGGCACCATTGAATCGTTAGTCAAAGGTGACGATGGTATCCTTAGAATGGAAAACCGGATATGGGTACCAATCATTGGGGACTTGCGTGAAAAAATTATGAACGAAGCCCATAAGTCCAAATATACGATGCATCCCGGAAGCGACAAAATGTACCAAAATCTTAAAGCAAATTACTGGTGGAATGGAATGAAAAAGGACATCGCTTCGGAAGTTGCGAAATGTCTAACTTGTTTAAAAGTCAAGGCTGAATATCAAAAGCCTTCGGGACTGCTTCAGCAACCCGAACTTCCCGTATGGAATTGGGAGTTGATAACCATGGACTTTATAACCAAACTCCCGAAGACGACTCGACAACATAATGCTATATGGGTGATTGTGGATCGTTTAACAAAATCCGCACACTTCATTCCTATCAATGAGTCGTACTCAATGGATAGATTAGCACGTATCTATGTGAACAACATCGTTGCTTTGCATGGAGTACCGCTATCTATAATCTCCGATCGAGACAGTCGTTTCACGTCTTATTTTTGGAAAAGCTTCCAACAAGCACTCGGTATAAAGTTAAACCTTAGCACTGCCTATCATCCGAAAACCGATGGGCAAAGCGAAAGGACAATTCAAACGTTGGAAGATATGCTCCGCGCTTGTGTGATAGACTTAGGTGGAAGTTGGGATGACCACTTACCCTAATGGAATTTTCATATAATAATAGTTATCACTCGAGCATTCAAGCCGCACCATTCAAGGCGTTATATGGTCGAAAATGTAGGACGCCAGTGTGCTGGTCTGAAACCGGAGATAATCAATTGTCTGGACCCGAAATAGTCCAAGAAACCACCGACAAAGTTCTTCAAATCCGCGAATGACTTAAGACGGCACGTGATCGCCAAAAGAGTTACGCTGACGTCCGTCGTAAGCCGTTAGAGTTTAGCGTTGGTGACAAAGTTCTTTTGAAAGTCTCGCCATGGAAAGGTGTAGTCCATTTCGGCAAGAAAGGCAAGCAAAGTCCTCGATTCGTTGGACCTTTCGAGGTACTCGAACGAATTGGTACAGTCGCATACCGTTTGCGACTACCCGAGGAAATGCAAGGGATACACGACGTATTCCATGTTTCGAATCTGAGTAAGTGTCTAGCCAACGAATCTCTTTCAATGCCACTAAAAGATGTAGAAATTAACGAAAACTTAAAATTCATTGAAAGACCAATACAAATCGATGATTCGAAAACTAAGAAACTTAAAATACGAACATTGAAAATCGTGAAAGTAAGATGGGATTCCCGAAGAGGACCCGAGTACACATGGGAACTCGAGTCCGAGATGAAAAAGAAATACCCCCACTTATTCTCGAAAGCAATCTCGAGGACGAGATTTATTTCAAGGTGGGGAGGATGTAACATCACGTAATTTTCGGGCTAAAAATGTTAAGTTTTCAAAGTCGATGGACCATTTATGCCAATTTCAAAACTCCAGGGCTATAAATGAAAAATGTGTCTTCTTGACCTCTCGCGCTACGCGACAGGTCAAGAGAGACACCCATCGCATACCGCAATGGGGTGTCTGACAGATAATGACACGTGTGCCACGTGGCAGGTCTAGTGGTGACTGGCCAGGCCTATATCGCGGTACGTGATGGGCTAGACAGGGAACCCATCGCGTACCGCGATGGGATCCGATTTTGGCTATAAATAGGGCAGCTACGGGATTCATTCCTCAAATCTCAAAACTCACACATTCACTCTCTCACTACTCTCTCTCTAGACCTCGATAAACGTGCCCGTTACCTCGATTTCAGTGCCACTCCTCGACATCCCGAACAAGAAGGAAGTACTGCCCCGACGAACCAGTAATTTCCTCGAAGTGCGTGCCAAAAGTGTTGGTGTCTCGAAAAGCGTGCCAAGTGAGGAGAAGGAGTTGAATAGAAAAGAGTATCAATTGAACGGCGTCGAAGTGCTGCCCAAGTGACTAGGTTGTTGCCAAGCCAAGTAAGGTAGGCATAATGCCCGACCAAAATAATATTAAAATATTATAAAGGCTTAATGCCTAAGTCGGAATTATACTCGATGAATATAAAAAGAGAAAATAAATAACAAAGAAAAGAAAGAAAAGAAAATAAATAAATATATATAATTATATATATATATATATATATAAGTAAATAATTATTCTTTGTTATAGAATATATTATTTAAGTATCATGAATATGCTTAAATAATAAAAGAAATACGTTTCTTAAAGAAGAAGAAGCGTCGGGTTTTTTAATATAAACTAAAGGTTTATAAAGAATACTTTCTAACTAATGGTTTTAAAGTAAAAGAAATAATGAACTAAAGGTTTATCGATATGATAAGATTAAAGGTCTTAAGCCGGATCGTGTATCCGACTAATGAATGTTATACTCGTACTATAGGTGCGAGATAGCAAAGGAAAGACATACGGACGGTGTTGGAAGCCGATCCCATTGAAAGGTGAATACACCCCACTTTTACAAACTTGTTTTCAAACAAACAAACATGTTATGTGTAAAACTTTACATGAGGCTACGTGTCTCTAAAAACATTATAAATAAGAGTATAAGCCAGACCTCAGGCTATGGTATACGTTTGTCTGGATCCTCACATATGTGGAACGCGGTGGGCACATCGCACCACGTTTGGTCACGACCTCCAGCCACGATGGGCCGGAGCTAAGTTACGTCCGAGTGGGGAATGGCCATGTGTATATTTATGGTACCTAAGTTATGTCATAAACGCTGCGGTGTTTCGCTGAGGTGACCTAGTGCAGAGACTCGAGTTTATGATGATTGTTTTAACTTGATTATTCCTAATCCAAGATGGGCCGAGACTTACCTGGTCTTGAGGGATAATTAAGTAAAGAAAATATTTTAGCGTCAGCATATTCACCAGCATTCATTGCTGACGTATTTTAATAAAATTTTGCAGGTAATCAATATTAGAGCTTGAAGGACGAAGAAGCTCTAGAATCCGATGGCTTGGATAATTTTGTGTAAATATTAAAATATGGTGGTTTTGTAAACTATAAACAAGTAAATACTAAACGAGACTTTTGTTTCGTCTTTTGTAATGTAAATATTTTATATTATCGATCCTTATGTTTTAATAAAGACTTCCGCTATAACCCGTTACTTTGATTTATTTACAAACATGATACCAACTATGGTTCACACTCCTAGGCCTAGAATGGGGGTGTGACATCAAACTTGAAGTACCACATTGCACACTAAAGACTTAATAAAACTAAATAATTAACACAATCTAATACACGATTTAGAACTAACCATCACATCCCTACACTTATCATTTGCTTGCCCTCAAGTAAATATCATGCAACACATACACCTCGATCAATGGTTGATCAACTATCATCATTAACACTAGTGACGTATATGGTTATACCCAATTCTCAAGACTGACACTTTAAAGATTGATAACTCACTAATAATGTATTTAAAACAATGGAACCGCTGAAACAAGTGTATACATATCATCTCTACATAATACATGGTCCAACAAAAAGTGTGTGATTATCTCTATACCCTCTACACCGAGTACGAACACAATGTAATAAACTTGTGAGCCGGTCATATCACCACCTGTTACCAACTGGTTGCATAAAGAATATAACTAAGTGTTATGTTGTGGCTTAGGTTCGGGTGTGGAATGAGAGTTATTTAGTGCCTTATGGTGGATGAAACCCAATTTATTCAAACAAACAAACAAACAAACAACTCATTGACTATTATTTACAAACGATACTGGCTCAAACATTAACTTTTTTGAGTTTTTGTTTGATTTTTTTCATTTTTTTTAACAAACTCATAACCTATATACAAATAACTGTTGACTCGAAACATACTTACATTGTGTATTATGCTTAACAAACAACTTACATATAACTCTTAACATACCGAGTTTCATCCACATGGTTAAAATAAAAGGCCAAGACTAAATGACTTGTAGTTTGGGTTTAACAAACAAAAGGGAAAGACACAAACTTGGATCCTAGAGGATAATGTAGGGTAAGGAGTGCGTGTGTATATATATATATTATGTAAAGGCCATTATATGTGGGTTCCTATAGTCCTGTTTCTTCATACAGGTGGATATCATGAACATATGGTTACACTCTTAATATCACTCAAATGACATACGTATATATATTAATATATTATGTGTATTATATATTAGGCAAATATTACACATTCACGGGAGGAAATGGGTTGCCGATATGAAAATGTGTACCCGTCCCCATGACTCATTATCCCCATCTAAACGGTTCATTTTGATTTCCCATTTTGAAAAACAATTGATAGGAAGACTTTCGAGAAACTACAAACTAACTATGACCAAAGACCTCTACTTGACATTAATAACAACAATTAATAAGTTATAATTCCAACTTTTGCGCACAATCAGGGTACTCTAAGGCAAAAATTTCAATTTTCCCCCATCCCCACACTTGAGGTTACATTGTCCTCAATGTTTAAAAATATAAATTTTAAAAGAACATTACTGAGGACGGGGCTTAATTTGATTAATTATAAATTTTAAAACTGGGCCTAATGTAATTGTCATATAAAATTATACAATTACACTTCTAACAAACAACTCACAAAACAAAGAAAATTATGAAAATGAAATCACCTGATATAGGTAACTCGTGTGCACTCGTGCTGGCCTAGACGAACCTGTCTCCTCAACACTCAACAATATCTGCAAACTCTCAAAAATGTAGAAGCATGCTTCTCACAACTGTTAGAATATGTCTTTTAAACCCTTTGCAAAGTTGTTAATTTTATTTACGAAGCCGTGCTAAATAATTTCATTATTAAATTTGTTAAACAAGTAAAAATGTTAAAAGACCTAACTCACTTTCGTAGGTATCATGGTTGCATTTAGGATATGCAACAATCCCTTTAAACACCTAGATAGCCCAGGTTTTACGAGTAAGGTCTCGTGAGGGTTTCTAGGAAACTACCCCCACCAAGTTTTTAAGTGTAACAAAATATACATGTACCTAAATTAACCATAGAAAAGCATGAAAACACTTCGGGTAGCTAAAACTCATGTCAAGATGATTCTTTACTGAACATTGCTACAGTGGTACGCTTGAGATAAAACTGTTAAAAAACTACAAAAATAAAATAAAATAAAACAAAACACAAACTGAAAATAAAATTTTGCTTGCCTCCCGGTCATCGCTAAATTTTTGTTAAGGTCTTCAGCCGGACCGTTACCTAATTTAGCAGTTATGGCGGTCGAATGGAACATTCACCTGCCGAGTTTCCAACATACGCTTTTTAGTTAAAGTGCATCCGATCTACTTCCTCTTTAATGTTCAACATGTCTGATGAACATATGTGGGCCGGTACTGTGAATGCACGTTTCCCTTTAGAATTTCCAACATATGCCCGATGGTTAACATGTCGAGCCTACACACTTTTTATTATTTGCGAAGCATCAAATGTTGATCGGGGGTGAACCGAGCATTTTCCAACCGAGTTTCCCGGGTAATCTCAGTTTGACTTGTTGTGTCTAGACTCGCTTCCTCGTGGTTGACACATCTATATAACCAACATGTGCCCATTTTGTACTATGTTTCCTACCATCCTTCATCTACACATTTCTCCTCATTGAGTTCAAACAAGCATCCCAAACTTTATCAATATGCAAAATATGTAGGTGTGGCTGATCTGGATAAACTTAAACTATCTCAGTCTTTGATTCTTTAGGTGGTGGAATCTCTTTAGCTAGCTCTGACCGGCGTGAATCTTTACCTTCAACATCACATCAACAGTTACAACCACTGCATTTATTGGTTCTTCATTAATTGATGGAGTAAATGTGGTATTATTTTCCATAACCTCCTCCTCATATTCATTCTTTTAAAATTCAAGATCCTCATATTCCAGGTCATCATCTTAATCACTAGTTGCCATTTCACGTTCACGTTTAATTTGGGCCAAATCATCTACTAGTTAGCTCATCAGTTCATCATGGGCAGCATTTGACGCTTCCTGAAGCTCAAACCTTTGATTGAAAGTTTCATTATAAGCTTCTTGATCTCTCTTCATCTCTTTCAGAAAATCCATAACATCTTGAATAGACTCTTCTTTGTTACCCAACGAAGCTTCTTGATCTTGTTGATAATTACGTTGACATATACCACCATGATTATAATATTGAGGGACTTCCTCTTATAACGGTTGGGGTTGTTCAGGGTAGTAATAGTTTTCCTCCTTTTTCATAACTCACAAACGTTGGAGTCTCGAGCCCATCACTATCATACTCATCCGACTCATAGTATCACTAATAGTTAGGTGTAGGAGGTGAATAATCCTGGTATTGTCTATTATGGCCATGTTGGTTAGTTATCTGGCTCTTAATAGGTTGCGTGGGTGTATCAAGGTGGTTCATAATACTGAAATGAATGGTACAGATCAACATCTTCCACGAACTCATATCCTTCATGTGGGTCATAAACCCAACTCCGTGTCATTGTGAGTTAACTACCTGCACACTTGAAACACAAGGATACCCCACGTAAAATCAAACAAGTAAAAATAAAAGCAAAAAAAAATTTAATTAGAGCAAAAAAGAATAAAAAACTAAAACTAGCACTTTGCGCGTTAGTTCCACGAAAACGGCGCCATTTTGATGTAGATGTCGTGCTCTAATAAAAAACAAGTATTTATGAAACTTAAAAACCTATAACTAGTATGATTAAGTAAGGCCATCTCCTTATGGAATCAATGGAAAGCCCAAGTAAAAATAATCATTTATTAATTATTATGTTAGGAGGATAGACGATGTCAAGCAATTCAGAAATATAGTTTGCATGCAACACACAATTACTTTTAAAGCTGTTAAAAATTATTAGAAAAATTGGTTCACTTTAGGTTAAAGTAATGCGAGAACAAACTAATCACAGATTCCACTAAATTGGTTGCGTAGTAATTATTTGACCCAATAGTTTGGTTGTCATGACAAAAGAAACCCTATCAGAGTTATTGACACAACTGAACACAATCATTCCCATTACCAGTTTTATGGTAAGAAAATAAAGTGTTAACAAATGACTAGCGGTTATTAGTTCAATAACACAAGAACCTAGTCCTAAATGTTGAAGAACACAACCAAATTAGTGATGCAAGATTCAATAATCAAAAACACAAACTGTTTAAACAACCAACTGATTGTTAAAACAAGATCAAATAACAAAACTCAATCAATTTCTTAATCATTAAAGCACATAGAATCTAATCAGAGTAAGTTTATAGAAAACCCTAGCCTAAAGTGAACACAATGATTTTAGTCTGACATCGGCATTACGAAGAATTCGCTTATCTGATTAAAGGATGAAAGCATATGATGATATGACGAACCGAGGGCTTCGGGATGATGAAAAATCGTCTTAGGGTTATCCATAGCTGCTGGAAAAGAAGATATGTCGAATCGAGGCTGAAAACTAATAATATATATATATATATATATATATATATATATATATATATATTAGGGTTCTTTTTACCGTTTTAAGGGCACTTCGTGTAGCGCAAAGGGGTTTTAACACTCAGTTAGCGTAACGAGAACTAAGATAACCTCTAATTCATAGTTTTCTTAATGAGAATGTAAGGCCCCGTTCCCGGTACCCTACTTTGGTGTTGGATTTCTCATAAACACATTTCTAAATATCATAGTTAATTAAAACTTTCGCGGAAATAATAATTAAAGCCAACTGATGTGCTAAAAGTAGTTATAAAATTAATAACTAAAATTATACTAATCTAGACACTAGTAATACTCTAGACCCTTAAACTTAACTAAAACTACTAACCGGCAAGTGAACCGGTCGACTCTAGTATAGCTAAGTAAGTCCGGATATCGAACCCACGAGACTCTTTTAATTACGAAACTAGCAAATTAGACTCAACTACAAGACACGACTATTTATTAATAATATTTGATGGGGAATTTAGTACTAGTAATTAAAACTCATTAATAACTAACTAATGATTACTTTAATTAACTAATTATTAAACTAATTAAAACAAACCCTAATTAATAAAATAATAATAAAACATAATCGTTACTTTAAACTAATTAATTAATTAATTAAACTTAAACTCAGTTACTTTAAACTAATAAACAATTAAGAAAACTTGGATTGATTCAGATGATAAAGATAACTACCCAGGCCAGAATCCCCAAAGTTACGGTTATTAATTAAATGGAAAACTCACGCTAGGGAACTGGGATCATAAAATAGACCCTTGACAGAAAACCCAAACATGACGCTTGAACTTCAAGAAGACGCCTATGGATTTCTAACAAGTTTTAAGACTCACCAGTTTTATGGATTAAACTTCCTTATGGTTATTTAATAGCTTATGTCTAAGTATCTTTTATGTCGAAAACCTACCTTACAGCGCGGAATTCAAAGATAGCAAAGCAGACTCAATTAACTTAATAGACTAAGCTGACAATCAAACCTAGACGGACTCCTTACGAAGAACTAAATCTAGCAATCCCGACAAGCAAAGATCTATTAATACCCTATCACCTTACAGCTTTCTAGGCTGGCAGTTCACTTTTATCTATTTAATTGATTTTATTGTTTCTATGATTTTAATGCATATTAATCATAAACAAGCCAAGAACACACAGTAAATGACGTAACAAAACCCTATCCTATGAAACAATCAACAAGGGCAATGTGAAACAATAAATTCAAGTAAACAAAACCAAGCAATCATACGCATCAATTAACTCAAGCTCAACAATTTACTTAAAACATAAAACCCATAGCGAATAAAAATCCCAAACAAAATCAAACCGAACTAAGGTTCATCACAAGCCTAGGTAGTTTATGGAATTTAGCCTAGCATCTTAAAGTCTAAATCAAACAAAACAAGTAAATAAGAAAACATGGTGAAAATATAAAGAACGGAAAATCAGAGATGATAAAACCCGTAATCTTCAATCGCGAATGTCTAACTCTTCACCAGATGCTCTCCACTTGAAACAAAGGCTTGCCCCTTTAATTTATATTTATAGAATTCTCTACAAAACCTAGCAGGGGCTACTTTTGTTTTTCGTCTTCTTTAGGGTTCTGCTCCAAAGAATATATCTTTTTATGATGATGCCGACAACCCTTTTTATAGGAATGATCTTTTGATATAAAAATTCCAACTTTCTTTCTCTCCAAGTTTCTAACCGACATCCCTATTATTTATTCTGAGCCCTTAGCAAACATCATTCTAGCCCACTAGTTCTTGTACGAGCCATCATTCAATTATAACTTGATATAAAGCCCACTTGATAATTAATAAATCTAATCAGAACCATTTTACTTCTCTTTGTATAAGTCAATTTAAACTCCACAATTTTGCATCTATTTTCTTCTTTGATTCTTTTCCAACATCCACGAGAGACTTGTAACTCCATACTGTCATTTTAACATGCATTGAATATTAGTATAGAAATAAATAAAATAAAAAATAATATTGAATATAATAATAACGTCAAATGAGATGGAGTATATAATTAAGTCCATATGATTGGTTTATTTATTTAATTTAAAAATATTAAAATTGTTATTTAGGGACATAATAATTAATAAACTTGTTTAAACTTTATTCGCCGGTCTCAAGTGTAGTATAAATACATAATTTTAGCTCATTGTCCCTTAAAACCTTAAAACCAAATAAGAATAATATTCAATAAAAACTTGACTCAAAAGTACTTAAAAGTGTAGGAAATATTTGTATAAAAATATATATACCTTAGACCACATCACCAACCATTCGTTACAAAATGTTGGTGCATTATGTCAGTAGTTCAGTATCTACTGTCTGTAATCGTGTTAGTTTGTTTTGTTTTGGTTTGTATAGGTTGTCTCACAAGTTCGCCTAATATAAGCGAACTTGTGGACAAGCGAAGTTATTGACAACTTCGCCGAGTCTGTTAGGCGAAGTTGTCGAAGGCTTTATATGCCTTGGCTACGGCTTGTTTTAGATATTCATTTAAGAACGTGTAATTGTGATTGTTTTGTCACGTGTTGAAAGGTTGCAATACAACGTGTCTTTTGAGTATTTTAACGTGTGTTCGTGTTCGGTATTAACGTAGTTTACATCTTACGCTCGTATCGTCGTACGTAGGGATTCCGCACCTACGTAGTACGAGATACTTCCGTGTAGATCCGGCTAGGAACCTACAATTGGTATCAGAGCATTTGCTCATGATTGTGTGGTTCGGGATTATCACACGAGTGTAGAAATCGTTTCGTTCGACTATTCGCGGAACGAGTTTACGTTGAAATACCGAGTTTTTGTGTCCTACCCATCTCTCACTATCAAATATAACCCATTACACCTTCGCATACCTCGCAATACGTCAAATCAAAACCTGCAAAAACCTTGAGTTCATCAGGCGAAGTTGCCGTCACTGTTCGTAGGGTTTAGGCGAAGTTATAGATCAAGCAAAGTTAAAATTCAGGCGAAGTTAGGAAGCGAAGTTAATATCAAGTGAAGTTGAGAACAACTTCGCCATCTGAGTAAGCGAAGTTGTGGAAAACAAGCGAAGTTAAGCTTAAGCGAAGTTAAGCATAACTTCGCCTACTGGTCACTGTTCAAAATAATAAAAAAAAAACAAATTTTTTTCCCTTTGTGTTTTCAAGTTGTGTTTCTTTCAACGATGAATTCAATAAACATTGCGGAACTGGTGAAAATGGAGGTTGAAGCCGGTTCAGCAACTAAGGCTCCAAAAATGCTTAAGGGTACCGATTTCGTTGCTTGGAAAGATCGGTTTGAACAGTATGTTAAATATCAAGATGCTAAGATGTGGGTGTGCATTCAAGATGGATACATTCCACCAACGGCCTTGTTTGAGGGTCTTGAACAGATTAAGAAGTACAATAAGATGGAAGAGGAAGAAAAGAAGATGTATGAGGCAGAAAGTAAAGCTCATGCTGCAATAACAATGGCTCTTCCACAAGAAATTCTTCATACATTCAAGAAGTACAAAACTGCTAGAGAGCTATGGGAAGCACTTGAAAATCAATATGAGGGTAATGTGGGAATACGTGCTTCCAAAACAAAGCTACTAAAAACCCAATTCTCTGTGTTCAAGTATCTGAAAAATGAATCACTTGACGATATCATCACCAGATATTATCACTTGATGACCGAACTCAGCAATTACTCCATTGTATACAAAGAAGAGGAGATAGTAGAGAAACTTCTTGATGCTCTTCCACCAAAATGGGAAATGTATACGGTTTTAATGAGAGAGGATAAAGAATTTGCTAATATTGATCTTGAAACAGCAGTCAATAAGTTATGAAATTTTGAGCTCAACATGGTTCGAAAGGAGACACCGACTGATCAGGTTCAGGATCCGGGAATGTATGGTGCAAAGGTCTCTCCAAGTTCAAGTTCAAAATCAGAATCGTCTGCCTACTACTCAAAGGGAGAATCAAACTCCAACTCAACTCGAGATGGTCATGTGATTCTCAATATGGATGACGACGTATGCTTCGTAGCTGGAGGTAGTAGTTCTTCAAAACCTCAATCAACAACTGGTAATGTACCCTCAACTGTTCCGACCTACAATTACTCACAGATGCCCATGAGTGTTAAATCAGCTGAACAACAGTTTGCTCTCTATGCATCCTTCATTGCATCGTATGAAAACTACATCAAAGATAAAATAGTCGATCCCGCAACTTTGGATGAAGACTATGATCAGATTGATGCTGATGATCTAGAAGAGATGGATCTGCAGTGGCAGATGGCTATGATAGTAAGAAGGGTTAAGAGATTCATGAAGAAAACAGGTAGAAAGTTCATTGGAGAAAGACCAGGGTTTGACAAATCGAAGGTTAGATGTTACAACTGTCAACAAAATGGTCACTTTGCCAAGGAATGTACAAATGAGATAGTCGAACGTAGTCAGAACAGGCCTGCACGACAGAATGGGGGAGGTAGTGAGAATAGGGCTATGGTATCTAGACACAATGGTGGGTACAACTGGAATCTACAGGTTGAGGAAGTCTTCGAACAGGCAAATTTGGTGAACATCAAAACTGCAGGAAGTGAGAAAGAGACGGGAGAAAATCAAGCTTATATGGCAGAAGTGAACGATCAGCTCTCTGAGGTAAGTTCTGAACTTCATTGTATGCAATGTGAAAATCTGTCTGAACAATTGAAAACAGTAACTGATCAGTTTGTTAGTTTGGACGCTCAATTTAAAACGTTAAAAGAAGATCATTATTACACTAAAACTAGAGAAAACAGTTACTCAGTAAAAATAAAAGCTAGTGAAAAAGATATCAGAAGTCTTAAAGCCAGTCTAGCTGATAAAATACAAGTAATTGATCTTAGTTTTGAAGTATTAGAGGAAAAAACCAAACTAATTGCTGAAAGGGATAAACAGATAGCTGATTACCAGGTAAAAGTGGTGGAATTAAATAGAAAAATTGAACAGTTTAGAAATTCCTCAGCAATGCTTGATCACATCATAAGTGTTCAACGTTCCCCAGTTAACAAAGGGGGAATTGGATTTTCTGAAGTTCCACCACCATATAACCATAACTATACGTATGATCTTAGTAATCAGAAATCTGTTGACGTTGATATTAGTCAGACAGTTCCTGTCAAAGTTTCGATTAAAGAACCTGAAGTTAGTAAAAGCGAAACGAGTAAGCCTGTTTCGAATGTTAAGATTTCTGTTCCTAGCTCTGTCTCATCAAATTCAGACAAGACATTCGAATCTAGTGAGATAAAAGAAGATGTAGTGTTACTAAAACGTGGGGAGAAATATAAGCCAACTGAAAATAACTCTCCCCTAAACCCATTTGTCCCACCATATGTTAGACAAACGAATAGTAGTGCAACCTCAACATCTGAAACAACTGTTGAGACGAAAGTTGAACACATGAGTTGTTTCAGATGCAATCAAATAGGACACCAGATTGCTGATTGTCCTCTAAATCAGAGATTCAGAGGTATGAGGCCTCCGAAAACTGAGAATAAAACGAATAGTAAGTACTATAATGGTAAGAATGCCAACTCACCAAAGTTCAGACATTGGACTAAACCAAGATTTCAAAGATATCAATCTCAGTTTTTCCCAGTTAACAACCAAACCTACCATCATAATTCGGTTAATTCACTAAGGTTTGGTAGGCCTCATAGTCAATCCTCAAGAAGGTTTCCTTTTAGGACTTACAGAAATCATTCTCAAACTGACTTTGGACAACCAAAGTATGGGATGCCGTTTAACAGATTTAATCGACCCAAGACCAATAGGTCTTGGGTCCCCAGATTTTAATCTTTTTTTTTAACTGTGCAGGAACAGTTGAACAGGATGTAAGCAATCTGTGGGTTGTGGATAGTGGCTGTTCCCGGCACATGACTGGTAACAAGAATTTGTTACACGAATGGAAACCTGTTCAAGGAGGTAGGGTAAGTTTTGCTGGAGAGAGTGGCGGTAGAATTACTGGTATTGGAACTGTGAAAAATGGTAAAATGAAGTTAGAGAAGGTGAACTTTGTTGAAGAATTGAAGCATAACTTGTTGAGTGTATCTCAGATTTGTGATAAAGACTACACGGTGGATTTTACTAAAAACGAGGCAATCGTCCTTTATCCTGGTTTCAAGATACCAGAGGCATGGGTGGTGATGAGAGCTCCAAGAGAAAAGAACACGTATGTAATGGATATGAGGTCAACTGAGATGACAACCGAAGAATCATGTCTTTTGTCCAAGGCAACTGAATCTAAGTCAGAATTATGGCATCGAAGAATGGGGCATATACATCTTCGCAAAATGAATTACATTGTCAAGAATGGCCTGGTGCTGGGTGTTCCCTTGAAGAATTTTAACTTTGAAGATCAATGCTTGTCGTGCAAGAAGGGAAAGCAACACAAGAAACCTCATCACTCCAAGAAGGTTAACTCAATCGTCAGTACACTAGACCTGCTTCACATGGATCTCTTTGGTCCCATGAATGTATAGAGTCTAGGTGGAACTTCATACTGCTTGGTAGTAACCAATGATTACTCTCGATACTCTTGGGTATATTTTCTGAAGGCAAAAGATGAGACGGTTCAGTTGGTGATTAACTTGATTACCAAGGTTGAAAACATTGTTGGGAGAAAGGTTAAGTACATCAGGAGTGATAATGGGACAGAGTTCAAGAACTACCAGATGGAGATGTTCTGCTTTCAAAAGAGGATAGACCATCAGTACAGAGCCCCATACACTCCGCAACAAAATAGGGTGGCTGAGAGGAAGAATAGAACGCTAATTGAAGGAGCCAGAACCATGCTGGCTGATGCTAAACTTCCCGTGGTGTTCTGGGCTGAAGCTGTTGCCACAGCCTGTTATATCCTTAATCGTGTTTTAACTGTTAAAAGATTGAATAAAACTTGTTATGAACTTATGCATGGTAGAAAGCCAAACTTGAATGGTCTCGAACCATTCGGGTCCCCATGTACGATATTAAAGACAAACTCAAAATTTGGTGAGAAAGCCGACGAAGGTATTTTAGTCGGATATGTTGTTGGTACACCCAACAGAAGAGTCTTTAATTTATCGAACAGCAAGGTTGAGGTGGTATGTAACACGGACATTACAAGTTACAAATCACCAAAGCCTAGCACGGGACCCGCTGAAGCTTTCGACTATGATAAACTGTTCAAATCTTTTAATATGCCTTATTTGGATTTTGCAGAAGTTGATGAGAAAATTGCTACACAGATTCTGTATGATGAGGAAGAAAATATTGTGCAACGTCCAAGATACGATGAAAGTCAACCTTCCTCGTCAAGTGCTGTTGATACTCCTGCTGCCACTACTGAGGAAGAATTTTACAACCCATTTCATTCTCAACAACAATCACCCATTGATGAACTCTCTTCGAACTTGGAAAACAATCTGGAAGTTAGTATTGTTCCGACTACCGGAGTTCACAAAAATCACCCTTTGGAGAACGTGATAGGTGATCTGTCTGACGGTGTACAAACTAGATGAAGCTTGAATGAGCACACTTGTGTTTACGCAAGCATTAAAGAAACGGGTATCATTAATGAATGCTTATACACCTGCTTCATCAGCCAGATTGAACCAAAGAACTATCAAATGGCTCTAAAGGACAGCTCGTGGGTCGAAGCCATGCAAGAAGAGTTAGCCCAGTTCGTGAAGATGGAAGTGTGGAAATTAGTTGCAAAACCGAAGAATGTGCATGCTATTGGCACAAAATGGGTTTTCAAATGTAAGAGAGATGAGAAAGGGATAATCATAAGGAACAAGGCGAGGCTGGTAGTGAAAGGGTTCAATCAGCAAGAAGGAATCGACTACAATGAAGTGTTTGCTCATGTGGCAAGATTGGAAGCGATTCGACTATTTTTGGCATTTGCTGCACACAATGAAATGAAGGTGTTCCAATTAGATGTGAAAAGTGCTTTTCTTAATGGTAAAGTCGATGAGGTAGTATACGTTGAACAGCCTCCGGGTTTTCCTGACCCTGACTTTCCTGATCATGTGTACAAGCCGAGTAAAGCGCTATATGGACTACATCAGGCCCCTCGTGCCTGGTTCGCAACCTTATCAGATTACTTACTTGAGAATGGGTTCGAAAGAGGAAAGATCGACAGCACGCTGTTTGTCAAGAGAAAAGGGCGAGATTTTCTACTAGTTCAAGTCTACGTGGACGACATCATATTTGCTGCATCAAAAGTCGTCATGTGTCAGGAGTTTGAAGAAGTCATGAAAAAGAGGTTTGAAATGAGTGCAATGGGTGAATTAACTTTCTTTTTAGGATTGCAGGTTGATTAGAAGAAAGATGGGATGTTAATCCATCAAACTAAATATGTCCCAGACATTCTCAAACTCTTCAAGATGGAGGACAGCACTCCATTTGATACTCCGGTTTGCGTCAACCACAAACTGGGTGCTGATTCGGACAGTGATGAAGATGTGGACCCCACCCAATATCGAGCAATCATAGGTTCTTTAATGTATTTAACTGCATCTAGACCTGATATTATGTTTGCAGTTTGTCTTTGTGCTCGATTTCAGGCAAGCCCGAAGGAAACTCACTTGAAGGGAGTGAAGAGGATATTGCGGTATCTCAAAGGCAAGCCTAAGCTGGGTTTGTGGTACACGAAAGGGGGAGACCTGGACTTGGTTGCTTACACAGACTCTGACTATGGATGTTGTAATCAGAACAGGAAGTCGACAACCGGTGGATGCCAGTTTCTGGGAGGAAGATTGGTGTCATGGCAGTGCAAGAAGCAGACCTCAGTAGCCATTTCCACCTGTGAAGCAGAGTACATGGCAGCATCAAACTGTTGCTCCCAGGTTCTTTTGATACAACAGCAATTGCGCGATTACGGTCTGAATTTCACTCAAACTCCTATTTGCATTGATAACACTGCTGCAATCTCAGTAACTAACAATCCCGTAAAACACAGCAAAACTAAATACATTGACATTCGTCATCATTTTATACGGGATTGTGCTGAGAAGAAATTAATAGTGCTAGAAAAGGTTGATTCGTTGGATAATTTCGCCGATCTTTTTATTAAAGCATTTGACCGAACTCGTTTTCAAAATCTTGTTGAGTTTAATGGGATGATCAATCCCGAGTAACCGTATTTTTTTCCGTATTTATTATTAAAAAAAAAAAAACGTCACTATCGCTTAAAATTATGTCGGTTGCTTCAGTTTGAAGGACATATCTTCGGATGTGTTTGGTCCTCACTTCTACCAGTAGATTATGAGGATAGCCATTAACCAGATGACTGAAAGTGACTGGGGCGGTTTATGATGTGTTTTTATTCTTTCGCTGAAAAGTAGTCGTTCATACTTAGTTAAAAGGACGCATATTCGGATGTGGTCGGTCCAGCTGATCCATTGGATCTTCAGGATAGCCGTTTACCTGATGACTTTGACTTGATCGGGGCGATAGAATTAAAAATTTTTTTTTAGGGAGATGATATAATTTTTCAAGTCTATAACTTCGTAAGAAGTTTCAATACAATGTTTCTAAGAAAATTGATCCAACCTTGGAAAGTGATACACAAACTAATTCCGTGTGCTTAACTAGTGAAGTTATTAGGCCTAAAAGACTCTAGAACAGTCATTGTATTTTATGGTAGCTTTTTATGGTGCGTAAAAGTAGAAGTGATACTAACTAAATCTTCTCGATTTAAAGGGAAGACCCATTCAGAGTTGTGTATGTCTCCATATACATCTTTCCGAATGATAGGCAGAAAAGCGATTACCCAGTCATACACGAGCCCGTGAGTGTTCTGATGTCCGAGAAGATAGTGTGTCAAGTACCTGCAGTGATCCAGATTCGGGACTTGCAGTAGTCTACTGTTTGAAGCTATGTAAATCTTTATTATTCAAAAAAAAAATAAAAAAAAAATGAAAATGATGATGTTAAGCCTTCTGAAGCCTATTATGTTATACTTATCAATCAAGAGGCAAGAAAGAGAACGTGAAGAAGACTCTAAAGATCAAGATGTACTTACTATTTAATCAGACACTACGGGTCGAGGTCAACTCGGGGTGACTCGGGGAAAGTCAAATAAGCTTTGAGAATAGATGGGAGGCATCACAATCTCTGATGTGTTGTCCGTTTAAATTTTGAGCTTAATTGAACCTAATCCGTATCACAGAAAGCGATGAAAACCATACTAAGTTGTTCTTTTTCTCTATTTTAATCCGTGTTAAAGGTGTGTAGGGTCGGGATGACTTATAATTCATGTCAATGATGTTAATCAGATGTCGTTTCGGTCCGGTTTGTGACCTCGTTCATGCAAACCTTTAAACACCCTCTTTTCAAACCCTTTTTAACGTGCTCGTAACCAATGTGATTGTCTAGATCTCTTTAGTAACATGTTTTTATTGTCCACAATCACCAAATTCACCAAACAAGCCTCGTCTGGCCTTCTGAACATTCGCCGTTTCAGTTCAGGCGAAGTTAAGTTTAGGCGAAGTTGTTCTCAACTTCGCCTTAGGCTTAACTTCGCCTGCTGCTTTAATCTTTAACTAATCAGGGGCGAAGTTGTTCAAGGGGCGAAGTTATGGTTAAGCGAAGTTATCCTTAACTTTGCCTTATACCTAACTACGCCTGGTTCTTTATATTATTTAAAAGGTTTATCTGTTATCAGGCGAAGTAATAGTAAAGGCGAAGTTGTACTCAACTTCGCCCTTTCCCTAACTTCGCCTGCACACCAGAAGCTATCATAACTTCGCTCATGGTAACAGGCGACGTTGTGATCTGCTTTGACGATTCTCTAACTTAGACCGATTGTGATGCAGACATGGCAGCTGTAGCAGGAGCGGGTGGTGCTGGTGGTGACGAAGGGGGTGATAACAATCGTCAATTCTTTCCGGGTCACAATATGTACATCACGCTGGATCCGGATGTTAGCGGTGTAGATGATTATCGCGAGATCATCTCTTTCCTTATTCGCTCGCGTATCTTCCATGCTATTACTACAACTCTGCCCATTTCTCTGCCGAACATTGAAGACTTCTGGCAAACGGTAGAATATGATTGTAGAGTCGAGCCCCCAGTCATGCGCGCCACAGTTAACAATCAGGAGGTGCAGTTCTCATCGGAACAGATAAGGGTAGCCTTGCAGTTTGGGAATGAAACTAGAGATGATCCTACAGACTTTACTGCTCCTTTCAGAGATTGTGAATTTTTACGAATGGGCTATTCTGGTCCATTGGGTGACACTCAGAGGCGTAAGGGATTTTTGTTGGATCAATGGTGTTTTCTCATGCATGTGATGATCGTGTGCATGTCGGGCCGTAAGGCTGGTACGGACGGTATGGGAGCAACGATGCAATCGGCTATGACAGCACTGACTTACAATAAGCCTTACAGCTTCAGTCAGATGGTATTTTATGAAATAGATCGTCAGAGACGTGCGGTAGATCGTGAAAGATTCTTGATGTATCCAAGATTCTTACAAATGATCTTGAATCATGTGGCTCCTACGCTACCTCAGCGTCGTCCAATTCGATATGTAGAGAGTGTCAGCAAGAGGATATTCGCACAATGCAGATCATCGAGTGCTCGAAGTAAACCAGAGCTTCGTCCACGACATACTCCGTTATTTGGTTATTTGATAAACCCGGCGTATGTTGCTCCGGAGACGAGTTTCGGGATCTGGCACTGCAACAGGCAGTTGTTTCTCAACCACCACCTGTGGTACAGCAAGCATTGCCTGCTGCTCCTGTTGTGGCACCGGAGGAACAGGTAGACCTTGAAGCTGCTTTTGGTGGCCAATGGTTCTTTGATATGGAGCGAGTTGATCCTGAGGCAGAGATTCAGGTCTCAGTAGCGGAGGTTTCTGGTGTTGATGTGTCGTTGGTAGCTACGTCTGTAGCTGATTCTGAGAGAACCGACTCCGACTCCTCAGCTGATGATATTGCTGAAGCAAGACAGATTCTGGTCGCCCAAGAAAGAATTCATGGACAACGAAAGAAAGACACGGATGACAGTGAATCGTACTTTGAGGAGGAGTTAGATCGGTTGATTCGTCGATCGAAAAGGGTCAGAACGGGTGAAGGCTCGGGAGCTGGTGAAAGCTCGAGGGTGGTTCATTTCTCTCCACCCGCCTTATCTGGTATGACTATGGTCCCTGCATCGATGACTGTGTCAGGACCGATCACCTCGGGTGTTCCCGTGATAACTACATCATCTTCCTTTGGCATTCCACCCACTACTTTTCAGCTTTCGACTCCAGAAATTGTTTGCTTGCCACCTCCTACTCTTACTCCATCGGAGGTTGTGGCAAGATTTGTTGAGTCGACTTTGGTTGCCACCGCGGGTTTATCTGATACAATACCACCTGCGGTTACTTTTCAGCCTGTGTCTGATGTTCCGGCTACCTTGGGAATCCCTCCACCTTATGCTCAAGACATTTCTCATAGTAGGTTTGATTTTGATGCAACTTTATCTGACTCAGAAAGGATAGCAACTCTTGAAAGGGTCGTGGCAGAACAGTCAAGAATCAACTTGATCCAGACTCACGCTATCCAGTGCCTTGTTGCAGAAAATCAGATTCAGTCATCCCTCCTGGTTGAGCACGGTAAACTTTTTGACTCTTTAAAACAGTTCTTAGCATCTCAGGGGGAGACGAGCTGCAAGGGCGATGAGTTGAGGACGAAGAAGAGTAATGATAGAGACGATGATCCCAATGCATCGAAAGGTGCAGGTGGTGAGTTGCCAAGAACTGAACAAACTCTTGGGACTTCCACATCTTAGGGGGAGTCAACTGGTGCAACAGGTGGATCAGGGGGTGATGATGTGGTGGTAGTGGATGAAGAGGAGATGTTGGATGACGATATTGTAGGTGACAACGATGTATTACCGGTTGAGGAAATTGAAAAGTTAGGAGCCGAGATTATGATTGACAGTGAGATTGAAGAGAGAGAGATTGTGGAGGATAATGTAGAACATGAAATTCCAGATGTTGATAAGTCAAATGTGGGTCAAGATATGGGAAGTGATGAGACTGAATGGGAAGAGCAGCCGAGATGGAAAGAAGGCTACGCTCAATGGTTCATAAAGACAAAGAAGCCAGCGGTTCCAACTATGTTTAAAAAGAGTTATAATATCAAAGGGTATGCTGAATCGAAAAAGGGTATTATATGCTGGTTATATGATGAGCAGTTGAGGCTATTTGTGATTAAACGCTTTGATGGGATTTAGTACTTTAAGAGGTTGTTGAGATCGTTGAATACCTTACCTGAATGTGAGGTGAAGGATTTGGCCAAGTTGGGGTTGATAAACAGGAGTGATGACGATATGGCTAGGATTATTGGGAAGATCGTGCGGAAAGAAAGTATAAAAGAGAAAAAGTTCGAGTTGTTAAAGCCGCAGAAAGGGAAGCTTGTTGAAGATATAGACAGAGGAATGAGAGTTGATGGTAAACCTTGGATGGTAATGAAGTATAAGCCTATCCGGTGTTTAAAAGAAGTGCCGATGAAACAAATGCCCAAGGATGTCTTAAAGAATCTGAAATGGTGGTATGTCGATAGTCAAACAGCAGAAGCGGTTATGGAGAATGAAGATGAACAAGAGGTGCTGAGAGTGTATGATCCTATGCACTTGGTAAATCTGTCTCAAGCTGACTTGCAGGTGCTAGACGAGAAAAAAATATTCTATATTCCTGCATGGAAAGATGAAGCCAAGAAATATCAGAGAGTAGTTTCCGTTTGTGTCAGAGAAGGCGTTCATGCTTGAAGACGAGTGACTCGAGATTTTTGGGATTACAAGACAAGTGATTGAAGATAGAGATATGAAGCTACTACCAAGGGGGAGTTTGTTGGTGCATTATGTCAGTAGTTCAGTATCTAGTGTCTGTAATCGTGTTAGTTTGTTTTGTTTTGGTTTGTATAGGTTGTCTCACAAGTTCGCCTAATATAAGCGAACTTGTGGACAAGCGAAGTTATTGACAACTTCGCCTAGTCTGTTCGGCGAAGTTGTCGAAGGCTTTATATGCCTTGGCTACGGCTTGTTTTAGATATTCATTCAAGAACGTGTAATTGTGATTGTTTTGTCACGTGTTGAAAGGTTGCAATACAACGTGTCTTTTGGGTATTGTAATGTGTGTTCGTGTTCGGTATTAACGTAGTTTACATCTTACGCTCGTATCGCCGTACGTAGGGATTCCGCACCTACGTAGTACGAGATACTTCCATGTAGATCCGGCTAGGAACCTACACAAAACATTCGAAACTTGCCTTTAGAAACATAACATAAGATAGCTTATTAAAAACATCATGACAATTCCTTCTTCAGATGTCAGCCTCTTCAAATCATGTCATGTGTCTCCCTCAAGCTAACTGCTTCAATCTATTTACCTACGTGCATACTAAAAGTCAGCTACGCTGAGTGAGTTCTAGTTAATCAGGTAACATACAATACATACACTTACTTTCATATACGCATCCGAAGATACATATTATATACTTTACCCTTTTACCTTTCTTTCGTACACACATTTATTCATACATACATTCTTTCATACTTTCATAGTACATGCATAACTATCTTTACCATCTCAAATATTATTAAGGTCTGGTCCTTTCTATCTCATATATTTTTTAGGGTCTGGTCCTTTCTGTATCATATATTATTAGGGTCTGGTCACTTCTATCTCAGACACTAGTAGGGTCTGGTCCCTTCTTTCCATACAACCATACATACACTTCTTTACACATACGTTGTAGTGTATACTTTCATACATACTCTTAATCATTAATGTATCATTCATGCATCTTATATAAAACTCACATTTCCTGGCTATACGTGCAATATTCAAAGATCGTTCACGTACCGACAAGAATTCATTCATAACCTCAATCACTATCACATAAATCATATAAAGCATACAATTAACACTTAGGGTAAGTGTATTAACTATTCACATCGAGTATGCACACAGCCCCGAAAACATAACAAGGAAGTGGGGGCTGGAAACTCACATGGGTCCAATTCCTTTCAGAGTTAATGGTAACTCCTTTCCTTAATTGTGCGCGGCTAACTGTATAGCAATTACATGTATAATTAACTTTCCCTATATCATATTTCAAGGTTATGGCAACCCCTAGTTACGGGGGTCCGGGGGCAACGGGGTTCTCGGGGCGGAAGCCCCTAGGGGGTACAGGGCAGAGTCCCTGGCTCGAGTTAAGCTGAAGTTCAATTATTTACTAAAATGAAATACTTATTTTAAACGTTACCTTTCATTGTTAATTATTTACTTATTCTTATCCTACCCATCATATGAGTCCATATCTATCGTTTACGTACATATACATTATTTATCTTTCGTTTATTTTATAAAATCAAATCAAGTCCGTATAAGTTTACTATTGCCGTATAAGTTCCACTAGCGTATAAGGTGTCTCGGCGTATAAATCATTCTTGTGTATAAGTTCCTTTTGGGTGTATAAGTCATCCTACACATAAGTTATACATATTCATCTACATATATACATGCTACGTATATACGTATACGCTGTGACTTATACAAAACATACATACACGCTAATGTTTGACTTACACGCTGCTTGGCTTGTACGTAACATACATACACGCAGCCTGAACTTATACGCTGCTACGGCGTATAAGTTCAGTTCAACTCCTTATAATTTGTTTTTGAGGTTTTTCTTTGATTTCGGCACTGTCAACCACCGTTAACCACCATGGTTGGTCGGGTTTGATTGTTTGATCTGAGTAGATTCGGGGTGTCTAGATCTGAGCTAAGGTGGCCCTTAAGCTCGTTTTTTGGTTGATTAAACTCTAGATTTAAACGGCTCACACGGTATGTAACATCCCGAAATTTTATTAATTATATTACTTATTAATAGATGGGAAGTTTACTCGGGTTATCAGGAAATAAATAAAAGAATAGGAGTTGGTATGGGTCGGGCTAGTGTCGGGTAATGGAAGTGGGTTATGGACTTGGGTTAATTGAGATAGGTTAAATGAGAATGGGATTTCAGGGATATAAATACCCCCAAAATCCCAAAATATCTCATTTCTCACCAAACTCCCTAACACACACTCCTTACACCCTCAAAACACACACATCCTAACCGATCAAGATTCGGAGCCGAGACCCGAGGTTTTGTTGATAGATCTGCGTTGGTAAGGTAAGAACATATCCAACAAAGCTAATATTACTGAAAATGATTAGGATTGGATGGGTTAACCGGACCCGAAACCCAACTGCCCAAATCGGACCCCTAAAACGTCGATTTTAGGCCGATTTGATGGTTGGGGTTTGTAGGCGCCGATCATACGGTTCCGTGGGTACCAAAATCGAGTTATTTGGCTAAGAAACGAAGGAGTTATGGGCAAACAGATCTGCAGCGCGACAACTTCGCCTGCAAGATTAAGTTCGCCTGATGAACTTCGCCTTCAAGCGTAACTTCGCCTTCAAGCGTAACTTCGCCTAAGGATAACTTCGCCTACGGCCAAGTTCGCCTAAGGATAACTTCGCCTGAAGCCAAGTTCGCCTAAGGATAACTTCGCCTGAAGCCAAGTTCGCCTAAGGTTTAACTTCGCCTGAAGCCAAGTTCGCCTAAGGTTTAACTTCGCCTGAAGCCAAGTTCGCCTAAGGTTTAACTTCGCCTGAAGCCAAGTTCGCCTAAGGTTTAACTTCGCCTGAAGCCAAGTTCGCCTAAGGTTTAACTTCGCCTGCCTAAGGTTTAACTTCGCCTGAAGTGAGGTTCGTTTAGAAAATAAATTAAAAACCTAATGGAAAATGTGTTAAGGCAGTTATCGAAAATAAAATTTTTCCAAGCTGACCTGGCAGCTTAACCCCAGCCAGGGGCTCTGCCCCTTGGACCCCGCTAGGGGCTGCCGCCCCTAGAACCCCGCTGCCAGGGGCGCTACCCCCGGACCCCCGTTCGTTGTGGGTCATATAAAGATAGAAACGCAACATAAGTAGTAGTAGCTAATTGATACGTGTAAATATTATACAGCTAGCCGTGCACAGCTCAAGAGGGGAATAACTATTAACGGAGAGCGTAACAGTATTCAGGTGAGTTTCTAGCCCCATTCCTTGTTATGTTTTCGGGGCTGTGTGCATACTTGATGTGTTGTTAATACATTTATCCTAAGTGATAAGTGTATGCCATATGTGATATATGTGATATGTATGAATGATTGCTTGATGGTACGTGAACGATCTTCGGATATTGCACGTACTGTCAGGTTGTAACGTTATAAATATGGTAAGTATGATATGTATGAATGATT
The DNA here is from genome assembly GCF_021521415.1 of Bidens hawaiensis. Lineage (NCBI taxonomy): Eukaryota > Viridiplantae > Streptophyta > Magnoliopsida > Asterales > Asteraceae > Bidens > Bidens hawaiensis. The sequence continues at coordinate 6,079,419 of NW_027491024.1, forward strand.
GCTTGATGGTACGTGAACGATCTTCGGATATTGCACGTACTGTCAGGTTGTAACGTGATAAATATGGCAAGTATGATATGTATGTTTATGTGTATGAACGTAATAAAGTTAATAAAAGAAGGAAATGACGGTTGTATGGTTGTATGGTTACGAAAAGGGTACCGAGCCCTAATAATACTCGAGGTATGATGTATGGTTGTATTGTAACGAAGAGGGAATCGAACCCTACTAATATTCGAAAACAAGGGACCAGACCCTAATAATATCTGTGATGTTAGGGACCAGACCCTAATAATATCTGTGATGTTAGGGACCAGACCCTAATAATATCTGTGATGTTAGGGACCAGACCCTAATAATATCTGTGATGTTAGGGACCAGACCCTTATAATATCTGTGATGTTAGGGACCAGACCCTTATAATATCTGTGATGTTAGGGACCAGACCCTTATAATATCTGTGATGTTAGGGACCAGACCCTTATAATATCTGTGAGGTTATAGGGCGAAAGGCTCTTTAAAACGTATGATTATGAATGTAAAGAAAGTATGTAAGTAAGAAAGAAAGTATGTAAGTAAGAATGAAGGCATGAGTACTTATGTGTGTATGAAAGAAAGTTATGAGGTTAAGTACGTATGTATGTAATAAGGTATTGTATGGTATTGTATGATTAACTAGAACTCACTCAGCGTAGCTGACTTTTAGTATGCACGCAGGTGAGTAGGTTGAGACAGCTGGCTTGAGTGGAGGACACATGGCAGAAGACTAAAGCCTGGCATCTGAAGATCTGATATGTTTATAAGTTATGTTTTGATTTTGAAAGACAAGAGGAATGTTTTAAGACATGATTATGAATCGATATGTAATGTTTTATGAAAGTTTTATATTCCGCGTAAAGTTTTTAATTAACTCTGATATTTAGAACTGTGTTTATGAGTAAATCCGACGTTAAAGTAGGGCCACCGGGTTCGGGGCCTTACACGGTATCCCGGGGCTGCGGCGTCAGGTTCTAATATGTTGGGTCAGATGAGATAAATAATTTCTTACCTTCGGTTGGTCTTGGATCGGTGAAAGGATTAGTGTAGAGAGTGTTTGGGTTAAGTGTGTGTTTTTGATGGTGTAGGCTATGGTGTAAAATGAATGAGATGGATGGAAAATGGAAATGATTAGGGTTTAAGGGGTACTTATACTCCTTAAGCCCATGGACCTTAGGCCCATCTTTCCCTTTTTAGTCTATAATTAAATTCTATTTATTAAAACCCACTATCTTTTTTTACTTTATTATTATTATTTTATTATTTATCTACTAACTCAAATTAATTCTTCCATCTTACTTAATATATTAAATATTACTCTAAGAAATTTCGGGATGTTATCGAGAAACCAAAAGTTCATATATTAAGGGTCCCGTAACTAATTTTGTAGGCTGAGATATGTCCGTTTTACTTCTAAACATCAGCGAATCACTTCCGAACTCCCCCAAACTTCAAAGCAAACATATAAAAGGCACTAATTATTATCTTTAATGCTCACACACCTGAAATACAAAATAAAACTTGAAATAACACAGTTCACACTAAAAACTTAATAAAACTAAACATTAACACAAGACTCGTAATAGCTTTGATGGTTTGGTGAAGGTGGTTCATGATATGAATGTGAATGATCTGAATCGTCATCCTCCACGACCTTATATCCTTCATTCGTGTCATAAACCCAAATCCACGTCATCCTGTGTCACCTGCTCACATATGACACACAAATAACGAGCGTAAATCTGACAAAAAATAAAATAAAAATGAAAATAAACAAAACACAAAACCAGCATCTTGTGCGTTCATTCCCCGACAATGGCGCCATTTTGATGTAGATGTTGTGCTTTAATCGAAAACAAGTATTTTAATCACTTAAATACCTATGACTAGTGCGGGTAAGTAATGCCGTATCCACAAGGAATCAATGTAAAGTGCAAGTTGAACTCATGACTTAGAAAGTAATTAATTAGACGAACAGACGATGTCAATTAGTTTTAAAAGATTGTTTTAATGCAAAGATTACTTTTAGTATTTGTAAAAACTGAAGAAAAGGGTGATGCACTTCAGGTTTCAGGTTAACCAATCCACTAAACACTATTAATCTTCAATTAAGATTGATAAGCAATATCTAGACATAGTAGTTTGATTGTGCTGATACGTAAACCTAATCCGACTAATTGGTACAACTAAACATGGTCTACCAAATTAACAATTTATTAACAAAAGATTTTAGGTAAACTAATAACCGACGGTAACAGTTCAATGACTATAAGAACTTAATCCTAGTGCTAGTAGTTGAGGAACACAACCTATCGATTGATGTATCAACAAAATCCCCCTCGTATCGAGCTTTGTCGGTCTTCACATTCAAAAGTGGTGGTCTTTCGGTCGGCACAACTACGAGATCCAAAAGCATGACGAACACAAATAACTCGTTGGAATTGCATAACCAGCTCATTATCTATGTTATGCCCATCTGATCTAATTATTGAATAACACGTCATTGCCAGACTCAGACGGGTTGACCAACCACATCAGATCCAATATCAGAATAAACCCAATCTTATCTCATGCTCCCAGTACAATCACGGCTTCGCCAGTTCTATCATCATAATACCACATATTGAAGTTCTTATAAAAACTTTGTGGTAAAATATTTAATTGAACTTTCTTCAAGTACGAGGAAATTTCACCTTCAATACTAACTTTCTCCACCCAGTGCGAGGATCAATTTCATCAACATACTTCTGTATCGGCACATGGGGTTTGAAAAACTTGAAACCATGATTGACCTCGTGTACCAGATGACAATAGAACCAATCTATAAGCTGATTACTTCTAGGATTCAGGAAAGGTTTAAACGCTAGAGTACGAACATTCCAACGTGGCATTCAATAATATAAGTAAAATGTTAAAAATATTGAATCTTGTTATCCCATTTGACAATACAAACCTTTAGCTCAGGCTCGTACATCCACGATACAATATCACCTTTTACCGTCTTTACAACAACAAACTTCTTCATCTGGTAAGCTAACAATCTGGCCTTCGAATGCAAATAATATTTTTTTTTGTGCATACCTCAACATCTCAATCCACTTATTCACCTTCTTTACTTTATACTAAAACAAACCATCAAAAGTTTGTTCTACTTCCGGTCTCTTACCCTTTTCTTTCTCTTTCTATATCTCTATTTGTATTCTCAAACATTCATCGGCCTTCCGATAATGCTCTATAGTGAAAAACGGAATCCCCTCATCAGTATTATACCGTGTACACATATCGGGATATTCCTCGGTCGTCAGATCCTCCATTTCCACGTAATCATAACAAGTATTCCCAGATGGAACACTTGGATCAACATAACTTTCCTCCGAATCTTGAACTTCCACATCCTCCCTTTTCTCCAATAATTCCACGTCTTCCTTGTTCAAATTCAACAAAATGGTGATTTGTTCTTGCGATAGACTGTAGTTAAAAAACTCACCCTCCTCTCTCTCATCAGCGTTCACCATGTTCATCACAACCCTGGTCATGTCAACAAAAAGAATCATATTTACTTTAAGCGTGTTGACGGGTTGGACTTCGGTAAAGTCATGGTACACCACCAAATCCTACCACTTGACTCCCCCTTAACGGGTACTGTACCAAATGTTGAAGCACGTGATTGCTGATCAAAACCTCCCACTTTAGGATAATCGTCGCGATCCCAGTCCTATAGCTTCTTTAACATGTCCTTTACATTGAAGCTGTAGGTGTAGCAACTCGGATTTTCAAATTAATATTTTATCATTTACTCAACCCGTTCGATGTTCAGGAAATTTTATAAATAAAATATTGTGTTTATCGAATCCTTATTATTATTATTTTATTATTATAATTATTATTTTATTATTATTATTATTATTTGTTATTATATATATAAAACAACTTTGTTATATATACAATTTTAACCCTAACCAATACTTTAAACCATTTTTTTTCCATCTTCATAGTACTGGGGCGTATTTGCAAAATCTGTATTAATAATATATTATATCCAATTACCCAATAACCCAAACCCGCGATCTGGATACAAACCCGCATACCCATGACCTGTTTTGATTGTGCCTTAATCTTCGTCTAAACTTGGAATTGATCTAGGGGAATCATTCATCATGCTATTTGTGGCCTCACCGACGCTACAACTTTAGTAATTAAGATCTTTGTGATTCTTATTGACAATATTATGCAAATCGTCCTTAACTAGTTGAGTATTATATCATAGAGATCTTTATAGTCAAATTAAACGTGTCTACACCATCATACATTCATCGTGGTCAGAAGCCCCATCAATAATTTGATTAACATTGTCTACTAGTGTCTTTCCTAGATCGCGATAGTGCCGGCCTTAGTTTGATCAATTTGACCTGCAATTAAACATAAAAATAGGTATTATGTTATACGATTATGTTCTTCATCATGTCAAGATCATTACCCCATGGTTAATCGGCCAAATGATTAACGATTTGGCCGATTGATTGTTCTAGGGTTTATGTTCAACCGGATTGCTTATCTGTCTACTTATAAATTATCATTCTTATGTTGTTACCAATTGACACCCCAGCGCAGCTCGTCTGGGTGGTGTGTGTTAAACTTTGTGACGACCATCTGCGCATGTTTGAGTCTCAGCAGCCATTTTTATCTCTATTTGTTTTGATAAATTGGTTTAACCCATTATATATTATATATTTAACCATATAAATTATATTATTAATATTACAAATACAATAAATAATTTATAATCTATTAAAACTGACATATTAACTATTCATTTTTCCGAAACCTTTGTCAAAACCATATATTTACATGTATACATATATATGTATATATATATATATATATATTGATGCATGATGCCAGTAGTTCAGTATCTTGTGTTTATTTGTGTCTGTAATCCTTTACTTTGTTTGTATTGTGTTGAACTTGTTCGTATCATGTTTCCTTTGTGTTTTAGCGAACTTGTGACTAGCGAAGTTAGGACAACTTCGCCTAGCATGTTAGGCGAAGTTGTCATGTTATTTAAACCCTAACTTCGGCTCATTTACATAAGTTTTGAACGACTAGGTTTTGGTGACTCTGTGTGTCACGTGTTTGGTATTTTGGTTATTACCTTTGCAATATAACAAGTATTCTTTATATACTCGTGTGTTAGCTTGTCTTTTACGTGTTCATCGTCTTAACACTCGTTTCATATACGTAGGGGATTCTGCACCCTCGTGTTACGAAATACTCCTTTGTAGATCCGGCTAGGAACCTACAATTAGTATCAGAGCATTTTGCTCGTGATTGTGTGGTTCGGGATTATCACACGAGTGTTAAAATTGCTCCGTTCAACTATTCACGGAACTGTGTTACGTTGAAATATCGCTTCTCTGTCAGTTTTTCTACAATACTCATCAAATACACCTTTCCATCACTCTCGAAACCTTCAAAATCAGCCGTGTCAAACCTGCAAAACATCGTTGTTCTTCTAGCGAAGTTGCCGACACCCAAACTAGGGTTTTAGCGAACATATAGGGTTTTGGCGAAGTTGATAACCAGCAAAGTTGATAACCAGTTGATAACCAGTGAAGTTGTAAACCAGCGAAGTTGTTAACCAGCGAAGTTGCAGGCAAGCAAATTTGCAGGCAGGCGAAGTTGTATTAACTTCGCTGCTGCTCACTGTTCACAGAATTTGGTTGTTGAGTTTTAAGTCTCGTCCCGTTCAAGTATGACTTCGATAAATATCACGGATTTGGTAAAGATGGAGGTTGAAGCTGGTTCAGCAACCAAAGCTCCAAAACTGCTTAAAGGTACTGATTTCGTTGCATGGAAAGATAGATTTGAACAGTATGTGAAGTATCAAGATGCAAAGATGTGGGTCTGCATTCAAGATGGGTACATTCCACCGACTACTGAGTTCGAAGGTCGAGAGCAAATTAAGAAGTACAGTAAGATGGAGGATGATAAAAAGAAAATTTATGAAGCAGAAAGTAAAGCACATGCAGCCATAAAAATGGCACTTCCTCAAGAGATTCTCCATACTTTCAAGAAGTTCAAAACTGCTTGAGAATTGTGGGAAGCACTTGAGAATCGCTATGAAGGAAATGTTGGGATTCGTACCTCTACGACAAAGCTGCTGAAAACTCAATTCTCAGTATTCAAGTATCTGAAAATGAATCACTTGATGATATCATCACACGATATTATCACCTGATGACCGAGTTGAATAACTACTCCATTGAATACAAGGAGGAGGAGATAGTGGAAAAACTTCTTGATGCTCTCCTACCGAAATGGGAGATTTATATAGTTCTGATGAGAGAAGATAAAGACTTTGAGAAATTTGACTTGGAGAAGGTGGTTAATAAGTTACGTAATTTTGAACTTAATATGGCTCGAAAGAAGACACCTACTGATTAGGTTCAGGATCCGGGAATGTATGGTGCTAAAGGCTCTCCAAACTCAAGTTCGAAAATAGAATCAACTGCCTACTACTCGGGGGGGGGGGGGGGGAGCCTAACTCCTCTCAAGATGGTCATGTGATAATTAATATGGATGGTGACGTATGTTTTGTAGCAGGTGGAAGTAGTTCCTCAAAGTCTCAATCCTCAGCTGTAAATTTCTCAGCCAGTGCTTCTAACAAGAATTACACACAGATTCCTATGAGCGTGAAATCAGCTGAACAACAATTTGCTCTATATGCTTCATTCATTTCCTCTTATGAGAACTACATCAAAGGAAAGATTGTTGACCCTGCAACTTTGGATGAGGACTATGATTAGATAGACGCTGATGACATGGAAGAAATGGATCTGCAGTGGCAAATGGCTATGATAGTGAGAAGGGTGAAGAGGTTTATGAAGAAAACAGGAAGAAAGTTTGTTGGAGAAAGACCGGGTTTTGACAAGTAAAAAGTTCGCTGCTACAATTGTCAACAAAATGGTCACTTTGCTAGGGAGTGTACAAATGAGAGAGTCGAAAGAAGTCAGAACAGGCCTACTCAACAGAATGGAAGTGGAAATGAAATCAAAGTTATGGTATCTCAGCAGAATGGTGGGTATAACTGGAATATACAAGTTGAGGAGGTGATCGAACAGGAAAATCTGGTAAATATCATAACTGGAAGATGTGACAAAGAGATGGTGGAGGATCAAGCAAATATGGCAGAAGTGAACAATCAACTCTCAGAGGTATGTTCTGAATCTCATTGTGAACAATGTGAAAAACTGTCTGACCAACTGAAAGCTTTAACTGATTAGTTTGTTGGTTTGGATATTGAATTAAAAAAATTAAAAGAAGAACATCACTATTCTAAAACAAAAGAAAATAGCCACTCGGTAAAAATAAAAGCTAGTGAGAAAGATATTAGAAGCCTTAAGGCTACCCTAGCCGAAAAGTTACAAGTCATTGATCTTAGCTATGAAGTTTTAGAAGAGAAAACCAAACTGATAGCTTAAAAGGACAAAAAGATAGCTGATTACCAGGTAAAAGTGGTGGAATTGAACAGGAAAATTGAACAGTTTAGAAATTCTTCGGTGATGCTTGACCATATCCGAAGTGTTCAACGTTCCCCAACTAACAAAGGGGGAATCGGTTACACAGAAGTTCCACCACCATACAATAATAATTATACTTATAATCCTAGTAATCAGCAATCCGTTAGTGTTGAAATTAGTCAGACAGTTCCAATCAAAGTCTCTACTAAAGATACTAAAGTTAATGAGAGTGAAGCGAGTCAGACAAGTTCTAAAGTCACAAGTTCTGTCTCGTCAAATTCGGACAAATCGTCTGAATCGGGTTAGATAAAAGAAGATGTCGTGTTACTAAATCGAGGGGAGGATTATAAGTTTGATGAAAAGAAATCTTCCCTAAATCCGTTTGTTCAACCGTATGTGAGGCAAACTGATAGTAACACAACCTCATCATCTACAACAACTTTTGAGACAAATGTTCAAAAGAACAAAAAAAATTCGAACAGAAGTTGTTTTAGATGCAACAGGATAGGACACTTTGTCAATGACTGTCCTCTGAAACAGAGAAAATCTAGAAATATGAGGCCAACTGAAACTGAGAATAAAACGAATACTAAATATGATGCTGGTAAGAATGCTAACACATCAAATTTCAATCATTGGACTAATCCAAGATTTCAAAGAAACCAGTCTCGTTTTTCCCAGAGAATCACCGAACCAACAATTATAATTCCATTAATGTTAGAAATTCATGAAGGTTTGGATGGACTCATAGCCAGTTATTTAGAAATTTTCCTTTCAGGTCATATAGAAACTCTCCTCAAAAGAGCATTGGGCAACCAAGGTACTGGATGCCGGATAACAGGCCAAGACCAGAAGGTCTTGGGTCCCCATATTTTAATCTATTTCTATAATTGTGAAGGAACAGTCGAGCAGGGCTGTAAACAATATGTGGGTTGTTGACAGTGGCTGTTCCCGGCACATGACTGGTAACAAGAAATTGTTACGTGATTGGAAGACTGTTCAAGGAGGAAGGGTTAGTTTTGCAGGAGAAAGTGGAGGAAGAATTACTGGTATTGGTACTGTGACAAATGGGAGAATAAAGTTGGAAAAAGTTAATTTTGTGGAGGAGTTAAAGCACAACCTTTTGAGTGTCTCTCAGATCTGTGATAAAGAATAACCGACTCTGACTATGGAGGATGCAATCAGAATAGGAAATCGACAACCGGTGGATGTCAATTTCTCGGAGGAAGATTGGTGCCGTGGCAGTGCAAGAAGCAAACCTCTATAGCCGTATCCACCTGCGAAGCAAAATACATGGCAGCATCTAACTGCTGCTCCCAGGTTTTATGGATACAACAAAAAATGCGCGATTATGGTCTGAATTTCACTCAAACTCCTATTTGCATTGATAACACTGCTGGAATCTCAGTAACTAACAATCCTGTTAAACATAGTAAAACTAAACCCACTGACATTCGCCATCATTTCATACGGGATTGTGCTAAGAAGAAATTAATTATGCTTGAAAAGGTTGATTCACTGGATAATTTTGCCGATCTATTTACAAAAGCGTTTGACCGATCCCGTTTTCAAAACCTTGTTGAGCTTAATGGGATGATCAATCCCGAGTAACCTTGTTTTCCTTTTTCTTTTAAAAAAACAAAAACAAAACAAAATAAGAAAAAACATCACTATCGCTTAAAATTATGTCTGTTGCTCAAGTTTGAAGGACATATTCCATGAATATGTTTGGTCCTTACATCTACGTGTAGACTATAGGGATAGCCATTAGCCAGATAACTGACAGCGGCCGGGGCGATTTATGATGGGTTTTTATTCTTTCGCTTAAAATTAGTCGTTCATACTTAGTCAGAGGGACACATATTCGTATGTGGTCAGTCCGGCTGATCCACTCGATCTTCAGGATAGCCGTTTACCTAAAGACTTTGACTTGATCGGGGCGTCTGAATTTAATTTTTTTTAGGGAAATGATATAACTTTTCAGTCTATAACTTCGCAAGAAGTTTCAATATTGGTGTTAAAATGAAAATTGATCCAACCTTGGAAAGTGATAGATAAACTGATTTTGTGTGCTTAACCGGTGAAGTAATTAGGCCTAAAAGACTCTAGAACATTCATTTTATGTTATGCTAGCTTTCTATGGTGCGTAAAAGTAGAAGTGATACAAACTAAATCTTCTCGATTTACTGTGGAGAGTCATCTTGAGCTGTGCATGTCTCCACATACATCTCTCCGAATGATAGGCAGAAAAGTGATTACCCATTCATACACGAGCCCGTGAGTGTTCTGATTCCCGCGAAGAGAGTGTTATGTTTCTGCAGTGATCCAGATTCGGGACTTGCAGTTGTATTATTGTAAAAAAAAATAAAAAATAAAAAAAATTTCATTATTGTTCTCAAGCCTTATTAAGATTATATGTTTAAAAATATCAAGAAAGAAGCAAGAAAGCATATTTCAAAGTATAAGAAAGTTCAGGAAGACGAATCGGAAAGTCGACATGTGATTATTGATTGATCAGACACTACGGGTCGAAGTCAACTCTGGGTGACCTGGGGAAAGCCAAATACGCCTTGAGAATAGATAGGAGGCATCACAATCTCTCATGTGATGCCCATATAAATTTTAAGCTTAATTGAACCTAATCCGTATCACAAAAGTAATGAAAACCATACTAAGTTTTATACCTGCCTACAACCTGTTTCTCTATGTCATAATACCGCTGAACATGGATTTGTGTGACAGCCTCTTAATTAGTATGATTCCTGTTCGGATCTTTTGTAAAAGCATGCTGGCTGGTCCATCGGTGGGCCCGTCGATTGCTTCTATGGCAGATTCAGAAGAAACTCTATCCGATTCTTCCACCGATGATGCGGTGGAAGCACACCGTGTTCTGGTTGCACAAGAGAGAATTCATGGAAAATGAAAGAAGGACTCTGATGATAGTGAGTCAGATTATGAGGATGAGCTGTATCGTGTTGCTCGTAGATCAAAGAGGGCCAGGGCTGGAGAAAGTTCAAGTGTTGTTCATTTTACTCCACCATCATTATCGGGTATGTCTATGTTACCTGCTTCTTCGGCAGTTCCATTACAAGTAACCTCGAGTGTACCTTTGGTGACCGTATCGTCATCATTTGGTATTCCTCCAACTACATTCCAGTTTTCAGCACCGGAGATTGTTTCTTTACCACCTCCTACCCTTACACCATCTGAGGTGGTTGCTAGATTTGTTGAGTCCACGCTGGTAGCGACTGCTGGGTTACATGTCTCTATACCACCAACGGTTACAATTCAGCCTACATCTGACATTCCAGCAAGTTGGGAATCCCACCGCCTTATGCTCAAGATATATCTCATATGCGGGTCAACTTTGATGCTACCCTGTCTGACTCTGAGCGGATTGCGGCTCTTGAACGGGTTGTTGCTGAACAGTCACGGATTAATCTCATTCAGACACAAGCTATTCAGCGGCTTGTGGCTGAGAATTAGATTCAATCATCACTTCTCATTGAACACGGTAAACTATTTGATGCTCTTGAATAGTTCTTAGCATCTCAGGGGGAGACGAGTTGCAAGGGTGATGAGCTGAGGATAAAGAAGAGACAAGACAAAGACGATGATCCCAATTCATCAAAATATGTAGGTGGTGAGTTGCCAAGAACTGAACAAAATCTTGGGACTTCCATATCTCAGGGGGGAGTCTACTGGTCCATCAGGCAGTACAGGTGGTGAGACTGTGGTGGTTGTAGACGAGGAGGATGTGTTGGGTAATGATGAAGATGAGTTAGTTGATGATGTGTTGACGGCTAGTGAGATTGAAAAAATTGGGGAACAGATAGAAATTGAAAGTGAGTTAGAGTAAGGAGAGATAGTTGATGATGATGTTGAGCATGATATTCCAAGTGCTGATGAAGTGAAGTTGGGTAAAGTTGATAATGTGACTGGAGATTCTGAGTGGGAGGAGCAGCCAAGATGGAAAGAAGGTTGTGCTCAATGGTTCTTCAAGATAAAGAAGCCTGTGGTACCGACAATGTTCAAGAAAAGTTACAATATCAAGGGCTATGCCGAATCAAAGAAAGGTATTATCTACTGGTTGTATGATGAACAGCTGAAATTGTTTGTGATAAAGTGATATGATGGGGTTTAGTATTTTAAGAAGGCAATGAGATCGCCAACACCTTGCCTGAGTGCGAGGTAAAAGATCTGGCTCGCTTGAGATTGATAAACCGAAGTGATGATAATTTTGCAAGGTGGGTAGGGAAGATTGTGTGGAAGGAAAGTATTAAAGAGAAAAAGTTTGAGTTGTTGAAGCCTCAGAAAGGAAAGTTGGTTGAAGATAAGGAACGGGGTATGCGGGCTGATGGTAAGCCCTGGATGGTGATGAAATATAAGCCAATTCGATGTTTGAAAGAGGTTCCGATGAAGCTAATGCCCAAGGATGTTTTGAAGGATCTCAAGTGGTGGTTTGTCGACTGCCAGACTGCTGAAGCCGTGATGGAAGATGAAGATGAACAGGAGATCCCAAGAGTGTATGATCCAATGCACTTGGTTAACTTGTCTCAAGCTGATTTGCAGGTACTTAATGATAAGAAGATTTTCTATATTCCTGCGTGGAAAGAAGAAGCTAAGAAGTACCAGAGGGTGATCTCTGTCTGTGTGAGACAGGGCGTTCATGCTTGAAGACGGAGGGTACGTGATTTTTGGATTACAAGACATGAGAAAGTTTAGAGATATGAAGCTACTGCCAATGGGGAGTTTGTTGGTGCATGATGCCAGTAGTTCAGTATCTTGTGTTTATTTGTGTCTGTAATCGTTTACTTTGTTCGTATTGTGCTGAAATTGTTCGTATCATGTTTCCTTTGTGTTTTAGCGAACTTGTGACTAGCGAAGTTAGGACAACTTCTGTAACGATTCCGGCAAATTCAGGTATACCCTAGCCGGAATATACTATTTACGTGTTATTTAATACCGAATATATGAATTATAATGTGTTTATATGAGTATATAAGATTCACAGTACGAATTATACTCGAATGTACAGCTAGTCATATTGAAATTACGATTAATCTATGAACGGTTATTGAAACCCGAACGAATCGGGGAATTACGTTATAGACGAAATATATAATGTTTAGTGATGTGTACGAAGTATTAAGGCTTCGGGATAAGTGAATTATAGCACAGAAAAAGGATTTCGATTTATTAGTACGTCGGTACGTTAAACGAAACCTTTAACATCAAACCAAGCAAGAGACGATCGATCAAGCCGAAAAAGATGCACAATGACCGACAATATGATGTGTTGAGTCAATAAATGTCACGGTTTAAGTTTTTAAAGATTTTAAATCGGTTTTATATAAATTTTATTTTTAAGCCGAAAAACGACCGTTTTAGCCTCGTTTTAAGCCGAATTAAGTGTTTAACCGAAAAACGAACTGAACCAGATTATCCACAACATTATCCGGATTACACAATCCAAATGTGTGGCCATGGTTTGAGATGTGGGCCCCCCCCCACACATACATGGACCGATCGGTCCATGGATCACACACTCACATTTCATTTTTCTTTTTTCTAAGCTCCCAACTCCACAATCCTCTCAACACACTTCAACATTCATCCAAATCCTTGCTTTTTAACAAGAATCATAAGGTAAAAACATGGTTTTAATGGTTGATTCATAGTTTTGATTCCATGATCTTAAGTTGTTTGCAAGAGAATGAAGTTTCAAGTGAAAAATGGGTGAAAACCCGAGATGAAACCGATTCTTGCGTGATCAAGTGATGTATACAAGTTATACAAGGGATCTTGGTCCAAGAAAGGATTTAAAAGAGTCAAAAACGAATTTTTACGGTTAAAATCTTTGTTTTGATGTCTTAACCGAAACTATGAAAGAAATGGCTTGATTGTGGGTATAACTTGCTTGATGTGGTGTTGTTGTGCTTGTAGGTGTTGTATCTAGTTGCTAGCAAAGGCTAGAAAACAAGATCTTTGCGATCTAAAGCTAGAAACACAAGGTAGTTCGGTTTTTCGTATGATTTGTAAGATTTGGACAGATTTTGGTAGACTTAGAGTTGAGTCATGAAATTTCACAGAGATGATCTACACATGAAAATATGAGATCTGTGAAATTTTGGTAATTTTTGGATAAAGGATGAATATTTGGTGAATTTAATGCTCGGTTTTGGCTAAAAATGGTGAAAAATAGCTAAACATCATGAAAAATTCTGGAAACATTTAGATAAGCTTTTTATAACATATAAAAGTCACACACAAAATTTCAGGTCCATTGGAGAAGTCTAAGTAGGCTTTTCGGTAAAACGAGTTCTAGGGTTTTCTAGCTCGGTTTTGGTGCAAATGGCATGAAAAATGAGTTTTTGGTTCTGTAAAAATTACTGGGAACTATATGGATGGCAGGAGTCATCTCAGAAAAATTTGGGATTTTTCTAAAGTCATTTGGTATTTTCGGCATATTTGGTGTTTAAATGACGTTTAAAAATAGATAAATAAATATTAAATATAAAAATTAATTCTGGAAATATTTTTATAAAATTCCTTACTGTCAAAAACTGATTTGTGCAAAATTTCAAGATCCGAGACTAAACGGATATTTATTTGTGCTAAATGGAACTTAAAAACAAACTTTTAAAGCTTAAAACGTGTAAACCGGCAAAGTTCGCCTAAGCGAGCTGACTGGTGTGTAAAAACCTTAAAAATGGACTATTTTCATGAAACTAAGTTAGTTAAGTAAAAATAAATCATCCGAAAATAATTCGGATGATTTGGGTAATTTTACCCGATTTAGTCGTTTCCGGTATATTAAAGACGGAAACGGGCCCCGCGGCCAAACGGGGTGTCTAAACCGAGCTCTAATTTCACCACTTTAATTAAAATATCAATAACAACTATTTTCGGGTCGTATGTGGCCGAACTCATTTTTGAAAACATAAAGACGAATAACCGTGCTAGGCACGCAAAACGAGAAAACAAACTAATGGTAGTTTTGACTAAAGAACTCTAAGTGATATCACAATCTAAGTCCTGAGAAGTGTATCGGGGATTAACATTGTCCCCGGATCGTGTACGGTACAGGGTTAACAGTGTCCCCGGACGTACCGGTTAACACGAATTTAAGTTATATTAATAGAGATTGTGTAGTAACGACTTAGGGATCGTATTACAGATCCGGACAAGTAGCCGTGCCAGTATTACACCTCTGCTCACCAAAAAGGTGAGTTTCACGAGCCCCTTTTTATTGAACTGTTTTAAATATTTTCCCGGGGCGGAAAGCATGTTTTTATCAAAGTGTTTAAGTACATGCCGATCGCATGGAAATGAATGTATTTATATAATGTTTATTGTACGGGAATCGTACGGTAATGTATTTAAATGGTAATTGTCTGAGTTGCTAATATTGTAAGGCCCGAAACAGTGATCTGGGTTAACAGTGTCCCCAGAGGTTATTAAATGTATTTCTGGGTTAACAGTGTCCCCAGAGGCTATTAAATGTATTTCTGGGTTAACAGTGTCCCCAGAGGTTATTAAATGTATTTCTGGGTTAACAGTGTCCCCAGAGGTTATTAAATGTGTTTCTGGGTTAACAGTGTCCCTAGAGGGTATTAAATGTGTTTCTGGGTTAACAGAGTTTTCACTTATAGGCTCAGCATAATTACATCATTAATTTATGATTATTAAAATGATTTGTCATGGTTTACTTAAATTAGTGAAACTCACCAACTATTCGTAGTTGACCCGTTTTCTTTACTTTCTTTCTAGGTACACCCAAATTGGAATGAATGATACGTGCTTGATGATGTGTGCTATTTTGTGGAAGATTAAGGATCTATATTTTGCATTATATATGTTAATGTACTATCGGTAAAACTTATGTGATAACACCTAGATGGTAACGAAACTCGGAACAATGTAATTCGTTTAAATTAATGTAGTGGTGTTTTCTTTATAAGCAATGCTGTTGATATCAGATGTGTCTGTTGCATCCCGTGTACGTTTCCGCTGCGGTTACGGGGTGTTACAGAACTTGGTATCAGAGCCATTGGTTATAAAGAATTAGGATGTCTTTAAAAGATACCTAAAATATAACCAGTAGCTCAAGTATTATAGGATCTGAATATCAACTAATAATTTATTGTGACGAGGTCTGGATGAACTTGGATGGACAATTGAGTTATTATGGTCCGGAACATAATAACAGACTTGTCCGCATGAGGGAATTCAGGGGAAGTCACGGGGGACTTTAATAGGTAAAATTGGCAACATATGTGCAAATATATGATAATATTGTGTGTGGTCAAGTTGTATAAGTAAGTGTATATTAATTTGATTTTGATTTACACTATGGAAGGAACTATATGTTTGTTAAATTGTGTGCAGGTTAGAATGTCAAGAACACCTAGTGTATCGATGGAGGAGGACCCGGAGGAAGTCACCTCCGGGAACTCTGGGAGCCTCCCCGTATCATCCAGCTCTGAGCCTAGCGAGGCTAGTGTTAGGAGCTCTAGCCAGTCCTCTCCTGCCAGGATTGCTAGATCTCCTACCCCACCCGCACCACAGGCCGTCCCTATCCCTCCCGGATTCGGACCCCGCCTCACGGAGCGGATCAGTGTTCCGCGGGTCCCACCTACCTCGCCCCCACCCAGACCTGCTACCCGCAGGGGCGAGTCCTCCCGCTCCCAGCCCGAGCCTGTGGCTCCACCTGTGTGGGGTCTCCCCAGGCAGAAGAGGGACGCGGCGGCGTGGCTACGAGTGCTCACCGAACAGGTGAATGAGCACTCCGCCGCCTTGACGGTGGGGGTACAGAGGCGGATGTACCTAGGGGATTGCATACTGGATCACCAGTATGCGATTTCGCAGCTGAAGAAGGAGTGCTCATACTCCCAGTGGATGATCGGCCGGATGGAGATGCGGATCCGGGTTATGCTGGCTGTGATGGTGGTGTTGGTGGCGGTGTTGGTGGGTTTGGTATACCACCGTGTTTAGTTGCGTTAGGATGGGAGTAGACAGGGACCGCTTTTTGATACTCTGTGTAAGCAGTTAGTGGTGATGCTAACATAGAGTGAATCTTGGGTAGTTATAATACAACCACTGGCCCTTAGGGGGTCTCTTTTGGGGTATATCGTTATAGATACTTTTGGGTATCATTCAAGCACTGACCCATTGTGGGTTATGTCGAGATGATGCCGACATAGGCCCTATGTAGGAAAACTTAACTTATGTAATGATGACAGGAAAAGTATGTGAACTGACAGGGATGTAATATGTACTAATGTTTGTTAATGAATGGAATGTTTGTTGTGTTTTATGATTGGAACTTGTATTAATTATATATATTTTCTTGATGTTGTGTAGAATGGCACCAAAACGTTCAGCCCAATTGTCGGAAGTGGACGTGAGCCGTTTGATTGCTCAACAGTTAGAGGCGGCGATACCGGATATAGTATCGCGCATCGCCGCCAGTATTAACAATTCGACCAATCCAGCCCCTCCGAGCAATCAAACGACCACCAATAATGACGGGGAACAAAATGTTAATCCTCCACAGAATGATAACACGATTCCGAGTAATGACGCACCGCCTAGGGTGGTCGTTACAGACAGTAATGGCCCTATACCTACGGTAGAGACGAACCGTACTGAACCGATTCGTGCATCCAGGGGATGTTCGATCAAAGACTTTATGTTGTGCAAACCTCTAGAGTTTAGCGGGTCTGAAGGACCAAATGGGTTGGTTAAGTGGATGGAGAAAATAGAATCCGTTGTGAATATCAGCAACTGCCCCGAGGATTGTGTTGTTAAGTATGCTACCTGCACATTCACGGACCATGCCTTGACATGGTGGAACACGATAGTGCAGACCCGGGGTCAAGCGGCCACAAACTGCATGACCTGGACAGAGCTCAAGGCTCTTGTACTGGAACATTTCTGCCCGAAAAACGAATTGCAAAAATTAGAAAATGAATTGTGGAACCTGGAGATGCAGGGGGCAGACCATGTGGGTTATACGAACCGGTTTAATGAGTTGTCACGATTGGTACCATGGTTGGTCACCCCAGAGTCGAAGAGGGTTGAGCGTTATATTTGGGGACTAACTCCAGTTGTAAGGAGTATAGTCAATTCTGGGGGACACCAGACGTATGAGGGTGCGGTGACGCAAGCTGGTATCGTCACGTATGATTTCGTAAGAAGCGGGTCACTGAAGGTGGCGGGAGAGTCCGCTGGGGGAAAGCGGGGTACACATGATCATAGGATCCAGGAAAAGCAGCAAGGTAAATGTGCTAGGCCCACTGCCCAGAACTACGCCATGACTAGTTCAGGCGGAAGGCAAGAACCGCAGAAGGGAACGTTTCCTAAGTGTGGGAAATGCGGTTACCACTGTTGGTGCATAGATGTCAGTAGTTCATATGTATAAAGTCTGTAATCGAGTCTGTAATATTGTTTATGTAATTGTTTGTATAGAAGCGAAGTTGTTGACAAGTTCGCTTAGGCGAACTTGTTAACCAAGCGAAGTTGTTGACAAGTTCGCCTAGGCGAACTTGTTCAACGAGCGAAGTTATTGACAACTTCGCCTGAGGCGAAGTTGTCGTGTATTTAAGTAGTTTAACTGTTTACGGTTTTAATGTTAATCGGTTGGTCAGTTAGCGTTTTGGTTGATCGAGTTCAGTTTACGTGAGTCTATTGACGTGAGTCTGTAAGCATCTCGGTTTGAGTTATCAATATAACGTGAGTTTTGTTCGTATCGTCTGTACGTGTGTTTGTGTGATTATATTCTACGTCCGTAACGATCTACACAGGGATTCCGCACCTGTGTATATCGGGATATCTCGTGTGATCCGTCCAGGGAACCTACAATTGGTATCAGAGCCTTTGCTCGATTGTGTGGTTCGGGATATTCACGCGGGTGTAGAATTCGTTTCATTTCGGGTATTACCGGGACGAGTTTGTGGTGTTTTTGCTCATTCTAGCTTCCTATCAGTGTGTTTAAGCCTTCAAATCGTCAAAATCGTCGTTAAAATCCGTTTTTCAGATCTGCAGAAAGTTCAAGTTCGTCAGGCGAAGTTGCTGTTCATCAGGCGAAGTTGCCGTCAGGATTCGTTGGGTTTCAGCGAAGATATAAGGAGAAGCGAAGTTATTCACAACTTCGCCTACCTCCTCAACTTCGCCTAACTCAGCGAAGTTCTTCTCAAGTTCGCCTAGTTCAGCGAAGTTCTCTTCAAGTTCGCTTACTTTCTAAGTTCGCTTATCCTAAGCGAAGTTATTCTCAACTTCGCCCATTTACGCGAATTTACGAAGGATCCAGCGAAGTTATTACTTAAGCGAAGTTATCCTTAACTTCGCCTACAGTACTGTTTCGAAGAAATTTTTCTAACTTCGCCCATTTCAGAATTTTTCGGGTTTCTTAGTCTTCAAGAAGGATGTCGTCAATCAATATTTCAGAGCTTGTCAAGATGGAAGTTGAAGCGGGGTCAGCCACAAAGGCCCCACGATTGCTAAAAGGAACCGACTTTGTTGCGTGGAAGGATCGGTTCATACAGTATGTTAAGTACCAGGATGCAAAAATGTGGGTATGCATCCAAGATGGATATATTCCACCAATCATGGAGTATGAGGGTCGAGACCAAATAAAGAAATACAGTAAAATGGAAGAGGAGGAGAAGAAGATGTATGAAGCCGAAAGCAAGGCTCATGCTGCAATCACAATGGCTCTTCCACAGGAGATCCTCCATACTTTCAGAAAGTATACATCAGCTAGAGAGCTTTGGGAAGCTCTTGAGAGCAGATTCGAAGGAAATGTAGGCATTCGGGCCTCAAAGATAAAGTTACTCAAGACTCAATTTTCAGTCTTTAAGTACTTAAAGAACGAATCTCTTGATGATATTATCACTCGATATTATCATCTAATGACTGAACTGAGTAACTACTCCATTTCCTACAGAGAAGAAGAGATTGTAGAAAAACTTCTCGATGCTCTCCCACCAAAATGGGAGATGTATACTGTACTGATGAGAGAAGACAAGGACTTCTCTACTTATGATCTTGAAACCGTGGTCAACAAGCTCAGAACTTTTGAGCTTAATATGGTAAGAAAGGAAACATCTATGGATCAGGTTCAAGATCCAGGCATGTACGGTGCGAAAGTGAACTCCAATACAAGTTCAAAGACTGACTCTGCCGCCTACTACTCGAAAGGTGAGTCGGGTGCCAATTCTTCATAGGAGGGGCATGTGTCAGTAAACACAAATGGGGATGTTTGCTTTGTTGCGGGTGGATCAAGTGGTACTCAGCAGACAGCAAGCCAGAGTAATGGATCTTCAAGTTCCTCAAGCAATAATTACTCAAAGATGCCAACGAGCGTCAAATCTGCTGAAGAGCTGCTTGGCCTCTATGCTTCATTTATTGCTTCATACGAAAACTATATTCAAGGAAAGGTGGTTGATCCGGCAATGCTAGATGAAGACTATGACCAGATCGATGCTGATGATCTGGAGGAGATGGATTTACAATGGCAGATGGCCATGATAGTGAGGAGAGTGAAGAAGTTCATGAGAAAGACGGGGAGAAAGTTTGTGGGTGGCAGGCCAGGGTTCGACAAGTCCAAGGTAAGGTGCTATAACTGTCAACAAAACGGGCACTTTGCCAAAGATTGCACAAACCAGAGAGTTGAGCGTGGTCAGGGCCGGTCCCCACAGCACACTGGAAGTACCAAAGACGTCAATGCCATGCTGTCTAGAGAAGCAGGTGAATACAACTGGAACCTGCATTTGAATGAAAATGGTGAACAGGCAAATATGGCTAAGGTTGAGAGTGAAGAACGTGAGAAGACTACCGGAGAAGAGAAAGCTGCTGGTAAGGAAAAAGCTTTCATGGCAGATAACGATGATCAACGCTCCGAGGTAAGTTCTAAATCTGTTTGTACTAAATGCGAGAATTTGTCTGAGCAACTTGCTACAATAACTGATCAGTATGTTCGTTTAGATGCTGAATTTAAAACTCTTAAAGAAGATCATCACTTCACAAAAGCAAGAGAAAACAGTTACAAAGTTAAAATTAAAGCGTGTGAAAAAGATGTTAAAAGCTTAAAAACTAAACTTGCTGAAAAAATTGAAGTTATTGATCTTAGTTATGAGGTTTTAGAAGAAAAGACTAAACTGATTGCTGAACGAGAAAAGCATATTGCTGACCACCAGGTGAAAGTGGTGGAACTAAACCGAAAACTGGAGCAGTTCAGAAATTCCTCAGCTATTCTTGATCACCTTGTTAGTGATCAAGGTACCTCTACAAAGAGAGGAGGAATTGGTTATCACGAGGTTCCACCACTATATAACCACAATTACACTTTTAACCCTAGTGTACAGAAATCTGCTGATTTTGAAGTTCCTCAGACAGTTCCTATCAAGGTTACAAGTAAAGAACCGAGTGTTAGTAGTGGCGAAACGAGTTCGCCTGTTTCAAGTGTAAATATCTCTGTTACGAGTCCGGTCTCATCGGATTCGGATAAGTTGTCCAAATCGGGTAAGACAAAAGAGAAGGTAGTGTTACCCACTGGTGGAGATAAAGATAAAACTTCTAAAAAGAGTACTCCACTCAACCCGTACGTCCCACCTTATGTGAGACGAACGGCTGGTAACACTGCCTCTACATCCAAAACAACATTTGAAAAGAAAATGGAGTATAGGTGTTGTTTTAGGTGTAATAAAGTAGGACATCTTGTTGCAGATTGTCCTCTGACGCCGAAATTCAGAGGCGTGAGGCCTATTAAAACTGAGCATAAGGCTAATGGAAATTTTAATACTGTTAAAAATGAAAACCCTTCAAGGTTCCGAAATGTAATTAATACAGGTTTTCAAAGAAACAAACCTCAGTTTTACAATGCTAATCACCAAACCGTAAGATATAATACTTTCAATACGCATAGGTTTGGAAGGCCTCACACTCAATCTCCAATGAGATTTCCTACTAGGACTGACAGGAATTATTCAAATGCTAACTTCGGAAAGCAGAAGTACGGGATGTATAGATCCAAGACCAATTGGTCTTGGGTCCCTAGATTCTAATCATTTGCTTTATTGTGCAGGAACAGTTGAACAGGGCTGCCCACAGTCTTTGGATTGTAGATAGCGGCTGTTCCCGGCACATGACGGGCAACAAATACTTGTTGCACGACTTAAAACCTGTTCAGGGAGCGAGAGTTAGTTTTGCTGGTGAAAGTGGAGGAAGAATTACTGGGAAAGGAACGGTGTCCAATGGGAAGATGACACTTGAGAATGTGAATTTTGTGGAAGAGCTGAAGCACAATCTGCTGAGTGTGTCGCAGATTTGTGATAAGGAGTATACTGTTCACTTCACGAAGAATGAGGCGATCGTGTTGAAGCCTGGTTTTCAGAAACCAGAAGAGTGGATAGTGATGACAGCTCCACGTGATACAAATACGTATGTGATGGATATGAGGTCTACTGAAATGGCTTTGGGAGAATCATGTTTAATGACGAAAGCAAGCGAATCAGAATCCGAACTATGGCACAGGAGAATGGGGCACATTCATCTTCGGAAGATGAACCACATTGTCAAAAATGGGTTTGTGATGGGCGTTCCCTTGAAAAGTTTTAACTTTGAAGACAAATGTATTGCATGCAAGAAGGGAAAGCAACACAAGAAATCCCATCTCACCAAGAAGGTCAACTCTATTGCAAGTACTCTTGAACTGCTTCACATGGATCTCTTCGGTCCAGTGAATGTAAAAAGTCTAGGAGGTACTTCTTACTGCTTGGTGATCACTGATGACTACTCGCGATACTCGTGGGTATATTTTCTGAAATCGAAAGATGAGACGGCTCAAATGGTGAAGAGTTTGATTACTAAAGTTGAGAACGTCATGAGTAAAACAGTTAAGTTCATCAGAAGTGACAATGGGACAGAGTTCAAGAATTTCGAAATGGAGATCTTCTGTCTTCAGAAAGGAATTGAACATCAATACAGCGCTCCGTATACTCCGCAACAGAATGGAGTGGCTGAAAGGAAGAACCGGACTTTAATTGAAGGAGCCAGGACTATGCTGGCAGATTCGAAGCTTCCTGTGATGTTCTGGGCTGAAGCGGTTGCTACAGCCTGCTATGTTCTGAATAGGGTGTTAACCGTTAAGAGACTTGGTAAAACTTGCTACGAGCTTATGCATGGAAGGAAGCCCAACTTGAGTGGTCTTGAACCATTCGGGTCTCCTTGTTCGATCTTGAAGACAAATTCGAAATTTGGAGAAGTAGCCGATGAAGGAATCTTAGTCGGTTATGTTGTTGGGACTCCCAACAGGCGTGTCTTCAATACTTCGACTTGCAAGGTGGAGGTGGTATGTAACACTGACATCACAAGTTACCAACCGCCAAAACCAAGCAATGGACCTGCTGAGCTTTTCGACTATGTTAAGCTTTTTAAGTCATTTAACGTACCGGATTTGGAGATTTCTGAAGAAGAAGAAAGAGCTACGACGAAGATGATACTTGATGAGGAAGAAAATCTATTGCAAAGACAGCTGATTGAAAAATGTCAACCTTCCTCATCAAACACTATCGGTACCCCTGCTGCCTCTGCTGAAGAAGAATTTATCAATCCTTTTCACTCTCAGCATGAAACAACCATTGATGAGATCTCTTCTAACTTGGAAGATAATTTGCATGTCGGTTCTGTTCCGACCACGAGAATTCATAAAGATCACCCTTTGGATAATGTGATTGGTGATGTGTCCTCAGGTGTACAAACGAGAAGTAGCTTAAATGAACATACCTGTGTTTATTCAAGCATTAAGGAGACAGGAATAATCGATGAATGCCTGTATACCTGCTTTATAAGCCAGATTGAACCGAAAAATTATCAAATGGCTTTAAAGGACAGCTCGTGGGTCGAGGCCATGCAAGAAGAGTTGGCTCAATTCGAAAAGATGGAAGTTTGGACTTTGGTTGAAAAACCAAAGAATGTGCATGCGATAGGCACGAAATGGGTGTTCAAGTGCAAGAGAGATGATAAGGGGATTATTATAAGAAACAAGGCGAGGCTGGTCGTGAAAGGTTTTAATCAACAAGAGGGGATTGATTATAACGAAGTGTTCGCTCCTGTCGCCAGATTGGAAGCCATAAGATTGTTTCTGGCGTTTGCTGCTTATGAAAAGATGAAGGTGTTTCAGCTAGATGTGAAGAGTGCATTTTTGAATGGGATAGTTGATGAGGTTGTGTATGTTGAGCAACCTCCGGGTTTTCCTGACCCAGACTATCCAGATCACGTGTACAAGTTGAGCAAGGCTTTGTATGGATTACATCAGGCACCTCGTGCCTGGTATGCAACTTTATCGGATTACTTGCTCGAGAATGGTTTTGAAAGAGGGAAAATTGATAGCACGTTGTTCTTCAAAAGAGATGGAAGCGACATCCTGCTGGTTCAAGTCTACGTGGATGACATAATATTTGCTGCATCAAAAGTCTCCATGTGTCAGGAGTTTGAAGCCGTCATGAAGAAAAGGTTTGAAATGAGTGCTATGGGTGAACTAACTTTCTTTCTAGGATTGCAGGTTGATCAGAGGAAGGACGGGATGTTCATTCATCAGACGAAGTATGTTCATGATGTGCTCAAGCGTTTCAAGATGGAGGACAGTTCTGCATATGATACTCCAATCTGCGTCAATCACAAATTGGGTGCTGAAGTAGACGGTGATGCAGATGTGGACCCAACTCAATATCGGGCGATAATAGGTTCCTTAATGTACTTAACTGCATATAGGCCTGATATAATGTTTGCTGTTTGTCTTTGTGCACGTTTTCAGGCAAATCCAAAAGAATCTCATTTGAAAGGTGCAAAGAGGATACTGCGGTATCTCAAGGGCAAGGCGAAGCTGGGGTTGTGGTACCCAAGAGGAGGAGACTTGGAGCTGGTCGCTTACACAGACTCTGATTATGGAGGATGCAATCAGAGTCGGAAGTCAACAACTGGAGGTTGTCAGTTTCTTGGTGGCAGACTGGTGTCGTGGCAATGCAAGAAGCAGACTTCAGTCGCAATCTCAACCTGTGAGGCAGAATACATGGCTGCATCTAACTGCTGCTCTCAGGTTCTTTGGATACAACAACAGCTGCGCGACTATGGTCTGAATTTCTTACTTACTCCTATTTGCATTGATAACACAGCTGCTATCTCAGTAACTAACAATCCCGTGAAACATAGTAAAACTAAACACATTGACATACGTCATCATTTCATACGGGATTGTGCTGAGAAGAAACTGATAATTCCGGAAAAGGTGGATACGCTTGATAATTTCGCTGATTTATACACTAAAGCGTTTGACAAATCCAGATTTCAAAACCTTATTGAACTGAATGGGATGATCAATCCCGAGTAACCATGCTTTTCTTGTGTTATTTAAAAAAAAAAAAAAAAAAAAAAAAAACGTCACTAATCGCTTAAAATTATGTCGGTTACATTAGTTTGATGGACTTGTCTTCGGATATGTTTTGGTCCTCATTTTCTACTTGTAGATTTTGAGGATAGCCATTAACCAGATTACTGACAGTGACCGGGGCGGTTTATGATGAGTTTTTCTTTCGCTTAAAATTAGTCGATCATACTGAGTTAGAAGGACACATACTAGTATGTGGTCGGTCCAGCTGATCCATTGGATCTTCGGGATAGCCGTTTACCTGAAGACTTTGTTTTGGTCGGGGCGATTTTTGTTTAAATATGGAAAGAGAAAAAGGGAAATGAAATTACTTTTCAAGTCGTTAGCTATGTTAAACGAAAAATTGATCCAACCTTGAAAAATGATAGATATACTAATTCTGTGTGCTTAACTAGTGATGTTATTAGGCTTAAAAGGCTTTAGGACAGCCATTGTATGTCATTGTAACTTTTTATGGTGCGTAAAAGTAAATGTGATACAAACGAATTTTACTTGATTTTTCGTGGAAACTCCTTAAGAGTTTTGCGTGTCTTCATATATATCTTTCCGAATGATAGGCAGAAAAGCGATTACCCAGTCATACACGAGCCCATGTGTGTTCTGATTCCCGTGAAGATAGCGTCTCAAGATACTGCAGTGATCCAGATTCGGGACTTGCAGTTAATTTCTACTTTGAAGTCTAGGTTGTATCATAAAATATATATATATATATATATATATATTTGAAGTTATTGTAACATATTAGTGATGATAAAATCAAGACTTCTCTATCTTAGAGTAAGAGAGAAGAACGGGAAGCAGATCAAGAATGTTTACAACTTAATCAGACACTATGGGTCGAAGTCAATTCAGGGTGACGTGGGGAAAGCCAAATACGCTTTGAGGATAGATAGGAGGCATCAATATTTCTGAGTTGTTGCCCACTTAAATTTTGAGGCATAATCGAACCTAACTCGTATCACAGAAACGATGAAAACCATCTTAAGTATATTACCTGCTTACAACCTGTCTCTATATGTCATAATACAACTAAACACGGATCTATGTGACAGTCACGTAGTTAGTATGATTCCTGTTCGGATCTTTTCTAAAACGTAGCAGTCCCTACCGAGACTGAAATTTGATCCCTTATACTTTAAATTTTTACGTTTTTGTACTTAGATAATTTTATGTCTTTTTAACTGGTTACTTAGAATTGATCATGTTATTTATTTCTTCTAGGAAAGTTTTATAACTTAATTGGAAAATTGTTAAAATTATAAGGTTTGATTTTGTAAATATATAGGCGATGTTGTTGAACAGGCGAAGTTGTGGTTAACTTCGCCTAGGCGAAGTTATCCGTAATTTCGCCTGAATAACTCCGCCCATATATAAGGCAGATAAAAAGTCAATCTGTTTATTATTCTCAGCGAACATATCCACAGTTACACATTCTCCGGCGAACTTGATATTTAACCTCGATTACGTGTTTTTATTCCGATTTTTTCACCGATCAAAGGTTCGGATGTTGTTTTATCATATATGATAAGGTCGTTCATGCTAATCAAGGGTCGTTTCGACCCGGTTATTAACCTCGAACCAATCGGTTTCGAAACCGATTCTCTTAAACTTGCGTTTTTACGTGGTGAACACTAAACTGATCGTCAACATGTCTTTAAAACTTGTGTTTACGAGTGCTTAATCGTCTAAAACTAGCCGAAAACATCAACTGCACGTTGTTCCATGAATCTCACTGTCGCCGATTCAGATTCAGGCGAAGTTAGGGTTTAGGCGAAGTTATCTGTAACTTCGCCTGGAGCTTAAGTTCGCCTGTGGCGAAGTTATCCGTAACTTCGCCCGAAGCTTAAGTTCGCCTGAGGCGAAGTTATCCGTAACTTCGCCCAGAACTTAAATTCGCCTGAGGCGATGTTGTGATGAGGCGAAGTTAACTTTAACTTCGCCTAAGATCAATTTTACTTAGTATTAATTAGACGAACTTAAAGCTGAAGCGAAGTTGTTCCCAACTTCGCCTCAACTTTAACTTCGCCTATACAGAGTTTATCACAACTTCGCTCATGGTAACAAAGCGAACTTGTGCTATGTCTTTGTGTCGTTCTAACTTGGTTAGTTTGTTGCAGATATGGCTGCGATAGCGGGTGCTGGTGGTGCAGGAGGCGATGATGGTGACAATCAGAGACAGTTTTTCCCGGGTCACAATATGTACATCACTCTTGACCCGGAGGCGAGCGGTGTGGACGACTACCGCGAGATTATCACGTTCCTCCTGCGCTCGAGGATCTTTCATGCGATCACAAACACGCTGCCGATATCTCTGCCGAATATTGAAGACTTCTAGCAGACGGTAGAATATGATTGCCGTGTGGAGCCCCCGGTGATGAGAGCAACGGTGAACAATCAAGTAGTTCAGTTCAATTCTGAACAGATCCGGGTGGCGCTACGATTTGGAGAAGAGACTCGAGACGATCCTACAGAGTTCGTAGCTCCTTTTCGTGATGGAGCGTTTCTTCGAATGGGCTACTCTGGTCCATTAGGAGATACCCAGAGGAGGAAGGGTTTCCTTCTAGACCAGTGGCGCTTCCTCATGCACGTCATGATCGTGTGCATGTCGGGGAGGAAGACGGGCACAGATGGCATGGGTGCGACCATGCAGTCTGCTATGACTGCACTGACCTATAACAAGCGTTATAGTTTCAGCCAAATGGTCTTTTACGAGATAGACAGGCAAAGAAGGGCGATGTCCCGGGAGCGGTTCATCATGTACCCACGCTTGTTACAGATGATATTGAACCATGTGGCTCCGGCTCTACCTCAGAGACGCCCGATCAGATACGTCGAATCAGTGAGCAAACGTATCTTTGCTCAGTGCCGCACGTCAAGTGCGAGGAGCAATCCTGAACGTCGTCCCAGGCATACTCCTCTATTTGGGTTTTTAATCAACCCAGAGTATGTTCCTGCTGGCGGGGACGAGTTCAGAGATCCTCAACCGCGACAGGCAAGAGCAACTCAAGCTGTTCCTGCTCCTGCTGTGCCTGTTGCGTCTACTGCAGAGGATATAGACCTTGATGCTGTTTTTGGAGGTCAAGGCTATTTTGACATGGATCATGTGGAGGAGGTGCAGGTCTCGGCTGCACAAAGTTTGGGTGTGAGTATGACTAGAGCAGCTACGTCGATGGCTGACTCCGATTTAGATGAGATTATGAATGAGGGGAGACGGTTGATGGTGTCTCGGGAAAGAACGATTGGGAAGAGGAAAAGAACGGAGGATGATGATGAGTCGGAAGAAGAAGAAGAAGACATACACAAGCTAATTAGAAGATCAAGACGGGAGAGGACAGGTGCTGGCTTGGGAGCTGGAGAGACTTCAAAGACTGTACGATTTGCTCCGGCCGCACTGTCTGGTATGTCCATTGTTCCTTCTTCTGTACAGGTGACGAGTACAAGCGCTGCGGATGTTTCCGTGGTGGCTACATCAACGGCTGGCACTCCATCCATCATTGCTACCCAGACGTCGACTCCGGAGATCGTGTCTCTACCACCGCCAACGCTTACTCAATCGGTGGTAGCTGCTCGCTTTGTGGAGTCAACGGTCGTCACAGCTGCAGGGTTATCAGGTATGATACCACCTGCGGTTACGCCTGCTTCTGGAGTCTCGCCTTCGCCAATGTCAGATTCAGAAAGGATAGCTTCACTAGAGCGGATTGTGGCAGAACAATCAAAGACTATTCAAAGCCTAGTGGAAGCAAATCAACTACAGGCATCCCTCCTGGTTGAGCATGGGAAAATAATAGATGCCTTGAAGGAGTTCTTGGCATCTCAGGGGGAGATGAGCTGTAAGGGCGACGAGCTCAGAACAAAGAAGAAAAATGACCGTGACGATGATCCCAATGCATCGAAAGATGCAGGTGGTGAGCTGCCAAGAACTTCCGAAGCTCTTGGTACTTCCACAGCTGAGGGGGAGTCTACTGACGTGGCTGGTGGTTCTGGTGATGATGTGGTGTTAGTTGAAGATGATGTTATTGATGCGCTGAAAGAGCTTGATGATGATATGTTCAGCGACGATGTGCTGTTTGATGAAGATGTGCTGCCGAATGACATGATTGAGAAGATCGGTGAGCAGATAGAGATTGAAGATGGAATAGAAGAGGGGGAGATAGTAGAAGAAAACGTTGAACACGAGATCCCTGAGGTTGAGAAAGCCGACGTGAGGGCTGAGATGGATGAGACTGAGTGGGAGGAGCAGCCTAGGTGGAAGGAAGGCTGTGCTCATTGGTTTATCAAGACCAAGAAGCCTGCTGTTCCAGCCATGTTCAAGAAGAGTTATAACATTAAAGGCTATGCTAAGTCTAAGAAGGGAATCATCTGTTGGATTTATGATGAACAGATCAAGTTGTTTGTGGTGAAGCGTTATGATGGCATTCAATACTTCAAGAGAATGTTGAGATCTTTCAACACGTTGCCGGAATGCGGGGTGAAGGATTTGGCCAGGTTGGGCCTGATAAACAGAAGTGACAACAATATGGCGAGAATGATTGAGAAGATTATGTGGAAAGAAGGCATAAAAGAAAAGAAGTTTGAACTATTAAAGCCACAGAAGGGAAAGCTCGTGGAGGATACAGAGAGAGGATTGAGAGCAGATGGCAAGCCATGGATGGTGATGAAGTACAAGCCGATCCGATGCATCAAGGAGGTTCCGATGAAGAATATGCCTCAAGATGTGTTGAAGAATCAAAAATGGTGGTATGTTGATTGCCAGACTGCAGAAGCCGTGATGGAAGACGAAGATGAACAAGAAGTGCTGAGGGTGTATGACCCGATGCATCTTGTTAACTTATCGAAAGCTGATTTGCAAGCGTTGAACGAAAAGAAGATATTCTACATTCCTGCTTGGAAGGATGAAGCAAGGAAATATCAGCGAGTAGTCACGGTGTGTGTGAGAGAAGGAGTGCACGCTTGAAGATACAGGATTACGAGACAAGAGCCGAAAGATCAAGATATGAAGCTACTGCCAAGGGGGAGTCTGTTGGTGCATAGATGTCAGTAGTTCATATGTATAAAGTCTGTAATCGAGTCTGTAATATTGTTTATGTAATTGTTTGTTTAGAAGCGAAGTTGTTGACAAGTTCGCTTAGGCGAACTTGTTAACCAAGCGAAGTTGTTGACAAGTTCGCCTAGGCGAACTTGTTCAACGAGCGAAGTTATTGACAACTTCGCATGAGGCGAAGTTGTCGTGTATTTAAGTAGTTTAACTGTTTACGGTTTTAATGTTAATCGGTTGGTCAGTTAGCGTTTTGGTTGATCGAGTTCTGTTTACGTGAGTCTATTGACGTGAGTCTGTAAGCATCTCGGTTTGAGTTATCAATATAACGTGAGTTTTGTTCGTATCGTGTGTACGTGTGTTTGTGTGATTATATTCTACGTCCGTAACGATCTACACAGGGATTCCGCACCTGTGTATATCGGGATATCTCGTGTGATCCGTCCAGGGAACCTACAACGACCATGGTGGCATGTGCAAAGAAGTGGTGTGCCACCGGTGCGGCAGGATTGGGCACTACGCACCGAGTTGTAGGACAAACCTGAACAACCTGAACCGACAACCGCAACCTATCCGTGCGCAGCCATTTAGGACCCAACCAGCCCGACAACAAAACCCGCAAGGAAACCAAATGGTGACCACCAGCCGTGCTTGCTATGAATGCGGCAGCACAGATCACTTCAAGAGAAACTGTCCGAAGCTGAACCAGGGAGGAAATGGGCGGCAAACCGCGGGTCAGGCATCGTCGTCCAATCCGGCGCGAGGCCGAGCATTCGTGATGGGGGCGAACGAGGCACGCCAAGACCCCAATGTAGTGACAGGTACCTTCCTCGTCTCTGATCATTACGCTTCTGTATTATTTGATACAGGCGCCGATAGAAGTTTTGTTTCCGTTAAATTCCTGTCGATAGCAAACCTTCCAATTGGTGAGACCATAGAACCTTATGCCGTAGAAGTCGCTAACGGTAAAACCATGATAGTTAATCGAATAGTTCGGAATTGCCCTTTTATTCTGAACGATCAATCTCTTCCGATTGACTTGTTACCGGTAGAATTGGGTAGTTTTGACGTGATAGTGGGAATGGATTGGTTAGCACGTAACAAAGTAGAAATAAACTGTGAAAAGAAAATCGTCAAGATCCGGGTGTCGGATGACGAAGAGATATTAGTGCAAGGAGGGCACCATGATACCATTTATATCCCACCTCAAGGTGCTAAAATACATACGCCAAAGATGCGTGGCGTATCTAGCAAGCTTGACAGCCACTGATTCTGAGGAGAAACGGGTGGATGATATTCCAGTGGTACGCGAATTTCCACAAGTCTTCCCAGAAGAACTTCCTGGATTACCGCCAACCCGACAGGTCGAATTCAGAATCGATCTGTTACCTCAAGCTGGCCCTGTTGCTAAGGCACCCTACCGACTTGCACCATCAGAGATGCAAGAATTATCCAACCAATTGCAAGAATTGTTGGATAAAGGATTTATACGTCCTAGTTATTCCCCGTGGGGTGCACCGGTACTATTCGTGAAAAAGAAGGACGGAAGCCTTAGAATGTGCATTGATTACAGGGAGCTAAACAAGTTAACAATCAAAAATAGGTATCCTCTCCCCCGAATTGATGACCTGTTCGACCAACTGCAAGGTGCGAGCTATTTCTCAAAAATTGATCTTAGATCGGGATACCATCAGGTTAGAATTCAGGAGGAGGATATCCCAAAAACCTCATTCCGGACTCGCTACGGCCATTACGAGTTCTTAGTTATGCCTTTCGGGCTAACAAATGCGCCAGCAGTGTTCATGGATCTCATGAATCGAGTCTGTAAACCCTACCTTGATAAATTCGTCATCGTGTTTATTGACGATATTTTGATATACTCGAAGAGTAAAGAAGAGCACGAGCAACACTTAAGATTAATTTTAGAGCTTCTAAATCAGGAGAAGTTGTATGCAAAATTCTCCAAGTGTAACTTCTGGTTACAAGAAGTGCAATTCCTTGGTCACGTTATAAACCATCAAGGAATACACGTTGATCCAAGTAAGGTTGAAGCAGTTAAGAATTGGCAAGCGCCTAAATCGCCAAAGGAAATCCGCCAATTCTTAGGCTTAGCTGGATATTATCGTCGATTTATAGAAAACTTTTCCAGCATTGCCAAACCTTTAACCCTTCTGACCCAAAAGGATCGAAAGTATGAATGGGGTGTAGAGCAGGAAACGGCGTTTCAAGCGCTAAAACAAAGATTGTGCCAAACGCCAATCTTAAGTCTCCCTGACGGAGACGATGGTTTTGTCGTGTATTGTGAAGCATCCCGGAGAGGGTTAGGATGCGTGTTGATGCAAAATAATAAGGTCATAGCCTATGCTTCTCGACAGTTAAAAATACACGAGAAAAATTACACTACTCATGACTTAGAACTGGGAGCAGTTATCTTCGCACTTAAAATCTGGAGACATTATCTCTACGGTACAAAGTGCACCATCTTCACCGATCATAAAAGTTTGCAACACATATTCGATCAGAAAGAACTGAATATGAGGCAACGAAGATGGGTCGAGTTATTAAGCGACTATGACTGTGACATCCGTTATCACCCCGGCAAAGCTAACGTCGTAGCCGATGCCTTGAGTAGGAAGGATCGGGTTAAACCATTGCGAGTGCGAGCGTTGGGGATGATAGTCCAGTCGAACCTTTCGGATTTGATTCGAGTCGCTCAACACGAGGCGTTGAAAGAGGACCAATTGGAAAAAGAAGGACTTTACGGTAACGAGAAGAATTTCGAACAGCGCGAGGACGAAATTCTCTATTTCAAAAATCGGAGTTGGATCCCGACCCTCCATGACCTTCGTGAACTAATCATGGATGAAGCGCATAAATCAAAGTATTCCATACATCCGGGATCGGATAAGATGTACAAGGATGTGAAGGAGTTCTACTGGTGGCCGGGTATGAAAAAGGATATAGCCACATACGTCGGCAAGTGTACGACGTGTGCGAGGGTTAAGGCGGAGCACCAGAAACCCTCGGGAATGTTACAACAACCGGAAATTCCTGAATGGAAGTGGGAGCAGATCACGATGGATTTTGTGACACATCTCCCCAAGACGTCCCGAGGACATGATGCAATTTGGGTAGTCGTTGATCGATTAACCAAATCGGCACATTTTATCCCGATTAGAAATAACTATAACACAGAGAGACTTGCGCAGATTTATATAAATGAAATTGTGTCTCGTCATGGTATACCCATCTCGATCATCTCCGATCGGGATAGCCATTTCACCTCCAAACTTTGGCAAGCTGTGCAAGAAGCGCTGGGAACGCGTATTGATCTAAGCACAGCTTACCACCCTCAGACCGATGGTCAGTCTGAGAGGACCATCCAAACCCTGGAGGATTTGCTTCGTGCATGCGTACTGGATTTTAAAGGAAATTGGGATCAACATCTCCCACTCGTTGAATTTTCCTATAATAACAGTTACCATAGCAGTATAAAGGCAGCACCTTACGAAGCATTGTATGGACGGAAGTGCCGATCACCATTCTGCTGGACTGAGGTGGGCGAC
The DNA here is from genome assembly GCF_021521415.1 of Bidens hawaiensis. Classification (NCBI taxonomy): domain Eukaryota; kingdom Viridiplantae; phylum Streptophyta; class Magnoliopsida; order Asterales; family Asteraceae; genus Bidens; species Bidens hawaiensis. Next base: position 6,113,025 of record NW_027491024.1, read on the forward strand.
ACACAGGTTATTAGATCAGACCTGGTCCAGGAAACGACCAGCAAAATACTTGAAATTAAGAACAATCTGAAGGCCGCACGGGATCGGCAGAAGAGTTATGCCGATACCCGTAGGAAACCGTTATCATTTGAGAAAGGTGATAAAGTGTATTTGAAAGTATCACCTTGGAAAGGAGTAGTCAGATTTGGAAAGGCGGGGAAGTTAGCCCCTAGATACATTGGACCATTCGACATTACTGCAAAAATCGGTCCTGTAGCATACCGATTAGAACTGCCTGATGAACTGATTGCAGTTCACAACGTGTTTCACGTGTCGAACTTGAAAAGGTGTCTGTCGGATGAGACATCGGTGTTACCTTTAGAGGGTGTCCAAATACATGATAAGCTCAACATCGTAGAGGAGCCCATAGAAATAGTAGACGGGAAAATCAAACAACTTAGACACAATAAGATCTCGTTGGTCAAAGTTAGATGGAACTCGCAACGAGGCCCAGAATATACATGGGAACGAAAGGACGAATTTCGGAAGAAATACCCCCAACTATTTCCTCAAAAGGAAGTAGTTGACGCGTAAAATTTCGAGGACGAAATTTTTATAACGGGGGGAGAATGTAACGATTCCGGCAAATTCAGGTATACCCTAGCCGGAATATACTATTTACGTGTTATTTAATACCGAATATATGAATTATAATGTGTTTATATGAGTATATAAGATTCACAGTACGAATTATACTCGAATGTACAGCTAGTCATATTGAAATTACGATTAATCGATGAACGGTTATTGAAACCCGAACGAATCGGGGAATTACGTTATAGACGAAATATATAATGTTTAGTGATGTGTACGAAGTATTAAGGCTTCGGGATAAGTGAATTATAGCACAGAAAAAGGATTTCGATTTATTAGTACGTCGGTACGTTAAACGAAACCTTTAACATCAAACCAAGCAAGAGACGATCGATCAAGCCGAAAAAGATGCATAATGACCGACAATATGATGTGTTGAGTCAATAAATGTCACGGTTTAAGTTTTTAAAGATTTTAAATCGGTTTTATATAAATTTTATTTTAAAGCCGAAAAACGACCGTTTTAGCCTCGTTTTAAGCCGAATTAAGTGTTTAACCGAAAAACGAACTGAACCAGATTATCCACAACATTATCCGGATTACACAATCCAAATGTGTGGCCATGGTTTGAGATGTGGGCCCCCCCCCACACATACATGGACCGATCGGTCCATGGATCACACACTCACATTTCATTTTTCTTTTTTCTAAGCTCCCAACTCCACAATCCTCTCAACACACTTCAACATTCATCCAAATCCTTGCTTTTTAACAAGAATCATAAGGTAAAAACATGGTTTTAATGGTTGATTCATAGTTTTGATTCCATGATCTTAAGTTGTTTGCAAGAGAATGAAGTTTCAAGTGAAAAATGGGTGAAAACCCGAGATGAAACCGATTCTTGCGTGATCAAGTGATGTATACAAGTTATACAAGGGATCTTGGTCCAAGAAAGGATTTAAAAGAGTCAAAAACGAATTTTTACGGTTAAAATCTTTGTTTTGATGTCTTAACCGAAACTATGAAAGAAATGGCTTGATTGTGGGTATAAATTGCTTGGTGTGGTGTTGTTGTGCTTGTAGGTGTTGTATCTAGTTGCTAGCAAAGGCTAGAAAGCAAGATCTTTGCGATCTAAAGCTAGAAACACAAGGTAGTTCGGTTTTTCGTATGATTTGTAAGATTTGGACAGATTGTGGTAGACTTAGAGTTGAGTCATGAAATTTCACAGAGATGATCTACACATGAAAATATGAGATCTGTGAAATTTTGGTAATTTTTGGATAAAGGATGAATATTTGGTGAATTTAATGCTCGGTTTTGGCTAAAAATGGTGAAAAATAGCTAAACATCATGAAAAATTCTGGAAACATTTAGATAAGCTTTTTATAACATATAAAAGTCACACACAAAATTTCAGGTCCATTGGAGAAGTCTAAGTAGGCTTTTCGGTAAAACGAGTTCTAGGGTTTTCTAGCTCGGTTTTGGTGAAAATGGCATGAAAAATGAGTTTTTGGTGAAAATATCAAGAAAGAAGCAAGAAAGCATATTTCAAAGTATAAGAAAGTTCAGGAAGACGAATCGGAAAGTCGACATGTGATTATTGATTGATCAGACACTACGGGTCGAAGTCAACTCTGGGTGACCTGGGGAAAGCCAAATACGCCTTGAGAATAGATAGGAGGCATCACAATCTCTCATGTGATGCCCATATAAATTTTAAGCTTAATTGAACCTAATCCGTATCACAAAAGTAATGAAAACCATACTAAGTTTTATACCTGCCTACAACCTGTTTCTCTATGTCATAATACCGCTGAACATGGATTTGTGTGACAGCCTCTTAATTAGTATGATTCCTGTTCGGATCTTTTGTAAAAGCATGCTGGCTGGTCCATCGGTGGGCCCGTCGATTGCTTCTATGGCAGATTCAGAAGAAACTCTATCCGATTCTTCCACCGATGATGCGGTGGAAGCACACCGTGTTCTGGTTGCACAAGAGAGAATTCATGGAAAATGAAAGAAGGACTCTGATGATAGTGAGTCAGATTATGAGGATGAGCTGTATCGTGTTGCTCGTAGATCAAAGAGGGCCAGGGCTGGAGAAAGTTCAAGTGTTGTTCATTTTACTCCACCATCATTATCGGGTATGTCTATGTTACCTGCTTCTTCGGCAGTTCCATTACAAGTAACCTCGAGTGTACCTTTGGTGACCGTATCGTCATCATTTGGTATTCCTCCAACTACATTCCAGTTTTCAGCACCGGAGATTGTTTCTTTACCACCTCCTACCCTTACACCATCTGAGGTGGTTGCTAGATTTGTTGAGTCCACGCTGGTAGCGACTGCTGGGTTACATGTCTCTATACCACCAACGGTTACAATTCAGCCTACATCTGACATTCCAGCAAGTTGGGAATCCCACCGCCTTATGCTCAAGATATATCTCATATGCGGGTCAACTTTGATGCTACCCTGTCTGACTCTGAGCGGATTGCGGCTCTTGAACGGGTTGTTGCTGAACAGTCACGGATTAATCTCATTCAGACACAAGCTATTCAGCGGCTTGTGGCTGAGAATTAGATTCAATCATCACTTCTCATTGAACACGGTAAACTATTTGATGCTCTTGAATAGTTCTTAGCATCTCAGGGGGAGACGAGTTGCAAGGGTGATGAGCTGAGGATAAAGAAGAGACAAGACAAAGACGATGATCCCAATTCATCAAAATATGTAGGTGGTGAGTTGCCAAGAACTGAACAAAATCTTGGGACTTCCATATCTCAGGGGGGAGTCTACTGGTCCATCAGGCAGTACAGGTGGTGAGACTGTGGTGGTTGTAGACGAGGAGGATGTGTTGGGTAATGATGAAGATGAGTTAGTTGATGATGTGTTGACGGCTAGTGAGATTGAAAAAATTGGGGAACAGATAGAAATTGAAAGTGAGTTAGAGGAAGGAGAGATAGTTGATGATGATGTTGAGCATGATATTCCAAGTGCTGATGAAGTGAAGTTGGGTAAAGTTGATAATGTGACTGGAGATTCTGAGTGGGAGGAGCAGCCAAGATGGAAAGAAGGTTGTGCTCAATGGTTCTTCAAGATAAAGAAGCCTGTGGTACCGACAATGTTCAAGAAAAGTTACAATATCAAGGGCTATGCCGAATCAAAGAAAGGTATTATCTACTGGTTGTATGATGAACAGCTGAAATTGTTTGTGATAAAGTGATATGATGGGGTTTAGTATTTTAAGAAGGCAATGAGATCGCCAACACCTTGCCTGAGTGCGAGGTAAAAGATCTGGCTCGCTTGAGATTGATAAACCGAAGTGATGATAATTTTGCAAGGTGGGTAGGGAAGATTGTGTGGAAGGAAAGTATTAAAGAGAAAAAGTTTGAGTTGTTGAAGCCTCAGAAAGGAAAGTTGGTTGAAGATAAGGAACGGGGTATGCGGGCTGATGGTAAGCCCTGGATGGTGATGAAATATAAGCCAATTCGATGTTTGAAAGAGGTTCCGATGAAGCTAATGCCCAAGGATGTGTTGAAGGATCTCAAGTGGTGGTTTGTCGACTGCCAGACTGCTGAAGCCGTGATGGAAGATGAAGATGAACAGGAGATCCCAAGAGTGTATGATCCAATGCACTTGGTTAACTTGTCTCAAGCTGATTTGCAGGTACTTAATGATAAGAAGATTTTCTATATTCCTGCGTGGAAAGAAGAAGCTAAGAAGTACCAGAGGGTGATCTCTGTCTGTGTGAGACAGGGCGTTCATGCTTGAAGACGGAGGGTACGTGATTTTTGGATTACAAGACATGAGAAAGTTTAGAGATATGAAGCTACTGCCAATGGGGAGTTTGTTGGTGCATGATGCCAGTAGTTCAGTATCTTGTGTTTATTTGTGTCTGTAATCGTTTACTTTGTTCGTATTGTGCTGAAATTGTTCGTATCATGTTTCCTTTGTGTTTTAGCGAACTTGTGACTAGCGAAGTTAGGACAACTTCTGTAACGATTCCGGCAAATTCAGGTATACCCTAGCCGGAATATACTATTTACGTGTTATTTAATACCGAATATATGAATTATAATGTGTTTATATGAGTATATAAGATTCACAGTACGAATTATACTCGAATGTACAGCTAGTCATATTGAAATTACGATTAATCTATGAACGGTTATTGAAACCCGAACGAATCGGGGAATTACGTTATAGACGAAATATATAATGTTTAGTGATGTGTACGAAGTATTAAGGCTTCGGGATAAGTGAATTATAGCACAGAAAAAGGATTTCGATTTATTAGTACGTCGGTACGTTAAACGAAACCTTTAACATCAAACCAAGCAAGAGACGATCGATCAAGCCGAAAAAGATGCACAATGACCGACAATATGATGTGTTGAGTCAATAAATGTCACGGTTTAAGTTTTTAAAGATTTTAAATCGGTTTTATATAAATTTTATTTTTAAGCCGAAAAACGACCGTTTTAGCCTCGTTTTAAGCCGAATTAAGTGTTTAACCGAAAAACGAACTGAACCAGATTATCCACAACATTATCCGGATTACACAATCCAAATGTGTGGCCATGGTTTGAGATGTGGGCCCCCCCCCACACATACATGGACCGATCGGTCCATGGATCACACACTCACATTTCATTTTTCTTTTTTCTAAGCTCCCAACTCCACAATCCTCTCAACACACTTCAACATTCATCCAAATCCTTTCTTTTTAACAAGAATCATAAGGTAAAAACATGGTTTTAATGGTTGATTCATAGTTTTGATTCCATGATCTTAAGTTGTTTGCAAGAGAATGAAGTTTCAAGTGAAAAATGGGTGAAAACCCGAGATGAAACCGATTCTTGCGTGATCAAGTGATGTATACAAGTTATATAAGGGATCTTGGTCCAAGAAAGGATTTAAAAGAGTCAAAAACGAATTTTTACGGTTAAAATCTTTGTTTTGATGTCTTAACCGAAACTATGAAAGAAATGGCTTGATTGTGGGTATAACTTGCTTGATGTGGTGTTGTTGTGCTTGTAGGTGTTGTATCTAGTTGCTAGCAAAGGCTAGAAAGCAAGATCTTTGCGATCTAAAGCTAGAAACACAAGGTAGTTCGGTTTTTCGTATGATTTGTAAGATTTGGACAGATTGTGGTAGACTTAGAGTTGAGTCATGAAATTTCACAGAGATGATCTACACATGAAAATATGAGATCTGTGAAATTTTGGTAATTTTTGGATAAAGGATGAATATTTGGTGAATTTAATGCTTGGTTTTGGCTAAAAATGGTGAAAAATAGCTAAACATCATGAAAAATTCTGGAAACATTTAGATAAGCTTTTTATAACATATAAAAGTCACACACAAAATTTCAGGTCCATTGGAGAAGTCTAAGTAGGCTTTTCGGTAAAACGAGTTCTAGGGTTTTCTAGCTCGGTTTTGGTGAAAATGGCATGAAAAATGAGTTTTTGGTTCTGTAAAAATTACTGGGAACTATATGGATGGCAGGAGTCATCTCAGAAAAATTTGGGATTTTTCTAAAGTCATTTGGTATTTTCGGCATATTTGGTGTTTAAATGACGTTTAAAAATAGATAAATAAATATTAAATATAAAAATTAATTCTGGAAATATTTTTATAAAATTCCTTACTGTCAAAAACTGATTTGTGCAAAATTTCAAGATCCGAGACTAAACGGATATTTATTTGTGCTAAATGGAACTTAAAAACAAACTTTTAAAGCTTAAAACGTGTAAACCGGCAAAGTTCGCCTAAGCGAGCTGACTGGTGTGTAAAAACCTTAAAAATGGACTATTTTCATGAAACTAAGTTAGTTAAGTAAAAATAAATCATCCGAAAATAATTCGGATGATTTGGGTAATTTTACCCGATTTAGTCGTTTCCGGTATATTAAAGACGGAAACGGGCCCCGCGGCCAAACGGGGTGTCTAAACCGAGCTCTAATTTCACCACTTTAATTAAAATATCAATAACAACTATTTTCGGGTCGTATGTGGCCGAACTCATTTTTGAAAACATAAAGACGAATAACCGTGCTAGGCACGCAAAACGAGAAAACAAACTAATGGTAGTTTTGACTAAAGAACTCTAAGTGATATCACAATCTAAGTCCTGAGAAGTGTATCGGGGATTAACATTGTCCCCGGATCGTGTACGGTACTGGGTTAACAGTGTCCCCGGACGTACCGGTTAACACGAATTTAAGTTATATTAATAGAGATTGTGTAGTAACGACTTAGGGATCGTATTACAGATCCGGACAAGTAGCCGTGCCAGTATTACACCTCTGCTCACCAAAAAGGTGAGTTTCACGAGCCCCTTTTTATTGAACTGTTTTAAATATTTTCCCGGGGCGGAAAGCATGTTTTTATCAAAGTGTTTAAGTACATGCCGATCGCATGGAAATGAATGTATTTATATAATGTTTATTGTACGGGAATCGTACGGTAATGTATTTAAATGGTAATTGTCTGAGTTGCTAATATTGTAAGGCCCGAAACAGTGATCTGGGTTAACAGTGTCCCCAGAGGTTATTAAATGTATTTCTGGGTTAACAGTGTCCCCAGAGGCTATTAAATGTATTTCTGGGTTAACAGTGTCCCCAGAGGTTATTAAATGTGTTTCTGGGTTAACAGTGTCCCCAGAGGTTATTAAATGTGTCTCTGGGTTAACAGTGTCCCCAGAGGGTATTAAAGGTGTTTCTGGGTTAACAGAGTTTTCACTTATAGGCTCAGCATAATTACATCATTAATTTATGATTATTAAAATGATTTGTCATGGTTTACTTAAATTAGTGAAACTCACCAACTATTCGTAGTTGACCCGTTTTCTTTACATGCTTTCTAGGTACACCCAAATTGGAATGAATGATACGTGCTTGATGATGTGTGCTATTTTGTGGAAGATTAAGGATCTATATTTTGCATTAAATATGTTAATGTACTATCGGCAAAACTTATGTGATAACACCTAGATGGTAACGAAACTCGGAACAATGTAATTCGTTTAAATTAATGTAGTGGTGTTTTCTTTATAAGCAATGTTGTTGATATCAGATGTGTCTGTTGCATCCCGTGTACGTTTCCGCTGCGGTTACGGGGTGTTACAACTTCGCCTAGCATGTTAGGCGAAGTTGTCATGTTATTTAAACCCTAACTTCGGCTCATTTACATAAGTTTTGGACGACTAGGTTTTGGTGACTCTGTGTGTCACGTGTTTGGTATTTTGGTTATTACCTTTGCAATATAACAAGTATTCTCTTATATACTCGTGTGTTAGCTTGTCTTTTACGTCTTCATCGTCTTAACACTCGTATCGTATACGTAGGGGATTCCGCACCCTCTTGTTACGAGATACTCCTGTGTAAATCCGGCTGGGAACCTACAATATATAAGTACATATATTATAAGTATTAATTTATTCAAGGATTTTAAATATAAAAGGTTTTAAAAGATTTCAAGTTTAAAGTACATACTTAAAATACATAAATATATCTTATTATTTTTACATAATCATTGGTTAAATATTTTATAAACAAATATTTATCTTAATTATTACAATTTTAATATTTTTAAGTTAAAGGATTTATTTTGTTATAGTTATTTATATTTTAATAATCTTTATAAAATAGTCTTTAAAATAAATTATTTACAGTCTCTCAAATACCCGGTTAACCTCAAATCATTATTAATATATATTGATCCGTAGTTATTTTTCCGATTATTATTACTTGGGATTTTGTTCGTTGGTACATCTCGACAAGCGTGACTCATAATATTCGTTTTATTATCATATTCCAACCTTCTCTTATTCACTAAGGTTCCCTTTTACTTATTTTTAATCCTTTTTGGGGACATATGCGTATCATACTTATTTAACTATTATATAGTATTCAAAATTACGACTGTTTAATTCTTGTGTGTATATCAGTTTAGTGCCTGACTTGCTACTTGTTAATTTGCTTATTTGAACGCATTCGGAAAGACCCGACATATTTTTAGTATGATCATACGACTGTCGTTGTGGCCGGCGTTCAAATACATGACAATGGTTTCACCAACAACTCATTGATGGTAACCAATGCCCTATTCGCATGGCAACGGTTTAGCCCATATCTTATAATCTGTTTAAATTGTTTATATGCTATGGCTTAATTGTTTATATCACATGAACAGTTTGCGTTTTCTTTATATATTATATTGTAACTCAAATTAACTGGTGTTTTCCTCACTTAACCCTATGTTAATAAAATTATTTTTATTTTATACGCATATGCAGGTTATCATATGAATTTAATAAAGTTGGTGAAGACTTAGTGAAAAATTTAAGTTAGAAGAATTTTAATCAAGGTCATCTGAAATATAAATTTGTTTTGTTGTATGTTATCGATTATGCACTTCGTTGTCTGAACATTCAATTTAATTAAATAGATATTGCTACTTTAAATTGTTGCATGATAGTCCCTTGAGAGCTGTGAGCAATTAGCTCACGCCCTGGCATTTCCGCCTTAGGTTAAGGTGTGACAGATTGGTTCAAAGCCGAAGGTTTAAGATAGGTCGTTAGTGGTGCCATAGTAACATGCTTAGGATCCCCATACGTGCTTATCTGTTTGCTTATGTGTTCAAATGATTTGTTAACAGCTTTCTTAGATAATTATTTAATTATTGTTTATTATTATATTGTCATGCACACACACACACAACTCCTAGGCTATGCCTCAACCTTAAAGTTAATTTTTCTTATTTAATTTAAATCTTAAACTGACCTTATCTCCTCATCTATTTATCACGCATTATCGTATTGACTGCATCATCTCATAAGTAATTACACAATGTACCCCTTATCTTAAAATCTTTTACCTTTATTCCTCATAGAATGTCATCATCAACATTCATCTGAGTTCTCACGATCGTCGCCTGGTTTCTAGTATCACCAAAGAGTTTGCTGCTGCTATGCCCACTATCGTAACCCAAATCCAAAGCATCAAATCGAATGCTTCTGCTACATGTGATGTTCCGAACAACTATGACTTTCGGAACTTTTTGGGTACCAAACCTACTTGTTTTCGTGGTGAGGAAAATGCCACCAAACTTTTGCAATGGTTCAAGAAGATGGAGAATGTGTTTATCCATTGTGATTGTCCGGACGCTAAACGAACTAAGTTCGCCTCAAGTGTTTTCGAGGATCGAGCTATCACTTGGTGGAGTGCTTTCAAAGCCGATCAAGGAACTGACTTGGATGTGGCCATGCCTTGGGACAATCTCAAGGAGGCTATAAAGAAATATTTTTGCCCCGAACATGAACTGCAAAGGCTTGAAACCGAATTTTGGGAGCTCAAGCAAAGCGGTGGGGATAACTGCGGCATCCCACATTGTGAGGTAATGGTGGTAAGTACCGGCCAAAGCGAAAAGTATTATGGTGCGGTGATAGCTGGGCTGCTACAGATGGTATCAGAGCCAGGGCCGGACCGGTGGTGCAAGGTTCCGCGAGGATACTGGACCCCTAAGGGGGGTGGATTGTGACATGCCACATCGGTTGGGAATGAGAACAAAGCCTTCTTTATAAGGAGGTGGATACCTTCCCCATCATAACGCGTTTTGGGCGCTTAATGGTAGTGGATGAGAGGAGAATTCCACAGTTAAGCGTCCTCAGGTGGGAGTAGTATGAGGATGGGTGAACACCTGGGCAACCAAAAGCAAATATGTGTGGCGATGGTGGTACATCCCGACCAAAGCGGACAATATTATGGTGCGGTGGTAGCTGGGCTGTTACAATAACTCCACCTATTCCAACCATTTTCGTGAGATTAGTCATATCATACCTCACCTTGTAACCCCTGAGAACCGTGGCATTCAGAAGTACATTCGCAGTTTACCAAATATTTTTGGTAATGTTGTGGTGAGTCGTGACCGCTTAACCATCGTTATGGCTATGAACCAAGCTACTTCCCTCACCGACAATCATGTTTGGAATGGACCCTTGTCCTGAAACGATTCCAAGCCTACTCCTGACAAGACCGAAACCTACTCATCCCCTGATGCTAAAGCCAAACCCAAACCCGCTTCAAACAACAACAATCACCAGAACAACAACCACAACAAGAAGCGTAAAACCAACCATCAAAACTCTGCCATTAACCAACCCAATAACCAACCTCCTCCTAACCAAAACCAAAATGCCCCGAACAAAAGAGCCTGCGTCGGACCTCATCCTCTATGTGCCAAATGTAACCATCATCACCTGCTCAATCACCTTACCGACTATGCACCCAATACAATCGTTATGGCCTCCTTGCAAACACTTACAATGTCACGCCTAGTGCACAAGCAGCCCATAATGCTCAACCCGGTGTTCCTAATACCCGTGCTTGCTACCATTGGAGAACCAATCATCTCCGCATCTCGTGCCCTAAACTTATCCATGCTCATCAAGCCCAAGCTATAACTGCACCCTACTACTTTTCTCATGCTCACCAAGTTCAAACCCATCAACCCCATGTCCTTCAAGCTTCTCCCATCAATCAAAGTCTACCTTACCTAACCCAACTCCAGCTAACCCCGCACCCGCAAGCTCAAGTGTACCAAACATACTCTACTCAAGCCTTGCTATACAAGTTTAACCCATTCAAGCTATTCCAAGTCAATCTACATCAGTTGCTCAGGCTCCAAATCAATTAAGCTACTCAAGGACTCCAAAGACTTTTTTCTAATTTCTTATTCTATCTTAAGTTATTTTTGTCTTTTCCAAATTATGAATTGTAACGCCTTTTTACGGAATTGAATTATTTTAGTTTGAACTATTTATCCTTCGCATATCTTATCGTAAGAATAAAGCTAATTTTATTTTAAGTGAATTTTTATGAAAGCCTACTTCTATCTTATTTTTTATCCTCATTCATCACAACCCATTTTATTAATCTCAAGTATTAATAAGTTATTCCTTTAAAACTTTAAAGACTTATACTTTTACATAAAAAGATATTTTAGAATTTTCTTTGTTTTATTTAAATCCACTGCAACTTTTGAAATGTCTTATACATTAGTGATTTTCTAGTTATATATTTAAAACTCCTTAAAACTTCTGTTTTCTCAAAATCATGTCTTTCAAATATTTTGTAACCCACACTGTTGAACGATTATGTGGACCATCCAACGATCTAAGTTATTGCGGGTCAACACATAATTACTGTAACATCCTACTTTTGATAATAATAAATAAAGAAATTTTGTTTTTATAAATAGTGTGTTATTATTCAATTAAGTTAGATAAAAATAATAGAGTGTGGGCTTGGTCAATAAAATATGGAATAATGGATGCTAATGGGTCTTAGGTCCATGGGCTTAAGGGTATATAAACCCCTTAAACCTCCCTAAACCCTAAAACCCTCATTTCCACCAACCTTGCCTCCCTACACACTCAAAACACACACAAACACTCCTCTCCCTTTCGGATCGGATTTGAATCCAAACCAAGAAGGGGTTTGTAGTATATTTTCATCATACAAACAAGAAAAAGCGTCCATAATCACATGTTGATACAAACTGTAGCTAGAAGTGAACCAAAAGGTACGTTTTAGATGTAAAGGTTAAGTTTTTTAGGTCATTTTGCCCTAATATTTGGTACTAAGGAAAATCGGGCCTTATTATGTAAGAAAAATGCAAACTTTAATGTAAATGAAATGTTTATAAAGAGATGGAACAAACAAGTAACGTTTGGACCTGGTTAGTGCAAGAAAATGATGTGGTTATAGAACAAGGCTCGTTTCTTATGCAAAACGGGCAAAATGGGTTGACAGGAACGACCGGAAAGTGATAAGAATGGAAGTCATATATGAATCGAGCCCTTAAGAAACATGTTTCAAAAGAAAAGTAATTGAATCGAATCAAATGGGCAAAGTATTTGAATCGAATGGGCAAAGTAATCAAATCGAATGGGATAAAAATTTCATTCGATTAGAATTCCCATTTGATTAGAATTCCATTCGATAAGAATTCCATTCGATCAGAATTTCATTCGATTAGAATCTCATTCGATTAGTTCAAACTTAAGTTTTCTGATGATAATTTAGTAAAGAATTGTTAATGAAAATAAAATTACTACAACTAGGGGCTCGGCCCCAGCCAGGGGCTCGGCCCCTTGAACCCTGTTAGGGGCTGCTGGCCCTAGACCCCGCTGATTGGGGCGCTGCCCCCATATCACCGTCCATTGAGGGTCTTTTTAATCTAAAATATGATATGGATAGGGCTAGTTAATTGATACTTGTAATTGTTATGCAGTTAGCTGCCTCTAGTTAAGGAAAGGAGTTACTATTAACTCTTAAAGGAATCGGACCCACGTGAGTTTCTAGCCCCATTTACTTTTTTATGCTTTCGGGGCTGTGTGCATACTCTGTGTAAATAGTTAATACACTTGCCTTAAGTCGTAAGTGTATGATATGTGAATGTTTATGAAGGATGTATGTATGATATAGGAATGTTTATGAATGATGTTTGTATGATATAGAAAAGATTAAGAGTATGTATGAAAGTATATAAATATAAAATAAAAGGATGGTATGTATGAATTTACGGTAAAAGGGTGGCAAACCTTAATAATATATGTTAAAGGAGGGTGGCAGACCCTATTAATATATGTGAAAGGAGAGTGACAGACTCTAACAATATATGTGAGGTTACTGGGGAAAGGCTCTTTAAAACATATACGTATGTATGCAAAGTAAGATAGAATATGAAAGTATGAAAGTAAGAAAAAAAGGTATGTACTTATGTATGCACGAAAGAAAGTAAAGTAGGTTAAGTATGTAGTATATGAATGTATTGTATGTTGCCTAATTAACTAGAACTCACTCAGCGTAGCTGACTTTTAGTATGCACGCAGGTAAATTGATTAAAAGTGCTAGCATGAGAATGGCACATGGCATGGATTTAATGGATGGTATATATGGAAGGAAGACATGATGTTTTATTTTTAGTTTTGTGTTGAGACAATTTGTGATGTTTTGAGACAAGTATTTAATGATATGTAGATATGGTTGACTTAAATATTTCCGCGAAAAGTTTTAATTAACTCGGATATTTAGAACTGTGTTTATGAGTAAATCAAACGTCCAATGTAGGGCACCGGGACCGTGGCCTTACAATTACCCAAGTCCTCACATGGAAATCATAATACGAAAAATTTTGTGTCATAATATAGAATCTAAAATAGTTGGGATAAAGGTACAAATGTAAAGATGATAATGACATATTGGATACGCCGCTGGTACATCCTATATATAAGTGCCCTTACCGGATTTTCATTTGAAGCATTGCTTCAACTATTCAAAGTTCGGTATTATGATTAGTTTTAAATTATATTTTAAAATTTTATTTTTCTCAAAATGTAATGGTTTTATTTTAGTATTCTTTAATTTCCGGATGAAATTCCCAAACATAGGGGATACTGTAACAACTCGGATTTTCAAATTAATATACTTTATCATTTACCCGACCCATTTCGATGTTCAAGAAATTTTACCGATAAAATATCGTGTTTATCAAGTTATTATTTTTTTATTAGTATTTGTTATTAAATTTATAAAACAACTTTGTTATATATACAATTTTAAGCCTAACCAATACTTTAAATCATTTTGTTTTTATCTTCATAGTAGAGGGGCCTATTTGCAAAGTCTGTATTAATAATATAATATATATCCAATTACCCAGTAACCCAAACACGCGATCTAGATTCACACCCGCATACCCGTGACCCGTTTTGATATCTTGTGCCTTAATGTTCGACTAAACTTGGAATTGATCTAGGGGAATCATTCATCGTGCTATTTGCGGCCTCACCAACGTTACAACTTTGGTAATCAAGATCTTTGTGATTCGTATTGACATTATTATGCAAACCGTGCTTAACTAGTTGGGTATTATATCATAGAGATCTTTATAGTAAATTACACGCGTCTACACCATCACACGTTCATCGTTTATTTTGATTAACATCTCTTGCTAGTGTCTTTCCTGGACCGCGATAGTGCCGGCCTTAGTTTGATCAATTTGACTTGTAATTAAACATCGGAATAGGTATTATGTTATAAGATTATGTTCATCGTCATGTCAAGATCATTAACCCCATGGTTAATCGGCCAAACGATTAACGTTTTAGCCGATTGATTGTTCTGTGTTTTATGTTCATCTGGATTGCTTATCTGTCTGTTTATAAATTATCGTTCTTTTGATGTCAATAACTGACAGCCCAACACAGTCGGTCTAGGGTGTGTGTTATAACAACTTTATGCCGGCCATCTATGTGGGTTCTAGTCCCAGCCGTCGTTTTTATCTCTATTTTTTTTTTGTAAATAGGTTGAACCTATTATATATTATATATTTTATCATATAAATTATATTATTAATATTACAAATACAATAAATAACTTAAATTTTACTAAAATTGCCATATTAACTAGTCATTTTTCCGAAACCTTTGTTAAAACCATATATTTACATGTATTCATATATATATATATATATATATATATATATATATATATATATATATATATATAAGTATATATATTATAAGTACTAAATTATTCAAGGATTTTAAATAATAAAGGTTTTAAAAAATTTCTAGTTTAAAATACATAATTAAAATACAAAAATATATCTTATTATAATTAAATAATCATTGGTTAAATATTATAGAAACAAATATTTATCTTAATTATTACAAATTTAATATTTTTAAGTTAAATGATTTATTTGTTTACATTTATTTATTTTTAATAATATTTATAAAATAGTCTTTAAAATAAACTATTTTTAAACTCTCAAATACCCAGTCAATCTCAAATCATTATAAATATATATTGATCCGTAGTTATGTTTCCGATTATTATTACTTTGGATTTTGTTCGTTGATGCATCTCGACAAGCGTGACTCACAATATTCGTTTTCTTATCATATTCCTACATTCGCTTATTTACTAAGGTGAGTATTTTACTCCACTTTTTTACATATTTTTAATCCTTTGTGGGGACATATGCGCATCGTATTTGTTTACCTATTATATAGTATTCAAAATTGCAACTGTTTAATCCTTGTGTGTATATCGGTTTAATGCCTTACTTGCTACTTGTAAATTTGATAATTTGAACGCATTCGGAGAGGTCCAACATATTTTGGTATGATCATACGACTGTCGTAGCGGCCGACGTCTAAACGCATGAAAATGGTTTCACCGACAACTCATTGGTGGTAACCAATGCTCGATTCGCATGGCAACTGTTTAGCCCATATTTTATTATTTGTTTGAATTGTTTATATGCTATGGATTAATTACTTATGTCACGGGAACAGTTCGCGTTTTCTTTATATATAATATTGTAACTCAAGTTAACTGGTGTTTTACATACTGAACCGTGTGTTGACAAAATTATTTTTATTTTATACGCATACGTAGTTTATCATATTAATTTAATGCAAGTTGGTTAAAACTTAGTAAAGAATTTAACTTAGAAGAATTTTAATCAATATCATCTTAAATATAAATTTTTTGTTGTATTATGGATTATGTACTTTATTGTTTGAATATCCAATTTAATTAAATAGATATTGTCACTTTAAATTATTGCATGATAGTACATTGAGAGTCGTGAGCAATCAGCTCACGCCCCGGCATTTCCGCCTTAAGTTGGGGTGTGACGGTAGGATCAACTCATCTTGCTTCGCTATCTTCTCATCTTTGAGCAGCTATCAAGGCTATCAACTCATTATTATACTTATTTTAAAACTATAAACCCTTCATCATTTGCCTCTGATTTGTATGCATACTCTATTGAAATTGTCGATCAGCTAGCATTTGGTTCTCTTCCAAATGTATAAAATTCATCAAGTGATAGTGTTAATGCTTTAACAGTAAGTTGTAGAACCCATGATGATCATGCATCATAGGACCATGTAGTCGATTAAAGGGCATGAAATGAACCATTAGCCTCGGCACTCTTCCAATAGACATAGTGGGGCTTGATGTTGCAGCAACTTGTTGTGGAGGAGAGATTGGAGATTGAACATATTGTAACATCAGTCTCGGGATGGAAGAAAATCTTGGATTCGATGAAGTTGTTTTAACCAATGCAACCATCAGACTACTCGGACTAATAGTAATGACTGGTGCAGGAGAAGTACACACTACTGTAGTAAACACAATAGATGTTGGAGGAACTTGAACCACAATATCAGGAACAATATTTGGAACTCACTTGCCAAATGCCCAATCAATATTTTATACTTTGGCTCTTGTATGCTCAGTCTGGCCTCTATAAAACAAAAGTCTTCTCATCGTATCTTCATTCATGTTTTCTAAGATAATACGATCATCAGCCACAGTTGGATCTTTCTGGCAAGTTAGGCTCCAGAAGATCAATAAGCATTTGTAAGAACCGTGGATACAAAAGAAACTTGTGTGTCTTTGTGGTGCGATTCTCCTTCAAGTGACAGAACACCATTTTAGAGATATTGAACGAATTGTTCAACACCAAAGCCTCCATAGCATATTACAACATAAATCCTGCATGGGTCAAAGCCAACACTTTCTCCTCCTAAGCAATAATTTAATGCACGTAAAGATACTTGTATTGCACACAGAGGTGTGCCTTGTTGTACTGAGATGCATTAAGATTCCCATTGTATTTTAATCTCCCAAAGATCCCTTTGATAAACTCTTTGTCAAATTCATTCACATCATTATCTATATCACTAAAATCTAATACTGTACAGATAAGCTGAACAGTAATAATGATATTTTTTTCCTTGAACTTCAGAAACGATGTGATATTCACCAGAAACATATTGAGCCGTCTCCCAAAACGTCTAACGATAGAAACGATGTGATATTCACCAGAAACATATTGAGCCGTCTCCCAAAACGTCTAACGATACTGTAGTATACTGGGAGATTGGTGGATATGTCTCGATAATACCTTGATCAACATAGAAATGTTATAATATTTTTAAACATATCCCTAACAAAGAAGTTCCGCCCTAGAAAAGCAACGATGTTATGCTGTTTATCAGCTACCCAACGAGCACCAGCAAGTTCATCTTCTTGTTCTTGTGATTTTTATCCACTTGTTGTTTTTGAAGAATTTCAGCATGATGTATCACTCTGGCTGCATTGCTAATCAACTTGAATGTTAACATGTTCTTGTTCCACCATTTCTGCGAAAAACGAGCATGATAAAACTTATAGTATACGTGAAAATGACCAAAATTTCCTCATTCGTTGCAACTCTTAAGATATAATTAACGAATGGCAACATTACATTTGCTAACCTAAATTAGCAAATGACCTTGTTCGCTATAAGCTAGTGACTCAGGTAACATTCGCTATAAAATACAGAGCATGAGCCTCATTCGCTAGTAAAACTAACGAATGAGGTTCATTCGGTAAAAGAGATAATAAATGAAGTTCATTTGTCAAAATCTTAATGAATGAACAATAAAATCTAACGAATCGACTTCGAATAATCATATAACTAATGGATAGTTTGACAATTATGTCAAAGTCAAAATTGATGATAAACCTAGAAAGTCAAACATGCAAGTTTGAATTTTGATAGCATTTAAACATGAATCCTTAACGTTCAAAATTATCACAAAATGATCGATTCATAATCGATAACAGCCTAATACATTCAAGTTTCATTTTATATCAGATTTTTATTTGTTAATTACTTTATTTTACATCCAGCAGGGTTTTAGCATCAAAACCATTGAAATCAATTCATAAACTCAATGATATCATCATTCAAGATGATAAACTACCAGATTATGATGGACGATGATGAATATAATCGATCTAAACACTCAGATTGATTTAAAAAATATTTCAAGGGTTTGGTTTAGATAATAGGAAAAACGATAAGAACAATGATAGACAGATGGATGCCATTTGCTACTCTATTGTACTTATAAGTCCTGCAGTCTTGTTACACACACCCCAAGACCACGAATGAACTCATTCGTATGAAATTAGTGAATGACCAGTCATTCACCATTCATTTGCTAAACCAATTAACGAATGTGTCCTCATTCGCTATGATGATAGCGTATGTATCCATTCTGTTAACGCCTCGGATCTCAGATCTAAGACCTAATAAACGATTAACGGATCTAGTTCATTATTACTCTTTATAGGTTATTGATTATATATATAGATTATTGTTAGTTGTAATATGTGGATATATTATGTAATAGATTAAATATGTGACGTATTGATCGAGAGAACGATTTTGCAGAGGTTCGTTACGTTAAATCAAAACTTAAATTAAACTGAGGATGAACACCTCTATATATAGAAGACGAGTCTAGTTCGTTACACATTATGTAACGAACTAGACATCCACTTTGTTACATTACAAACAAGTAATAAACCTTAACGAACTATCCCCTGATTCGTTAAACATCCTTAACGAATCAGGAGAGAACTTAACTTAACTTCTAGTTCGTTAAACATCCTTAACGAACTAGAGACTTCTTAACGAACTAGCTTATATAATAATAATTTCTTCATTAATATATACAAAACATAAATATAAAGACTCGAGACACAAAACCGTGCACTAACATACACCCCCTCGTCTTGAGCTTTTTGTCTTTAAATTATTTGGAGCGCTTGGTCTGCCAGTCTCTGCAGCTATGAATCCCATGCTCATGACACACACGAACAACGCGTTGAAATTGCATTGCACGGTCATAGTCTTTACGACGCTCTATTAATATCTTATTCTTGAACAGCACGTCATTGTCGGTCTCTATCAAGTTCATGAGCCACATCGGATCAATGATCTTTATCAGCTCAGTCTATAAGCCCTTACCCAAAACAATAACGGCCTCGTCAGTTCGATTGTCATAATACCAGCGGTTGAAAGATAAATACATGTGCTGATTCAGCGTCTTGACCGGTACACACTTCATTATCTTCGGAGGCTTTACTTTAAGCACCAGCTTCCTCCAACCTGTTCTTGGATCTATCTCATCAATGCGCTTGCGAATCGGAATCTGCGGCTTGAAAATTTTAAACCCGTGATTGACCTCGAACAGCAGATGTTGATGAAACTAATCTGCATGTCGATTTCCCCCACGGTTCATAAAAGGTCGACACGCGAGGGTTCGAACGTCCCAAAGAGGTAACAAAAGAACGTCAGTAATCTTTTCATAATATTGAATGCCATTCTCCCATTTGATAATACAGACCTTTAAATCTGAATCATAAAGCCATGAAATAATGTCATCTCACACTTTAGATACGGCCTTAAAAGATGTCATCTAATTTTCTTGAGCACGAGCGACAACTTCAATTTTCTGCTCTTTATCCACATACCTGTATGCATCATAATCTTACGAGATTTCTTTCCCGATAAGCAAACCATCTCTGAATATCAGCAACAGTCGGATCTTGCTTTGAATCAAATCCTGTATCAACATTATTTCCCTTTGATATCTTTTCCAGATGATCTTCGGCTGCTTTAACGGTTTCTTCATTAAATACAGGAGCACCCTGATCAACATTAATGTGTTGAAATAAGTCAGGGTATTCCTCAACAGTCATGTCCTCGATCTCAACTTCCACATCTTCATAAATAAAGGACTTGTTAATCTGAATAGTCGGATCATTCAAGACCTCTTCATCATTCTCGACCTCCACGTCACCCTCAGCCTCTAACACGGTTAGTTCATCGTCGTTTAGACCAAGTAGTATAGAATTATGCTCTCATGTAAAGGACCTTTCAACAAACTATCCTTCTTCAATCTCATCAGCATTAACAATGCTTCTAACCACCCCCGACCCATCAACAAGTATAACAGTATTGGCTTTTATCGACTCGATGGGTTTGACATTTTCCGAGTCATGATAAACGACCATCTGTTTACCAGAATCACTGGTAGAAGCATTTGTACCTGCACCGGAAGATGAGTCGTGAGTTTGTTTCGTCTCACCCCCAACACCTGACTCATCAGGATCTTCATCATCGTTTCTGAGTTTCTTGAGCGCATCGTCTTTGCATCGTCTTGAGACGTAAGAATCTCAAGAAGGGCTTTAGTATCTTTTTGGCAAAAGGAGACATAACTCAGCAATTTATTTTGATTCTACATCAAACGCTCTTGATTAAGACGATCAGTAGACATTTGATTTTCATAAAGATGAAGTAAGCTCAAAAGCATATTCGTCTGCTGATCCTGAGCCATTGCATGAAACGAGGGAGGGATTGGCTGAACAGGACCTTGAGGATGGTTAAGCCTCATGAAAGAAACATCCATAGGCGGTGGAGGCATCATCATTGATGCTGGAGAAACCACCGAAGTAACAGTCATAGGTATTGGTAATGTAGATAAAACAGATTGAGGGATCATACCAAGCCTAGGATCCGATGACAGTGTGGTCGTCAAAGTGAGTTCCGGGGTGCTAGTAGTAAGCGGCACCGCCGGTCGTTGAATAATAGAAGACCATGAAGGATGTACTCCAAATGAAATACCAACTCCAGCAGTCACTCGACGTTTCGAGGACCCTTCACCAGCAATCTCTTTTCCTTTCCTTTTACATTCACCAGCTGCAACAACAGCTGCCTCAGCCTCAACACGTTGTTGTTGAGCTGGATCACCACCATCACCCTCATCTCCATCGTTCCCACCTGGTCCTTCCTCACGCTTCGAATCCGAGTCATTGTGGATCCAGCGATCATCGGGAGGACATACATAATATGGATTCCACAGATGACCAATCAATCTTTTGAATGGTGGATGTAGAGTCTGTCTATAACTCTTCATTCGATAAACAGTATCTGCAGTCATATGATCCAGCACCATCACATCATCTCGTAGTGTCTGATCAATCACCAGGTCTGAAATCAAATCTTGGATAATAAGTTGAAGAAAGCGAGGATACATCAAGAACTTCTTGTGTTGAGTCACCATAAGACATTGTTCTTTAAAGTGATAAAAAAATCATCTCAGAGAAGTTGAATGGCTTATTCAAACAAATGCCGATTGTAACATAACACGACATTCATCGAAGCCACCCTTACGTCCACCAAGGCAATGAATTAATACATGAAGTAAGTACTTGTATTGTGGGCACAAGTACGCCTTGTTATACATGAACTTGCCCAAATCACCCCTATAATGAACACGGGCAAATAAACCACGAATCAACTCCCTATTATATTCACACGAATCATCTATAGTATCCCCAAACCACAACACTCTTCTGATAACCCCTCTTATGATAGTGATAGGCTTCCCGTTGATAGTAGATGTGATGTGATTCTCGGCTTCTATAAAGCGTGATGAGTTCCAAAATTGACGTATAATGCTGAAGTAGACTTTCGGTCGTGCTGTCACAGTATAATGAATAACCGAACTTCTTATAAACGTCACTATATCTCCAAACATGTCCTCATCAGCAAAATTCGTACCAACAAAAGAACAAATGTTATGCTTTTTGTCGTAAATGTTATGCTTTTTGTCGTACGGAAGCAAAGGCAAATTTTGTTGTTGCTGTTGCTGTTTTTTTGGTTGATGTTGTTGTTGTTGATCAGCAACAGGAGGATCTTGAACCATATTATCAGCCATTGCACTATATAAAGAAACCCGAGAATCAGTGACAATGAATATTAATAATAACAATTATAAAAATTGAAAGATTAAAATTTAACTAACATTTATAACATTTTAATATTAAAATAATTTAAATTGTCTTTCGTTAGTATTCTAATTCGTTATAACGAATAGGTGGTTCGTTATGACGAATTAAGGCTTCGCTATCAAGTAAATGAGAACGAATTAGGTCTAACGAATCATGAATAAATGCATAACGAGTTATAGTCTGATTCGTTATAAATAACAAGTGAAAATCTGATTCGTTATAAATTATGATTCATTATCCTAATTCGTTTGATCTGTGTAACGAATTGGACATGAATTAGTTTCAATTCGTTACACAATAACGAATGGCCCTTAAGCTTAATGTTTGACTAATCATGTCAACGTCAAAATCACCAAGAACATCAAAAGTCAAAATTGCAATACTGGATTCAATTCAATCATAATAGACGATCTATATCCAAACAAATGATCACTGAGATCTCGAAAACACATCGCGAGTGTAATGGTATTGATCTTTTATACCAAATCGAGGTACAATTAGGCTAAATTAAAGGTTTATTAAAAACTTAAAAACCCGATAACATAATCAAACAATTAACCCTTCAAATATTTATCAAACTTGACGAATACCATCACGTTATAATCATCTTTACCTTATGAATTAGAATATATGATAAAAAACGATATAACGATGATCGAAATTTTTGGAAAAATCGGCCAGAATAATAGTATGATGGTGAAGAAGAAAGTGAATAGTGGAAATGAAGGGGTTCACGAATCCCTATATAACGAATCAGGTAATTCGTTTGAATTATGAAATAACGAATCAGGTAATTCGTTATCTTAAATGCACACGTGGCATAACAAATTAAAATTAATTCGTTTAAAATTTAGGATAAATCATTAACGAATTAGCTGTAATTCGTGTTTAATTCGTCAAGTTATGTTTAACGAATTAGAAGTCATTCGCTATAGAGTGGCGGAAGCGAAATACGTTAACGAATTAGAATTCAATTCCTTATGAATGACTTTAATTCGTTATGCATGACTAACGAATTACCTTTATGTAATTTTAAATTAAATAATTAAATAAAATAGTTAAAAGAATCAATAAATTAAATAAATAAAAGAATAAAGATTTAACGAATAACGAACGAATTCACGTTGCTACACCGTCGCAACTCGGCCGGTTTATGCCTAGTTTATTTTATATAACTACTAGATTTAGAACCCGTGTTATGCACGGGACTACTCAGATACAAAAACATAAATTAATTTAAACAACAATTACAAAATCTATGTAATAAATTGATTACATTTATACTTTCACCTATACTATGTATGCGACATTCCCCATTTTCGGGTCAATTTGTATTTTTTTTATTATTAAAACCGACCCTTTTTGTATCCTGAACCTTTTAGTAATATAAAAATCATGGATTTTATGTTACACATTTTTTTATGGTTGTCGAATCTCAAAAATGTCTTTTACAACCCTTAAAATGCCCTAAAAAGCTCAAAACGAACTTCAGGGACTAAAATTAACAAAGTTGAAAATCAGATTTTTCCCTCCACGACCTTAGCGCCGCGCTAAGGTCAAGGGCAGAGACCTTAGCGCCGTGCTAAGGGGGCCTGCAGTCACAAGTTTGTTTTTTGTTGTTTTGTTGCATTGTTTAACTTGTTTAACCAATTAAAATACATGCAAGCTTGGAAATAAAACATAGAAATAAACCTTGACCATTACCCTATATAAACAAGCTTATCTTCTTCATTTCAACCTTGTTCTTTCACTTCTTTTCTCTCCCAAACAAAGAACACAACTTCATATCTTCAAGGTTTCTTAATAATCAAACAAGAACCATTCTTTAATTTTGTTTTGTTACTTAGTAATTGAAGCTTGTGGCACAACATACATATAATAAGCACCCCTTGTTTACCTTCGGCTTTCACCTTATCCGTCCATGGTCGGTTGAGGTGATACGCTACAAGGCAAGGCTACATGGAGGACTCGTTATAGTCCTTGATTATACTATATTTTCTTTAATGCTTACTAGTCTTGTTTAAAGTATAAGTAGTTTAGTTTCTAATTCATATCAAATTAGTTCCATGGTATTTGGTATGAAGTCACTAGCCTCAGTTTTATCCCAAGTTGAGAACCGAACCAAAACCAAACTCTTGTTTACAAGTTTTGTTTAAAATAGTTAAATAAACATGTTTATGTAAGATTTGAATATTATAACTTCTAAAATCGTTTTTATAGTTCTATGGTATTTGGGTATGTGGCAACCATCCTCGGTATCATTTCGAGTCAAGGACCGAACCAAACCGAACTAAACCGAATTCACTCACTTAAGACACACAATTGTGTTTTGGGCCACCGAAATCATCTTTTCTTCTAGAATGTATTTAAAACTAATTTTAAATCATTTTCTTAGCATACTTAGTGTGTCAAAATCCTACTTGATCATATAACAAGTTTGGACTGGTGAAACCAGTTACTCGCTTAACAGACGTTAAGGTTCTTCACAACAGAACTATATACTTGGTTAAGTCTTTTGATTTTTGAGTTATCTCATAACATTTATCACTTTGGAAAGTTGACTTTGAGTTTGGTTAATTATCAAGAATCGAATCGATAAATCCGAACACTTGATTAAAACCTCGTTTTGGTATTTATATAACAAAGGGTCTTGCAATAGTGCATTATAACTCACATAATCACTTGACATAGGTTGAGTAATATTTATGAATGGAATACCAAGACCCAGTTTCGGGTAAACTTATTTTTCAAGAAACATGTCTTTAATTTCTCAAATATTTACATTTTAAACCATAAACTTCATTTATTTACTTTACTTGTCATATATTTTACTTTAAACCCTTTCAAGATTACCTACTAACTTAAGACCCGTTTAATCTAGGTCTTGCTCGTTAAACCGATCTCTGATTATTCCCGAATCAATCTTTCAAGTTACTTAGTTAACGTGAGTTCATTTCATCCCCCGTTTTCTCTTTTATACTTTGGGGGTAACATGTATACTTATTCAAAACAAGAATGATTTAATATACTCGATCCTAAAACCACAAAGTATAGGGTGTATGATACTTAGAATACTTTCTCTATTGTGTGTTATATGTTTCATATGCTTTACGTGCACGAGTGTTTTTTTTATGTTGTTATTGAGCCTCAATAAGTATGATCATGCGCTCCCTTAACTACTTTAGCCTTGTGCTAGTAGAATAGTGTAAGGCCCCGTTACCGGTAACCCTACTTTCATGTTGGATTTACTCATAAACACAGTTCTAAATATCAGAGTTAATTAAAACATTTACGCGGAATATAAAACTTTCATAAAACTTTACATAATTCATAACTTGTCTCAAAACATCCTTTGTCTTTCAACATTAAAGCATTAAATTAAAACATCATAAGTCTTCAGATGCCAGATTCTTGTTCAGTGCCATGTGTCTCCTCAAGCGAGCTGCCTCATCCTACTCACCTGCGTGCATACTAAAAGTCAGCTACGCTGAGTGAGTTCTAGTTAATCACATAATCATACAATACATTCTTACGCTTCATACTTAATCTCTTAACTTTCTTTCATATACACCTAAGTGCTTTTACTTTCATTTTTACTTTCTTACTTTCTTTACATTCATAATCATACGTTCATTTTTACCTTCATGCTTTCTTACATACATAATCATACTTTTCAAAGAGCCTTCCGCCCTATAACCTCACAGATATTATAAGGGTCTGGTCCCTAGTTTTCGAATATTAGAAGGGTTCGATTCCCTAACATCACAGATATTATAAGGGTCTGGTCCCTATCATCACAGATATTATAAGGGTCTGGTCCCTAGTTTTCGAATATTAGAAAGGTTCGATTCCCTAACATCACAGATATTATAAGGATCTGGTCCCTATCATCACAGATATTATAAGGGTCTGGTCCCTAGTTTTCGAATATTGGAAGGGTTCGATTCCCTAACATCACAGATATTATAAGGGTCTGGTCCCTATCATCACAGATATTATAAGGGTCTGGTCCCTAGTTTTCGAATATTAGAAGGGTTCGATTCCCTCTTCGTTACCATACAACCATACATCATACCTCGAGTATTAGTAGGGCTCGGTACCCTTTTCGTAACCATACATTATCATTTATTTCTTCTATTATCTCTATCATGTTCATACACATAAACATACATAACATACTTACCTTATACATAGCGTTACAACCTGACAGTACGTGCAATATCCAAAGATCGTTCACGTACTATCAAGCAATCATTCATACATTTCACATTATCCACATAAGGCATACACTTATCTCTTAGGATAAGTGTATTAACAAACATATTGAGTATGCACACAGCCCCGAAAACGTAACACATAAATGGGGCAAGAAACTCACCTGAACACGGTTACGTTCTCCGTTGATCGTAATTCCCTTCTTCAGTTGTGCACGGCTGACTGTATAACAAGTATACATATCAATTTAACTATCACTACTTATAACATCTTTCTAGTCTTAATTACTACCCACAACGAACGGGGGTCCGGGGGCAGCGCCCCTGGCAGCGGGGTCTAGGGGCGGCAGCCCCTAGCAGGGTCCAAGGGGCAGAGCCCCTGGCTGGGGTCGAGCCCCATGGAAAAATTTTATTTCCATTAACTGTCTTAACACATTTTTCATTAGATTTTTAATTTATTTTCTAATCGAACTTGACTTTAGGCGAAGTAAACCTTAGGCGAACTTAGCTTTAGGCGAAGTTACCAGCTAGGCGAACTTAGCTTTACAGCGAAGTTGCCATCAGGCGAACTTGGCTTCAGGCGAAGTTATCATCAGGCGAACTTGGCCTCAGGCGAAGTTACCAGTTAGGCGAACTTAACTTTACAGCGAAGTTGCCATCAGGCGAACTTAGCTTGCAGGCGAAGTTCATCAGGCGAACTTAGCTTGCAGGCGAAGTTCGTCGCTTTGAAGGCGAAGTTGCCCAGATGAAGGCGAAGTTGCCCAGGAAGCCGCTGTTTTAGTTTCTGATCGGCATTTCGAGCGATTTTAACACCCTTGCTATGGTTCAATATCACCCACTACGCTACCCGACCATTTTTGGTCGTTTATACACTAAAAAGCTTGGATCTTTAAACTTCAAAGATCAAGAATCATACCTTTTTGGGCTTGTTTGGATCTCGTTTACTTGCTTATCACCACTAATCGCTCTCTCTCTCACTCGGGTCTGCCGGATCTGCCCGGATCTGCCTTCGGTCCGGCGGCGAAGTTAGTGTGGTATGTGTGTGTTTTTGGAGTGTTAGGGAGTTTGGTGAAAAATGAAGATATTTTGGGATTTTGGGGGTATTTATATCCCTGAAATCCCATTCTCATTTAACCCCTCTCAATTAATCCAAGTCCAAGACCCGCTCCTTACCCGATATTAATTAATTACGCGAAATCACTAAACATAACTTCCTTTATTCATCATTAAAATTTTAGGATGTTACAAATAGGGCCTCATTATCCAAGTATGTTAGTTGTTACCGATTAGAAAGGATCCTCATTTACATATTTTTTATATACCACGATTGATGTTTTATTTATACTCTCATATACGTTTGTGGATTTCACTCATATTATATATATACTCAAAACTATAAAATTTCTCACCAACATACGTGTTGACAAATATTATTTTATGCATTGTTACAGGTTTGATTATTACTTGACTTGGAGTTTGAAGACGCCATTCTATTTGATACCGCTAGGTTATTAGAAGAATTAACAATATTTATTTCTTGTATTTGGTGTTTATTTGTATGAACGAGATGTGCTATATTTGTTATTGAATGAAATTAATGAGTTGATTAAATATTGTCACTTTAATAGTGTCTTTTGTTCATGGGCAATCCGTTGCACCCCGACATTGTTAGTGCACGGTTTTGCGTCTTGAGTCTTTATATTTACTGTTAACGTATTTTTCGTTTTGTTTAATGTAATAAACAATTAAATATCTAGTTAGTTCGTTAACGTAACATCTGGTTCGCTAAGGTTGTTTAGCGAACTAAGATTTAAGTTAAGTCTCCCCTGGTTCGTTAAGGATGTTTAACGAATCAGGGGGTGATTCGTTAAGTTATTTACTTTGTAATGTATGTAACGAAGCGGACTCTAGTTCGTTAGGGGATGTTAACGAACTAGGTCCGTCGTCTATATATAGGTGAACACTGTTCACATCTAATTTAAGTTTTGAGAATTAATTAACGATACGCTTTCCGATCTCTCTCTCAATCTTCAAACATTTAATATTAACTTTATACATACAATACTGATAATATATACACATATAACATATAATCAAACGTAATTATGAGCTAGATCCGTGTTAAGGATTAATCGAATACACACAGATCTGAGATCTGTTATTATTTAAAGATTGATTCCAGGGTCCCAACAAGTGGTATCAGAGCTTTCGGGGCTCAATTACACTTGATTTGATTGTTAGTTTGGGTTATTAGACTGTTAATTGGTATTACAAATTGTTCATGTTCTGTTTGATTGAATTTGGATCAATTTGAGGATAATTGGTTGAATTATGGAGTGTTTGGATTGGATTTGAGGTTGTTTAAGGTATTGGTAAGTTCGGATAATAGGAATTGGATATTGAGTTGATTTTGGATAGTTTTGGTTTGAATCGGAATTGGACGAAAAACAGAGAATGGTTTTTGGTCAATTAGTTATGGTTGATTGTGAATTGAGTTACGAATTTAGTTGATTTGGATTCACGATTGGTGTGCGAGTAATTTGGTAGTTTATTTGTGTGTTTTGGTTAAGAATTGAGATAGTATTACAAGTCTAAGTTTCTGGGTGTGGTGTTCATCATTTCCAGAAATCTGGAAATCTTCGTTGAAGATTTGAAGATTTGAATACGTAGTTGATTCGCTACCATATTCATATTGATTCATTAATATGTTTCACCCATTCGCTAGGAACTTTAGTTGATTCGTGTAATCAGTTCGTTAACCAATCTGATTCGTGTTACACGTGTTCACCTTGGAATTTGTGTCATAACAACCTTTGCCACGTGGCATTTGGTGTCAGAGTTTGTTACTAACCATTGTAACAACCTGATTCGCTATTGGTTGATTCGTTATCAATTGTAGCTGGTTCGTTATCTATTTCGCTAAGTCTTTCTTAGCGATTCGTTACTGAAAATCTTCTAATTCGTTATGATTACACTTAGCAATTCACTAGCCAATTCGTTAGTCAATTCGTTAGTTTGACTTATTGTTGAATCTGATTCGTTGACTATCTGATTCGTTGGATTGACTCGTTAAGTTCAATCTTGATTCGCTACCTGATTAATCTTAGATTCGTTAAGATTTGATTCGTTAATTTGCTGTTCACAGTTCGCTACAACTGTTCACAGTTCATTACATTTAACCCTAAAATTGTTTCTATTTGTCAAAAATGGCTGGAATGTATGCACTAGCCTCACAGAATATGTTAATGCAACAAATGTTGCAACTTGATACAGAGATAGGGTCACACTCGAAATGTCCAAGATTGATGAAGTTTAGTGACTTTGCCAAATAGGAACCTAGGTTTCGTGCTCATCTAGGATCAGTTCATCCTGACTGATCATATTGTTTAGATGAAGTTTATACCGTTCCTATGATTGGGGATGAGACTATCGGCTTCACACCTAAAGCTATATCTCAATACTCCCAGGAAGAGAAGAAAGCATTAGAAATAGAGACAAAAGCCTATTCTACTCTAACCATGGCTTTACCTGAGAACATCTTTCATCAAGTGGGTAGTATAAAAATATGTGCATCTTTGTTTCAACATATCCGAATGAGAAGTATGGGAAAAACAGCTGAAAGTAAAAAGGTTATGCTTAAGTTTCAATTAAGAAACTTTAATTTCCTCAAGGGTGAGACGGTTGAAGAAATGACAACAAGATTTAATCATCTGATTGCAGAAATGGATAAAATGAAATTGGAGGTTTCTGAAGTTGATAAGATTGATACTATTAAGAGTGCACTACCAAGTTCGTACTCCACTTTTCTAATGGTATTAAAAGAAAACGGTTATTTCAATGAAGACTTGACTGCAAGTGAGTTCTTACAAAAGATTGAAGCTCGTGAATATGATCTCAAGTGTCAAAAATCATCCAAGGAAAGTCAAGATCCTGCTTTCTATGGTGATAGCATGCCTCTAAGTTCAACAATTTCACCGATTACTGCATTTCTTACCCAGAATGCAAGAGAAAATGAAACAACAATTTATAGTGATCCTAGAGCATGTTTTTATATTGCTGGTAATTCTGGATCACCAAATGTTTCTACTGGTTCAGGAAGTTCATCCACTACAAATCAATACCCATCACCTCCAAATGTCAACATGAAAGAAGCTGAACAAAATTTTGCCTTTTTATCAGTTGTCATGTCTTCTTACAAAAATCTGGTGGGTAGCAAGATTGCCACTAGTGATCTGACTGATGAAGACTATGATCAGATTGATCCAGATGACTTAGAAATCATGGATTTAAAGTGGAACATGGCAATGATTGTTCGTAAGGTGAAGAGATTTATGCAAAGAACCGGAAAAGATCTTCCTGCCCTGATCAAGAAATTAGGATTTGACAAGTTAAAAGTGAAATGTTATAATTGTCAAGAATTCGGACTTTTTGCAAAAGAATGTGACAAACCGAAAAAGGAGTATACTGGTCCTCGTGGTCAAAATCAAAATTCTTCAACGCCACGAAGTAATGTTGCTGAGAAGAAACCATCAAGTTCTGGGTCACAAGCAATGTTAGCTAATGGAGATGATTGGTCACAACGACTACTGTGTATCGATACTCAAGCTAATTTGGCTTTGTTTGGTTTGACTCAAGATCTTCAAGATGCTAGTGGAAGTGAGGTGTCTTCTGATAATGAATCTGGATCAGATTCTGATGACTCCTGTGACAAGCCTACAACTATCTTTGCATGCATGGCTAAAATCAATGAGGTTAGTCATTCTATTTCTGCTACATCATCAGTTAAAGTAAATTGTGCTGAATGTGAAACTAGCAAACCTAAGTTAGAATCGTTAAAGAATCACAATGACAATTTAGTGAGAGAAATTGCTTCACTAAAAGATACTTATCGACAATCTCTTGAATCTCAAATGAGATCTCGTGAAAAGATTGAAGCATTGTCGACAAGTAACCATGATCTTAAAGCTGAGTTATCTGTGAAAATGACAATCAATGACCAAAAGTTTCACGAAATCTTGAAACATCGTTCAAAGATAACCAAGCTTGAAAATGAGGTTCTTGAGTTAAAGAAAAAATTGGGTAAATTTTGAAACTCTTCTTTCTTATTGAACGAAATCATTGAAGTATCTGGAAAACAAAAGGATTCAAAGAAAGGTATAGGTTTTGTTGAAATACCTCCACCGTTTCACAATGATTATAAAATTAATCATTTTGCTCCTACTGAGGAAGATGTAATTCTTAAAGAACTCGTGATTTTAGAAAAATCTAAACATAGTAAGTCTGAAACTGTTAAAACCCAATTTGCTCCTCAGAAACCTCATGTTCAAAGCAACAAAGTTTTTGTTGAAAATTTTGACAAAGTTATCATTAAGGATGTGTTTGAACCTGAAATTATACACAAGAACAAGAACATTCCAAGTTCTAATCACATACTTTGTGAACCTCATGAATTATGGTGAAACATTCCAAGTTCTGGGTCACAAGCTGTGTATGGTTCGCACAAAACTAAGGTGAAACAAGATGCTCATGTTAGTGTCAAACCAGTGAAGGCTAAGAAATCAGAAAAACCCAAAATTTCTGATAAGGATTTGTTGCGTTTCATAAATCCCAATGCATCTAAGCCGTTATCTGCTCGTGTGTTTAAGTTAAAGGGGATGTACACGATGTTCACTGAGAAAGACATTCCAATAAGTATCATTAAACCTGAACTAATTGAGAGTGTGTTTCACAATGAAACTTCCAAGGTACGTGAACTTGAACGTCAATATGCTCAAGCGAAAACATTAGTCTCATCTGATCCATTGAATAAAGCAAAGCAAGTTTTAAAACAATCTAAGAAAATTCAATTTGTGAAGTAAGCTGGAACAGATACGTTGAAAAGTTTTTCAAATTGTTCTAATTTAGATTTTTACTTGAAAAATAAATCTGAATTATCTGATGATTTTGCTAAGAGCATGACCAAAAATGTGAGTCATCATTCATCATCTGTGTCACATATTCCGACTAATTCTCAACGTCATCATGTTGACATGGGAAGCTGTTTCCTTTGCGGTCAACAAGGTCATGTAGTAAGAAATTGTGGCAAGAACTATCAAAATCTTCATCCTTTTATCAAAGACCATTCCAAACCGGTTCCTTTGGCAAAGGAGATTCTGAAACGACCTGTGTCATATGCTGATGATACTCATATTATGTTCTCTAATGTACATCCTCGAAAAGTTGTTCAAGTGAATGAAAACTCATGGTTCCGTTAAACCAAAGTTTATTCCAATTGAACCGCTATGCAAAAATGTTAATTCAAATATAGTTCAAGCTGCGTATCTACGACGAAAGTCTAAGAAACCTGTAACTTATTCTCAAGTTGCTGAACAACAATTGAATGCAAATAAGGTTAATTTTTCTCAAGAAAACCAAAAAGTGCCCAAGACTGAGGCCTGGGCTGCGTTTTTGAACTAATCACTTTCATTTGTGTGTAGGGTACATCCAAGACCACATCTGGTGAAAACTGGATCATGGATAGTGGATGTTCTGGTCATATTACTGGAAATCTCTATCTCTTAACAAATGTGAGAAATATTCAAGGGGGTTATGTGGCGTTTGCTGGGAATTCTGGGGGTATGATTACACAGGAAAGTGATGTTTCGAATGGGAAGATAACTTTTGAGAAAGTTAAGTATTGTGATATAGTGGACCATAATTTATTGAGTGTGTCGCAAATCTGTGATAAGCAATATACTACATTATTTACAGATAAAGAGTGTCGGATTTTGAAACCGGGTTATGTGATTCCCAAGGACATGGTTGTCATGCGATCACCCCGATCAAATGATATTTATGTTTTGAATTTGAATTCTAAAGTATCTACATCGATCGAAACATGTTTTGTCTCGAAAGCAACCGAGAAAGATTCAGTTCTTTGGCATCGAAGAATGGGTCATATACATGTTCGAAAGATGAACTACCTGATGGCTAATAATCTGTTCGAGGGTGTGTCGTTAAAGAATTTTAAGTTATCAGATCACTCTGTTGCTTGTAAGAAGGGCAAACAGAAGAAGAAATCGCACCCATCTAAATTATCAAATTCCATTGATACTCCGCTTGAACGACTTCATATGGATGTATTCGGTCCAGTGAACCGTGCGAGTATTTCTGGAGATTGGTATTGTCTAGTAGTTACAGACGATTATTCACGATATTCATGGGTCTTGTTTATGAGTTCAAAAGATCAAACACCGGGTCTTGTTCAAAATCTAATCACTAAGATCGAATCACTATACAAATAAAAGGTGAGGAGAATTCGAAGTGACAATGGTACTGAATTTAAAAATACTGTATTACATTTCTTTTGTATCCAAAAAGGAATTCATCAAGAATACAGTGCCCCATATGTACCACAACAGAACGGTGTAGCTGAAAGAAAGAATAGAATATTGATTGAAGCTGCTAGAACGATGCTTGCTGATTCAAAGCTTCTTGTCCAGTTTTGAAATGAGGCGGTGAATACTGCTTGTTATACACTCAATAGAGTTCTAACTGTTAAAAGACTCAAAAAGACCAGTTATGAATTATTGAATAATCGTAAACCTAACTTAAAGTACTTGGAACCATTTGGGTGTCCTTGTACTATGCTGAAAAAGGATGTGGGAAAGTTTGATGAAAAAGCCATTGAGGTTATTTCTTGGGGTATGCGTCACCTAAGAAAAGAGTGTTTAACTTAACGTCCGGTTGTGTTGAAGAATGGTACCATGTGGACTGTCAAAAGTACACTACTCCTTCTCTAGGAAAAGGTCCCGATTGGATGTTTGACTATGATGGCTTATTTAACTCTTTTACTCCAACAACTGATCATCCAGATGAAGATTTAGTTCGTGCTTATTTTGAAGAACATTTGGAAATTCCAAGATTTGCAAGTTCAAATGATGTTGAAGCTCCAATTGTTGCTCCAACTGAAGAACCTAATAATGAGTCTCTTGTTCATTATGATAATGCTTCTACTTCATCTGATGATAATGCAGTTGTGGATAAAGTTATTAAACTTGATAGTGATGTTTCATCTCCTGAATTGGGTGAACATTACACTATTTATTTGAAAATGTTACTGTTTCTGAGAATCCTACTCTCAGGATTCACAATTACCATCCACAAGAAAACAATATTGGAGAACTTGATGTGGGAGTTCAAACACGACATCAAGTTGCTTCTTCAAGTGAAAATAATGTCCTATGTGCTTATGCTGACTTACACTCGTCTGGAATTGTAAATCTTGCAAAATTCACTTGTTTTCTATCTCAAGTTGAGCCAACGACTCCTCGTGTGGCACTTCAAGATCCTTCTTGGGTTGAAGCTATGCAAGAAGAATTACAGCAATTTGCACGTTTAGGTGTTTGGGATCTTATCGACAAACCTGCTAGAGTCAAGAAAGCGACTCCGAACAAGTGGGTATACAAGTGTAAGAAAGACGACAGTGGGGTAATTGTGAGAAACAAAGCACGATTAGTTGTGCAAGGTTTTCATCAGCAAGAGGGTATTGATTACACTGAAGTATATGCTCCAGTTGCAAGATTAGAGTCGATTCGAATCTTTCTGGCATATGCTGCTCACAAGAATATTAAAGTTTATCAAATGGATGTCAAGGGTGCTTTTCTCAATGGTGAACTTCATGAGGAAGTGTTTGTTTTATAGCCTCCAGGTTTTGAAGATCCTGATTATCCTGACCGTGTTTACCGATTAAACAAGGCATTATATGGTCTACATCAAGCCCCGAGAGCTTGGTATGGCACGCTCGCCGACCATCTGACGGATAATGGTTTCAAACGTGGAACTGTCGACTGCACTTTGTTTTATAAAAATATTGGTGATGATCTTCTACTCATTCAGATTTATGTTGATGACATAATCTTTGGGTCTACAAATGACACATTGTGTAAAGAGTTCGAGAAGTCAATGCAAACCAAGTTCGAGATGAGTTCGATGGGAGAGATGAATTTCTTTTTAGGGTTGCAGGTTCATCAGTCTGAGAAAGGAATCTTCATTCATCAGACAAAATATGTGAACGACGTCTTGAGCCGATTCAAGATTACTGCCGGAAAAATCCCTTCTACTCCTCTTCCCGTGGGTCACAATTTATCACCGGATGAATTGGAAGATACCGTTGATCCGACCCTCTATCGTGCTATGATTGGTTCTTTAATGTATTTAACTGCTTCTCGACCCAACATAATGTTTGCTGTATGTTTATGTGCTAGGTACTAAGCTAGTCCCCGAGTGACTCACCTGGTAGCGGTCAAGCGTATTCTATAATATCTAAGGGGAAATCCTGACATCGGTTTATGGTACCCCAAAGATGATACTTTCGATCTTACCGCTTATTCAGACTCAGACTATGGAGGATACAAGATCAATTTCAAGTCTACAACAGCGGGATGTCATTTCTTAGGAAGCCGGCTTGTTTCCTAGCAGTGTAAGAAGCAGACAACGGTCTCCACTTCAACAGCCGAAGCTGAGTATGTTGCAGCCTCGAGTTGCTGTTCCCAGGTTTTGTGGATACAACAACATCTTACTACTCCTATATTGATTGATAATTCTGCTGCTATTAGTATCACCAAAAATCCCGTACAACATTCTAAAACGAAACATATCGAAATTCGATATCATTTTATACGGGATTGTTATGAAAAGAAATTAATTGATCTTGAGAAAGTACATACTGATTTTCAAAAAGCCGAACTATTTACCAAAGCCTTTGATAAAACACGTTTTAACTTTCTGTTTGCTTTAAATGGATTGAAGACCCTTGCTGAGATCCTAAAATTAGGATGATTATCTTTTATTTTATTCTGTTCTAGTTTCAATTTTATTTTTTTTAGGTTTTAGGGGGGTGAATCTTATAAAATACAAAAATATTCTGCCTTTTAGTTTGTATAGATAAAACCCAAAAACATTAGAAAATTTTGAAAAATC
Source organism: Bidens hawaiensis (assembly GCF_021521415.1). NCBI lineage: Eukaryota > Viridiplantae > Streptophyta > Magnoliopsida > Asterales > Asteraceae > Bidens > Bidens hawaiensis. Next base: position 6,149,487 of record NW_027491024.1, read on the forward strand.
AAAAATATTGTGTTCTTTCTTGTTTTATTTTAAATTTTTGAAAAACCAAAAACATTTTAAAATTAGAAAATATCAAAAAGATTGTGATTTCTGCTTGTACAGAAAATTTTGAAAAAATCAAAAAGAATGTGAATTTCTCGTTTTGTAAAGAAAAATCCGAAAAGACAAAAATATTGTGTTTTTAAGTTTGTAAAGAGAAAAACCAAAAAGATTTTCGCTTATGTCGCTGAAAATTATATCATTTGCTTCTATTTTGAAGGACATATACTTGTATATGTTTGATCCTGATAATTTCTTGTAAATATTCGGGTTAGCCATTCACCTGACAAATGGAAAGTACTTGGGGCGTTCATTAAGTTTTCTATTTTATTTTAGCTGAGAATTATGTCAGTTATTTAAGTTTATGAAGCATTCTTGCATGTATTGGTCCTGTTATCTACTTGTAGATGGAGAGGATAGCCATTAATTTATGAACTTAAAGTAACTGGGCGATTAAATTCTTTTTATTTTATGCTCCTCAAAATTTTGAGTTTTTGAAGCAAAAAGAGAAAATGATAGTACATTGATTATTTGACCGCAAATCCATAAAGAAATAAGCTTAAAATACTTAGTGTTTAATCATTGGTGCATTGATAGGTCATAAACAAGATGTTAGTGTAAAGTAAGTGATATAAACCTAAAGAAAAGTCAAATTGAAAGCGGTGTTAGTCTCTAGCAAAAGTCTTGGTGAGGATGGCAGAAATGTAATAACCGATCATACTCAAGCCTTATAGCTGTTGATCTCCCAACTAATAAAGCAAATAACAAGCGTTAGGATTCTGAATACTATGAGTCTTTATGCGGCTTAATCATCTGGGTATTCATATGCATGAATATTTCACTCGCTTTTAGAGCAAAGCCAAAGTCATTAAACTTGATCACTGCTGTACTTCGTACAATCCAAATTACTGACTTGATCAAAACCCGCTGTTAGTCATACAATTGTTCCTCCCTTGTGTGCGTCTCAATACCAACAAGAAACGGACCCCAGGGGATACAATGTATGTAAGCCGACAGATGGACTCGTGCATACTCACTCACGGTAAAGGAAACTTGATGCATTGCTCACAATTGGTATTCAAAAATTTTGATCAACACTATAATGGTTTAAGTCAAGTTGGGGTGATTCGGCAAAAATCAAATTAAGCTTGAACCGAGATTAGGGGCTGATAGCTTCTGATATTCTGTGCGCTAATTGAACCTTAAATCATATCACAAAAATGCTCGAAGGTTTGTTATAAGATTTAAGTGGACAACAATATCAATGACTGACGCCAGTCATAATATCGCTGAAATATAAAACTGTGACGGAAGGGCATTTAGGTCAATATGATTCTCGGCTCAAACTCAAACAAAAACACAAAAATATGTACTGCTTTTGAAAAACATAGAAAAACACAAAAAGATTGTCTATTTTCGAGTTCGGATTCGTTTTAAGATAAATACATTCTTTAATTCTTTAATTTTTTCATAAAAATACCAAAAATATTTTATCTTTTCACTTTACATATTATTTAATATTTTTAAGTTATGTTTCGAAAACGTGAAACGTTTTTAAAGTATTTGATTATCGGGATAAAGGTCCTCGGTAATTCTTTTAATTTAAATCATTTATTTATTAATTGAATAATATTTAATAAATTCTTTATTTTAATAAGGGTCAATTCGTAAAGTTTGGATAACGAATTAGAATTGTATTTTTAACGAACCACTTTCTATTTCGTTCCTCTAATTCGCTTCCGCACTCTGTAACGAAATGCAGCTAATTCGTTATGCATACCTAACGAATCAAGACATGATTTGAAGTTAATTCGTTATGCTACGTATTAAAATAAGGGTAACGAATCGGCTGATTCGTTAATTAAATCACTAACGAATCTGTTCGGTTCGTACATAGGGATGTGTGTAAGGACTGTGTATAAAGGACAGCTGTTACACGATTCGTCCTTCACTGTTCTTTCATCATCCTTATACCTAAAGCAAACCCTTTTCAAATTTTTCTCTGAATTTTCGACCTTCGAATTTCAAACTTTCGAGTATTCCATTGTGTTGCTAAGGTATAGATTATCACATCTTTGTGCTTTACGTCAAAAATGACACTGTCTTGATAGTCTAAGTATGTGATTTTGTTCTAAGGGTTTTACGGCTTGATAAACCCTGGTTAATCATTGTCATACTGTGTTAATGTAGTTTATTTTGGTTTTATGATGGTCGGAATGTGATTCCGAGACCTTGGATAGACTTCAATCAAAGGTTGATTATTGTTTGCCGGGTTAATTGAATGCGTATGTGTTCGGGGTTTTTGTAACGATTCCGGCAAATTCAGGTATACCCTAGCCGGTATATACTATTTACGTGTTATTTAATACTGAATATTTGAATTATAATGTGTATATACGAGTATGTATGATTCACGGTACGAATTATACTCGATTATACAGTTAATCGTATTGGAAGTACGATTAACCGATTGACGGTTATTGAAACCCGAATGAATCGGAGATTACATTATAGACGAAATATATAATGTTTAGTGATGTTTACGAAGTATTAAAGCTTCGGGATAAGTGAATTAAAGCACAGAAAAGAGTTTTCGATTTAATGGTACGTCGGTACGTTAAACGAAACCTTTAATACCAAACCAAGCAAGAGGCGATCGATCCAGCCGAAAAAGATGCACAATTATTGACAATATGATGTGTTAAGTCAATAAATGTCATGGTTTAAGTTTTTAAAGTTTTTAAATCGGTTTTATATAAATTTCATTTTTAAGCCGAAAAACGACCGTTTTAGCCTCGTTTTAAGCCGAATTAAACGTTTAACCGAAAAACGAACTGAACCAGATTATCCACAACATTATCCGGATTATGCAATCCGAATGTGTGGCCAAGATTTGAGATGTGGGCCCCACCCCACACCATTACATGGACCGATCGGTCCATTTCACACACATTAACATTTCATTTTCTTTTTTTACATACAATCCAACTCCAAAACCTTTCCCTCTCTTCAAATCTCATCCAAATCCTTGATTTTTAACAAGAATCACAAGGTAAAAACATGGTTATAATGGTTAATTCATAGTTTTGATTCCATGATCTTGAGTTGTTTGCAAGAGAATGAAGTTTCAAGTGAAAAATGGGTGAAAACCCGAGATGAAACCGATTCTTGCATGATCAAGTGATGTATACAAGTTATACAAGGGATCTTGGTCCAAGAAAGGAGTTAAAGGAGCCAAAAACGAATTTTTACGGTTAAAATCTTTGTTTCTTTATCATAACCGAAACCATGAAAGAAATGGCTTGATTGTGGGTGTAACTTGCTTGGTGTGGTGTTGTTGTGCTTGTAGGTGTTGTATCTAGTTGCTAGCAAAGGCTAGAAAGCAAGATCTTTGCGATCTAAAGCTAGAAACACAAGGTAGTTCGGTTTTTTCGTATGATTTATATGATTTGGACAGATTGTGATAGACTTAGAGTTGGGTCATGAAATTTCACAAAGATGATCTACACATGAAAATATGAGATCTGTGAAAATTTGGTAATTTTTGGATAAAGGATGAATATTTGGTGAATTTAATGCTCGGTTTTGGCTAAAAATGGTGAAAAATAGCTAAACATCATGAAAAATTCTGTAAAATTCCAGATAATCTTTTCATAATATGTAAAAGTCACACACAAAATTTCAGGTCCATTGGAGAAGTCTAAGTAGGCTTTTCGGTAAAACGAGTTCTAGGGTTTTCTAGCTCGGTTTTGGTGAAAATGGCATGAAAAATGAGATTTTGGTTCTGGAAAAATTACAGGGAACCATGTGTATGGCAGGGGTCATCCCAGAAAAATTTGGGATTTTTCTAAGGTCGTTTGGTATTTTCGACATATTTGGTGTTTAAATGACGTTTAAAAATAGATAAATAAATGTTAAATATAAAAATTAATTCTGGAAATATTTTTATAAAATTCCTTACTGTCAAAAAGTGATTTGTGCAAAATTTCAAGATCCGAGACTAAACAGATAATTATTTGTGCTAAAAAGAACATAAAAACAAACTTTTAAAGCTTAAAACGCGTAAACCGGCAAAGTTCGCCTAAGCGAGCTGACTGGTGTATAAAAACCCTAAAAATGGGCTATTTTCATGAAACTAAGTAATCAAGTAAAAATAAATCATCCGAAAATAATTCGGATGATTTGGGTAATTTTACCCGATTTAGCAGTTTCCGGTGTATTAACGACGGAAACGGGTCCCGCGGCCAAACGGGGCGTCTAAACCGAGCTCTAAATTCACGGCTTTAACTAAAATATTAGTCAAACACTATTTTCGGGTCGTGTGTGACAAAACTCATTTTTGAAACATAAAAACAGATAACAGTGCTAGGCACGCAAAACTAGGAAAACAAAATAATAATAATTTTGACGGTCAAACTCTAACGATATCACAGTCTAAGTCCTGAGAAGTGTTTCGGGGTTAACATTGTCCCCGGATCGTGTACGGTACTGGGTTAACAGTGTCCCCAGACGTACCGGTTAACACGAATTCAAGTTATATTAATAGAAATTGTGTAGTAACGACTTAGGGATCGTATTACAGATCCGGACCGGTAGCCGTGCACAGTGTTACATATTTGCTCACGAAAAGGTGAGTTTCACGAGCCCCTTTTTACTGAACTGTTTTAAATATTTTCCCGGGGCGGAAAGCATGTTTCTATCAAAATGTTTAAGTACATGCTGATCGCATGGAAATGAATGTATTTATATAATGTTTATTGTACGGGAATCGTACGGTAATGTATTAAGATGGTAATTGTCTGAGTTGCTAACAGTGTAAGGCCCGAAACAGTGTTCTGGGTTAACAGTGTCCCCAGAGGGTATTAAATGTGTTTCTGGGTTAACAGTGTCCCCAGAGGTTATTAAATGTGTTTCTGGGTTAACAGTGTCCCTAGAGGTTATTAAATGTGTTTCTGGGTTAACAGTGTCCCCAGAGGTTATTGGATGTGTCTTTGGGTTAACAGAGGTTTCACTTGTGGGCTCAGCATAATTTCATCGCTAATATATGATTATTATAATGATTTGTCATCGTTTACTTAAATTAGTGAAACTCACCAACTATTCGTAGTTGACCCGTTTTCTTTACATGCTTTCTAGGTACACCCAAATTGGAATGAGTGATACGTGCTTGATGATATGTGCTATTTAGTGGAAGATTAAGGATCTATATTTTGTATTAAATATGTTAATGTACTATCGGTAAAACTTATGTGATAACGCCTAGACGGTAACGAAACTCGGAACAATGTAATACGTTTAAATTAATGTAGTGGTGTTTTCTTTATAAGCAATGCTGTTGATATCAGACGTGTCTGTTGCATCCTGTTTACGTTTCCGCTGCGGTTACGGGGTGTTACAGTTTTAGACTCTGTTTAACTCTCCGAGTACTCTTATTTATTTCACGGTTTTGAGCCTCAATCTCAACACCATGTGCTTCGTATTGTAGTTCCGCGTTGGCTAAACCTATGGATTCGATTACTCAACGATTAGTATGGGATAACTAAACCTGGATTTTTCGTGTTGACCGTCGGTGTTCTTATGTAATTTTGACTTTGACCAGAACAGTCAAAGATTAAGCTATTCTTGCCGTTCGTTAACTTTAGCGAATTGGAACTCTTTCGTGTTGAATTCGTTAAAGATTCAAACGAATTAGCTTAGCGAATAAGTTATCTAACTAATCAGATGTGGATTCGTCAAATCATAACGAACTAGACTCTAGTTCGTTCCTTTAAATAGTAATTCGCTAAGGCTATTTCGTTAACCTATTTACATGATAACGAATCACTTGATTCGTTACCGGTTGGTAACGAATCAGAGTGACAATCACACGAATGACATTCCCTTATTTAATTAAAATTAATTACCCTTTGAAATTAATAATTTATTCCAACCGTCTAAACGCTTAAATATATTGATTACACACGACATATAAAATTAAACACATCATCTAGAGATAAATAGACATATATATAAATGTTCACTGTATTATATCTTCGTATTACTTATATTTGCTTAATTTATTCAGTAAAATGGATGATCAATTGAATCAAGATCCACCCGCTGATCCTCAAGATTTAGGACAACCCCAAGATCAAGAACAACCTCAGGAACAACAAGAGGTCCAATTGCTATCTTATGACAAGAAGCACAATATATGTGCTTATGTTAATCTGGATGTTGCTGACGTAGCCACTTTTGGAGATATTCTTGCATTTCTACGACGATCAGTAATCCTTTATGCTATCACTGCCAGACCTACTGTGTATTTGAGTATTATTAGGCAGTTCTGGAATACTGCTGAGTTCGTTGACGCTGAAAATCACATTCGAGCTACAATCAATCAAACCCAAATTACAGTGGATGTGAATGTGGTTAGAAGGGTACTTCGTTTTGGAGATAATGATAATTACCCAAGTATGTTTGACAAAGAGTTAATCAAGGGTTTATTCCGACGTGTACGTTATGGTGGTAATATTGTGGCGTCTATGTTTAACAAAAATGGTTTATGCCCTCCTTACAAGTATCTCTTACATGTCTTAATTCATTGCATGGGCGGTCGCAAAGGGGGATTTCATGAATGTCGTATAAGTCTACAATCAGCTTTTGTGGCTCTTATTCTTAACAAACCATTCAACTTCTCGGAAATGGTGTTTGATCATTTGAAAGAGCAAGTTCAACAAACAACTCAGGCGAAGAAGCTTTTAATGTATCCTCGATTCATGAAATTGATAATTCAAGATTTGATACCCAACTTGGTTGTTGATCAAACTTCGTTGGATAATGTTCTTCCTTTGGAACTCATGACGGCTAACACTGTCCGTCGAATGAAGATTTACCGTAAGAAGAAACCACGAGACAAGCGCATGATTGGTCATATCATTAATCCAAAATATGTATGTCCTCCTAATGAACGCTGGATCCACGATGACTCGGATTCCGAGCGTGAAGGGGGAGAAGGTGGGAACGATGATGATGGTAATGATGATGGAGATGGTGGTAATGGTGGAGCTGGTGATGCTGCTCTTCAAGAGCAACAAGATGCAGTATATGCTGCGTTAGCTGCCACTATTGCAGCTCAACAAGAAAGAAAGAGAAAAGGGAAAGGAGTGGCAACTGAAGAGCCATCAAAGAAGAGACGTGTGTCAGCTGTGGCTGGAGTAATTATCGGTATGCCACCACCTCGTCAAACAACGTCTCAAAGCCCGGTAGTGCCGCCTACTACTAGCACTCCGATGCTCACATTAACGACGACGATGGTGTCTCATGAAAGGCTTGGTTTGATTCCACAGATGGTTTTATCTGCAATACCAAGGCCTCCTACTACATCTTCTACTGTTCCTCCAACACCATCCATGAGGCTTCCTCCTCCTCCTCCTCCTCCTCCTCCTCCTCGTGATGTCTCTTTTATGAGGATTACTCGGCCTCAAGGTCCAATCCAACCAATTCATCCATCCCTGTACAACTTGCCACCGAACCGTCAGACAGATATGTTGTTGAATCTTCTTCATCTATACGAAAATCAAATGTCTGCTGACCGTCAGAATCAAGAACATTTATTGGAGAATCAAAGACGAATGATGAGTTATATTCCATTTTGTCAAAAGGAGACTAAAGCGCTACGTGCGATTGTTGAGTCTCAGGGGGTGAAAATGAAGGAACAAGAGGATTTAATCCTGCAGTTGACTTGTAAAGAGGATGCCTTAAAGAAACTCAAGAACAATGATGAAGATCCCGATGAATCTGGTGCAGGAGGTGAGCCTAAACAAATGCACGGCTCATCTTCGGGTGTTGGTACTAGTGAAGGTGGTGATTTGGATAAACAAATCATTGTTCATCAAGATTACACAGAGGCTAAACCTCTGGATAGAATTGAAGCTGACACGGTAATTTTTATTGATGGTTCGGGAGTTGTTAAGAGTATGGTGAACAGGGATTAAATCGAGGTTGGTGAGTTCGTTGATAGGTCTCTGACACGAGAGCAGATTTCCATACTGCTAGGGTTAAATGATGAACAATTGACTGTGTTAGAGACTGAGCCTGACATTGAGGTGGTGAATGAGGAAGGTATAATAAATGATCCGTCTATTCAAATGAATACGGATTTTATTTATGAAGACGAGGATGTTGAGATGGAAGACGTCACTGCTGAGGAGTACCCTGACTTGTTTCAACACACAAATGTTGATCAAGGTGCTCCAGTGTTTGATAAGCAGACGGTTAAAGCAGCTGAAGATGATTTGGAAAAGACGTCAAAGGGTAAGAAGGTTGTGGACACTAGGTTCAGCTCGATTGAAAATCCAACCGATGCCGATATTGCTAAGTGGTTCAGTTACAAAGCTGCGGGTAAGATTATCAAGGCGTATCGGTATGTTGATCAAGAACGAAAAGACGTAGCTGCAGCTTGGGTCAAAGCAAACCAAGTGACCTCCTTCAAGACTGTATCCAAGGTACATGGTGATATCGTCTCATGGCTTTATGATTCTGAGCTTAAAGTATGTATAATTAAATGGGAAAAGGGAATCCAGTACTACGAAACGATAATGGACGTTCTTACACTACCGCGTTGGGATGTTCGTACCCTCGCGTGTCGTCCATTTATCAATCGTGGTGGCGACTGGACAGCTGAGTGGTTTCATTAACACTTGTTGTTCGAGGTCAATCATGGTTTCAAGTTCTTCAATCCACGGGTCCCGAGACGTAAAAGTATTGACGAGATTGATCCAAGGACTGGCTGGAGGAAGCTTGTTCTTAAGGTAAAACCGCCGAAGACGATGAAGCGGGTGCCTGTGAAGACGATGCACCAACACATGCATCTGTCGTTCAACCGATGGTACTACGACAACCGTACAGGCGAGGCCGTCACAGTGTTGGGTAAAGGTCTGAAGACTGAGCTGATTAAGGTTATCGACCCAATGTGGTTGGCTAATTTATCCGAGACCGACAATGACGTCCTGCACAAGAACAAGATTTTGTTTGAGCGCAATGAAGACTATGACCTGGCTATGCAATTCCAGCGCGTTGTGCGTGTTTGTCATGAAAATGGAATTCATAGTTGCAGAGACTAGCAGTCCAAGCGTTTCAAGTGAAGATCAAAGGCAAAGAGCTCAAGATGAGGGGGTGTCTGTTAGTGCACGGTTTTGCGTCTTGAGTCTTTGTATTTACTGTTAACGTATTTGTCATTTTGTTTAATGTAATAAACAATTAATTATCTAGTTAGTTCGTTAATGTCACATCTGGTTCGCTAAGGTTGTTTAGCGAACTAAGATTTAAGTTAAGTCTCCCCTGGTTCGTTAAGGATGTTTAACGAATCAGGGGGTGATTTGTTAAGTTATTTACTTTGTAATGTATGTAACGAAGCGGACTCTAGTTCGTTAGGGGATGTTAACGAACTAGGTCCGTCTTCTATATATAGGTGAACACTGTTCACATCTAATTTAAGTTTTGAGAATTAATTAACGATACGTTGTCTGATCTCTCTCTCAATCTTCATACATTTAATATTAACTTTATACATACAATACTGATAATATATACACATATAACATATAATCAAACGTAATTATGAGCTAATCCGAGTTAAGGATTAATCGAATACACACAGATCTGAGATCTGTTATTGTTTAAGGGTTGATTCCAGGGTCCCAACAGGCATGTTCCGCCGCCTTTGGTAGGGGTGTGACAGATTGGTATCAGAGCCAAGACTATAGGATAAGCGTTTAGACGTAACAACCTAGTATAGTTTTGCTTTAGGGTCCTTATACGTTTTGCTTATACGTGTTACTCTACTTGATTGTTTATTACACTCATATATTTTTTTCTTATTTATTTCATTTAATCTCCAAAAAATAAACACATGCACACACTCTCATAGTATTCCAAGGTATCATTACCTTAAATGCAAAAACATTAGTTTTATATTGTGTTTTATGGATCACAAACTTAATTTGGATCCCGTTATTTAAGATCCCTTAGAGGTTGTATTTATATCGGGTTTGTTTCCAGAATAGAGCGCGAAACCCTATGAAACGATCATTTGACAAAATGATTCCAAGAATCGATGGTGATTTACTTACCTGGGGTGGTTGAATTGTAGTTTTCGTCTTCTAGGCCAACGAACCATGTTATACATGTCAATACTTTAAGTTGTCGAATGCAAGCGTTCCGGTTGCCTCCTTATATTTTGGTGTTGGAAACACAAAAGCCACGATGATACGTGGACAAGTGTTTTTTTAACATCTCGTTGTATCTCCGTTTTTATTATATGTTATTATTGTGATTTGAGTCAACAACATGAAATACGCGGTGATACGTGCACATGTTCGACTCCATCTATTATTTGATACAAGTTTTATTGGTCGGGATATCAAATCATGGTGATTGACTTTCCCGACTATATATGAATTTCAATATCTCAAAACCTTCAATTTTCGAACGTCAAAAGTTTGAAATTTATATATATATATATATATATATACATACATTTTATCTTTAGATTAAAGTATAAAATATTTTTTTTACTAACATTCTCATCCTCATAAGTCTAGGATTCACAATCATTAAAACCCTATATTTGCTCATTTTATTCTTATTTATATAAATTATCCCAAACTTATATCATTTCTCTTTTATTATTTTAGAATGCCTCCACTTCGTCGCCAAACTTGCAAGCTTAACTCCGGTCGTCGGATGGCCGCAATGGTTGCTAAAGAAATCGCCGCTGTGATTCCCGGACTAATAACTCAAATCCAAGCCACCCAACCCTGCACCTTTCGCCTTGAAAAATTTCACTAGTGCCAACCCATCTCAATATTTTGGCACGAACTATGCCACTACCTTATTGCAATGGTTAGAGAAGATGGAAAGCGTTTTTACTCTTTGTGAATGCCCTGAACCCAAGAAAACCATGCATGCCTCAAGCATGTTCGAGGATACCGCACGCACTTGGTGGAATAGCAAAATTTTCACCAATGGGGCGGAAGTAGCTATGGCCTACTCATGGACCAAGCTCAAGGAAGTCATGATGAAAAATTTTTGCCCAAAACATGAACTTCAAAACTTCGAATCCGAATTTTGTGAACATAAGCAAGAGAGTGGTGACAACTCCGCCTACTCCAACCACTTTCACGAGCTTAGCCTCTTGGTATCCCACTTGGTCACTCCCCTTGAAAGGGCTATTGACAAGTATGTCAGCAATTTGCCTATGCAAATCCGCGACTCGGTGATGAGTAGCAAACCGCAAACCCTTCATGATGCTATTACCTTAGCCGGTGCACTTTCCGAAAACCATGTCAAAGCCGGTACCCTCACCATCAAAAGCTCCAAGAAACCCAATGACAAGAGTACACCCTAATCATCAACCCTCACCAAGGTTGACCCCCAACCCCAATCCATAAACTACTCCAATTCCACCCACCACACCAAGAAGAAAGGCAAACCAAAATTACCGAAACTATGTCGTCACCCATCCATCACAACCTCAATCTCAATCCCAAGCACTCCAAAACCGAAAACCGTATTCCGCCCCGCACCACTTATGTAACACTTGTCAACGTCATCAGCCCTCTTACTCCGCTTGCCGCCACTACACAAAGTGTAACCGCTACGGTCACCTTAGCAACGTGTGTCGGGAAGCCTTTCGTGGGCAACACGCTCCAACAAGGTTTGCCCTATCCAACCAAAATCGTCTCGCTCCTTTTACTCAAAATCCTCCTCCTCAACCTAGAGCTTATTTCAATTAAGGAGACCCAAATTATTTCCGCAATGCTTGTCCCCGACTTGCTTTTGTTAACGAAGCTCAAATCATACCCACACCCTACTATTAAACCCAAGCCTACCAATTTCAAACCTATCAACCTCAAATCCCGCAACTCTTGGCTCCTCCCGCTCAACCACTCCAAGCCATGCAAGCCTTTCCTCCTCCACCACACCCGCAAGCAATGCAAGCCCTCCATCCTCCTTCAGCTCAACAAGTCAACCACGGAAACCAAGGGCGTGCCTTTAAGATGAATGCCAACAAAGCTCAAGTTGTCAACGATGTGGTGAACGGTACGTTTTTAGTAAATGAGCATTTAGCTTCAAATTTTTTTATACCGGAGCTGATAGGAGTTTTGTTTCTTTTAAATTGGAATCTATTCTTGCCGTACCTCGCACTAAACTTTCTCGCCCTTTTTCTGTCGAAGTCGCCAATGGTAGCTCCATCACCATCGATTTGGTCATTCGAAATTGTATTCTCACTTTTTGCAAGCACTAATGCTCGATCGACCTCATCCCTATGCAAATGGGGAGCATCGACATCATAGTAGGTATGGATTGGTTAGCTTTGCACCATGCCGAAGTCATTTGTCATGACAAATTCATTCGAATCCCGCTCATCAATGGTAAAATCCTCAAAGTCTTTGACAAAACGATTCCTAAGAAACTCAATCTCATGTCTTGCTCTCGATCTCGAAAGTACTTACGCCAAAAATATGTTCCATTCTTAGACCAAGCGGTGGTGAAAGATCCCAAAGAAAAGAAAATTCAAAACATTCCCGTTGTTTGTGACTTCCCCGGCGTTTTTCACGAAGACGTCTTTAGTCTTCCACCCATTCGTCCTGTTGAACTTCAAATCAACCTTGTGCCCGGCACGACTCCCGTAGCCAAGGCTCCCTGCCGTTTAGCTCCTTCAGAATTGCAAGAGCTATCAAACCAACTTCAAGAACTCTTCGATAAGGGTTTTATCCGTCCAAGCTCTTCCCCTTGGGGTGATCCCATCCTCTTCGTGAAAAAAAAGATGGCTCGTTTTTCATGTGTATCGATTACCGTGAACTCAATAAACTCGCCATTAAAAATCATTACCCTTTGCCTCGAATTGACGACCTCTTCAACAAACTCCAAGGCGCAACTTGCTTTTCCAAAATCGATCTTCAATCGGGCTATCATCAATTGCGTGTTCATGAAGACAACATTCCAAAAACCGTTTTTCGTACTTGGTATGGACATTACAAGTTCTTGGTTATGCCTTTCGGATTAACCAATGCACCTGTGGTATTCATGGACCTCATGAACCGCGTTTGCAAACCATTCTTGGAAAAAATTGTAATTGTTTTTATTGATGACATTCTTATTTTCTCCGAAACCCAAGCCGAACATGAGCATCATTTATGTTCCAAACTTGATCTCCTAAGAAAAGAGCAACTTTATACCAAGTTCTCCAAATGTGAATTTTGGTTAAAAGAAGTTCAATTTTTGGGTCACGTCGTCAACGATAAAGGTATTCATGTTGATCCTGCCAAAATCGAGGCCGTAAAAGATTGGAAAACTCCATCCACAACCACGGAAATCCGATCTTTCCTTGGTTTGGCCGGGTATTATCGGCGATTCATTCTAAACTTCTCTAAAATCGCATTACCCCTAACTGCACTAACTCATAAAGGAAAACCTTATGAATGGGGACCGAAACAAGAAGAAGCTTTGCAAACTCTAAAGCATATGCTTTGCAATGCTCCAGTTTTAACCCTTCCCGATGGAAACGATGACTTTATGGTATTTTTCTATGAATCCTATCAACGTCTCGGTTGCGTTCTCATGCAACAAGGTCAGGTTATCGCATATGCCTCAAGGAAACTTAAGGTTCACGAAAAGAATTACACGACTTATGATCTCGAACTTGGTGCCGTCGTTTTCGCTCTCAGAATCTAGAGACATTATCTTTATGGAACAAAATGTGTTGTTCACCGATCATAAAAGTCTTCAACACATCTCTGACCAAAGATCTCAACATGAGACAACGTTGATGGGACGAATTACTTAGTGATTACGATTGCGAAATTCGCTACCACCCCGGTAAAGAGAATGTTGTAGCTGATGCCCTTAGTTGTAAAGTTAATGTCAAATTCGTTCTGCTTCGTAGCATCATCATCCAAACCGATCTCCAAGACCGCATCTATCGAGCCCAATGCACCTCCATTGATGAAGGCAATATGTATTATGAAATGTCATGTGGAGCCGAACTTCAACTCGAAACCAAACCCGATGGCTTGCTTTATTTCCTCAATTATCTGTGGGTTCCCGATCGTGATGAACTTTGTACTTTTATTCTTGACTAAGCTCATATGTCGGGATATTCCATACATGCCGGTGCGGATAAGATGTACTTCGATCTTCGACCTATTTATTGGTGGCCGAGTATAAAAAAGGACGTGGCACTTTATCTCTCAAAATGTCTTACTTGCTCAAAGGTTAAAGCCGAACATCAAAAATCTATTGGCTTACTCGAATGTAAGTCCCGAATCTTGATCACTACAATTATGATATCAATACAACAAGTATAGGTGCGGTATACCTATACTTGGTTATTCAAGAACACGGATTGACAAAGTAAAATAACACGGAGTTGCTTCAAAACACACGTATATTGATAAATACGCCGGGTGCTTAAGCACTTACAATACTTGATGAAAATTACTAGGAACGAACAACCATAACCTATACATGACAAAATCTATATATAGGGACACCACCAACCTAGCCGGCCCAAACTAACAAGGGCCCACCGAGAACACATAGATGTTCTCGGCTCGCATACAAACCCAAAACCCAAGCCCAAACAAAGTTAAACTACATACAAACTAAGCTCAAACCACATAACTAGGCCCAACAATCTCCCCCTTGGTTTGTAGCTTTATCATTAATCGTGCTCCATGTAGTCTATATCGGCATCCTTCAATGCTCCAGCCCAGAACTTGTCATTGATGATAGACGCAACCATGCTCGTGTATTCTTTTGCGGCTGTTTCAAAGAGTGGATCAGCTGTAATCTGAAACATGCTAAGAGTCTTGATGTCCTTTTCTCCAAATTTCAACAAATCCTTGGGGTCAACGAACCGGTATTGACCTTTCCCCTTTTGTAGTTTAATAATGACCGTGGCAGTGAAAGAGTCATAGAACCAGAACCTCATGTTCTCCAATGTACCATCAGGAATAGCATCTGGTACAGGGATGTAAGTAGCTTTTTTTGTGGGAGGCCACATCACATTCACCATTGTTTTCCCAGTCCTTGGATTCAAGACACCTTTGGCTTTCTTCAGGAAAGATTCGGCAGTTGTCATGTTTGGAAAGCCTTGATCAACTTGACGCTTTAGAAAATTCCAGAAATCTGTTTCTCTTTTGTCATTAGATGGATTGGTGAATGGAGAATTAATTAGATCACTCAAATCCACTTTAGTCCAGGAAACAAAGTCTTTCATCTTCTTATAGTATTCAGTCGTTCCTGGCTTTCTCTTAACCCACCACATACTCTTGTCTGCGTCGAAACCCCAAGATAGAACTCCAGATCGATCACCATATTTGTCAGAGAATCCCTTTTAAAGCGTAACAACAAACCTGTCTGGGTAATCACCCAATAATACAACATTCTGATCTGAATTCTTCATCACCAGCAGTTTCTTCTTTCCTTTTTCGAGTAGTTTCTTCTGAATTCTGCCTGATTTCTCTTTGGTGACTGGTGATGATTCCAGGTATTGCTTTAAAGACTCTGATTCCTCTTGTCTGCTAATACCATTGTTGTCGACTGGACGAACAGCAGAATCTTTATCTTGATCAGCAGTGTGAGATTGATATACTACATCTTCATTACTCTTGAATTCATCTCCAAATTTCTGAAATAGCTTTTGTTGGAGATCGAGATACATTGCTGTTAAACCTCCCATGCCAGATTGTAACTCTTTAATCTTGGAGTCTTTGTCTGAGTTGCTAGCCTCGAGTTCCTGAATACGGACATCTTTAATCACCGAATCTTGCTCGAGTTCAAAGACTCGTCGTTGCAGTTCCTGAACATCTACAGGAGCATTCTCAAGGACCACACCTTTTCCCTTGTTCTGAAAATAGCTCTCCTGCATAGCAAAGATTTGGGCAATCTTATATGAAGTACCTGAGGTTGATTTACCCTGAACAGATGGGCCAGATGAACCAGAGGGAATGCCTGAAGGGTTTGAGCATGGAATTTATGTCTCAAAAACAAAATCACTGACAAAATCACTAGACAGCAACTCCTGGAAAGATGGTTCAGCAACAGGTGCATTTGGGTTAACAGTGTCCCCAGATGTCCCTAGAAGTGTTACTGGGTTAACAGTGTCCTCAGATGTCCCTAGAAGTGTTACTGGGTTAACAGTGTTCCCAGATGTCCCTAGAAGTGTTTCTGGGTTAACATTGCCCCCAGAATGAGTACTGTACTGGGTTAACAGTGTCCCCAGTATTGGGTTAACAGAGGTTTCACTTGTGGGCTCAGCAGAATTACATCGATAATATTATATTTTGATATTGATTTATCAAGGTTTACTCGAATTGTGAAACTCACCAACTATTCGTAGTTGACCCGTTTTCTCACATGCTTTTCAGGTACGATTAAGATGAAGTGATTGCTTACGTGCTAAGTGCTTGATGTGTGTAAGATTTGCGTGCGGGATGTTAGGATACATTATATTAAATAGAATTATGTATCGTATTGTATGATGTGTGTATCACCTAGACGGTAATGAAATATGAGATAATGTAATTTGAAGTATATTAATGTATTCAGTTTTCTTTATAAACAATGTGGTTGATATCAGAGGTGTCTGTGGCGCCCCGGTTACGTTACCGCTGCAGTTACGGGGTGTTACAGAAAATCAGTTTACTCTCTTTAATTACTCAACGGATTCTCCACAACTCATCTCAATGTTTGGAAGTACTCTTAATCAGTCTGCTCCCTCACAAGAAGTATATCAAAATCCATCTGAGATAAGTTTTAAACCATGTTCTTTAAATTGTGGTGAAAAAATAGAAATGTTTAAGCTTCATAACGACAGCCTAATTAGAGATATGGAGAGAATAAAATCAGAAAATTTTAAACTTAAGAAAAATGAAAAGGGCTTTCTAGACAAAATAGAAACACAGAACAAGGACATTAAAAAGCTTAAGTCTGAATTTAGTGTAAAGTCTTGTCATCATCTAGATGCCAAACAGGAAATCGCTGAACTAACTGCTAAACTGGAAGCCTCCAAGTTAGAAATTCTGAATCTAACTAGTAAATTTGAAAGGGCTGAACTAGATTTTAAAAAATTTGAGGGTTCCAGTAAAGTAGTCAATTCAATGATTGAAAATCAATTATGGTGGAAAGAAAACGAAGGTGAGGGTATAGGATATAGTCAAGTACCCCAGCCATACAATGACAACTATACCAGTCTACCTCTTACAAAAGAGCAGAGGAAAAGATAAAAGACATGAAGTATGGTAAACAGGTGCAATCTGAAACTGTTGGATCAGGATCCCTAGAGGAAATCAAGCCTGTTTTTAAATGTGTGAAGAATTTTGATGCTTCTACTTCATGTGCAGATATAGTAAATGATGTTGCTTCTGATAAAGTAAATGATATTGCTTCTGATAGTAAAGGGGTGCAGGCTAGTGAAAGTGAATCTCATTCTAACGTGTCATCAAACTCAGATGACACCACAACACAAAATTGTACTAATAATAATACACAGAGTTGTGGCAACAAAAGGAAGGCACATAAGAAATCAGCACAACAAGGACAATCTCGTCCTCATAGATCCTCCGGATCTCCATGTGCTGATAAATCAGTGGGTGATATCTATATTAAGAGGCAAACATGTTACCACTGTGGCACGCCAGGACATATAGCCAGAAATTGTGTTTATCGTCTATATGTTCCCTATTACAAGCAAAATCAGAAGGCTGTGCCAACGGGAAAGAAGAATGGAAAAACCTTTCATAATAAGGAATTCCAACATGAGGCTAGTGCTTACGTTGACATTAGAAGAAGGATGAAGGCGTGTTTCGTCTACGGGAAAGGCGGGCATTTGGAAAAGGAGTGTCACTACCGTGCTGTTAATAGACAAGCTACTCAGGTGAAAGGTAACAAGTTTCAACCGAATCTAGTGGTTAAACAAAATGCTTATTTTACCAAACCAAGAGTATCTGTACAACGGGTCACAGATACTCAAGGATTCAAAGTTAATATGGCAGGTTTGCACTCAAATGATCTAGAAACTGTTAAAAGAAAAATAAATTTTCATAAATCAAAGAGTGTGGAAAGTTTTAAGAATTAGAGTTCGAATTGCTCCACTCCAAAATCTGTGCTATCAAATTTTACTAAACCAAGACATATTTGGAAACTTAAAACTCAGCAAACAAAATCTGTATTAACAAATGATTCTGTTAAAGATGGGAAAGATATGAGTTGGCAAGAGGTCACATATGTTGATGCTCAAGGGAACCCCAAGACATTTATGACTTGGGTTCCTATGTCCAACTGATCCCGTTATGCGTGTAGGAACAACCACAAATTCATTGTTTATTAAATGGGTTGTTCCAGGCACTTGACAGGCAAATATCCATTTATTTTAAATCTTTAAACCATAAAATGGATTATTTGTTGCCTGTACGGGATTTTAGGGTGAAAGAACGTTTTAATTTGCTCTCTAAGTGTGTAGGAACAAATCAGGGAATACATTGCATATTAAAAGGCTTGTTCTAGACATTCAACTCGCAAGGATGCAGAATCTCAAAACAAGCTTATTCCTAGGGGGAGATTCTCACAAATGAAAAATGATGTCTTGAAGATAAAAGGTAACCGTATCACTTTGGTATGAAAGATTGATCAATTAAAAGATTTTAAAATTTTAAATTTAAAAAATCCAAAAAAATATGTTCACGTATAGTTTTTCAAGTATAGTGTATTTTGTTTATCATAAAATGAGAAAATGACTTGAACATACATGAGAAATGATAGTACATCAGTTGGCTGACTATCACATTTCATTTTTTATTAAATACTTCGTTTCGACGATTGAGTCTTTTTGAGGTTAAATTTATACATAAAAGTTTTTGCACAAATTTAGGGGGAGAAATTTAAAAAATTCAAAAAGAGTGTGTGTGTGCATTTAATAATAAAAAAGTCTATATCTTTTAGACTTCACTCTCGCTTAAAATTATGTCGGTTTCTCAAGTTTGAAGAACATATACTTGTATATGTTTGGTCCGGTAATCTACTTGTAGATTCACAGGATAGCCATTTATCTAAAGACTGAAAGCATCTGGGGCATTTGTGATGTGTTTCTGTGTTTTGAATTCTTTCACTTAAAATTATGTCGGTAATTCCAAGTTGGAGGGACACGTATTCTCATATGTGTTTTAGTCATGTTAACCACTAGTGGCCATACGGGATAGCCATTTACCTGAAAACTGAAGAGTGACCGGGGTGACTGAGTTCTTAACATGTGTGTTTTCTGTAATTTTTTTTGGGAAGTGATATATTTATTCTATTAACAGCTTTTTAGAAGCTTCAAAATATTTTCAAATGAAAATTGATCCAACCTTTGGAAAATGATAGGTAAATTGTTTTTGTGTGCCTAACGGGTGAAGTTATTAAGCTTAAAAGGCTCTAGAATAGTCATTGATTTGTATGGTAGCTTTCCATGATGCGTAAAAGTTGAAATGATATAAACTAAACTTGCTGAACTTACTGTGGAGAGTCATTTTAAAACATGTGCATGTCTCCACATACATCTCTCCGAATGATAGGCAGAAAAGCAATTACACAGTCATACACGAGCCCATTGGTGTTTGGTTCCCAAAATGAAGTATCTTATTGATAATGACAAAGAACAAATGTGAACAAAATTACTTTAAATATATAATCAACCAAAAGTTGATAAATGTTCACAAGCTTTTAAGAAAAACACAAACATGAGGGTTAATAACATAACTACAGGGGTGGAGGCAATAATATAAGTTCTTTATCATCCCGAATGAAAGGCTTGTTAATTAAACTGTAAGTCCAACGTTCAACCTCAAATATGTTTGCAAATTTGAAAAGAAAAATCAAATAAATAAGTTCTGTCATTAAAAGTTTTTAAACCAAATCCAGAGGGTCAAAGTAAAATCGAGGTGATCTGGGGAAAACCAAATAAGCTTTTACAAGAGATAGGAGGCATCACAGGTCCATGAGTGATGTCCATCTAAGCTTTATGCCGAACTGAACCTAATTCATATCACTGATGCAATGAAAATCATGCTAAGTTCATTATACCTGCTATCAACCTGTCTCTTTATGTCATAATAACGTTGAACATGAATCCTTGTGACAACACCTTAAACAATATGATTCCATGTTCGGATCTTTTCATAAAAGGCGGCATTTTTATCGAAAACTGAAATTTGATCCCAAATTTTTGCTAAATTATAAGGAGACCGGGTGATTAAATTGGTTTTATTTATTGTTTTTGGTTTTATTTTATTTATTTTATTTTTACTTCTTGATTACTCTTGTCGAAACAAATGCGTTAAAAATGTGTTATATTTGGTTTAGCTGGTATGATCTCATCTCAAGTCTTTTCAAAAAAATTAAAAAAAAATAAAAAAATAAAAAATTGTCTGTCTTATTTTGTTCTATTTAATTGTTTTCAAAATATTTTGGTTGATGTTTCTATCAAAGCTGATTGTTCCTTCAAGACTGATTTCTTGCAACAGAAACATAAAGTATCTGAGATTCAAATTGGATGATGCTATCAAAAAGGGGATGCAGATGCTGAAGTCGCTGATCATTGAAGTTGCTGATCATTGAAGTTGCTGATTATGTTCTAGTAAAGATTCTGAAGATCTTGAAAGCATCAGTCTAAGGGCAAGATTGTTGGGTCATAAATTGGTTAGAATGACGCATATCAAGGACCACGACATGATCAAAACTAAAGTGATGTAAACGAAGACGAGTTGAAGAACTACATTGGTGTACTACCGAAATCCCTATGAAATTCGGTTAGGCTGGTTTGAAGTGAAATAAACAAGAACGAATCTACAAACCAAGGGGGAGATTGTTGGGTCCATATTTGTGGTTTGAGCTTAGTTATGTGTTTATTGGGCTGGGCTACGGGTTAGCTATGTAAACCGAGAACTCCGAAGAGTTCTCGGTGGGCTTGTGATTAATATGGGCCTAGGTGTTTGGTTTCCCTATATATAGTTTACATAATGTATAGGTTAGGGGTTGTTCACATTAGCAGAGAGTGAGCAGAACTAGAGGTTGTTCATTCCTAGTATTATTATCAAGTATTGTAAGTGCTTAAGCACCCGACGTATTCAATAATATACGTGTGTTTTGAAGCAATTCTGTGTTCCTTGTACTGTTTTATTCGTGTTCTTGAATCATCGAGTGTTGGTATTCCGCACCACTACTCATTTAGTTGATATCATATTGTACTGATCCAGATTCGGGACTTACACCACTTCTTTGACCGAGAACACTGAGTCACCGAGAACTGATTAGACAGAGAACTCCAAAGCCGAGAACTAATGGTCAGTGGCCGAAAACTATTGAATTCTTCAACCAACCTGTAACAAACTCCCGAGAAAATGGGATTTTGATTTGTTTCCAAATCAAATTCAATCTGTTCACAAAAGAATTTCCTCCTCTTCTCCGGTCACTGTTTCACCAGAAAAGTATTATAACCACCGTAGATGCTATTCTCGAATCGTTGATATCACAATAACGAGCCTGAAAAGGTCTAAGGCTCTGATACCAATTGTAAGTCCCGAATCAGGATCACTACAATTATGATATCAATACAACAAGTATAGGTGCGGAATACCTATACTTGGTGATTCAAGAACACGGATTGACAAAGCAAAATAACACGGAGTTGCTTCAAAACACACGTATATTGATAAATACGTCAGGTGCTTAAGCACTTACAATACTTGATGACAATTACTAGGAACGAACAACCATAACCTATACATGACAGCATCTATATATAGGGACACCACCAACCTAGCCGGCCCAAACTAACAAGGGCCCACCGAGAACACATAGATGTTCTTGGCTCACATACAAACCCAAAACCCAAGCCCAAACAAAGTTAAACTACATACAAACTAAGATCAAACCACATAACTAGGCCCAACATCGAACAACCTCCTATCCCCGTTTGGAAATGAGAAGAGATTGCTATGGACTTTATCACCAAATTACCCACTACTCAAAAGCAAAATGATAGTATTTGGGTAATCATTGATCGATTAACCAAATCGGCTCACTTCAACCCGATCCACGAGAAGTGTTGTGTCGAACAATTCGCTCATATCTATGTTCGTGAAATTGTATGCCGCCATGTTATTCCGTTGACCATTATTTCTGATCGTGATGCTCGTTTCACCTCCCATTTTTGAAAATCACTTCAAGAAGCTTTCGGCACTGTCCTCGATCTTAGAACCGCTTATCACCCTCAAACCGATGGCCAATCCGAGCGTACAATCCGAACCCTATAGGATATGCTTTGATATTGTGTTCTTGACTTTGGTGGAAATTGGGATTCTCATATCCCGCTTATCGAATTCTCATACAACAATAGTTATTATTCTAGAATTGATATGGCTCATTTCCAAGCCCTTTATGGTCGTAAGTGTCGTTCTCTGATTTGTTGGAACGAGATTGATGAAGCCCAAATCACTTATCCCGAGATGGTACAAAACACTACCGCGTATCGATCAAATCCGTAAAAATCTCCTCGCTGCAAAAGTCGTCAAAAGAGCTATGCCGACAAACGGCGAAAACCCCCCAAGTTCAATGTTGGCGACTTTTTCCTTCTCAAAGTAACCCCTTGAAAGGGGGTAGTCCGTTTTGGAAAGAAAGGAAGGTTAGCTCCCCGTTTCGTAGGCCCATTCAAAATCCTCTAAATATTGAAAAAGTGGCTTATGAGCTCAATTTACCGCAAGAACTTACCGGTGTTCATCCAACCTTTCATGTCTCAAACCTTAAAAAGTGCTTAGCCGAAGGTAATCTTCATATACCTCTCGACGAAGTGCGAATCGATGAAACCTTAAAAATGATCGAAAAACCCGTTGAAATCATGGACCGCAATGAGAAACGAACCAAATGTAGCCGCATCCGTTTAGTTAAAGTCCGTTGGAAATCACGGCGTGGCGCGGAATTTACATGGGAACGAGAAGACACTATGAAAGAGAAGTATCCACACTTGTTTGCATCAACATCATCTTAATTTCGGAACGAAATTTCCTAGAGTAGGGGATACTGTGACATTCCCCATTTTTGGGTCAATTTGTATTTGTTTTTATTATGAAATCGACCCATTATGTATCTTGAACCTTTTAATAATATAAAAATGATGAATTTTATGTTACACATTTGTTTTATGGTTGTTGGATCTCAAAATATCTTTACAACCCTTAAAATGCCCATAAAAAGCTCAAAACGAACTTCATGAACTAAAATTGCCAAAGTTGAAATAAAGAGTTTTCCCTTCGCGACCTTAGCGCCGCGCTAAGGTCAAGGGCAGAGACCTTAGCGCCGCGCTAAGGGGCCGTGCAGTCCCAAGTTCATTTTTTGTTGTTTTGTTGCATTGTTTGACTTGTTTAGCCAATTAAAATACATGCAAGCTTGGAAATAAAATATAGAAATAAACCTTGTCCATTACCCTATATTAACAAGCTTATCTTCTTCATTTCAAACTTGTTCATTCATCTCTTCAAGGTTTCTTAATAATCAAACAAGAACCATTCTTTAATTTTGTTTTGTTACTTAGTAATTGAAGCTTGTGGTACAACATATATATAATATGCACCCGTTGTTTACCTTCGGCTTTCACCTTCTCCGTCCATAGTCGGTTGAGGTGATACGCTACAAGGCAAGGCTACATGGAGGACTCTTTATAGTCCTTGATTATACTATATTTCCTTTAATGCTTACTAGTCTTGTTTAAAGTATAAGTAGTTTAGTTTCTAATTCGTGGTAAATGAGTTCCATGGTATTGGGTATGAAGTCACTAGCCTCGGTTTTATCCCGAGTTGAGAACCGAACCAAAACCGAACTCTTGTTTACTAGTTTTGTTTTAAATAGTTAAATAAACATGTTTATGTAAGATTTGAATACTATAACTTCTAAAGTGGTTTTTATAGTTCTATGGTATTTGGGTATGTGGCAACCATCCTTGGTATCATTCCGAGTCAAGGACCGAACAAAAACCAAACTAAACCGAGTTCACTCGCTTAAGACACACAAGTGTGTTTTGGGCCACCGAAACTCATATTTTCTTCAAGAATGTATTTAAAACTAATTTTAAATCATTTTCTTAACATACTTGGTGTGTCGGAATCCAACTTGATCTTATAACAAGTTTGGACCGGTGAAACCAAATACTCGCTTAACGGGCGTTAAGGTTCTTCACAATAGAACTGTATACTTGGTTAAGTCTTTTGAGTTTTATTGAGTTATCTCATAACATTTATCACTTTGGAAAGTTGACTTTGAGTTTGGTTAATTATCAAACTCGAATCGATAAATCCGAACACTCGATTAAAACCTCGTTTTGGTATTTATATAACAAAGGGTATTGCAGTAGTGCATTATAACCCACATAATTACTTGACATAAGTTGAGTAATATTTATGAATGGAATACCAAGACCTGGTTTCAGGTAAACTTATTTTTCAAGAAACATGTCTTTAATTTCTCAAATATTTACATTTTAAACCATAAACTTCATTTATTTACTTTACTTGTCATACATTTTACTTTAAACCCTTTCAAGACTACCTACTAACTTAAGACACATTTAATCTAGGTCTTGCTCGTTAAACTGATCTCCGATTATTTACGAATCAATCTTTCAAGTTACTTAGTTAACGTGAGTACATTTCATCCCCCGTTTTCCCTTTTATACTTTGGTGGTAACATGCATACTTATGCAAAACAAGAATGATGTAATATACTTGATCCTCAAACCACAAAATTTATGGTGTATGATACTTATAATACTTTCTCTATTGTGCGTTATATGTTTCATATGTTTTATGTGCACGAGTGTTTATTTTTATGTTGTTGTTGAGCCTCAATAAGTATGATCATACGCTCCCTTAACTACTTTAGCCTTGTGCTAGTAGAATAGGGTCTCATTATCCAAGTATGTCAGTTGTTACCAATTAGAAAGGATCCTCATTTACATATGTTTTATATACCACGATTGATGTTTTATTTATAGTCTCATATACGTTTGTGTATTTCGCTCATATTATATATATACTCAAAACTATGAATTTTCTCACCAACATACATGTTGACAAATATTATTTTGTGCATTGTTACAGGTTTAATTATTACTTGACTTGGAGTTTGAAGACGCCATTCTATCTGATACCGCTAGGTTATTAGAAGAATTAACAATATTTATCTTGTATTTGGTGTTTATTTGTATGAACGTGTGCTACTTTTGTTATTGAATGAAATTAATGAGTTGATTAAATATTGTCACTTTAATAGTGTCTTGTGTTCACGGGCAATCCGTTGCACCCCGGCATGTTCCACCGCCTTTGGTCGGGGTGTGACAATCTATATAAAGAAATTCTGCATTTATAATTTATAATTTTTAAATTTTTAAAAAATCTCTTTGTCCATAACATTTTTGGTTGTGCTGATAGTTTTTTATCTTTATTCAATATTAGTAGTTTTAGGTTGTATCTTATGATTGTTTATTAATAATAAATGTATAAATTGTATCTTCATTTTAAACGTAATGGGTATTTAATTGTATTCAAACTCTAAAGTTATAACCAAAAAATTTTAGTCGTAATGGGTATTTAATTGTATTCAGTATTAAATAACTATAAAGTTATAAGTAAAAAATTATTTACAGGTCTTATAAACTTTATTTCAACATATATCATTGGAAAAATTAACCTTACTATAATATAAGGGATGTCAAATGTTTCCCATTTAAATAGTTGTTTTCTTCAAATAAATGTAAGATCATTTGCTATTATGCAATTAGATTTAGATTTAGTGACGATATAAATCATTAAATTAATAACAATAGGTAAAAAACAATTAACATCACAAAACATACTTGGATACATTTATTTAAACGGTGACCAAAGTTTGATTGTTTTGGTTGAAATGTAAGGCCCCGATCCCGGTGCCCTACTTTGGACGTTGGATTTACTCATAAACATAGTTCTAATATCAGAGTTATTTAAAACATTCGCGTCAACGTTAACGTCGATCATTCGTTACAAAACATTTAATCATTTCCTTAAAACCATAACATAAAACATCGTATTCAAAACATCATTTCTTCCATCTTCAGATTCCAGCCGTTCAATCCATGCCATGTTCCATCCTCATGCCAGCTCAATAGACATATATACCTGTGTGCATACTAAAAGTCAGCTACGCTGAGTGAGTTCTAGTTAATCAGGCAACATACAATACATTCACATACTTACTTATATACGTATCTGAAGATACATATTACATACTTAACCTATTCATCGTTCTTCCATACACATACTTTCATTATTTCGTACTTTCCTTCTTTAACATACACAATACAAACTAATATTACATATAAAGAGCATTTCGCCCTACATACCTCGGATATTGTTAGGGTCCGGTACCCTTCATCCTCGGATATTATTAGGGTCCGGTCACCCTCCATCCTCGGATATTATTAGGGTCCGGTCACCCTCCATCCTCGGATATTATTAAGGTACGGTCACCCTCCATCCTCGAATATTAGTAGGGTCCGGTTTCCCTTTCTTCCATACAACCATACCATACTTTTCTATATATTCATAATTATAACTTTCATACATACACACATCATATATAACAATCATATCTTCAAACTATCACCTGGCGGTACAATCAATATCCGAAGATCATTCACGCACCGTCAAGCATTCATTCATAAATAAATCATATAAGGCATACACTTACCACTTAAGGTAAGTGTATTACCAATCACATCGAGTATGCACACAGCCCCGAAAACATAACAAGGAATGGGGCTAGAACTCACTTGGATCCTGTTACGCTCGTCGTTAATTGTTATCCCCTTTTTTAACTAAGCCCGGCTAACTGTTAAATATATATTTGTTAATTAACTGTATAATTTAGTTAACCATCGCATTTTCTAAGTTGGGCTCGTTTGTTTAACTTATATAGATGGACCAACTAGTTAGTTCGGTGTGACAATCGTCAATTTCAGGTTAACTCCGTTAACTCAACTCCGTCAATTCAAACTTTAGATCACTGAATCTATAACGCACACCTCATTATATTTAAACTAGGGTTTAAATGACGCTTGACACTTACTACATGTGTAGTCTTTCGGGAATTGCACCGAAACGCAAACGAGTTGACGCAAACGATTGGTGAATAAACGAGAAACGTCAAAACAATAATTATGTGATAATTATGTGTTAGGATTATGTGTTATGTGATAACATGTTATATAATGTTAACTCAATGTGCAAAACTAAGTTAATTAAGCTAGAGATGTAACATTTGGAAGTTTAGGGACTAAAGTGTAACATGTTATTATTATATAATATTATCAAACCCTAGCTCCCTCTCCCACTTCTCCCAAACCCGACGGCAACTCTAGACCCCCCCCCCCTTGCGATCGGCCTCATATACACACATACAATCAATTATTCAAGCTTTTGATTGGAGATTAAGGTGCTAGGAAGGTATAAACGACTATCCCTTGCATCCTTTATACTTGATTTCGATTTTTAATGGGTTAATTGAAAACCCTAGGGGGCGATTTTTGTATGTATGGTGTTCATATGATTGTTGTTGATTTGATGATGTATTGATGATGATTTGATAACTAGTTTTGATATTATTGCATGTTAATTGTTGTGTCTTTGAGTTTGAGATCAAATAAAACCCTAACTATGTATGTATGGTGTAATTGATATGCATGGATAGTAGTTATGGTATCTAGAATGTTATATGAATGATTTGTGGTCCATAGATAGTTAAATTGTTGAGTTTGGATGCAAACAGTTTCTGGACAGATTGTGTTGTTGATGTTTGATTGACTGTAACGGGGTGTAAAAGTGAAAATTGATTGATATAATTGATACTACAGTAAACTAGGTTGAGTTTAGTTTCTAAAGAATGTAAATTTGCAATTTTTGGACCTGTAAAAGTTAATCTTTATGATTTTACAAAAACGTTGTGCAAAGCTGAGTTGTTAGACCTGCTGTTGGGTTGTTTTGTAAATGTTATATCTCATGAACTACGAGACCAATTGGGTTGGTTCCACTTCTGGAAGTTGACTTATTGAGTTAGGAACCTAACCCAAGTGGTCTTGCATTTATTGGATTTTTCGTTTAATGGGAATTTCAAATAACATTCTGTTGCGTGTGAATTTGACTGTTATGAGTTTGCTGTAATGATTTGATTATTGTGAGAAACCTATGTGGAATAAAAATATAATAAAATATGTTCTGGAAACCTAAGACATATATGTTTTAGTGATGATTTTTGGTAAATTAATTGAGATGCTATGATCGGTGGAATAGTACAATCTTTCAAGTAGAATTTCTGTCTCGATGAAACTAGTTGCTGAATTTTGTGAAAGTTGCATGAAACAACGTGATTTCTAATTTATTATCGTGTTTTGACCAAATTTCCCTTGCGGGCAATAATTGCTAATTGATTGTCATGATTTGACCAAATTGCCCTCGTGGGGAATAATTGCTAGTTAATTGTTATGTGTGATCAAATTGCCCTTACGGGGAGTAATTGCTAGTGATTTACATTATTAATACATGACACGTAAATAATTGTTCACACACGTATCGTATCACAAATGTACTTGTTAAGGTCACACACGATTCACAAACGAAACACGAAACATGCTGTGTGCATAGGTATTATGTGCCGGGTCTAGAGACTCGATAATATTCCGACACTTAGAAAAGTCTCTTTGTTGTTTTAGAACGCTAGAGAGAGTTTTTCTGTGACGCGCATCTTGGTGATTTATTTTGGGAATACTTCGCAAACAGTGAGTTCACTTACCCCTTTTAAACTGTTTTCAAACGCTTTTCTCTTGGGGGAGATAACATACTCCGAAAACGCATTTAAGATTTTGTTAATATAGATTATATATCACTTGTAAAGACTAAGTGGCAAACGCGTTAACTAAAGTCCTTCATTCACATCGAACCGTTTAATATTGGATAATAGCGAGTTATTGTTGAGTAGTACTACTGGGTTTGACAAACCCCACCCAACGCTAAACTCGACTGGAGGTCGAGTGGGTGTAATCTTGGCTAAACACATATCATGGTCGGGATAGTCCTGGTGGCAAGGCAAATGATAAACAGTCAGCTTCGGTGTCGAACACTCAGTAATACTTGTTTTATAGGCTAGCTACCTATAGATATATAATTGACATAACACTATCTGGTAACGCAAAACGCTTAACGCAAAACGCTGAACGTAAAACGCTGAACGCAAAACGCTGAACGCAAACGCTAACGCTTTATTTTATTTGAACTCGTGAACTCACCAACCCTGTGTTGACACTTTTAGTATGTTATTCTCAGGTAGCCGAGGCGGGCGCGCGGTTTAGGATCATGCATTGCTTGAAACACTTTTAATTATGCAAACTTATTTTAAACTGTTATCATTGGGTTTTAAGTCGTCCTGCGTGACGCAACATTGGTTTCTATGGTTTTACGCTTCCGCATTTAATTACTCGTAAACGTTTCATGGTTTTAAAACTTTGTTTTATGGTTTGATTATAACTAATGATTCCGATCCTGTTAGTTCACACCCTCTGACGGTAAAACTCCGTTAGTGGATTTTGAGGGTGTGACATTCAGGCCACTTTTCATTTTGGCTTCTGGGCCTAGTTGAGCCAGGGCCACAGATCACAATGTACCACAAACTGTCCAAGAAATCTGAGGCAGAGAACCCAGCCGAGATCTCGTGACCGAAAACACTTGGGACCGAGATCCCTCTGTTGACCGAGAACCATTGTCTGACCGAGAACCCATGGTGACCGAGAACTCATGTCACCGAGAACTGTTACTAACCAAATACCATCAAGTTTGACCGAGAACTCCTTGTTTGACCGAGAATTCAGTGGTTGCACGTGACCGAGAACTCAATAGAGAGCATCAGGACCGAGAACTCTTAACAGAGAACCCAGGCCTGATGCTTTCGACTTGTTTGTCCATCTTTTCATTTCTATCTTATATCAAAAGGGTATTTCATTAATTATACATCTATTATGGTATTCTTTTTAACCCTTAATGTTTCCTTAACCACGTTCGGCCAAATCATGACCCGTGTAACCATAAAGCTTGGACCTTTATGGTTTAAAACGTTCTAAGGCTAGGTCTAGGGTTTATTTCATGAACCGTTCATAACCATAAGTTCGTTAAGTCCATTTTAATCCTCAAGTTTGCAACTTTGGTATAGCTATACTCGATTTACTATCCTACTAAGTTTCATGCAAAACCGACTTCGTTTACCCGTCCTTTTCACAAACCGAACACTACTCGTTTTAACCGAAACGAACCAAATAACCCGTTTATTATCAAGTTCATTACTTTATCGATAATCATGACCCGATCTATCATCCTACCAATTTTCATGTAAATCCGTTCATGAAAAGTAAGCCTTTTTAACAAAAACATACCTTTGAGGTTTTTGTCTGAAATCACTCGAGAGGCTCAAAACCATATCAAACGAACTCCAATTTGAGTGATTCAAGCGGAAACGGAACTGTCTTGTCCGTATCTACAAATCCATCAGCTCACCTTCACCGAAAACAGCCGCTACAGTCGCCGGAAAAGCTGAACAGTCACTGGAATCTTCATTTTTGAGCGGCTACGGTTTTGATGATAAAAACTGGACTTCCCGACCTGTGATCGAAGATCTAATTGGTGGAAATCTTCATTTATATACCATGAACACTCATTTAAAATTTGAGACCGATCCGACGGCTAGATCTCCGGGAATCTTTGTGTCTTTGTGGGTGGTTTTCTCAAAAACGGAAATTGAAGAAGTGTGTGTTTTTGATGGTATAGACTATGATGTAGAGATGTATGAAAATGGAAAGGATTAGGGTTTTAAGGGGTATTTATACTCCCTTAAGCCCATCTTTCCTTTTTGGTCCATAATTATTTTCATCTAATTAGCCTACTTATTCTTCCATCTTTATTATTTTACTTCTATACTAACTTAAGTAAACTTTTCCACCATAAATAAATAATATATTAAATATTATTTTTTAGAAATTTCGGGATGTTACATGAAATGATGACGAAATTTGAATACCTGTATTATTAAAAAAAACTAACCAAATTAAATTTCAACAAATTTAAATGAGAGAATTCTGCAATTTGTCTCCCTGGTATATGGACCAATTCGACAGGTTTGACACTGAAAATGATTTTGCGAATTATATACCATCGTGAAATTTCGGCGGGTCAATCTGTACCCAACCGTTAAATATTTTCGTTAAAGGCTGTTAAGATGGAGGGTGTTTTGGTCTTTTTACCAATAAAAATTTGGCGATAAAAATGTGCCATTCTGTTTTTAATTTTTTTTGAAAGCTTGGAAAACCAGGTTGACGCTAAAAATGGCAGTCCGACCACCGGGTATTTTTTTCTTCCCCTGCTTCCACCGTAAGATTACCCACCTTCCCCTTCTTTTCCTTTCTTCCTTACCCACATCTTCTTCCTTACCCACATCAACTTTTCCTTCTTCCTCAACACTCCTTCTTCATATATATATACCCACCACCGTCGCCATCTTCCATCCTCAACACAACACTTCACATTTTCATCCAAGACCCGAACTCATAGCCCCTCCACTGTGTTTCCGGCTCACCACCGTCTCTGGCTCACCACCGTCTCCGGCTCCCCGTCTCCGGCACCCGCTCCCCGTCTCCGGCTCCGTCAAGATGGTTCTAATATTGAACGTGAATTTCAATAGGGCTCTTTTTGGAGTCCCAATCGAACTCAATCTCCGGATTTAGTTTCGTATCCGAGAGATCACGGGTTGGTTTGTGGTCGACTTAGCCGGCCATAACCAAATTAACTTCCACGTTACGTGGAATTTGGGGTCGCCTCTCTGGATGCTACCCTTATAAAATCCCGAAGCTTATAATTCGGGTAAATAATTAATTATTAGGTATGTTATGTATGTGAAATCCCGAAGTTTATAATTCGGGTGTTTTGATATATGTATTTTGTGTTCGTGTTATATATATAAAAAATGTTTGTGTTAATTGTGTTCGGGTTGGGTTCGGGTGGTTGGGTTCGGAAGGTTGGGTTCGGGTGGTTGGGTTCGGGTGGTTGGGTCCGGGTGGTTAGGTTCGGGAGGTTGGGTTCGGGTGGTTCAACCAAAAGTTTGTTAAAAAACGAGCCGTTTCGTCGTTTTTGAACCAAAAGTTTACTAAAAAAACGAGCCGTTTCGTCGTTTTTGAACCAAAAGTTTGTTAAAAAAACGAGCCGTTTCGTCGTTTTTGAACCAAAAGTTTACTAAAAAACGACCCGTTTCGTCGTTTTTGAACAAAAAGTTTACTAAAAAACGACCTGTTTCGTCGTTTTTGAACCAAAATTTTGTTAAAAAACGACCCGTTTCGTCGTTTTTTAGTGAAAAGTTTACTAAACAACGACCCGTTTCGTCGTTTTTTAGTGAAAAATTTACTAAAAAACGAGCCGTTTCGTCGTTTTCGGACGAAAAGTTTGTTAAAAAACAACCCGTTTCGTCGTTTTTTAGTGAAAAGTTTACTAAACAACGACCCGTTTCGTCGTTTTTTAGTGAAAATTTTACTAAAAAACGAGCCGTTTCGTCGTTTTTTAGTGAAAAATTTACTAAAAAACGAGCCGTTTCGTCGTTTTTTAGTGAAAAGTTTACTAAACAATGACCCGTTTCATCGTTTTTTAGTGAAAAGTTTACTAAAAACGAGATGTTTCGTCGATTTCGGACAAAAGGTTTGTTAAAAAACGGGCCGTTTCGTCGTATTCGGACTCGTTTTGATTTTTTAGAAAAAATTGGCCGTTTAAAAAAACCCGATCTGAAAATATTATATACAGTATATATATATATATATATATATATATATATATATATATATATATGCAGCATATATATACAACGTATATATATATGCAGCATATATATTACATATTGTGTAGTTTTATTAAATGGTAGCTCAGTTCAACTGGTTTGTGTTGTTTGTTGTTAAACTAGGGGTCGGGGTTTCGAACCCCACCCACTACACGAAATTTGGATATTTAGTTTTAGGTTTAATTATAGACTCAGGGGTAAAAGGGTAATTTCACCGTTTTTTTGTCAGTCATCTCACGATCAACTGACGGCAAGGAGTCAGATTGGTCCATATACCAGGGAGACAAATTGCAGAATTCTCTTTAAATGATGAACAATGTTCATAATCTATATTTTTAACATTAATTAAACCCACACAAACATATGATCTACTATAACAATAAAACGGGATTTTATGAGACACATGTCGTTCATACAACAACCTTACCCCTTTATTTATCACTTGCTATTATCATGACACCTGTGGTCACCACAATCCAGAACGGCAATTTAGGAGAAGTTGGTGGGAGGTTTTTGTTTTCTCACCTCCGGCAATCTCAATGACTCAACCACCATACCATACCATACCTGCCGTTTTCCACCTTCATAATTCACCAATATCAGTATAATCCCTATTTTTCATATCCAGAACCCTAAATCGATCTCACACCCGGCAGTTATATTGAAGAAAACAAGGAAGACGAACCGGCTGTTAATCGAATTATTAATGGGTAAATTGGGTATTCATCTCGTAACAAAATTGGGTTGCTCCAATGGAATCCTGCATTCCAAGGTATTAAATGAAAGTAAGTTTATAACCCTAATTTATTTATTCTCTCATGCTAATCACTTCCTTCTTGCGAATGCGTTAATGTTAATAGAGCACTGCTGACCGGACCATATTCATAATGGTTTGTTTAACTATAAGTAAAATTCCATCTTTTAATCATAATTTAGGTTTTTCTTATTTTTTTTAAATGCTTTTTTTATGTTTGTTTTTACAAATATTTTAGCCAAAGTGGTGTGATTTAATTTGTAGTTGTATTGTTTTATTTATACTATATTTAAACAAACCTTTTAGGTAACTGCATTACAAGCATAATCAAATAAAGATAAAGCGAGCGTAGACGAACGAATATAAACAAACGAATGAACTTAAACAATCGAATTGACGGTCTTTTTAATAATATAAACGATCGGTTCACTCACATATCTGAACATATATGAGAAAACATAACCGAGTGAACACCAATTAAAATTAAACACGAACATCAATACGTGAGGCCTAGATAATTAATAAAACTAGACTTAATTATAGTGGGTCTAAAAATTTTCTAACTGAATGTATAAATGAACATAAGATACAATATTTGATTTCTGAAAAATGATTGAATCATCTAAAATGAAGCCTACACAGAGTATGAAAATCAGATCTAGAAAGCAATAATCGTGCAAGTTTATTTAAAGAGATTTGGGTGATTAGTTCAAAACCTCACTTTCTTACAGAGGTTGCATACAAGCTATTTAAGTTCAGAGTTTATTTTTTATTTTGTAATCTTTTTTTGTTTTTCCATTTCATTTAGCTGGATGAATTGCCATGTCCAAAATCACAAAAAAGATGAAGTATGTTAGAAGCAAAAGGCAAAGAGAGGGTTAGTTAGTTATATTAGCAATTTTATTAAATAGCTTTGGAATTCTCATATGTATTTCTTCAAGTTTCAACTGTCTTTTCTTGAGTTTTTATCATTGCTGCGTATGCAATGTTACATTGTTATGCGAGGGATGTCTGCATTGTTCACTTGGTTTTTCTACTTTTCTCAATCTTATAAATTATTTTATTCTTGCAATTTATTATCCTAGCTTTTTTAAATTGCAGCAGCACTTTTTCGTGAATAATGATGTTTACAAGCTTGGTGATTTTGGTTGTGCAGGTCTTATTGATGGGAGTTTACCAATCGATTAAGGTGATGCAAGATACATGTCAGAAGAAATCTTGAATGACAACTACGATCACTTAGGCTGTGTTTGTTTACCACTTAATGGAATCATTCAGAGGTTTACATCTGAATCGCTCAGACATCAGAGCGTTTGGCATCTTCAAATAATACATCTGAATGAAACTTTGAAGCTCTTAATGGGTCAGCTAGAAATGGAGTCTGAATGAGAAATAGGACCAAAATAACCCCTGATGCAACGCTCCCTTCTCATTCTCATCTCATGGATCCCTCCTAACCCTTAACCTAACCGTTCATCCCTCCCAATCGGCGGTGTTGCTTCTCAATCAACAAGTCTTTCTGATTTGCGATCTCTGCCAACCCTCAACTAGGTAATTTTTTTCTCCAATAGCAATGGATGTGAATTTTATTTCTGAAATTTATGAACCATTTGGTTCATTCTTTGATCTATCATCTGCTAAGGTGTTTGTCTGCTTATATTATATAACATGGACTAATTATATTGATGATATTGGTCATATTTGTTAGAGATTAGGGCTCAATTCTAGAGATTAGGGCTTCAATGGTGAAATAAATTTGGATTGTCTGGAAACACATATTGCAAGTTGTCGATAAATGAGTTATGGAAGTTAAATGTATTAGATGTTCCTAACATTTTCTATTTGTTAAATCTGAGGTTTATCCATTATAGGGGGCTGCATTTTGAGTGCTTGGGTCGAAGTGGGATGAACCTTAAAAATGATTTTCGCAGCTTTGTATTCAGATTCTGATCCGACTTTGAAAAATCATATAAAATCAATCGTATATCCGATTGGGGTGTTTAATATATTTTCAGAAAGCTTGTTGAGTCTATTTTTACAATTTTTGATCATATGGATCAACTTGGTTAGTATGGTGGGTTAAAATCTTATCGAACAACAGCTGTGCAGAAAGTTGTAATAGCTGTAATGATTTTTATCCTATCTTTCAAAAATCATATAAAATTAACTATACATCCAACTGATTCGTATAATATATTTTCGGAAATCTTGTTGAGTCTGCTTTTACTGCTTTTGATCATATAAAACAAACTTCGGTAGTAGGGTGGGTTAAAATTCTATCGAACAGCAGCTGTGCAGAAAGTTGTAAAAGCTGAACTAAATTTTATTCTCTCTTTCAAAAATTATATAAAATTAACTATAGATCCAATTGATTCGTATAATATATTTTCGGAAAGCTTGTTGAGTCCGCTTTTACTTCTTTTGATTATATGAATCAAACTTGGGTAGTAGGATGGGTCAAAAACAACTCGAACAGCAGCTGTGCAGAAAGTTTTCAAAGCTGAAACTTGAGTAATTGATTTCAGAATGGTTTAAATACCAAATTAAGTTGAATATGACTATAGTGGTATTAAATGGTTAATTGAGTCTATTGAAATATGTGTGAAGAGTTTAAAGAGAATTTAGGGATAAACCCAAAAATGTATGCAAATTCTTTTAAGCGGGTTAACGGGTAAAACGAAGGGGTAAGTTGGGAATTAACCTAAAATGTCGTTGAATTGTTAGAATAGGCTCACGCTTGATGTTGATATGTTTCAAGTCAAACAAACCCACATGTTGTTATTTGACATGTTATCACTTTGACTTCAGGAGGTCAACGGTTCGGTGGAGCATTTCAAGTAAGTTTTGACCTAAAGTTTAAAGCAATTGGTTGGAAGGGCGACTGCAATGGAGGGTGGTTTAGCTAAGTAAATGTAAAGCTTTATATGTACCCCAAGAAAGTTTATTTCTGATTTGAGTTAAGACTTGTAATATTATCCTGTTGGAATTGACATTTTTGTTCATATTGAATTTGAATTTGAATTTGATGAAGAACCAAAAGAGTGTCTTGCAAATTGTAAATGAGTAGTTATTGAACAGGTGGTTTGATAAGCTTAAACTTGCAAGTTGATATCATGTATTTTGTTTATGTTATCAAATTCATAAATATATGGTTATCATTTGGTTAATTGGTTTGAAGTTTTATAGTTGTACACTTGTACTTATCGACATTTGTTATAATACTATTCATTTTGACCATCTTAGCAAGTTGATATTAAGGTAGATGCGCTCCAATGCATTTTGATCCAAAAGCCGATGCATGATACATAATTAGTCGGAACACTGATTAAAGACATACATTTTATTCAACTAATAGTATATGGGGGTAAAACAGTCTTTCTGCACGGTCATTCAGATTTCAAATCAAACAGCATTTACTGGCTTCAGCTCTTACTAGTTCAGATTCTCTTAATCATTCAGACCTTTTATTGTAGCACTTAATGGTTCAGCACTTGCCAACAGCCCCTTAGACAAAGTTGATATCTTCTCTCTTGGTGCTACTATTTATGAAATAATAAGGGGTTTAATATTGTCGGATTCTGGTCACACGGTGCGGTTTCAGAATATACTTAATGTACTACTAATTTCTGGATTTATATGTTAAAGTGGCTATTATTTGTATGTTTTATTGTTGATGGTATATTTTTATTAACAATGTATTCATCAATCTGTTGTTGCAGGCAATGTATGACTTAGATTCTCTTGGTGTCTGTCTGATTAAGAATTAGTAGGCAACACAATTTTCCGCAGGCCTCACAGAACCGTTAAAATCAAATAAACTTAATTTCTGCATTGGAGAACACGAAGTACAAAAGCCGTAAAAACTTATTTGCACCACATTATGTATTCCAACGGTACTTATCCCCCCCCCCCCCCTTTCCTTGTAAAAAGAAATTTTGTGCTCAAGGCATTGCATTATCAGCATTGTTACCTTCTTTGTAACTTTTTTTTTATCTTATGGGGTTATCGTTTTATGAGTTTTGGAATGGTAGATTGAGGTTGAAAGTGATTTTAGTTGTTTGATGGGTTTAGATTGAAATATGAGTATAGAAGTCAATAGGTTTAAACTCAAAACTCAGTTTAATTATTAACCTCTATCCCAAAAAAAAAAATCTTTTAAAGTCATTCAAAGCTATTTTAAGGGTGCTGTTAAACGTCCCCCCCCCCCCCCTTACATCATCTTTACTAAATATACACCCCCCTTAACTTATTAGATTATTATTACCTCTTAAAATTATTTATATACATATTAGTTTCTACAACATTTTTTTCACTTAATAATCTCCACTACATATATCAAATTAAAAACTATCAAGTATTACTATTAATTTATTTTTTAGTATTAATATTTTAAATATTTATAATATCTTTTTTTTAATTTTAATAGTATATATATTTATAATATCCTTATTTTACATCTTTAATTTTTACAAAATAAACCCGAAACTCGAAAACCTAAAACCCTAAACCCGAACCCTAAACCCGAAACCCTAAACCCGAAACTCAAAAACCTAAAACCCTAAATCCGAACCCTAAACCCGAAAACCTAAACCCTAAACCCGAACCCAAAACCCTAAACCCGAAACCTAAACTTAAAATCATAAAAAAAAAGCGCAACTTGTAAAAAAAATATGAAATCGTTATTTTTGTGATAATTTGGTAATTATATGATTTCAAAGGGTAATATGAAAATTAGTTTTTCCAAATAGGGGGGGGGGGCATGACAAGCAACCAGGGGCCGTGGGTAGAGATGTACAAAAATACTGATTATGTAACTGAAACCGAAAAAACAACCGGAACCGGATATGGTTGAAAACCGGCTTTTTGTAACCGGTTCGGTTAGAAACCGGCTAGACCGGTTTTGGGGTTATATGACTTGTTAGGTTTTATAACCGGTTTTTTCCTAAACCGGTTAAAAAACAGGTTTATGAAAAACCGGTTTTATAACCGGTTAATTAAACCGGTTAAAACCGGTTTTTTTGCAGCGGTACCAACAGCTCAATTCTGGTCAAATATGACAGCTGGACACATTATCTAGCCGTTTTTTTTTTGTTGTATTTTGCCAATAATTCATCTCCAAATATGTATAAAAGGGTGGTGGGTGTTTGGGTTCAACCACACCATCCTCCAATCTCCTAAAACTCTTAAAATCGCTCACTTTCTTATTCGATATTTCATAAAAAAGCATGGCAAGCTCTAGTCATCATGATTCGGTCAACGTTGGCGAGTCCACAACCAACACGGTGGTTCGTGTTATTCCAACAAAGCGCAACCGCCAAGTTTTGTCACATTTTGATATGTGCGAGATGGTGAACGGGTCGAGAAAAGCGCGTTGTCACTATTGTAACGGTTTTTACGCCATTAGGGCAAACTCCTCATTGAAACATCACTTCGAGAAACCGCATTGCAAGGTGTTGAAACAACAAGCCGCTAGCGTTCAAGCTTCCATGGGAAGCGAAGGCGCTTCTCTTTTCTCCTACAATTACGAAATGGCAAGGGAGGAAATGGCGAAATTTGTAATCCAAGAAAGTTTGCCATTCAACCATTTCGACAACCAACGATACACAAAGATGGTTCAAAAAACGCTCCAACCACGATACACCCATGTAAGTCGTGCTACTCTTAGGAGGGATTGTTTAAGATTGTGGAAAAATGCTAAACAAGAATTAATTTCTTATTTTGAAAAACTAGAAACCGGTGTTAACTTGACTAGCGACGTTTGGTCCGCACCGCACGGTTCAACCGACTCATATCTTTGTGTCACCGCCCATTGGATTGAACCGGCGACGTGGCAAATGATGAAACGCACGATTTTGTTTAAACTTTTTGATTACCCTCACACCGGTGAAGCTATATATAAAGCAATTGACAAATGTATTGCAACTTACAAATTGAAAGAAAAAATATTGTCAATATCTTTCGATAACGCCTCAAATAATACAAGTGCAGTGTCGCATTTAAGATTAAAGTACAAACCGATTTGTGAGGGTATTTTTTTTTCATAGTCGATGTGTCGCGCACATCATAAATTTGGCCGTTCAAGATGGTTTAAAGGTTATTGAACAACAAAAAGAAGCTTTCAAAAGAATGTTGCGCCATATATATAGTCATGCGCATAGACATTCAAAATATATTAAAATGTGTAAGGAAGCGGGTCGAGTATGCTACGGACCCAATTGGGATGTTGCTCATAGATGGAACTCGACTTGCACCATGTTTGAAAAAGCTATTATGCAAAAAGAAAGTTTAATAGAATTTCATAACATTTTGTCGAGTCGTGGAAAGGTTTCTTCTTACCACCCATCGAATTGGAATCTTATTGAATCGGTTACACAATTGCTTCAAGTTTTCAAAACGTCAGCAAAGACTTTATCGGGGGTTTACTGCCCAACAAGTTCATTGGTACTTCACAATTTGTTTAAAATGTGTTTAAAATTAAACGAGTTGGCGGGTAGAGGTAGACCATATTGTGATATGGCGGATACGATGAAGGAAAAATTAAGAAAATATTTTAAAGAACTACCCGCGGTTTTCACTTGTGCCGCCGCTTTAAACCCTTGTTTTAATATTTTTGGAACCGGGTCTTTGATTGAAAAAAATTGCAAATGCGTTGGATTTAAACACCCTCAAAGAACCAAACTTTGGACTATCCGCAAGTGACAAATTCAATACTCAACTTAACCAAATGTTTGATGTTTATGTATCAAAATATGGTTCTTGCACGTCACACATTCACGAATCAATGAGAAATGCCGATTTCGGCGAAGGTTCATCAAATATGGAAGATCAAGATTTGTATGTTTATAACCAATTGTTTGATGAGTCGAGTCAAATGCAACGTGGTAACACTGGTAGTAGCGAACTCGGTCGGTATGGTGGGTCAAACTTTCTACGATCGATGACTTCACAAGAATTTAAAAACTTTGATTTGTTGGCTTGGTGGAAAAGTAAGGAAGATCAATTTCCGATCTTCGCCACCATGGCCCGAGATTTACTAGCGGTCCAAGCTTCCACAGTAGCTTCGGAAAGTGCTTTTTCTATAAGTGGTAGGGTGATTTCGATAAGGAGGACTCGACTAACACCAAAGGCGGTTGAGATGTCGATTTGCTTGAAAGATTACTTGGATGCGGCGGAGAGATGTCAACACATACGCTCACTCGAGGGAGAATTAGATTACGAAGCCGAAGTGTACGCGGACGAGGTTGAAGCCGGATTGACTACCCGAATGACCGTAGAAGAAGCCGAACTAGATGAACTCTTACGCGATAGTTCTAGTTCGGGTTCGGGTTCGGACGAAGAAGATTAAACGCGATCATCAAGGCATATATTAGTCCCACTAAAAATAATATATACTACCAGTTACGTATGTAACCGTTTGTTCCAAGACTTAATCGTATGATGTTTTCACTTATTATTATTATTATTGTTATTATTATTAATTTTCTACCACTTATATGTAGTTTTGAACTTTAAGAAGAATATGTTTGAAATTATTCTTCTATTGTCATGAATATTTAGTCACATTTGCATTTCATATATTAAATTGTTGAACTAATGCAGCAAGGTGCTGCATATTAAAGGTGCTACATATTAAATTGCAACTGACATTTGCATTCCAAATATGCATATAGATGCATATTAAAGGTACTGCAGCAAGGAATCATGCCACTGCTGTAAAGTTTAGCAGGGGCAAAAAGGTAATATAACCATTCATCACAAAGGCAAAAAGGTAATATAAATGGCTGCAATTTAAACATCAGTTTATAACCATTCATCACAAATGCAGACGGTGCTCTTCACAGCCATGGTAATATAACTACAGGTAAGGATTAATGCCTAGCTTCTTAATAACATCCATTCATAAAATGGACTTAAACAAATGTTAACGAACGAACTTTCCACCGAACGCTCGTTTTGTTTAAAAGTCTCTTACCTTATATTGTTAATAACCGGTTTTGTTTAAAAGTCCGATTTGTTTGTCCTATTTTTGTTTATGTAGACCAGTTTTAAAAATCGGTTTTATAAATCAGTTTTAAAAACGGGTTTTAAAAATCGGTTTTAAAAAACCGGTTTTTTATAACCAGTTACAAACCGGTTTGTATAGGTTAGGAATATTTGACTTCAGAAACCGGCTTAAACCGGTCCCGGTTAAAAAAAACCGGTTTTTTGTTACAAAAAAAAAACCGAACCGGTTTTAAAAAAAACCGCTTTGTACACCTCTAGCCGGGGGGGGGGGGTATGTTTAGGCTGACTCCTATTTTAATCATGTGAAATCTTTTTATAAATACTAAAACAACCACACTCATAATGTTTGTTGAATTTATTTTATTACCATCTCTTATGATACACGAGTTCTAACATACCTGAGTTATAACTACTACTTTCAGTTCTAACATACCTGAGTTGTAAATAACTACTACTTTCAGGTGATCTTGAATAAGTATAGTAAAATTAGTTTATAGGTTTTTAATAGTTGTTCAGAATTAGATAAGACATGCCTCTCTACTCAAGTGAAATTAGTATCTAATTGTAAATGATACATTGTTAAAGATATAATTCGTATTTAATTATATAAATTTTTCTTAATTTCAAAATGTTTCTTATCCAGCCTCGTGTAGTACACGGGTTATAACCTAGTAATAATTATAAGAGACTAATAGGATAAATTTCAGTCTAACATACGTGTGAAGAAGTTTACAAAAAAAACATCAATTCTACCAATAAAACTTGTTTACAAACAATTATGAGATGACCAACAGTAGCGGTTCCTACGTTACCCAAACTTTCATATATATTAATTTTGCCACTGGATCAAAATCCATTCTGTAGTAGAATTGACCCGAAAAAAATTGATAAGATAACATGACAAGACCCGCCCATTTATGATATGCAACCTGAAACTGAATCAAGAACTTGAACCGTTTGCAACCCGTAGATCCAGAACTGATATGTCTGAACTTTTACTCGTTAACGTTCTGTTGTAACACCAAAAGTACCCTTCATAAACCTGCATGCAAATAGCTTGTACACGGAAAAGGTTGACCCGTAGTTGTTGTCCAAACACTGCCGCCCTTAAATGCCATAATATGATCCGAACCTGCAGCTTTTCTTTTAAAATTTGAATCAAAAACTTATGCCCAATATCTACCTCGCGACCAACTATAACCCAAAGAAAGGGACAAAAACCAGAATCACAATGCTGACTCGTTTTGCAAACAACTAACCCAGTTAATGACACAATCTGACTTCCGAAACTAATCTGAACCTACACTACAACCTGGAGGGTAACCCGTTAATGAGCAAAAATTTGAAAATACCATCATTATCCTCGATAGAAATCCGCTCTTTAACTCATTTCATAACTTCTTTTAACTAATTCTGCAACAAACTTGACCCGTAACCGTTTCACACACAATCCGATTCGCAATTCACACAAAATGCAACTCGAAAACTGATTCGAATTAGCCAAACATCCATGTACACAACAATAAATGACG
Source organism: Bidens hawaiensis (assembly GCF_021521415.1). NCBI lineage: Eukaryota > Viridiplantae > Streptophyta > Magnoliopsida > Asterales > Asteraceae > Bidens > Bidens hawaiensis. The sequence continues at coordinate 6,192,783 of NW_027491024.1, forward strand.
TGAATTAACTTGACACTAAACTGTGATCGGTTTATTCCATGGGCAGTTATCAATTAATTTCTGATCTGAAAAAAAAAATCAGTTTACAAATCAGCACTCAATTGCCAATCAAATATGCAATCCGGTAGCATTCACAAAAGCAATTATGCATTCCAAATTTTCAACTTATCTCCTCCACCAATTATACTTGCATTTGAATTTATCTCCTTCAACAATTATACTTGCAATGTGACAATACCATTGACCGAGCAAATTCCAATTTTACCCTTCTCCACCAAATCTAATATTATACAGTGTTTGCAACAATTTTTTTAATGTCTAATCTACCACTGGTTCCAATTAGATCATTGTAGTACCATAGCTTATAATTATTATTTTCCAAACATAATAATGATTTATTTTAGTTGGGAGCTTATCACACTGGTCTAATCACATAATATGTTCATCTACTACAAAATAATCACTAATCAAAATAGAAACTAACCAGATGCAAAAAAAAGCTATACATACCAATAAATCAAAGGACGATGATGGCATGTGAACAATCACCATGCGTTCTTGCTACGCAATCGACATATGATATGATAAAAGGATTGCTGAGCGTCCAATAGAAAAAGCCGAGAGATGGGTAAAAAGTTCGGTAATTATAAGACTATCCTCTATCTATGGTGAGGGGCTGACCTCGCCCCACCCTTAAAATGCCCTCTATGGCTTCGAATCTCCTTTAATTTTATTTTTTTTTATAAATCTAAAAAACCAACAAATTTATTAAAGACAAAATTACAGATATTGTCTTGTATGTTTTCAGTGGTTGCCCTTTATCTTTAAAATTGACATATTTTGTACTTTATGTTTCAAAATGTTACCCCGGATGTTCTTTTGCACTAACCCAGTTAGTTTTTCTCGTTAAATATGATCATTAGCAAGGCACGTGAGGGCAAATTTGTCATTTCACACATTTAATAAAAAAACATTAAACCCATTTATTTATAAAAGATTAAAAACTATATCCCCTGATCTCTTTCAAACCCTCTCATCTTCTGCAAATTAAACCCACCATCAGCATTATCATAAAGAAGCTAAGTCAATGATAATTCTTTAGTTCAAGAATGCTATTCGAAAATTGGAGTTTTGGAGAGGCTTAGGCCATGGGATATACTCTAACCTATACATAGATTAAAGTGATATGGCACTTTAAAGATGGATTAAACCACTCCCCACTTGTGTTAAGTGTGTTAAAATGACCCATGGGTTATGCTTTTAAAGGGTTAAAAAGAACAATATGCATTAATTATGTATTAATTACTAATTGATTTGTTATATTAATTATGTGTTAAATGGGGGTTAAACCATTTCCTTTGATGACATAGAGTGAATGAGAAAAAAATGATTGATGTGGAACTTATGGAGTTAAAATGGGTTAGAGTATAACCATGGCCTTATGGTTATCCACAATTTATTCAAAGTATATGTAACAATTGTATTTAATAATCAATTTCATCTCATCTCATCTCAAGTTCCGGCACACACACACAATCAATTTCATCGCCGTTTCCGCTCTTTGCCGTCCGTACTCAACCCCCCTACACACGCGGTCAAATCCAAACATAAATCTTAAATTTTCTTTCATCAGATCTTTAACAATCACGGGATGAGAATATAAGAGAGGCGCACAGTTTCATCACCAATAAAGCTCGAATTTGCCATTGTTATGGAATGAAATTGATAGGAGATATGAAAACAACGTTGAATCTCAGTGTCTCGAATCGTGTATTTGGATGTTACGACCATGGTGGTTGCCGGAGGTCGGATGGTGGCAGGTGGTTGTGTGAGGTGGGTAGGGAAGGGGATGGTGGTCGGTTTAATAATTTGCAGGAGAGAGAGAGAGTGAGGGGATGGGTTTAGTTATTAAAATGTTTTATTTTAATAAATGGGTGAAATGTCTAATTTGCCTTCATATGACTTACACATGATCAAATTTGACATGAAAAACTAATTGGGTTAGTGCTAAAGGACAACCGATGTAACATTTTGAAATATAAAGTACAAAATATGATAATTTTAAAGATAAAGGACAACCACTGAAATTGAATGCAAACATAAAGAACAATATCTGTAATTCTATCTTTATTAAACTTAGAATATAATATAAATCAAACAAAATAAAACTAAAAAACGTACAAATAAAAAATAGAACTAATATTCAGCGTCCTTGTCCTCATTTGTGTATTCTGTTATTATCCTTGCTTTTTTTTCTCTAAAAACGTTCGCGTGACCGGATCTAGATGCGATAAATCCTTTGCAAGGAGCTTAAAATCATTCTCTCGTTACCGCTCCGATTTAGCCTTCTTTCTTTCTTCGTGCATGGCTTTGTATTCCGCATGCATCGCTTTTCTTTCTTCATGTATTATCTTGAAGTCATTCTTTAAGTGTTTTTTCTCCTCGCGAAACTCTTTAAGTGCAAGCTCCAAGTTGTCAAACCACGCGCTCACATCGGAACTCATCGAGGATGTCGTTCTAGACGAAGATCCCCCACCTCTAGCCGCTGCCTTGGCCTTGTCTCTTCCTACCGGACGTGGGAACTCATCCGATTCATCAAAAAGAAAATCAGGATCAATCTCGTTTAAGTTAAATTGAGAACGAGCATCCGACCCCACTTGAGATGGCGATTGATTGGCCGAAGTAGACGTTGTTTTTTACCGTTAGGAAGGTCGCGGGGGTGAAGATGTCGGGACCGGATGCCACTTTGGCGAACTCATGCATTTCCTCCAAATTTCCAACATGCCGAAGTCGTGACTATGAAGGCCCCTGAATTGTTTCAAGCAAGCCTCAAGGAGGTCGGCGTCGTTCGTGCCGCTTCCTCTATTGTTCGTATGGCGATTGTGAATTTGGAGAAGTTGTTCATTTTTAATACCATTGCCTTCCATTTGTTGGAAACGAATCATCCCCACAGTAACGACCTCGACCCATTATCTCAAAGAACTTACCACGTATTTCTACCCAAAATGCCGCGCTGCGTTTACCGTCACCTATGACTGAGTCTTTGGATGAGTCTATCCACGTTTGTGCCAACGCCGCTTCCTCGTCTTCTTCCCACCTTTTCCTGTCCGCCTTTTTCGTAGTTGTTTGATCGGCATCAACCTTCTTTTTATGGCTTCGTTTGCGACGAACTTGTGGTTCGTCTACTTATGTTTCGGGAACTTGGGTTTCGGGAATTGGGGTTTGGGGTGTTAGGGTTTTGGGTGGCGGAGGCATAAACGGCATTGGCATTCGATACAACATATCGTTGGGAAACGGTTGTACGATTGGAAGCATTACGGGTAGATGCTGGTTGGCATAGAAAGGGTTGGTAGGGTCATTGTTGTTTGCGAGCATACTAGCCCACCACCTTTGAGCTAGATCCCACGGGTTTGGGTTCGGGTTTGAGCTCGAGCTTGTGAAATTTGATAAATGATCCACGGTAGAGAGTTGAGAGATTTTTGTAGTGAAATTTGAGAGTTTATTTGAGTGAAATTTGATATTTGTTTGAGTAAAAATCGATAAAATGGTTTGTATTTATATAGAAAATAATTAGTTTTCTTTTTTTAAAAGAGCCGTTGAAATAGCCGTTAGAGGGGGCCCACCAGATTTTGAAGAAAGGCGCCGGTCGTTGGAAGGCTGGGCATCACCACGCCCCTTGGTGGTGTTCAGCGCCCAACGGCGCCCGCCATCCAACCCAACGGAGCCCCATAGCAAGGGGTCTAAGGGAAGTGTTAGGAGAGAGAACCTAATAAGGTTATGGGCCATAAAAGATCTAATTGATAGAATGAGTGGGAATTCATTAATTAGAAGGGTTGAACGTGTCACAATTATTTTACCTTATTAGAATATGTAGATTAAGCAATATTAATCAGTTGAATACCTACTCAATAAACATATAGATATCTGAGTTTTATTTGATCATATAATATACAGGGAAAGTGAATATGAGGTTGTTAAACATTTAACCTTAGATACGAAACCCTCAAAACTATGTAATTTATTTTATTTTATGTTTGTTTCCTCTCCATTAACTTAGGAAATCTCAACCAAATCCCTAATTCATCATTATCGTTCATATGTCCCAAAAATGCATCCCACATTTCCTACCTCATTCTGCCAAACATAATCGATAATAGTGCTTGTTCCTCAATTAACCATCTTTTCTAGGCCTAAAAGCGATGGAATTTTATGATAGGCTTCCTTGATGGAATTTTAGATTTTTAGTTGATAATTGCACATAAGTTGGGAATCTGGGTTTATTTTTAATTTTTGTTTGATTGATTTTGCTTATTTTGTTAGTTTATATTTTAAACCAGATGGTTATTAGTTGAGAAAGCATCTTTTTTTCTCATTTCATTTTCTAGTAAATGGCAATACATCCATTCTGACATTCTGTATCAGATGGATTTTATGTATATGGTCAATTGTGATATAAAATAATGGAAGAAGATGTGATTACAGGTATGGTACATGAAACAGTGATCTGTTTACCTATTTGAAACATGCTAGATTGATGATCGAACCAATTGCAACATGTAACATAATCGACCGCCCGATTTAAGTCGATAAACCTTTAATCAATTGATAAACTAATCAAAAGCATGTTGCAGATCATACTCATGGAGAAGAAATACAAAATAAATGATTTTATAATAATTTTTTTTACTAGATTTGTATCAAAACCACGTAGTTTTGGGTGTTTCGCATCTAAGGTTAGATGTTTAACAGCCTTATATTCACTTTCCCCATAATATAAATATGATTTGAAGTAAAATCATAAATTGAATAAAAAACTTTTGGGCATTTGAAATCCTTTAGGGCACGTTCGTTTCACGGAATGGAATTGGAATTTAAAGGAATTGGAATTGGAATTTAAACATTCCCATAGGAATGAATTTGTTGGAATTAGAATCCCAATTCCATCTAACGTGTTTGGTTTTCAATGAGTCGGAGGCAATCACTTTGACCCACTCTACGACGACCCATAACGATTTTGGATGATCCGGCCCGCTGATGATCCGACCGCTTCCACCCGACCCAACCAGCTTTCGTTTTTTTTGTTTCGTTATTTTTTCCAGTTCATTTCGGTTCGTTTTTTTTGCTTCAGTTGGTTAGTTTATTGGGTTTTGTTCCGGCTCGGTTTCGATTTTTTTGGTTCGTTTAGGTTGGTTTTTCGTTTTCTGTTTCTTCGAGTTCGTTTTTTTCTTTTTTTTGTTCAGTTTTTTGGGTTTCGGCCCGTTTCGGTTTTTTTTGGTTCGTTTAAGTCATTTTTTTTATTTTTGTTTGGTTCAAGTTCTTTTTTTTTTTTGCTTATTTTGTTCAGTTTTTTCGTTTTGTGTTTGGTTCAAGTTCGCTTTTTTTGCTTATCTTGTTCAGTTTTGTGGGTTTTGGCTCGTTTCGGTTTTTTTGGTTTGTTTATGTTGTTTTTTTCGGTTTCTGTTTGGTTCAAGTTCGTTTTTTTTTGCTTATTTTGTTCAGTTTTTTGGGTTTCGGCCCGTTTCGATTTTTTGGTTTGTTTTTTTCTGTTTCTGTTTGGTTCAAGTTCGTTTTTTTGCTTATTTTGTTCAATTTTTTGGGTTTCGGCCCGTTTCGGTTTTTTGATTCGTTTATGTTGTTTTTTCGGTTTCTGTTTGGTTCAAGTTCGTTTTTTGCTTATTTTATTCAGTTTTTTGGTTTCGGCCCGTTTCGGTTTTTTTGGTTCGTTTATGTCGTTTTTTTTGTTTCGTTTCCGTTCGAGTTTAACTTTTTGTTTCGTTTTGTTCGTTTACCTTTTTTCATTTCATTTTAGTCGGTTTACTCGGTTCGGTTTAACTTTTATTTTGGTTCAAACTTTTGTTCGGTTTATGTTTTTTCTCTGTTTCGTTTCGGTTAGTTCGGTTTCGTTTCATTTCGGTTTCTATTCTTTGTTTCGTTTTGGTCCATGAAATGGCCGGGGCGTCGGCGGACCGGGTCGTGTTAAGCCGAACTGACCCTTGCGTCAAACCGAACACAAACTGACGCGGGGCGCCGTACCGAATGCGAGCTGACCCGGGGAGTTGACCCAAACGCGACCTGACCCGGAGCACTGAGCTGAAAGCGCTAAGACTCGGAGCGTCGACCTGAATGTGAACACACCCGAAAATGTTGACCCGAACACGACCATGTTAGTCGCCCAATTGAAGATTCCATCAAATTTACTTGAATTCCTTCACATGATGGAAGGATTTAGAATCCCTTTGTTTAAAGGAATTTGAATGAATTGAATTCCAATTTCAATTCCAATTCCAATTCCATGTCAACCGAACACACCAAAATGGAATTAAGATTCAAATTCCAATGAAACGAACACGCCATGTCATGGGATTTTAATTCCAATTCCTTTAAATTCCCACGAGTCCTGTGAAATGAACGCACCCTTAGTTTTATATGTTGGTTGACATTCTTGATACTCCCTTTGTCTCACAAAAATAGCTACATTTACTTTATATGTAATTAGGTTCATTCCAGAAATGTCTTTTATTACGAGAAGTGCGAAATCTTTTATTTTATAACTCATACTCATTAATGATTTAATAATTAATGATAAGTTACTAGCAAAGAGTAAGTTACAAATAATTATTATTAGTAATTATTTCATAAAAAGTATGATCACTATTAGAATCTATTTATTCTAAAATCATATTTTTTCTAAAACATGGCTAATTATTACTGTTGTTATCTAACATACAAATCTACATCTTTTTTTTATTTTATTTTTTATTTCAATATTTTTGTGTAAATTATACATTTACACTTCAAAATACCAACTACGCAATACATAAATGAACCTATACATGATAAAAGTTACACGTACACTATTCGAAATATCACATACACAGTACATCTATGAACTTATACATTACATAAATGAACCTACACGTGACAAAAGTTGCACATGTGTAATTCAAAATGTCACATACACAATACATATATGAACCTACATAGTATATAAATTAACTTACACCGTATAAAAATTAGACATACACAATTCAAAATGCCACCAACACAATACATATATAAACCTACATAGTACATGAATAAACCTACACATGAAAAAATACACATACACAATTCGAAATACCACATACGCAATACAAAATAATTTTTTTTATTACATTAAATTACATATAATAAATAATTGATTAATAACCTACACTTGTAAAATTTTCACATACACCTTCGTGATACCATCTACACAGTACATATGTGAAACTACATCGTAAAAAATAATCCTTACATAATAAAATATATGAACCCACACAATACACTACTCTACAATAAAATTTTTCACCCCCACACATACAAATTTGAATTCAATATGTAACTACACTTTTACAAAACCCCTACACATAACTATATGTTTCTAATTTTGCTACGTAGGTACTATATGAAAATATCCATAATATACAGCCTAATGTTGAAAAAATTATGTGATTCATGAATACATACTAAAAACAAATAAACAACTTACACAACCATAAATTCTAAAAATTTATAATTTATTTGCAAAATTTTAATGAGGAAAATCAAATAGTATTAATAATCTTATTAGCATTGATTATGCATACGAAAATATAACCGTTGAATATATTAATGTTTGGTTTAATGAGGCCTACACCACAAAAGACATGTCTATCTTTTTTTAATTAAAAATATGTTATAAATATGTGTTTTTTATTACAATAATGTCATTGATATTGTAGACTGTTGATTAAACACAATCAATAGTTCAGATTCATTTCTCGCACTTCTCACTATAATATCACTTTTCGCATGATCCATCCTCACATAGGTCAACTGTTACCTGCCTCGTGTAAATAACTACATAAAATAGAGGAATCTTGTGTATCAATGGCAATAGAAAAAAGAGTTGGTAAAGTTAAAGTGTACAATCAGATTGCAACCAAATTATTTTAAGATTTGATTTGTTAGTCATGATCAACTGTACACTAACCCTCAATTAGACGCTTCGTCGAACATGTTATATGCATGTAATGCAACTTGCTCAAATTGATCATAAGATCTGAACAAAGAAAGCAACTTCTTGTATGCATGTTATGTGCTAGTAAAGAAAACTGAAGAAGAAAGCATACCTTCCAGTTAAAACAGTTTCCAGATTGCCAATGATGATTTTTTTAGTATACTTGTATTATTAATTAAATTCAAAACAGATTACAATAGTGTAGCAGGCAAACAGGCAACAAGTTGCGCCGCTGCAATCAGGTGTTTGCATTTAGTTCTATAACTGGAACGGGCAACAAGCATACCTTCCTGTTAAAACTAATTCCTGGCTGTAATTAGTTCTATAACTGGAACGACCAATCACCATTGAACAATGCTATGCTGCAATCAAGAATCAACAAGCACAATTTAGCTGCAACCGAAATGAATATGAGCCATAAAAACATATGTGAAGGTTAAAAGGCTTTGAATCATTAAAATGTCAAATATAGATTTGAATTTTTAAACGAAATCTCACCTGAGACTTTGAAATCCTAAAATATCACTTACTAAAGTAGAAATAGAAAACTTGATTAATCAAATTCATCTTAATTATAACATGTTAGCTTTTAACGAAAGTAGGAAAGTTGTATTTCGTAAAAGATGTTATACCATTAATTCGATTTGTTCAAATTAAATCCAATTCAAGTATTTGCATTTGGATTCAAACTCAAGTCAAATCGGATTCAGTTGAAGTCACAATTTAAATACTTTTGATTAAGTTGGATTTTCCAAACCGAATTAAGTTGGCTAGCTGTAAAAGTCACAATTTAAATAAAACAAAAATCAATCTGATAAACATCGTTGCACTTAATGTTAAAAGAAAATATTGAAAATATATCGAGATCACCGAAATTGGTGGACAGTTGCATTATATCCCGTGAAATTAGAAGACCAAATATCCAGTTTCCATTTCTTTCTTAATTGACAGCCTCCATTATTATTTTCTATGTTTAGATAATTGCAATTCTCTATATATTCAGATTGTATTCTCATTGTAATTTAATTTTTAAGAAATCAATAATAAAAAAGCCTCTTGATATCATGGTATCAGAGCAGGATTGCTCATCATATACCGTTTGATTTTCAACCTCAAATCAATAAACCCAATCCGAGCTACCATGTCCGGAGACGGTAACTCGGGTTCCGACTTGTCATTACAACTCACAAATCTGTTAAAAAACCACCTAAATCAGCCTCATAACCCAAAACTATATGATAATCTACAAATTAACCCCAAACTCAACAGCCAAAACTACGCATTATGGACCCGGATGATCTGAGTCGCCATAGGCGGAAAATCCAAAACCCTGTTATCCCACCTTACCTCAGATCCTCCAAATCAAACAAGTGAAGATTATGAGCAGTGGGAACAAGAAGATTTAATTGTGTTTTCATGGCTTATTCAAAATATCGAACCCGCACTCGCAAGAAACCTAACCGAGTATCCCATTGAAAAAATGTTGTGGGACGCCTTGGTGGTCACCTACAGCAGCGGAAGAGACAAATTACAGACCTTCAATCTTCATGTCAAGGCTAACGACATCAAACAGAATGATACCCCTCTTGAAGATTTTTGGATCGTATTACAGGGGGTATGGGGAGAGATTGACCGAATTGATCCGAATCCCATGAGGTGTCCAGAAGACATCAAGACATACTCACAAATCAGGTCAGAACAAAAACTTTTTCAGTTTTTAAATGCCCTTGACCGGAAAGACGAACCCATTAAAAGGGAAATTCTCCGGCTAGATCCTCTTCCGTCTGCGGAGGCGGCATACGCCGCTGTTCGTAAAGAATCCGCTCACCAGAACATACTAGGAGCAACTACTAACGATTCGCAGGGCATAGCAACGGGTTTAGTTGTAACTGAAGTAGAAGGATTAGGACTCGCAACAAAAGCTCACCGTCGGTTTGAAGGAAAAAGGAATGGACCGTCAATCAAAGAAGATAAATCACACCTGACATGTGATCACTGTGGTAAATCAAGACATACCAAAGAGCAATGTTTCTGGCTTGTCGGCTTCCCCGATTGGTGTGACGATGGCCACAAAAAAGGTACCAAGAAATCTGGACCGGAAAAAGGCAAAGCGTCTGTTACCGCGAGAAAAGAGAACGTTGATACTAGCACTGACTGGAAAAATCCCACCGGATTTGGGGCGGTGGCGGCGGCCTCTTATGATGAAGAAGGAGATGACTCCTTTCAAATGAGTACAGGTACAGGGGTTGAGACACCACATGTCTCGAAACTCCCATCTTATTTATGCAATATTTCCAAAATGGACCCTATATATTCTAAAATATTAAAAGCAACAACTTTTATTTCCTTTATAAAAGAGAGTTTTAAAAATTGTAAATATAAGTCTATTAGTGGTAGTGTGGCAAATATGGCTCAAAATTACAGTAGGAGACGGGAAGTGTCATGGATATTTGATTGGAGCAACAGATACCATGACTTATGATCTATCAGATTTTGCTACGCCAACTAAACCAACAAAGTCTTATATATACACGGCAAATTGAGAGAAGATGCTTGTAAAAAAAGGGGGGACTATAGAAATTTCACCGACACTTAAGCTTTCAAATTGTCTTTATGTACCCGCCCTATCACACAAACTCCTGTCAATAAGCGATGTAACAAAAGAGTTAAATTGCACAGTTCTTATGCAACCCACTTTTTGTATTTTACAGGATATCAGGACGGGAGCAATAATTGGGCGTTGCACTGAAAGACAAGGGTTGTATTATGTGGATGAGGTGACTCAAAATGGTACTGTAATGCTTTCTCATGGAACCGCAGAACGAGAAGCATGGTTATGGCATAGAAGACTAGGGCATCCATCTACCGGTTATTTACATGTTCTATTTCCTAAATTATTTCCTTCCAATTGTAAGTCACATTGCGAAACTTGTGTGTTAGCCAAAAGTCATCGTAAGACATTCAAACCAAATAATACAAGGGTTGATTCGCCTTTTTCATTAATCCACTCAGATGTGTGGGGTCCTGCTCCAATTATTGGAGGTCAGAATTTTCGTTTTTTTGTTATATTCGTGGATGATTGCACACGAATGACATGGGTGTATTTATTAAAAACTAAATCTGAAGTTCTTGATAAATTTATCATTTTCTACACCATGATTCAAACCCAATTTCAGAAAAACATTCAGGTTTTTAGATCCGACAATGGAGGAGAATTTGTTAATTCTGAAATGAAACGTTTTTTTCAAAACAAAGGGATAATTCATCAAACCACTTTTCCCCACACTCCAGAACAAAATGGTGTCGCAGAACGAAAAAATCGTATCTTATTAGAAATAACTCTGGCCCTTTTAATAGAATCACACGTTCCAAAGTTTTTTTGCCAGAAGCACTCGCCACAGCTGCGTATCTCATTAACCGACTTCCCACTCAAACTCTGAAATCAAAAACTCCATTGCAAGTTCTTACTGAGTACACCAACCCTCCTTCTGTTCTTACCCTCAAGCCACGAGTCTTTGGATGCACCGCCTTTGTTCACATACCAAAATCACACAGAAGTAAAATTGATCCATGTGCTGAAAAATGTGTCTTTGTTGGATATGGAATGAATCAAAAAGGATACCGATGTTACAACCCAAAAACCCGTCACATGTTCACAACTATGAATTGTGAATTTCTTGAAACAGAGTACTATTATGCCTCCCAACAGAGTAGTCAGGGGGTGAGGGAATGTCTTGACACACTAAGTTGGTTGACATATGTTACATATGAAGAAGGAAGGAGCCACGGTACCCCAGACGAGTCTCACCCCTCCACACAACCTCAAGATCCAAACATCAGTGTCGCCCAAACTGCTCCCAATCTGATACCCGAGGTAAGTAATACTCATTCTTCTCCTACAACCAATCCCATTGAAACTAACACATCAAGTCAAGGTGAGAATATATAGGAACAAGAGTTTTTAACACTCAAGAAGATACTCGAGGAGAAGATAATGAACATTTGCAAGAACAAGAAGAGACATCAGAGAGATATGTATTGCCACCAAGAGCAAATCGGGGAGTTCCACCGAAGAGGTATTCCCCGGAAAAGGAGTCCAGAAGAAGTAGATATCCAATGGCTAATATAGCCAAAGGAAACCTATCCGAGGAAGCTAAGGTGTTTGCTGCATCTATGTACTCTGATGAGATCCCTGCTAATACTGAACAAGACTTAAAGTCTATTCAATGGAAAAAGGCAATGGAGGAAGAAATGGAAGCTCTCACAAAAAATAACACATGGGAAAAACGTGTCTTGCCACATGGAAAGAAAGTTGTTGGGTGTCGGTGGGTTTTTACAATCAAGTACAAGCCCGATGGTACAATTGAAAGATACAAAGCGAGGCTTGTAGCTAAAGGCTATACACAAACATACGAAATTGATTACTCTGAAACTTTTTCCCCGGTTGCAAAAATTAACACAATCAGAGTTCTTTGTTCTGTTGCAGCAAATAAAGGATGGCCATTACACCAATTTGATGTAAAGAATGCTTTCTTACATGGAGAATTAAAAGAAGTCTATATGGAAGCTCCACATGGATTCACGAACGAGTTTGGGGAAATGGAAGTTTGCCTTCTAAAGAAATCACTCTATGGTTTAAAACAATCCCCTAGAGCATGGTTTGGAAAATTCACCCTAGCCATGAAAAACTATGGGTTCATGCAAAGTAACTCAGATCATATATTGTTTCTCAAAAAAAAAGGCAACCTTACAACATGTTTAATAATTTATGTTGATGACATGATTATTACAGGGGATGACAAAGTAGAAATATCCAAACTAAAGAAAAGTTTGTTCACAGAATTTGAGATGAAAGACCTAGGGAGACTCAAATATTTCCTTGTGATTGAACAAATGAGATCAAAACATGGGATTTTCATGTGCCAGAGGAAGTATGTCCTTGATTTATTAGCAGAAACCGGCATGATTGATTGCAAACCAGCAGACACTCCAATGATTGCAAATCAGAAGTTATACATGGAAAAAGAGGAAGATCTAGCCGACAAAGAAAGATACCAACGAATAGTAGGAAAACTGATTTATTTATCACACCCGACCAGATATAGCATACGCTGTGGGAGTAGTCAGTCAATTTATGCATCAACCCCAAAAGGATCACATGGAAGCAGTCGTAAGAATTATAAGGTATCTCAAAGGAACAGCAGGGCATGGAGTTTTGTTTAAACCAAATGGACACCTTGAAACTCAATTATATACCGACGCAGATTGGGCAGGGGATAAAGGTGACCGAAGATCTACATCAGGCTACTTTACTTTGGTTGGTGGAAATCTTGTTACGTGGAGAAGCAAGAAACAGAAGGTGGTTGCTATTTCAAGTGCAGAAGCTGAATTCCGAGGAATTGCGAGGGGGATAACTGAAGCGCTTTGGATTCGAAGGCTCTTAACTGAGATAGGATATCCTCCACAAGAAACTAGCAAAATTTGGAGTGATAATGAAGCAGCCATTCAAATTTCAGAAAATCCAGTACAACATGATCGAACAAAGCATATAGAAGTAGATCGACATTTCATCAAAGAAAAGTTGGAAGCGGGGATCATTTCACTTCCATTCGTTCGGTCCGAAGAACAACTTGCTGATATCTTAACAAAGGCTGTTAATAAAGGAACCCTATACGAATGTCTGAGCAAGTTGAATTTTGGAAATCCACTATTCAACTTGAGGGGGAGTGTTAAAAGAAAATATTGAAAATATATCGGGATCAGCAAAATTGGTGGACAGTTGCATCATATCCCGTGAAATTAGAAGACCAAATATCCAGTTTCCATTTCCTTCTTAATTGACAGCCTCCAATTATTATTTTCTATGTTTAGATAATTGCAATTCTCTATATATTCAGATTGTATTCTCATTGTAATTTAATTTTTAAGAAATCAATAATAAAAAAGCCTCTTGATATCACCTAATTTAAATACATGTCCTTTTGTGTATTGATATTAGGTGTTTTTTACAAAATGATATAAAAAGGATGCTACACCTGAAGGTGTCCTTACCAAGGATGACCTGACTTTTCTGAGAATAGCTTAAGTTTGTCTTTAAAAAATCTAATTCGGTTTGTAAGGTCCTGTAGTATTTAAAGTGTGTAATGCCTACTATTATTAACTTTCTTTTTCTTGATCAAATTAGTTTTTGTAGGTAATTAAAAGAACTGTATTAGTGGAGAGTGCAGGTTTGTTACCCAAAAAAAAAACGAATGGATGCTCAACTTGGAAGATGCAAATTCGTCTGTAGGCACCGTAACACAAGGTGTGGAACTTAATGTTTATCTATTTAATTAGTTTTATAAAATTATTTCGTTTTCTTAGAAATAAATGGTTGTTCTGGGGAAGATTTAATTCCTGGCTGTAATTATGATTTATGACATTTCATTTGTATTTTGGTTTGTAACTAGTTCTATAACTGGAGGACTGATTTTGTACTTTTGAGAGAATGTTTCTAATTTTGTTGTTCTCTTTTTTGCAGTGTGAAGGTGGGCTGGACTTTTGTTTTTGAAAGAGATTAAATGGATTTATTTCACACATGTGTTTAAGCCAGGTTTTTAAATCAATAAAATTTCTCTCTTTAGCCTCTCTATCTTGACTTTGACCATCTTTATGTGTTTTTATAACGCAAAATGATTCTGAATTCCACTATAGATTGCTCATGACCATCTTTATGTTTTATAGAAACTAGATAAGAAACCCGGCGCAACAAAACTAGATAAGAAACCCGGCGCGTTGCGCCGGGCGAAAAGGCTAATTGTAGAAGGTACAGGTAGCCAAACATTAGAGTATTTACATTACTGAAAGTAGATGCCCTGCTGGCGGTGCACGCATATAATGTATATATGTGTGAACTCTCGGGTGGGCAAAAGTAAAATTGCACTAATTTTGACGTTATTTTACGAATCTCGTGAAAATAACGTTAAAAGTGGGAGAAGGTTAATCAGGCATCATGTGGTGGCGTTGATAGCCGAAAGACAAGGGCACATGCACCAATAAGCCGGTGTCCCGATGATTGAGTGCTATGTGCCTTATGTCCAAGGCTTGGTGCAAAACTACTATCGAGCCGGGGGTCTCATCGGAAGCAGCCTCTCTATCCCTATGGGGTAGAGGTAAGGTTGTCTACATCTTACCCTCCTCAGACCCTACCATAGCATTGCTATTGGTGGGATATACTGAGTACGATGATGATGACATTACTGAAAGTAGCATTGAGCAACAGTTTTTAGCATCATCCCGAAATTTATATTACAAAAAGTAACTACTTAGATGGTGGCTGTTAATGGTCGCTAACCACTATTGGTGCGAAGACTATTATGGTGAGAAAATTGCAGCCACGTATCGGGTGAACTGTAGGTGTTGCTATTTGGTAAGTGAAGCTTATCTGCAATATAAGGTGTTATTAGTTTTAGGCGGTGGTGTTCGTCAGAGTAGTTGGCAGCCAAATATAGTTGTTTTGCTTACCTTCGGTTACCCAAATAAATAGAGTTGCGTTCAGTGATATTACTCGTTGTTTCCCTCCGGTGAAGACGGGTGATGGCCTACATTTTTTGGCTTATGTTTATCTATGGTATTTAAAAAAAAGGAAACAAATTATGTAAATATGTTGTGATATGGGTACCTGCGATTTGTTGGTGGGGTCTCTTTTTTGAGTTTTTGGCGGGAGTTGTTGGTGGCAGGTGTGATGTTTGTGTCTCCAGGTTGGCGGTCGTTGTGGTTGGTTCTGAGATGCGTGTGACAACACAGGTGTTTGATTGTCGATTGATGTCATGGTGTTGCTAAATTCCAAATCGCTTTCGGGTTTCTATTAGTTTTCTGAATGATTCTGGACAATCGTCTGGGTCTGGGTATCCATGTCGCTTAATGAGAGCTTCGCAGCTTTCGCCAACCAATTTAGCCATTACGTTGTCGAAGAACGTTGCAGTTGTTTTGCCGGTATGGTCCTCGAGGGTTGCAGACACGCAGTACATGTTGTGTGTGATGAGGTGTAGATGTTAATATGTATGATAGTTAGCTATATTTTTATGACGTGCTAACCTTGGTATAACGTCTTTCACAACAGGGTGGTAGTAGCACTTGTAAAAATCCTTTGTCTCTGCCGTACCTTTGCCTTTGTCTGAGGTTGTTGCTTCGGTTTTGAAGGCTCTGCCGGTACACTGATTACACGAGGTGTAGTACCAAGCTTTATTTTCACCAGCAATGACGTCTGTTATGGTTGCGTCAAGTAGAATTGCTTGCTCTATGTGAGAGTAAATATGTAGTGAGCGGTGTGTTTGCATTTAAGAGAAGGATGTCGACTTACCGTTGTTTCTTTGTTGAACAGATCCATGGCTGTGGTTATGGTTACATCTGGCTCCTGTGCATTTTGTGCTTGGCCAGCAGGCATTGTAGGGGGTGGGTAGTTTAGCTCTTTGTAGCTGAGTATGCCATAAAAGAAAGAAATAATTTAGTTCAATGTTGTGAGAGCTATAGATTTTGTGAATAAAGATGTAAGATGTATATACCTGTTGATTAGTTGTGGCAGCTCAGGGATATTTGGGTTAACAAATATGCATGTCGCTGGGGTTGAGCTGAGCTGCATCGCTGGGTTGAGAGAGTAGCCTATGAATTGTTGCACTTTTGTTGAGGTGACAGCGACAACTACAGGTGGTTCCGTGGCTGGTATTTTCGATTTGTCGAAGTTTTTATGTATTTCAGGCCATAAAGTCACACGTACAGACTTGTTGCTATTTTGTGAAAAAAAGTATGATGAGTGGTGAGGGTTTGTAGTAGGTAAGAAATCAGAACATTGTTTTTGTGTAGATGAATATTAATACCTGCCGTTTTTCAGCTCCAGGTAGGCCTTCCTTTTGTCTTCAGGCTCATCAGAATGACGAACAACCACAAGGCAACCAATGTAATCTGGTGTTTAAATGTTAGATTAGTATGCATATAACAATAATGTCAACAGTAGTTGCATTGTGAACACAAGTTGAAGTGGTAGAGAGGTATGTTTTCTCCCTCAATTGGAATTGCCTGTGTATAGTTTGCTAAGATGATGGATGCATTGCAGGAAACTGTGAGCATCGTATATCGTTTTCCAGTGCATATGTAATTCTGAATGGAGTAGCAGTGGTTTAGATGGAGACATTTGGTAAGCTCTTCTATGTTTTGTGCGGCTGTGGCAGCCTCTATTGCGTCTCCCTAGAAACGTGTCTGTTGTTATTTATAACATAATGAAGTAGTAGTTATGGCTGGTGATATAAAGTGTGCTTACCTTACTATCAACTAACAGGAAGCATGTTTCAGGGCGTTTAAAAGGTTGCCATTTTCGAACAATCCTGACCTCGAGCGGTGACCCGTTTGTGCCGTCGCGTATTTCGGCGATATGCTGGATATTCATGGTTGGTAACTGCAAACAAAAGAAGGCAAACCAGATTAAAAAAAGGCCTACATAATTACATAGTACAGTATGTCGCAGATATAAATAAACCAAAACCATGCCTTTGTTACCTAATTTATTAGTTAACAAACCAACTAATTTTTAAGATCTATATAATTCAGCATATAGTCATTGATTATGGAAAAATGAACGTTTTGTAACTATCGTATGTAAATAATGTTAATGTAACTTTGACTGTACATGCGTATTCCAATTAATATGAACAAATTCTTGTATATAGGCTAACAAACAGCAAAATAACAAAACTATTAGGCTAGTTAGCTGAATAATTTAAAATGAGAAAGTTGTAACGTGTATATCTAATTACTATCAATCTCGTGTAGGAAATCAGAGTAGACAATGTTTCTTGTTTAGTGTTCGTTATCATTTTCGTATGGCTCTATAAGTATTTTCAGTGCATTTGGTGATGTTGCTCTTGATAAGGCAACATATAATTGTCCATGACTGAAGACTGGTTGAAGGAGGTACACACCAATTTTGTTTAAAGACTGGCCTTGGCTTTTGTTTATAGTCATTGCGTAGCACAACTTTACAGGGAACTGCTTCCTTTTGAATATGAATGGTTGGTCTTTGTTATCCGAAGATAGGCAAATTCTTGGTATATAAACTTTATGTCCGACTGTTGTGCCTGTTATGACCTTTGCCATTATAAGTTTTGGTAGAAGCTGTGTTATCAGTAGCCTTGTTTCGTTGCATAAACCTGATTTTTGGTTGAAATTTCTCAACATGAGTATAGGACTAAAGGTTTTCCCAGTTCCTCCATGACCGTAAACGAAAGCTAATACTTGGGTATTTGCTTCTAAACATGAAGTCACATACTCGTATACGACTTGCTGTTGTGGGTGCAGACTTTGTAGGTATTCGTTGTGTTGTGGTAGAAGTTTTTCGCGGTCATAATTTCTCTCCTCCATTAGTAACTTGTTTTTTAAGGTACGTATTAAGTTTGTGTTTGGCATTGGCAGTCCGTATTTAGTGAGTGATGAGAAAGTCGAATGGGAGTTTAACAAAAACTCGAGTTCGTATAATACATACTGGTGTAGAGTTTCATCTGCCACATGGTCTTTGACACCGCCAGCATAGACATCGTTATTTCTGGTAATGTCCTCTGACATTGGTCTCCACTGATTCTCGAACAATTTGATAGGGTTAGCCACCTCACAATGTAACAGTATGTGTGAAAATAGAGAGCGTAACTCTTTAGGTGTGGCCCACGCCTTAGCTTCCTCTAATGCAATTGACCATTCACTATCATCCGTAAGTAAGCCTAAGCTTTCTCATGCGGCGCGATAAGTAACATGTATGATGCCGTTGACTGTGCGGATGTCAGTGAAAGATTTGCAAACTGTCTAGTGATTCAGTAGCATGCGTAGGTAAAAAGTTTCACCACAAGAAGGGTGAATGTACAAAAGTCTTCCTATAGTTGCTACTGTTTGTTGTGTTCGTCTTATCCATCGCTTCTCTCTTCTGTCCCACTTATACTCTGATAGATAATCGATATACCTCAGATGTTGTCCGCTTGGATTAGATTCATTGTTGGTAAACCATTCTGTCAGCGTTGTCCGATGAACTGCCGGATTGTTGACCACATTTTGTAGCTGCTGTCAATCCCTTAAGCTAACATTCTGCATTGTTGGTAAACCATTCTGTCAGCGTTGTCCGATGAACTGCTGGATTGTTGACCACATTTTGTAGCTACTGTCAATCCCTTAAGCTAACATTCTGCATATTTTCAAGGTGTACAGCTAGAACTTGTACGACTGGGTATTGTTAGGATTAAACGCACACACGAACCGAACATGACACGCGAAAGCAATAAACGACACGAGGATTTAACGTGGTTCGGTCTAAACTGACCTACGTCCATGGGTGGCAACTAGGTATTTTTTTATTGAGTGACAATGATTACAAGTACATAATGTGGTTTATATAGAAATTAAACTAGGGTTAGTATCTTATTAAACAAGAAATCCAAACCGGGCCGGGCCTGCCGTTTGGACTTCAAATAATAAACCGGGTCTACACCGAAAGGCCTACGAAACCCAAAAAAATCCCACTCGAAGGCCTTGAGTACTCTCGTCTGCACTCCTGATTGTACTTCTGTAATCTAAACATTTAACTTCTAGTTGCCACCGCCTTCTCATCAATTAACCTGAAGGCCCGTTGAAGCTCCCCGGAGCTCCAACACGTCAGTCACGGCTAAAACTACCCCTGACTCGTTCTCTGTCCCTACCAGCTCCCACCGAAACAAACTACCAGATCCTGAGATACCCTGAGAACAAACACTCTCCATATTCAGCAAGTAATTTACTGGAGAGACTTTTACAGCTGGAATACTGGTTTTCTTAATCCACTGTCAACATGGAACTGTAACTGAAACACGACCTGTGCTCCCACTGTCACGATGTCCTCCGACTGATTTAACCTTCCTAGCTCGTTCATCCCGAATCTTCACTTTGGCTATGGGTTTGTTACTTGCAAAACGAACCTTCTTCTGCCCACGAGATTCTGTGAACCGGACTTTGTCTTTCACCAAAACTGGATCCACTCCTTTCGGTGACATATCGACCATATACAACGAACCCATTTTCTTGCCACGAGCAACGAGATTCCTTTTGACTACTTTCCACTGCCCATTCCCGAACTTAACATCGTAACCCTGGTCATCCAACTACCCAACTGAAATCAAACGTTTATTCAAACTTGGAATAACCCTAACATATTTCAAAGTCCAAGAAGTACCGGGTGAAGTTATCAAATCAACATCTCCCATACCCGTAACCTCTAGAATATCATCGTTCGCAAGTCGAACCTTTCCAAAATCCCCAAACTTTAGATTCTTTATCGTTTCACTACAGTGAGTGGCATAAAACGATGCACCAGAATCCATCACCCGAGCATCAACGTTATCCTCAACACTAAGAACGTAAAACTCATCCTCTAGGCATTCTTTTGCAGTGTTGACTTCTGTAACGTTAACCTCTTTCTTACCATTTGGACACTGATTCCTGAAGTGTCCCTTCTCTTTACAACCCCAGCATTCAATATCATTACGAGTCCTAGACTGACTCCTCTTCCTACTCCCACCGCCTCGTTGTTTTCCCCTACCTTTGCCTTCTGTGACTAATATATTACTTGATGATTCACCTGAATTTCTGCGTCTTGAATCTTCTCCAAGAATCAAATCTTGAATCCCATCAAAAGTAATTTTTGTAGACGAACTACAAACAGCAGTCACTGTTTGTGACCAACTGTCGGGAAAAGATGATAATAACAACAAGCCTTGAACTTCATAATCAAACTTAATACCGACTGACACTAAGCGGGAGAGGTTTGAATTAAGATTATTGATATGCGTTGTAACTGACCCACCCTCTTTCATTCTTCATTCGATTTGTCACTAGCTCTCTGATAAGATAGACCTTATTCGCTGCCGAAGGCTTCTCATACACGTTGGATAGTGCTTCCATCATACCACGGGCTGTGGTTTCTTTCATGACGTTAAACGCCAAATCTTCCGACAACGACAATGTAATACAAGCCCTAGCTTTCTTGTCTAACTTCTTCCACTCTGCTTAATGGTTGTTCTACAGAACTCTGACAAACGCGGTTGACACTGGTTCTAAGTTTCTTTAAATTTCTTCTACTTGAAATTGTTCTTAAACTAAAATAGGATCTTGAATTGTTGAAACTCGTTCTTGTAAACAATAATAACCCAAAAGAAAAAGCTCCAATCCACTCAACTTAAAACAAAACAAAGCTTCTGCTCTTTTTTTTTTCACAAAGTCATGGATTTCTATGCCCAGTTACTTGATAATGGCCAAGGTTATATCTTGACAATGGGCTACTGCCCAAATAATAACCCAACAAGTAATAAAAAGAATCTGAATTTAATAATGAAAAAAACACCTTGGTCAAAAGAGGGAATTTATGCTTTGCCTCAAAGCACAAGCAGGTCACAAGTTAAAAAGCTTCTGCCACAATCGATCTTCGTTGTTTTCCGGCGAACCACCCTGGTCTACTGCAAGCAAAACTGATCACGACCAGATCTTGCAACACTCGTGGTCTTCGTTTAAACACCTGCTAACTGTTTCGCGTAACCCTAATCGCGATGGACTAGTTGCGCGACGGCGGCTGCACGGTCGCGAAACTCTAAATCGTAATTGAAACTGGCGGCGACGAACCGAGCTGGTTCAACGTGTTCTCCGTATGATCCCGAACCTAAGCTCTAGATACCACTTGTTAGGATTAAACACACACACTAACCGAACACGACAGGCAATAAACGACATGCGGATTTAACGTGGTTCGGTCTAAACTGACCTACGTACATGGGTGGCAACTAGGTATTTCTTTATTGAGTGACAGTGATTACAAGTACATAATGTGGTTTATATAGAAATTGAACTAGGGTTAGTATCTTATTAAACAAGAAATACAAACTGGGCCGGGCCTGCCATTTGGACTTCAAATAATAAACCGGGCCTACACCGAAAGGCTTACGAAACCCAACAGGTATATGTGATGTATAGTGAAATTGAGTATCCTCCAAGCCGCTTCATGTGGACATATATATCATCCGTCAACAAAGCCGTCGATTTCGTTGGTGGCTGTTGTTAATGTATTCTGAACAGGTGTGGTCGATGTAGAGGGTTGAATGACTTTAAAACGAATGCGATCGGACCCTTTAGATATATATTTGAATAAATTCTTAATCATCATATTCCATCCGCGATACTCTACGTTGATATGCGCGTTAAAACGTAAGCAAAGGCTTCTGTTATAAAGGACAACGTATGCATTGTCGAGATCTATTCCGTTCTTTTTGACAGAAAACCCGTTAGGCGGTCTTTTATAGTGAATGTAACCATTCTTGTCGAACGAAGTTCTTAGTTGATAACGCTTTGGGAAAATTTTAGAACATTTTCCACCGCTCATGCATTTTGCGCCTGGTTTTGCTAAGCCACTGGCCCGTGCATCATTGATTCTGTAATAATTTTGTATAAATCTACCACTGTGTTAGGGTCAGGCACAACCGCAGAGATGTAACGATCGACGTTCTCAGGGTTGGTTATGCTATCCACAGCGGACATCCATATAAGCATGTGACAATGTGGCAGACCTCGTTTTTGGAACTCGATAGTATACAAATCTGAAAGTGTGTAAACAAAATTACGTCATTTAGTTGGTTAAAACTGAGTGACAACATTAGTAGTTCAGACATTTTAGCATGTTACACAAACTTACCAGCAACAACAGTTCCAAAGAGCCTATCATGTTTGATGAATGAACGAAATGCCTCAACTTTAAGTTGGAAGACCCTGCTGATTATGTCAGGCCTATTGTTAGCCTTTAATGATGGGTACTGGTTTATATATCGAACAATCTCAGGCCAATTCACGTTGCAGGTGAAAGTTATGAAAAACTGAGGGTTTCCGTACACACGACAAATTGCAATTGCATCATGGTAATGCTTATACATGTATCTGGGTCCTCCAGTAAATGATGATGGCAAGATTACACGTCTGCCAACGCTTTGACCTTCAGTATCCCCTTTAGCAATTGCATTGTGAATGCCTTGAAGATATTCTGTTCGGAACAGGTTCTGGTTGGCACGTATGTAATCAAGACGTTCTTGTTCAAGGCTTATGTATGCATCTACCAAATATTGTTGGAAAAGGCGCCCACCTCTTAAAGTTATTGAATAACGGTTATGCCTGTCGTGTATAAGGAAGCTATAATACATGTTCATTGTCAAGTTGTTGTTTCGACGATCACCGTTCGATACAAGACGCATAGTAGGAGACCAGCCACGATCTCCGTAAATATGAAGTAGTGGGTACTGCAGTGGCATATATAGGCTGTTAAGCTTACTTATACGCTGTGGACGACCATCTCTGCAGTGTACGACTATATCAAAATCTTCAGCACCAGATGTACCTTCGTGAACGATCGCACCCATGCTGTTAGGTACAGGGGAATCATATGATAACTGCCTGGCTGGATTGTATAGGAAAACACTAAAATCAGGGACGTTGGTTGAAGAACATAGATCCCTAGCGCAACGAAAACGCTTCACCAGTTCGTTATGCTCATCATCCACTATAACTTTAACGATATCCTCACTTAGTCGTCCATCTTCGCAGTCAGTAAACTGGCTAAGTCTATTACGAATCTCGTTGGAAGTATCATAAATATACATTTGTAAAAACCTTGGTGGTCGATCAGTTCGGGCATAGGCTGCCGAGCCAATGAGATACCTGACCTTCAACCTTAAAAACATAAGGACCAGATCCATAGTTTACTGACCTATCGACTTTTGCACCAAATGAAGTCATTGCGAACATTGAATTATAAGCGCGTATGCCATCTAGAAAATGCTGGTTTTCAAGGAGAACCTTTATCTGTGAAGGCGGCTCGATAGGAAGTCGTAACGACACCCTACCACCCTTACAACATTGGTTATACCGAGGCCTTCTGTTGGATGGAAAGGAAGTAAGTCGTTCCACAGACCAAAAAAGTGCATCGCAGTACTCGCAAACCAAATTGCAGTCACCAAGATCGTGAGATGTGCTGACGGAAGACGAATCGCACATACTGAGCGAAGGGTTAGACCGGTTCTGTAGGTTATTACGTGCGCGACTAAACAAACATACCGAGAATTTGTTTGCACATAAACCCATAACAACACTCTTATGATTGTCTACAACGTGTTCACCTACAACTAAATCTGGTGCATTTACTAAAAGTGAGTTGGAAGCTAAGCTTCGGTTGGATCTTTTCCGGGAAGACTCAAGGCCAATAATATCCATAGATGTCTAAAGGGCTAGTGACTTACAAACTCTAAAGCAATAGCGGACAACTATATCCAACCAATGCACACAGTAAAAAAAGTTTCAACGACTAAGACTGTTTGCCTAACATTTAAAAGCAAATAACTTACACTAACGAACCTTTATAAGCAAACAACTTTACACTAACTCTATAAATTTGAACTATCTTTGAAACTAAGTCCTTTTGGTCAGTTGATACTGCACTAACATATCAGAGTTGAGGTTCAAAAACTAATTATTAAACAAACTCATGCTTTATATTTGGACTGTATAAGATACAAAGTCCCCATGGTCAACTAAGGATGTACTAATAGAGATTAGAAGTACATATGCTGCTTTAAATCTAATAATAACAAATCTGGAAGCACACTGGTTGGGGCTAGTTGTCAAAAGTTACTACCGGTTTACATATGGATTCCGGTAAGGATGTTTAAAATACTGAAAATAATTTTGTATATGTGGAAAACGTTAATCGGTTTTGAGCCGGTTTTCTTGGACAACGTTACAAACTGGTTTCAAATAAACGACGTCAGTTGGTTCCAATCCGTTTGCTACGTAGTCTGTTTCAAGTTGGTTCCGATCCGTTTGCTACCTAATCCGTTTCAAAACGATTTGGTTTTCGGGTTTGTTTGGTGTACCAGGTTAGCTGCCCAACTCTATTGTTCTGTCAAAAGAAACTTTGTGACCATTGTTGATGAGGAAGTCAAAAAACTGCTAACTTAAAGCTTTAGTATAAAAGAATTTCTTGTTGCTAAACGATACATAAGAAACACAACCTTGAAGTATTCATAAACCCTAGGTTTTAAAAAATATTCAGCAGCTAAGAATGAGAACGATCAACATAGAAATTACGTATGTTTGGAGAAGGTCGGTTAACCCAAAAAATGAAAAAACTGAGACAGAAACATGAAATAGAGACTCACCAGATAATAGATGAAGAGATGTTTGGGTTTCTGAACTTCGATGCAGACAGAGAAGAACCTTAGTGAAAAAGTTTATAAAAATGCATGATACAGGTGTAATACACGTGGCGGAGGCGGAAGCCCCCTCACTATGTATGAGGCCCACAAATAAAAGAACAACGGGAAAGCTTTTGACTGAAAGACGATTCGAGCCTCTACAAATATCCAAAAGAAGCAACATGACAACAACACAACACCACTGGGCCATCGCAAATAAATTGTTTACCTTTTCAAACATACTAAGAAAGTCAATATCTGGTGTATGTCCGAACTCTGGCGCCAAATTTGGTTTTTACTCTATTTAGATAATGTTTCTATATTTTTTCTCTCTAAATCAAAGTCATCGTTTACTAATTAAATTATGGATGTCGATTCCCATAGTGAATGTCTTGGTTGTTAGTTTGTCACCGGCCATCAAATGTAATAAAATCTTGTAGCATATTAATTAGAAATTAGAAGCATAAATTAGGATTCAAGACACCCAACACATGCTTCATTTATCAAAAGCATGAAAACGCAAATAATACTATCTTGTTCAAGCTTGTTACTGTTATATTTTGCTCTTTCAAAGTTTGCTTATGCATCTTTAGAAGAAGCCAATGCTCTTCTTGAATGGAAAGATAGCCTGCAAAATCCAGACAACACCCTGATGTATTCTTGAACGAGCGTCGCTATGAATTCTACTGATTCACCATGGGTAGGCGTAAGTTTAAATGCTGATGAGGCCATTCGGGAGTTGTACCTCCCAAAATTTGAACTAAACGGTACGCTTAACCAATTCTCATTCTCTTTACTGCACAACCTTACTCGTTTTGAGCTTAGCGTAAACCACCTTTTCGGTCCAATCCCCATACAAATACGACTCCTGTCCAACCTTGTTTATCTTGATCTTTCAGGGAATATGTTTTCTGGGGTAATTCCACCAGAAATAGGGATGTTAGCCAATCTCGAGACCCTCCATCTTTTTGAAAATCAATTAAATGGGTCAATACGTACCACAAGAGATTGGTCAACTAAACTTTCTTTCCGATCTTGCTCTGGGTGATAATTCTCTTGAAGGAGAACTGCCTTCAACATTGGGCAACTTAAAAATCCTAGCTAAATTTTATCTTGATAATAATAGGCTTTCTGTTCAAATTCCACATGAGTTAGGACAGATGATCAGTCTTGTAGAATTACAAATTCGTAACAACTCTCTCAATGGTATCATTCCCCCAACCATTAGGAATTTGATGTTTCTCACTCTGTTTGTATTAAGCAAAACCAACTGAGTGGTCCTATTCCCTTATTACTAAAGAACCTGAGAAACTTTGGGCCTGTTTGGTTGGCTAGAATCCAAAGGATTTTAATGGAATTGGAATTTACATTCCATTCCTTAACATGTTTGGTTGGTTAATGGTAGGAAATGGAATTTCATTTAATTCACAACAAATCCTATACATATAGGAATTTAGAATCCTTCAATGAAGGGAAGGAAAGTTTAAGAAGCTATGGAATCCTACCAAAGTTACAAAATCACCCTCCCCTGTAAAAAAAGTTTCGTTCTCCATCCAAACCCCATCCTCACCCTCGCCGGAATCTGATCCCAATTGGTCCACCATTAACGCCGCCACTAACGTTTCTCTGACGGCACTCTCCACCTCCGCCACCACAACCTCGTACGTCTTGTCGCGACCGTTGTTACAAGATGCCGATCGATTCCATCAAGTTCTTCGCGTTGTTATAATAACAGGCGGTTGTTCCGACGGTAATGGTAACCAGCGTATACATAGTAAAGAGGAAACAGTAATAGAGTTGTGCAGATCCGACGAGGCAGTTCTTCGCGCTGTTATGGTAACGGACAGTTGTTCCGGCAGTTTTGTTACTGACGTATATGTGAACATTCGGATTTAACTCAGATCTAAGATCTAATAACAATTAACGGATCTAGTTCATAGTTGCTCTTAATGATTATATGTTATCTATAAGTATTAGTATTAATTGTATATATGTGTATATGTATAATATGAAAGGATTAATTAGATGAAGCTTGAGAGGAAATCTGGACAGAGGTTCAATACGTTATCTCAAAACTTATATTAAATAGTGGACTAATCCACTATATATAGAAGACAGGTCTAGCTCGTTACACATTTCGTAATGAACTAGACACCTGCTT
Organism: Bidens hawaiensis; assembly: GCF_021521415.1. Lineage (NCBI taxonomy): Eukaryota > Viridiplantae > Streptophyta > Magnoliopsida > Asterales > Asteraceae > Bidens > Bidens hawaiensis. The sequence goes on from NW_027491024.1 coordinate 6,220,234, forward strand.
CGTTACATTACATTAAATAAGAAACATTAACGAACCGCCTCCTGATTCGTTAAACATCCTTAACGAATCACGAGGAAACATAACCTAAGGTCTAGTTCGTTAAACATCCTTAACGAACTAGACTGTTCTTCTAACGAACTAGCTTAATATAACATAAATAACTTTTACATTAATGAACGATATATACAAAATGATAATTACAAAGACTCGAGACGCAAAGCCGTGTACTAACAAAAACCCCCTCGTCTTGAGCTCTTTGTCTTCTAAATTACTTGAAGCGTTTGCTCTGCCAATCTCTGCAGCTGTGAATACCATGTTCATGACACACACGAACAACGTGTTGAAACTGCATTGCACGGTCATAGTCTTCACGACGATCAAATAATATCTTATTCTTGAATAGCATGTCATTTTCGGTTTCTGTCAAGTTCACGAGCCACATCGGATCAATGATCTTAATTAGCTCGGTCTTTAATCCTTTACCCAACACAATAACGGCCTCGCCAGTTCGGTTGTCGTAGTACCAGCGGTTGAAAGATAAATACATGTGTTGATTCAGCGTCTTCACCGGTACACGCTTCATAGTCTTTGGCGGCTTTACATTAAGAACCAACTTCCTCCAACCCGTCCTTGGATCAATCTCATTGATACGCTTGCGAGTTGGAATCTGTGGCTTGAAAAACTTGAACCCATTGTTGACCTGGAACAATAGATGTTGATGAAACCAATCTGCAAGTCGAACTCCCCCACGGTTTATAAAAGGACGGTACACCAGAGTTCATACGTCCCATCTTGGTAACGAAAGAACGTCAGTAATCTTCTCAAAATACTGAACGCCTTTCTCCCATTTGATAATACAAACATTTAAATCAGAATCAAAGAGCCACGAAATAATATCACCTTGAACTTTAGATACAGCTTTGAAGGATGTCATCTGATTTGCTTGAGCGCGAGCAACAGCTTCAACCTTCTGCTCTTTATCCACATAATGATATGCCTCAATAATTTTACGAGATTTATTGTCACGATAACCAAACCATCTCTGAATATCAGCAACAGTCGGATCTCGTATAGAATCAAATCTTGTATCAACTACGCTCTTGCCTTTTGAGACCTTCTCCAGATGATCTTCTGCTGATGTGACAGTTTCCTTAGTAAATATAGGAGCACCCTGATCAACATTGGTATGTTGAAATAAATCAGGATATTCCTCAGCAATCATGTCCTCAATCTTCACCTCCTTATCCTCATAAATAAAGGACGTGTTCATCTGAATTGTTGGATCATTCAAGATCTCTTCATCGTTTTCAACCTCCACATCGTCCTCAGCCTCTAACACGGTTAACTCATCGTCGTTTAGCCCAAGCAGTATGGAAATCTGCTCTCGTGTTAGGGACTTTTCAACAAACTGTCCTTCCCCAATCTCATCCGCATTCACAATACTTCTAACCCCCCCCCCCCCCCGATCCATCAAAAAATATGACAGTGTTAGCCTTGATCATCTCAATGGATTTAGCGGCTGTAGAATCATGATAAACTATCAACTGCTTCCCCGAATCACTAACTGCACTTGAACCTGCACCAGAGGACGAGCCGTGAGTTTGTTTAGGCTCAGTTCCTCCAGCACCCGAAGCATCTGGATCTTCATCATCGTTCTTGAGCTTCTTAAGTGCGTCATCCTTGCATGTCAGCTGCAAGATAATACCCTCTTGCTCTTTAATTTTCACCTCCTAAGACTTAACAATCTCACGAAGGTCTTTCGTTTCTTTCTGGCAATAAGAAATATATCCCATCAGCTTTCGTTGATTGTCCATCATACGTTCTTGAGTCATTCGGTCAGCAGACATTTGGTTTTCATACAAATGAAATAGACTCAAGACCATATTCATCTATTGATCATGTGACATTGCAAGAAACGAAGCCGGGATTGGTTGAACAGGACCTTGAGGTCGGTTAAGCCTCAAAAATGAGAAGTCAATCGGTTGGGGAGGCATCATCGTCGGCGTTGGAGAAACCACCAATGTAGCAGTTGAAGGTCTTGGTAGAGTAGATAAAACAGATTGAGGGATCATACCAAGCCTAGGATCCGATGTAAGCGTGGTCATCAAAGTTAATTCAGGAGTGCTAGTAGTAAGCGGCACCGCAAGTCTTTGAGGAATGGACGACCTGGGAGGTTGAACTCCAAATGAGATGCCAGCACCTGCCGACACACGTCGCTTAGTCGATCCTTCACCAACCAACTCTTTCCCTTTCCTTTTGCGTTGAGCAGCTATAGCAGCAGCTAAAGCAGCCTCAACCGCAGCTTGTTTTTGAGCTTGAGCGTCACCATCACCACCATTACCACCATCATTATCATCATCATCACCCTCGTTCCCACTTGCTCTTTCCTCACGCTCAGAATACGAATCATTGTGGATCCAGTGATCATCGGGAGGACATAAATAGTCTGGATTCACCAGATGACCAATCAAATGTTTGGTCCGTGGTGTCTCTTTCCTATAAATCTTCATTCTTCGTACACACTGTCAGCATACATGTGCTCCAGCGGTAACACATCATCTACTAAAGCTTGATTGATAACCAAATTTGGAATCAAATCTTGAATGATCAGCTGAAGGAATCGAGGATACATCAGGAACTTCTTACGTTTAATCACCGTAAGGCATTGTTCCTTAAGGTGATAGAATATTGGCTCGGAGAAGTTGAATGGCTTGTTTAGTATCAAAGCGACAAATGCCGATTGTAACATAATCCGGCATTCATCGAAGCCACCTTTGCATCCTCCTAGGCAATGGATTAATACATGCAGTAAATACTTGTAAGTAGGACATACTCCATTCTTGTTATACATAGAAGCTTCAAGGTCACCACCATAGAACACTCGACGAAATAAACCCCTGATCAATCCTTTGTCAAACTCACAAGGATTATCAGTAGTGTCTCCAAATTGAAGCACCCGTCGAATGACATCAGTGTCAACAATAATAGGTGTTTGATTGATCGTAGCCTCAATGTGGTTGTCGGCTTCAATATACCTTGCAGTGTTCCAAAATTGACGGATAATACTAAAGTAGACTTTTGGTCGTGCAGTTACGGCATAATGAATAGCCGAGTGTCTAATAAACGTCAATAAATCACCAAATATATCTTCATCTGCAAAGTTCGTACCGACAAAAGCATAAATGTTATGTCTTTTGTTGTACGGAAGCAATGGTATCTCTTGTTGTTGTTGTTGTTGTTGTGTATATGCAAATGGAGGATCTTGTTCCATATTATTGGCCATTGCACTATATAAGCAAAGCCAAGAATAAGTGACAATGAATAATAATAACGATTATCCCATATAATTAAAAATATAAACATTAAGTAATATATAAATTCTTAATTTAAGATAATATTTAAAAATTAAATATGATATTAAAAATAAAAAGTTAATATAAAATGTCATTCATTAAATAATTCTGATTCGTTATAACGAATAGTGATTCGTTATAACGAACAAGCTACTTCGCTATCAAGTAAATAATTAACGAATTAGGACTAACAAATCAAGAAGAAAGATTAACGAATTATAGTCTAATTCGTTATAAATAACGAATGAAAATCCGATTCGTTATAAACAATGATTCGTTATCCTTATTCGTGTGACTTGCATAACGAATTGGACACGAATGAGTTCCAATTCGTTAAACAATAATGAATGGCCCTTAAAGCTTAATATTTGACTAATTCGGTCAAGGTCAAAATCATCAAGAACAACAAAAGTCAAAATTGCAATTATGAGATCAATTACACCATAATCATCGATGTATATTCGAACAAAGGATCACAAGGATCTCGGAAACACATCGCGATTATAATGGTATTAATCTTATGTACCAAATCATAGTACAACCTGGTTAAATTAAGGGTTTCATAAAATTATAAAAACCCTATAACAAAATAAATCAATAAACACGTCAAACAATCATCAAATATGACGTAAATCATTACGTTGTGATCGTGTTTACCTTGTGAATAAGAATATATAATCAAAACACGATAAAACGATGATCAAAGATTAAATTTTGCCGGAGTAACAGTAGGAAAAGTGAAGAAGAAAATGAATAGTTTGTAACATCCTGAAATTTCAAAAATAATATTAATTATATTATTTAATTTTGGTGGGAAAGTCTACTCGGGTTAGTGGTGAAATAATAAAATAAAATAGGAATTATTATGAGTCGGGCTTGTGTTGGATTAAGTAATATGGGTAATGGACTTGGATTAGAAAGGGAGGAAGATGGACCATGGGCTCAAGCCCATGACCCATAATATATAAACCATAGTTATGCCTTAATCGATTCATTTCCATTCTATTCCATACACCACCCAAAACACACACTTAGCTCTCTCTCATCCTACTTTCTCTCTCTAACCGAAACCAAGAAGAATCGTTTTCCGACCGAGGTAATGATAGTATGATATTTTAGAGATTCAAACCCGTTAGATCTAGTCGCAAAACGACGAGCTGACACCTTAAACCGTTAAAGTTATGAGATCTGGATGGAATCAGGTATAAACCGATCAAAAGATGAGCTTAGGGATCACCCTAGCTCAGATCTGGATCGAACGAAACGAAAAACGGTGGTGAAATAAGCGAGATCTCGCTTTTCCGGCAGGATCCCGGTTTTCCGGCGACGAGGGCGCCGGAAAGGCGGCGCCGGAGAATGTGGTACGAGGTTAAGGTGGTGTCAGGGAATGTTCTGACCTAACCCTAGTTCGTTAGCGGGAGCGTAACGAACTAACCCTGATTCGTTAACGGAGATTGAATTAGCAAGTAATTCGTTATTCCCCTTCGTTAAGCTGAGATGACGAACTAACCGCAATTCGTTATGTTAATTCGATAAGGGAGAACTGCTGAATGAACCCTTAGTTCATTAAGGGTTCAGTTCGTTATAAGGGTTAAGTTCGGTATGGAGTTTAATTCGTTAACCCAACCACACGAATGAGGTCCAATTCGTTAAGATGAGTCAATTCGTTAAGAACCAAGTAACGAACTAGAAGTTTAATAAAATGACAGACTGGTCCCTGGACTTAGAAAAGAATGATTTAATTACAAAGAATGATTTAATATCAAAAGCCAGCTCGACCCCAGCCAGGGGCTCTGCCCCTTGGACCCTGCTAGGGGCTGCCGCCCCTAGACCCCGCTGCCAGGGGCGCTACCCCCGTGGGGGTTATAAATAAACTAGAGGCACGTTATGGGTAGCGATAGATAATTGATATGTGTAATTGTTAAACAGTTAGTCGCGCAAGGCTCGAGAATGAATAACCATTAACGGAAGAAGTAACCGAGTTCAGGTGAGTTTCTAGCCCCATTTCCTTGTTATATTTTCGGGGTTGTGTGCATACTCGATGTGAAGTGTATGCTGTAATGATTGATGTGATAGTAAGTATTATGTTACGAATGAATGTTTGTCGGTGCGTGAACGATCTTTGGATATTGCACGTACTGCCAATGGGAATGATCTCTAAGTGGTTATTAGCGTGTGTAAATGTTATTATGTAACTTGGTTATTATGTAAATGATGTAATGATTGAAAGTGTGTTGTAGACAAGCAGAGGTAGAGTGTGACAGAAGTGGTAAGGGTCTAGTAAGGGTGTTAGTGGCATGACGATAGTACGTGGTAGGGTAAGCCTATACGTGCCTTCGTTACTAAGTGGCATAACGTGAGTGCGTGGGAGGGAAAGCCTCTATGTGCTTCCGTAAAAAAAGTGGCTAAGACGTAGAGGGACAGTTAAGTGGTTAAGAGGTAAGGTGAACATGTTAGACAGTACACTATGTGTCTTCTCACACGTATATAATTGCATGTAATGGTTGTATGGTAAGTTGCTTGATTAACTAGAACTCACTCAGCGTAGCTGATTTTTAGTATGCACGCAGGTATATATGTTTATTGATATGGCACGAGGATGGCACATGGCATGGATTGAACAGCTGGCATCTGAAGACGGAAGAAATGATGTTTTAAATACGATGTTTTATGTTATGGTCTTGAAGAAAAGATTAAATGTTTTGTAAAGAATGATTGAAGTTTTATTATTCCGCCAAAGTTTTAATAACTCTGATTTGTAAAACTGTATTTATGAGTAAATCTGACGCTAATGTGAGGCACCGGGAAACGGGCCTTACGTAGTTTAAATGAATCGTCATCACGAATCCCTATATAATCTGACACGGCACAATTTTCAAGGTAACGAATCATCTGATTCGTTTGAATTTTGAAATAACGAATTGGGCGATTCGTTATCTTAAATAAACATGTGGCATAACGAATTACAATTAATTCGTTAAAAATGTTAACGAATTAGAAGCCATTCGTTACAGAGTGGCGGAAGCGAATTACATTAACGAATTGAGCTCCAATTCGTTATAAATGGCTTTAATTCGTTATTATAACGAATCACCTTTAACGAATTACATTATTTAATTTTAAAATAAATAATTAAATAAAAGAATTAAATAATTGAATAACTAAATTTTGATACCAATTATTGTAGCTTAAAATTAAATCGACGAGAACCCATATCTCGATGATCAAATATCTTAACATGTTTTACGTTTTAAAACACTTAACTTAAAAACAAATTAAATAATATGTAAAACGAGAAAGCAAAATTTTTTTGGTATTTTGATAATTTAATGTACGGTTTTGGTGTCCGTAGCAAACGAATAAGTTATAGATAGTCTAGTAAGTAAAATATTTACAAGAAAAATATCCGAAAATAAAAATATAGAATAGAAGATGTTTTTGTGTTTTTGTGTTTTTGTATGGTTTTTCAAAAGCAGTACATATTTTTGGATTTTTGTTGAGTCTGAGCAGAGAATCATATTGACCAGATTGCCCTTCCATCACAGTTTTATATTTTAGCGATATTGTGACTGGCGTTAAGTCGGTCATTGATATTGTTGTCCACATAAATCTTATAACAAACTTTCAAGCGTTTTTGTGATATGATTAATGGTTCAATTAGCGCACAGAATATCAGAAACTATCAGCCTCTAATCTCGGTTGAAGCTTAATTTTATTTTTGCCATATCAACCCAACTTGACTTAAACCATTATAGTGTCGATCAAAATTTTTGAATTTTTTAGAACCTTTGAACAATGCATCAAGTTTCCTTTACTGTGAGTGAGTATGCACGAGTCCATCTGTCGGCTTACATACATTGTATCCCCTGGGGTCCGTTTCTTATTAGTATTGAGACGCGCGCAAGGGAGGAACAACTGTATGACTAACAGCGGATTTTTATCAAGGCAGTAATTTAAATTGTACGAAGTACAGCAGTGATCAAGTTTTATAACTTTGGGTTTGCTCTAAAAGCGAATGAAATATTCATGCATATGAATACCCAGATGATTAAATCGCATAAAGACTCACAGTGTCCAGAAGCCTAACGCTTGTTATTTGCTTTATTTTATTTTTGGGTGATCAAACAACTATAAGGCTTGAGCATGACAGGTTATTACATTTCTGCCATCCTCACCGAGATTTTTGCTAGAGACTAACACCTCTTTCAATTTGGCATTTCTTTATGTGTATATCACATACTTTACTCTAACAGCTTGCTTAAGACCTACCAATGCACCAATGATTAAGCACTCGGTCTTTTAAGCTTATTTCTTGCTGGATATGGGGTCAAACAATCAATGTACTATCATTTTCTCTTTTTGCTTCAAAAACTCAAAATTTTGAGGAGCATAAAACAAAATGAATTTAATCGCCCCAGTCACTTTTAGTCTATAGATTAAATGTTATCCTATCAATCTACAAGTAGATAACATGACCAATACATGCAAGCATTCTTCACAAACTTAAATAACCTACATAGTTTTCAGCGAGAAAATAAAGTAAATACGCATAACAAACGCCCCAGCTACTTTCCATTGTCAGGTAAATGGCTATCCCGAACATTTACGAGTAAATATTAGGACCAAACATATACAAGTATATGTCCTTCAAATACGAGTAATTGACATAATTTTCACCGAACGTATGCAAAAAATATTTTTGGTTTTTCTCTTTACATACAAAAAACACAATCTTTTTGTCTTTTTCGAATATTTCTATACAAATGAGAGATTCACAATCTTTTTGAATTTTCAAATTGTCTTATAAATAAAATAAAACTTAACAATCTTTTTGGATTTTCGGATTTTTCCTATACAAACGAAAACACAATCTTTTTGTTTTTTCGGATTTTAAAATGTTTTTTGGATTTTCAAAAATTTTAAAGAAAAACATTAAAGACATGAAAACACAATATTTTTTATTTTTCAAAATTTTCAATGTTTTTGGGTTTTATCTATACAAACAAAAAGCACAATATTTTTGTATTTTCTACTTTTCACCCCCTAAAATCCAAAACCAAAATAAAATTTAAAGTAAAAATAAACCGAAAATAAAGATAGTCATCCTTGTTTCAGTATATCAGCAAGGGTCTTCAATCTATTTAAACCAAGCAAAAATTGAAAACACGTTTTGTCAAATGCTTTGGTAAATAGATCGGCTTTTTGAAAATCAGTATGTAATTTCTCAAGATCAATTAACTTCTTCTCAAAACAATCCCGTATGAAATGATATCGAATTTCGATATGTTTTGTTTTAGAATGTTGTACGGGATTTTTGGTGATGCTAATGGCAGCAGAGTTATCAATTAAAATAGGAGTAGTAAGAAACTTCAAACCGTAGTCGCGAAGATGTTGTATCCACAAAACCTGGGAACAACAACTCGAGGCTGCAACATATTCAGCTTCGGCGGTTGAAGTGGAGACCGTTGTCTACTTCTTACACTGCCAGGAAACAAGCCGGCTTCCTACTTCTTACACTCCAGAGATACTAGCACGATTCACTGGACCGAAAAGATCCATATGAAGTCGTTCTAAAGGTGTATCAAGGGAATTAAATAACTTAGACGGATATGAGTTTTTCTTCTGTTTGCCTTTCTTGCAAGCAATACAATGGTCAGATAGCTTAAAGTTCTTCAACGAGACACCTTTGACCAAGTCATTCGCCATTAAATAATTCATCTTTCGAACATGAATGTGACCCATTCTACGATGCCATAGAATAGAGTCTTCCTCGGTTGCTTTTGAGACAAAACATGTTTCGATCGATACTTTAGAATTTATATTTTAGACATAAATATCATTCGATCGAGGTGATCGCATGACAACCATGTCATCGGGAATTACGTATCTCGGTTTCAGAATCAGGCATTCTTTATCGGTATATATTGTAGTGTCCTTCTTGTCACAGATTTGCGACACACTTAATAAGTTATGGTCTACCTTGTCACAGTAATTGACCTTCTCAAATGTAATGTAACCATTTGAAGCTTCATTTTATTGTGTTATTATACCCCCATAATTCCCAGCAAAAGCCACATAACCCCCCTTGAATATTTCTCACATTTGTTAAGAGGTCGAGATTTCCAGTAACATGACGAGAACATCCGTTATCCATAATCCAGTTGTCACCAGAAATGGTCTTGGATGTACCCTACACACAAAAGAAAATGATTAGTTCAAAAAGGCAGCCCAGGCCTCAGTCTTGGGCACCTTTTGATTTTCATGAGAAGAAGCAAATTTAGCCGAATTCAATTGTTGTTCAGCAACTTGAGAATAAGTTACAGGCCTTTTAGACTTTCATCTCAGATAGGCCGCTTGAACGACATTTGAGTTCACGTTCTTTCATATTGGTTCAGTTGGAACAAACTTCGGTTTAACTTGACCATAAGTTTCATTCACATGAACTACCTTTCATGAATTCTCCTTTGAGAACATGATGTGAGTAACATCATTACACGGCAAAGGTCGCTTCAAAATCTCCTTTATCAAAGGAACCGGTTTCGATTGGTCCTTGACAAAAGCATGAAGATTATGAGATTTCTTCTGTCCACAGTTTCTCACAACATGACCTTGTTGACCACAAAGAAAACAACTTCGCATGTCCACACGATCATTTTGAGATTTAGCAAAAGCAGATGCCACAGAAGGTTGATGACTCACGTTCTTAGTAAAACTCTTGACCAAATCATCAGACTACACCGATTTATTTTTCAAATAGAAATCAAGATTAGAGCTGTTTGAAAAGCTTTGCAAAGTGTCAGATCCAGTAGATTTCACAAACTGAACTTTCTTAGCATTTTTTAATACTTGTTTAGCTTTAACCAATGGATCTGATGTGTTTGATGTTTTGGCAGAAGCATAATGACGTTCAAGATCTTGTATCTTGGTAATTTCATTGTGAAAGACACTTTCAATCAGTTCCGGTTTGATAATGCTAATCGGAATGTCTTTCTCAGTGAACATCGTGTCTATTCCTTTTAATTTAAACACACGGCCAGTTGATGGCTTGGAAACATTAGGATTGATGAAACGTATCAAATCCTCATCAGAAATTTTGGGTTTTTCTGATTTCTTAGCCTTCACTGGTTTAACCTTGACTTGATCTTCTTTTCTCACATGAGTTGTGTGTGAACCATACACGGCCTCCTCAAATTCATGTGGTTCACAAAGAATGTGATTAGAACTTGGAATGTTCTCGTTCTTGTGTATAATTTCATGTTCGAACACATCCTTAATGATGACTTTATCAACATTCTCAACAAAGACTTTTCTACTTTGGACATGAGGTTTTTGAATTGTTGATTGGGCTTTAACAGTTTCAGGTTTAACTGGTTTTGCTTTTTCTGAAATCACATATTCTTTTACAATCACACCCTCTTCTTTTCTAGAAAAATGATTTGGTTTGTAATCATTATGAAATGGTGGTGGAATTTCAACAAAACCTATCCCTTTCTTTGAATCTTTTTGCTTACTAGATACTTCAATTATTTCGTTTAGCAAAAAGGAAGAGTTTCTGAATTTTCCCAATTTGTTTTTCAACTCAAGAACTTCATTCTCAAGCTCGGTTATCTTAGAACGATGTTTCAAGATTTCTTGAAATTTTTGATCGTTAATCGTCATTTTAACAGATAACTCGGCTTTGAGATCATGATTACTTATCGACAAGGCTTCAATCTTCTCCCTAGATCTCATCTGAGATTCTAAAGATTGTCGATAAGTATCCTTTAGTGAAGCAATTTCTTTCACTAAACAGTCATTGTGATTTTTCAAGGATTCTAACTTAGGCTTGTTTTTCTCACATTCAACACAAGAAACAGAAGAACTAACCTCATTGATTTTGGCCATACATGAAAAAGTAGTTGGAAGCTTTACACACGAGTCGTCAGAATCAGACTCAGTATCATTGTCAGAAGATAGCTCAATCCCACTTGCATCTTGAAAAGTTTCATTTGACCCGAACATAGCCAGATTAGCTTGATTGTCATTGCACAACAATCTTTATGACCAATCAGTTCCATCCATATTGGACAGCATAGCTTGTGACCCAGAAGAAGATGGTTTGGTTCCAGAAGACTTCCCAACATTATTTCCATTTTTCCCAGATGATCTTTGATCTTGTTTTCTAGGACCAGTATACTCATTCTTTCTTATCACATTCTTTAGCAAAATGCCCAAACTCTTGACAGTGATAACACTTAAACTTCACCCCAATTTCTTGTTTAATGATAGAAGATCTTTGCCAGTTCGTTGCATGAACTTTTTCACCTTTCTGATGATCATTGCCATATTCCATTTCAAATCCATAAGTTCCAAATCATCAGGATCGATTTGGTCATAATCTTCATCAGTTAAATCACTTGTGGCAATTTTACTACTAACCAAATTCTCATAAGAAGTCATGTAGGCATATAAGAAAGCAAAGTTTTGTTCAGCCTCCCTCATGTTCACATTTGGTTGTGATGAGAATTGATTTGCAGGAATTGCATTTCCAAACCCTCCAGAAGAACCAGAAACACAAGGTGACCCAAAACATCCAGCAGTGTAGAAACAAGCACGTGGATCACTATAGATAGTTATAGCATTGTCACTTGCATTTTGTATCAAAAATGCGGTGATTGAAGAAATTGTTGAACTCAAAGGCATACTTCCACCATAAAAAGTTGGATCTTGATTCTCTTTAGAAGACTTTTGACACTTAAGATCATATTCACGAGCTTCGATTTTTTGCATGAATTCAGTTGCAGTCAAATCTTCATTACTGAAATAATTATTTTCTTCAGTACCATTAAGAAAGTTGAGTAAGAACCCGGTAAAGCACTCTTGATGATATCAATCTTATTAACTTCAGAAGTTTCCAACTTCATGTTGTCCATTTCAGCTATCAGATGATTAAATCGTGTTGTCATTTCTTAAACAGTCTCACCTTTAAGTAAATTAAAATTTCTAAATTGAAACTTTAACATCACTTTCTTACTTTCTGCAATGTTACCCATACTTCTCATATGAATGAGTTGAAACAACGAAGCACAAATTTTGATGCTACCAACTTGATGAAATTTGTTTTCAGGTAATGCCAATGTAAACGTTGAGTATGCTTTCGTTTCAATCTCCAAAGCTTTATTTTCTTCTTGAGAATACTGTGAGATAGCTTTAGGTGTGGATCTAATTGTCTCATCTCCGATCATAGGAACAGTATACACTTCATCCAAACAGTAAGAACAATCAGGATGAACAGAACCCAAATGAGCACGAAAACGAGGTTCCCATTTAGCAAAGTCACTAAATTTCATCAATCTAGGACACTTGGATTGAGATCCAATCTCCGTATCCAATTGTAACATTTGCTGCATTAGCACGTTTTGAGAAGCTAACGCGTAAAAACCAGCCATCTTGATAAGTAACAAGATAATTAAACGTCAAGGGTTGAACTTGAAAATATCTTAAACGAACTGTGAACAGTAAATTTAACGAATCAAGATAACGACTTGACAGTAAAGAATCAGAAATAGTGTTAACGAATCAAGATAACGAATTGAAAGTTATCTAGATAACGAACCAGGAACAGTGTTCACGAACTATTCAACGAATTAAGTCAACGATTCAGGTCAACTTGACGAATCAATTTGATGAATTAGATTAACGAATCAAGTAACGAATCCAGATAACGAATCACTCAGCCAAGCTGAACGAATCACAGAACTATCTTAGCGAAGCAACTAACGAATCTGCTACAGTTGACAACAAATCAACTATAACGAATCAGGTTGTCAAAATGGTTATAACAAACTCTGACAACTTTTGCCACGTGGCAAAAGTTTGTTAGATTTAAAGTTAACAAATCAGACACGTGTCTCACGAATTGAAGAACACGAATCAGCAAGGTAACGGACTGAGTAGCGAACCAAGTAGCGAATTGGTTAAAATTAACGAATTACTATAATGACTTAGATTAACAAAGAAGAGTCTTCAACGGGTGATGAAGATCTTCAAATCTTCATCACCATTTTTCAGAATTCTGGAAAAAACAAAGAACACCAAGCCGAATCCCAAATCCGTAATACTCAATCAATTCTACACCAAATCGCACAAATTAACTATCAAATTACTCGGAAACATTACGCGAATCCAAATCAAAACATTCCGTAAACCAAAATCATCCTAACTCGAATCCAATTTAACCAAAACTATACCCTGTTTCGGCCACAACTCATATCCAAACCAATTCAACACAATCTCAATCCAATTACCAATTCCAATCCTCCAAACCTTCTCAATACCTTAACAAACCACAATTAACACAAATTCAATCCATATTCAAACAAATTCACTCTGAATTTGACCAAAACCAAACCGAAAACAAACTAATATCAAATTAATACAAATCAGTCCTTAATTAATGAATTAACACACAATTCAAGAGCAATCGAATCCCCGAAATCTCTGATACCACTTATGAACACTCGGATCTAACTCAGATCTAAAATCTAATAACAATTAACGGATCTAGTTCATAGTTGCTCTTAATGATTATATGTTATCTATAAGTATTAGTATTAATTGTATATTTAGTATGTATAATATGAAAGGATTAATTAGATGAAGCTTGAGAGGAAATCTGGACAGAGGTTCAATACGTTATCTCAAAACTTAAATTAAACAGTGGACTAACCTACTATATATAGAAGACAGGTCTAGTTCGTTAAACATTTCGTAACGAACTAGACACCTGCTTCATTACATTACATTAAATAGGAACCATTAATGAACCGCCTCCTAATTCGTTAAACATCCTTAAAGAATCAGGAGGAAACATAACTTAAGGTCTAGTTCGTTAAACATCCTTAACGAACTAGACTGTTCTTCTAACGAACTAGCTTAATATAATATAAATAAATTTTACATTAATAAACGATAAATACAAAATGATAATTACAAAGACTCGAGACGCAAAACCGTGTACTAACAGTATACGAGGAACCAATGACGGAGATGTGTAGATCCGACGAAGGCGACTATGGCTTGGTAGAAATCAAGGATTATGGTGATTAAATTATTTTTTTATTAATATTTAAGTTTGGTTTTTTTATTCATATTTTTAGTCCGAAAGGGTAAATCTGTCTTTTTTATAACCTTAAATTCCAATTCCATAAATAATATACCAACCAAACACATTATAGGATTTTAAAGGATTCCTTAAAATTCCAATTCAAATTCCAATTCCTGTTCCAATTCAATTCCGATGAATTCCACGAACCAAACGCTCCCTTACGCTACTTGTATCTTAATGATAACAAACTATCTGGCCATATACCACAAGGAGTAATGACAAGTCTAAACTAGTTAGCTATAGTAGTGTCTAGTAATCAATTGTCTGGCCCTGTACCCGAAGATTTGTGCCTTGGAGGAAGGCTTCAATATTTATCACTAAGTTATAATCACCTCACCGGGCCTATACCTATAGGCCTAAAAAATTGCTCCAGCTTAATAACAGCTTCTTTTGATTTTAATAAATTTACTAGAGATATATTGAATAGCTTTGGGGTGTATCCAAGTTTAGATTACCTTGACATCAGCCATAACAATTTTCATGGGAATCTGTCTCAAAACTGGAGTAATAAATGCAAGACTTTAACAACTTTAGTGATGGGATACAACATCAATGGTTACACACCATCTGAGTTTGGAAATTCAACTCAACTACGAATGCTTGATCTTTCTTCAAATAATTTGGTTGGAGAGATTCCAAAGGAACTTGGTAAGATGAAAGATATGTGGTATTTGTCCTTGAAAGAAAACAAACTTTCAGTTTTTATACCTCAAGAACTTGGATCACTTCACATGATGGAATATTTTGATCTTTCCACATACAAATTGGACGGGCCGATACCAAACTACATTGGTTAGCGGGAACAAATTCGGTACTTGAATCTTAGTAATAACAAGCTCAGTGGAAAAATCCCATCTGAAGTAGGTAAATTAACTAATCTTACCACACTTGATTTCTCTTGGAATTCACTCACAGAAGAGATACCAAGTGAAATTCAAAGTTTAGTAAATTTGGCAAGTCTAAACCTTTCACACAATAAATTGTCTGGTCCAATCCCCAATGGCTTTGGCAAATTTCCTATCAAGATTGATGTAAACCTGTCTTACAATGAACTAGTAGGTCCAGTGCCCACCTCATTTTCTACAATCAAGAATTCGTCCATACAGGTATTCCAAGGCAATTCAGGTTTGTGTGGAAATGTTACAGGACTGAAACTTGGTGGAAGTCAAATTTTGGTGAATAAACATAAAAACAAATTTCATCAAAGTCTCATCCTTGTAATAATGTTCCCTCTTTTGGGGGCAGCATTTTTACTCGTCTTATTAATGTGGAAATTTAGCTGGAGAAAAAAGGGCAAGTACAATATCAGTGCTGAAATTTTCCTACATAATTATGAATTCCTCGCTCTGGTACTCTTATTCACAAATCCAGAAGATTACAAATTCCTTTGAAGTCAAAATAGGTCAGGGTGGCTTTGGAGCTGTGTACAAAGGATCACTAAGCAATGGAAATTTAGTGGCAATGAAGGTTTTAAGTGAATCAAAGGGTAATGGTGACAATTTCATTAATGAAGTTCCTAGTGTCAGCGGGACGTCCCGTGTTAATATTGTCAATCTAGTGGGATTTTTTTTTATCGAAGCACGTTGATCTATGAATTCATGCCAAATGGATCCCAACTTCCTTCAAAGTCTAACACACAAGCACGTAGCATATCCTCAAGGGTTTGGATCATCCTTTCAGACTGTCCATTGATTTGAGGATGATACGTCGTCCAGATAAACTTTTCTAATAAACTTTTAGTAAAGGACTTTTAGGAATGACCTGGCAGCTTAACCCCAGCCAGGGGCTCTGCCCCTTGGACCCCGCTAGGGGCTGCCTGCCGCCCCTAGAACCCCGCTGCCAGAGGTGCTGCCTCCGGACCCCCGTTCGTTGAGGGGTTAAAATAACTTAGAAGAATGATATAGCTAGAAAAAATTAATTGATACTTGTAATTATTATACAATTAGCCGTGCACAGCTAAAGAAGGTAATTACTATAAACTCAGAAAAAAATAGGATCTATGTGAGTTTCTAGCCCCATTTTCATGTTATGTTTTCTAGGGCTGTGTGCATACTGACGTGAAGTCGAAGACTCACTCAAAAATAAACCGATTAGAACTATTAGATAGCGGTAAGCGGGTATCGAAGACAGGGAGTTTGTGGAAATTGTGTTACCAAGTAGTTGTGTAATTTATCTAAATTAAACTAAATGCATAAAGTAAATTCAAAGATTTGGTTGTTTGGTTTTGATAACAAAAAGAACTAAAGCAATAAACGAGTTTTAATCAATATACGAAAATATGTCTTCCCTCGGTTTCAGGTTTCCATTAATGTTACGGTTAATGTTTAACTGAGATGAACAATAATTAAAGTTCGTGTTTATGTAAACGAATGCGATAAATGAAGATCAAGTACTTGGATTATACAACGCAAGGTGATCAATCAAAAACCAATTAGTTTATCTAACCCTAAATCCCTCCCGATTAATCTCGATTACTTAAAGAACCAAGAACTGACGGTTTAGAACCCAAAATCGATAAACTAATAATCTATCAATCAATACATCAACACCATAATAATTTAATCAATATGATCAAACTAATATCTCAGAAATTGTCTAAACAATCAACCAAACAAACATAAGAAACCTTACAATCCGAGGGAAAACATAAAGGAAATTAGCCGAGCATGACTCGGTTTGTTATCTCTTCGATTATAGTTTGCATACGAATTAAAAACAAGTATCTAATGATAACCACACTCATAATTGATGGATTGTCTCTCAAAATCCCCTTTTTTCGTCTCTCAATGAAAAGTCCTGATAATAATATCAAAGGCCGTCCAAAATACACAAAATATGGCAGTTACAAATCTGCAGCGTCGCGTCCACCGTAAGCTACGGTGGCCACCGTAGCCTACGGTGGCTTCCAATTGTCCAACAGTAGCCCAAAACTGCCTTACGGTGGTTTTTTTCTTAGGATCCCACCGTAGCTTACGGTGGCTACCGTAAGCTACGGTGGACTTTAACATGGATTTCTTGTTTTCGTCATAACTTCTTCATTCCACGTCCGTTTTCGCCCACATTCTCGTAATTCCATCTTCTATCTTCTCATACCTGTCATTATACGAGTGAACGTAGTTATCTAATTCACAAGATAAACCGATTAAACGTATCAATATTAATGAACTTAAACCACTTAAGGGTTGTCCCACGGACCACCCGTCACATTCCCACACTTACTCGTTGCTTGCCCTCAAGCAACACCTCAAACAACAATTTTCTATTACATTCAACTTGTATCCACCAATCTTACCACAATTCCGGTTCAGTTACGGTCCCAATTCATACCCTATTTTCTTATTTTTATCGGGTGCACTAGTTCACTTGACTTTCCATTTAAACCAAAGATTTCTAACCAAACCTAACATGCTTTCGGTTTTTACCTATACATAACACATTTACACATTAAACTTTTTATTGGTGATCATCCATGCATTTCATATTTAATCAATTCTCCTCGCATACGCTTGTACAATCATCAAATCTTCACCTATGTAAATGCTTATTGACATGAATACAAATCAAGAGGTCTTAAAACGGGTTATAATGGGGCCAAGTGTAAGGGTATGGAAGGGAATATTGAAATTAGCTCAAGCGATCCGATCCGATCCGACTAATTACAAACAATCTAAGAAAAATAAAATAAAATAAACAACTATAAACATCACTAACTTCTATTTTTCTTTTCTTTTCTTTTTCTTTTTTCCTCTTTTTTTTCACTCAATATATAATACTTTGAACATTGCATAGATAAACATTGCAATTCTAATACAAACCTTTTTTCTTTTTTTTTTCTTTTTTTTTTGAAATATTATAACACTTAAACATTAAATACTAGCATGATAAACATAATGCTTCACATCTCTAACTGATGAATACTAATACAATTACATAGAATCCTATTAAGTTGGATCGTTTCGCAATATAACACCGGGGTTGATTAAATAAAAGAATAGGCCCAATAAAGTTTTCTAAAGGAACCAACCCCCCGCCCCTCACATAACCATCCTCATATGTATAATGTATGAGGCCCCAACCCCCCAAAACCCACACTCTCGCTCATCCAGACGAGGCTTAACCTAAGTGCCTCTATCACTTTTGCACTCATGCCAAGCTAAGATCTCGAAGTGCACTAATTGTACAAGTTCTATTGGAGAATATCAACCGTCTCACTAAACAATACTTTCTCAATTCTAAAGTGTAAATGAACTGTGTGTTGGTACATAAATGTCAGTAGTTCATAGTCCAGCGTTTGTAATCGAGTCTGTAATGTAATTATGTTTAAGTTTATGTTTATGTATGTAAGCGAAGTTGTCAACAAGTTCGCTTAGGCGAACTTGTTGAACAAGCGAAGTTGTCGACAAGTTCGCCTAGGCGAACTTGTTGAACAAGCGAAGTTATGGACAACTTCGCCTGAACATATCGGGCGAAGTTGTCGTGTCTATATATACTGTAGCCGACGGATTGTTTAGGTTACGAGAGAGGAGTCAGTTGTTGAGTTCAGTGAACGTGCCGAGAGTCTGTAATAGACGTGTTTCAAGTTATAATACATAACGTGTTCGTTTGTATCGCGTGTGATTGTTTTACGTATTCTACGCTCGTAACTACCTACGCTGGGATTCCGCACCTACGTAGATAGCGATATCCCGTGTAAGATCCGTCCGGGAACCTACAATTGGTATCAGAGCTTTGGCTCGATTGTGTGGTTCGGGATTTCACGCGGGTGTAGAAAACGTCTCGTTTGACCTATTCGCGGGACGCGTTTTCGTTGATATTGTGTTATACTCACCTTATACAGTCATATTCAAGCCGTCACACCGACCGGAAACTGCTAAATCGTCGAAAACATATCTGAATATTTTCAGTGTTCTTCGGGCGAAGTTGTTGTTCTTCAGGCGAAGTTGCCGACGCTGGAAGTAGGGTTTCGGCGAAGATATAAGGTTGAGCGAAGTTAACCACAACTTCGCCTACCTCATAAGTTCGCCTAAGCGAAGTTAACCTCAACTTCGCTTACCTCCTAAGTTCACTTACCTTAAGCGAAGTTATTCTCAACTTCGCCAAGTCACGCGAATTTAAGGATTTTCCAGCGAAGTTAACACTTAAGCGAAGTTATCCTTAACTTCGCCTATAGTACTGTTTGGAAGAATTTTTGTTTTTTTTTCTGGTTTTTCTTGTTTTCGAGAAGATGTCGCCGATTAACATCTCAGAGTTAGTCAAAATGGAAGTTGAAGCGGGGTCGGCTACTAAGGCCCCAAGGTTGATGAAAGGAACCGACTTTGTGGCATGGAAGGATAGGTTCATTCAGTATATTAAATACCAGGATGCAAAGATGTGGGTGTGCATCCAGGATGGATATATTCCACCGACAATGGAATACGAAGGTCGGGATGTGGTAAAGAAGTACAGCAAGATGGAGAAAGAAGAGAAAAAGATGTATGAGGCCGAGAGCAAGGCCCATGCTGCAATTACTATGGCTCTTCCTCAAGAGATTCTCCATACATTCAGGAAGTACACTTCTGCACGAGAGCTTTGGGATGCTCTTGAGAATAGATTCGAAGGGAACGTGGGTATTCGTGCCTCGAAGATTAAGCTGTTAAAGACTCAGTTCTCTGTCTTCAAGTATTTGAAGAACGAATCGCTCGATGATATTATCACCCGATATTATCATCTAATGACAGAGCTGAACAACTATTCTATTGCTTACAGAGAGGAGGAAATAGTTGAGAAGCTTCTCGATGCTCTCCCACCGAAGTGGGAAATGTACAATGTTCTAATGAGGGAAGACAAAGACTTTCCTGATTATGACTTGGAGACAGCAGTAAACAAGCTCAGAACCTTTGAGCTTAATATGGTTCGTAAAGAGACACCAACAGATCAGGTTCAAGACCCTGGTATGTATGGTGCCAAAGTTAACTCAGGCTCAAGTTCGAAGTCTGAATCTGCTGCTTACTACTCCAAAGGAGAGTCAGGTTCTAACTCTTCTCATGAAGGAAATGTGTCAGTAAACATGAACGGTGATGTTTGCTTTGTTGCTGGAGGATCAAGTGCTTCGAAACCTCAAGCATCCAAGAGTAGTTTCTCTCCCAGTGCTTCAAGCAATAACTACTCTAAGATGCCAATGAGTGTCAAATCTGCTGAAGAGCAGTTTGCACTCTATGCATCTTTTATTGCTTCTTACGAGAACTACATACAAGGGAAGATTGTGGACCCTGCTGCTTTGGAAGAAGACTATGACCAGATCGATCCTGATGATCAGGAGGAAATGGATCTGCAGTGGCAGATGGCGATGATAGTCAGAAGAGTGAAGCGTTTCATGAAGAAGACTGGCAGAAAGTTCGTAGGTGGAAAGCCAGGATTTGATAAGTCAAGGGTGAAGTGTTACAATTGTCAACAAAATGGACACTTTGCAAAGGAGTGCACTAATGCACGTGTAGAACGTAGTCAGGGGAGGACTACACAGCAAAGTGGAAATAACAATGGGAATAATGCCATGATGTCTGATGCTGGTGAATACAACTGGAACATGTTCTCTGGAGAACTCTTTGAGCAGGCACACATGGCGAAGGTTGCAGCTGAAGAATGTATGAAAGCTGCTGAAAATGAAAAAGCTTTCATGGCTGATGGCAAGAACTCCGAGGTATGTACTAAACCTATCTGTATTAAATGTGAGAACTTGTCTGAACAGCTTGCTACAATTACTGATCAGTATGTTAAGTTGGATGCCGAATTTAAAACCTTGAAAGAAGATCATCACTTCACAAAGACAAGAGAAAATAATTATAAAATAAAAATTAAAGCTTGTGAAAAAGACGTTAAAAGTTTAAAAACAAAATTAGCTGAAAAAATTGATGTGATCGATCTAAGCTACGAGGTTTTAGAAGAGAAAACCAAGTTAATCGCTGAGAAAGAAAAACAGATTGCTGATCACCAGGTAAAAGTGGTGGAACTAAATAGGAAACTGGAGCAATTCCGGAATTCCTCTGCTATTCTTGATCACCTCGTTAGTGATCAAGGTTCCTCACCTAAGAGGGGAGGAATTGGTTACCATGAGGTTCCACCACCTTATAACCATAATTATACTTTCAATCCTAGTGTTCATGAATCTGTTAATTTTGTAGCTGATCAGACAGGTCCTGCTAAGGAAACTGGTAAAGTACCGGAAGTTAGTAAAGGCGAAACAAGTTCGCCTGTCGCAAAAGTTAAAATTTCTATTTCAAGTCCAGTCTCATCTGATTCGGATAAGTCATCCGAGTCGGGTAAGACAAAAGAGAAGGAAGTGTTACCCACTAGTGGAGAAAAAGTTAAATCAACTAAAAGGAGTACTCCACTCAACCCATATGTCCCACCTTATGTGAGACGTACGGTTGGTAATACTGCCTCCACATCTAAAACATCTGCTGAAAAGAAAGCTGAACATAGGTGTTGTTTTAGATGTAATCAAACAGGGCACCTTGTTGCTGATTGCCCTCTGAAGAAGCGTTTCAGAGAGGTGAGGCCCTCGAAAACTGAGACTACGGTTTTTGGTAATCGTTTAAATGTTAAAAATGAAAACCATTCAAATTTGAGAGATAATACAGGTTTTCAAAGAAACACATCTCGTTTTTACACTACTAATAACCAAACCAAATGCTATAATTCTTTTGATTCTCTTAATGTTCGTCGGTTTGGTTGGCCTCACTATCAGTCTCCAAGGAGGTATCCTGTTAGGACTCGTGGAAATTTTTCTAATGCTAATTTTGGTCAGCCAAGGTGTGTGAGTTCTATTAAGAAGGTTAATCGACCCAAGACCAAGAGGTCTTGGGTCCCCAAATTTTAATAATCTCTTTTGTTTATGCAGGAACAGTTGAACAGGGCGTCCAATAATCTTTGGGTTGTGGACAGCGGCTGTTCCCGGCACATGACTGGTAACAAGGATTTGTTACAAGATTTAAAACCTGTTCAAGGAGCAAGAGTCAGTTTTGCCGGTGAGAGTGGACGCAAAATAACAGGAAGGGGTACTGTAACTAACGGGAAGATGACGTTAGAAAATGTGAACTTTGTTGAAGAACTGAAGCACAATCTGCTGAGTGTGTCGCAGATTTGTGATAAAGATTATACCGTACACTTCACGAAGACTGATGCGATTGTGTTGAAGCCTGGTTTTCAAATACCAGAGGAGTGGATAGTAATGAAGGCTCCACGTGATCGAAATACGTATATGATGGATTTAAGTTCAACTGAAATGTCAACGGAAGAATCGTGCCTTTTGACGAAAGCAAGCGAATCGGAATCTGAACTGTGGCACAGGAGAATGGGGCACATTCATCTTCGGAAGATGAACCATATTGTCAGACATGGGCTTGTGTTGGGTGTTCCCTTAAAAAGTTTCAATTTTGAAGACAAATGTCTTGCGTGCAAAAAGGGAAAGCAGCACAAGAAGTCCCATCTCACCAAGAAAGTAAATTCAATTGCCAGTACACTAGAGCTGCTTCACATGGATCTCTTCGGTCCTGTGAATGTAAGAAGTCTAGGTGGTACAACTTATTGCTTGGTGATCACTGATGACTACTCACGATACTCGTGGGTATACTTCCTGAAATCAAAGGACGAAACGGCTCAAATGGTGAAGAATCTGATTACCAAAGTTGAGAACATTATGGATAAACGAGTGAAGTTCATCAGAAGTGACAATGGTTCCGAGTTTAAAAATTTTGAAATGGAGATCTTCTGTCTGTCAAGAGGGATTGAACACCAATTCAGCGCTCCGTATACTCCGCAACAGAATGGAGTGGCTGAAAGGAAGAATAGAACTTTAATTGAAGGAGCCAGAACTATGCTGGCTGATTCGAAGCTTCCGGTGGTGTTCTGGGCTGAAGCTGTTTCTACAGCTTGCTATGTACTGAATAGAGTTTTAACGGTAAAAAGACTTAATAAAACATGCTACGAGCTTATGCATGGGAGAAAGCCCAATTTGTGTGGACTTGAAGCTTTCGGGTCCCCGTGTTCAATTTTAAAGGCACATTCAAAGTTTGGTGAAGCAGCCGATGAAGGAATCTTAGTCGGCTATGAAGTTGAGACTCCCAACAGGCGTGTCTTTAATACAACGAACGGCAAGGTTGAGGTGGTATGTAACACCGACATTACGAGTTACAGATCGCCAAGACCGAGCATCGGACCTCCTGGGATTTTCGACTATGATAGGCTCTTCAAGTCTTTTAACATACCTGATTTGTTTTGTACAGAAGAAGAAGAACGTGTTGCTACGAAGATGATTCTAGATGAGGAGGAAAATTTGGCACATAGACAGCTATTTGATGATTGTCAACCTTCCTCATCAAATTCTATCGGTTCCCCTGCTGTCTCTCCTGAAGAAGAGTTTATCAATCCATTTCACTCTCAGCCAGAAACAACCATTGATGAGCTCTCTTCTAATTTAGAAGATAATTTGCATGTCGGTGCTGTTCCGACCACGAGAATTCACAAAGAACACCCTTTGGAGAATGTTATAGGTGATGTGTCCTCCGGTGTACAAACCAGAAGTAGCTTGAATGAGCACACCTGTGTTTATACAAGCATTAAGGAAACGGGTATAATGAACGAATGTTTGTACTCATGCTTTATTAGCCAGATTGAACCGAAAAATTATCAAATGGCTCTTAAGGACAGCTCGTGGGTCGAGGCCATGCAAGAAGAGTTGGCTCAATTTAAGAAGATGGAAGTTTGGACTTTGGTTGAAAAACCAAGGAATGTGCATGCGATAGGCACAAAATGGGTGTTTAAGTGCAAGAGAGATGAAAAGGGGATTATTATAAGAAACAAGGCGAGGCTGGTCGTTAAAGGTTTTAATCAGCAAGAGGGGATAGATTATAATGAAGTGTTCGCTCCGGTGGCCAGGTTGGAAGCGATAAGATTGTTTTTGGCGTTTGCTGCTTTTAAGAAGATGAAAGTGTTTCAGTTGGACGTGAAGAGTGCGTTCCTCAATGGGAAAGTTGATGAGGTTGTGTATGTTGAGCAACCTCCGGGTTTTCCTGACCCAGACTTTCCTGATCACGTGTACAAGTTGAGCAAGGCGCTGTATGGATTACATCAGGCACCTCGTGCCTGGTATTCAACGTTATCGGACTACTTGCTAGAGAATGGTTTTGAAAGGGGTTTGATTGACAGCACACTGTTTGTGAAGAGAGATGGAAGTGACTTCCTGCTAGTTCAAGTCTACGTGGATGACATCATATTTGCTGCATCAAGAGTCTCCATGTGTCAGGAATTTGAGGCCGTCATGAAGAAAAGATTTGAGATGAGTGCTATGGGTGAACTAACGTTCTTTTTAGGATTGCAGGTTGATCAAAAGAAGGATGGGATGTTCATTCATCAAACAAAATATGTTCATGATGTCCTCAAGCGCTTCAAGATGGAGGACTGTTCTCCATTTGACACTCCAATTTGCGTCAACCACAAGTTGGGAGCTGAAATAGACGGTGACGCAGATGTGGACCCAACTCAGTATCGGGCTATAATAGGTTCTTTGATGTATTTGACTGCTTCTAGGCCTGATATAATGTTTGCTGTTTGTCTTTGTGCTCGTTTTCAGGCAAACCCAAAGGAATCTTACATGAAGGGTGTGAAGAGGATTCTGCGGTATCTCAAAGGCAAGCCGAAGCTAGGGTTGTGGTACCCGAAGGGAGGAGACGTGGAACTGGTTGCTTATACAGATTCTGATTATGGAGGGTGCAATCAGAGTCGGAAGTCGACAACAGGAAGATGTCAGTTTCTCGGTGGAAGATTAGTTTCCTGGCAGTGCAAGAAACAGACATCAGTCACAATCTCTACGTGCGAAGTTGAATATATGGCAGCATCCAACTGCTGCTCTCAGGTTTTGTGGATTCAGCAACAATTGCGCGACTATGGTCTGAATTTCTTACTCACTCCTATTTTTATTGATAACACTGCTGCCATCTCAGTAATTAACAATCCCGTGAAACATAGTAAAACTAAACATATTGACATTCGTCATCATTTCATACGGGATTGTGCTGAGAAGAAACTGATTAAGGTCGAAAAGGTCGATACACTAGAAAATTTCGCTGATTTATTTACAAAAGCGTTTGATAAATCCAGATTTCAAAACCTAATTGAGCTGAACGGGATGATCAATCCCGAGTAACCATGTTTTTTGTGTTTATTTAAAAAAAAAAAAACGTCACTATTGCTTAAAATTAGTCGGTTACCTCAGTTTGATTGACATATCCTCGGATATGTTTTGGTCCTCGTTTCTATTTGTAGAGAATGAGGGTCGCCATTAACCAGATGACTGAAAGTGACCGGGGCGGTTATGATGTGTTTTCTTTCGGTCGCTGAAAATTAGTCGTTCATACTTAGTTAGAAGGACACATACTTGTATGTGGTCGGTCCAGTTGATCCATTGGATCTTCAGGATTGCCGTTTACCTGAAGACTTTGACGTGATCGGGGCGATTGAAGTCAAAATTTTTTAGGGAAATGAAATTACTTTTCAAGTCTAATACTTCGTAAGAAGTTCATTTGCTATGTTTAACAGGAAATTGATCCAACCTTGGAAAATGATGTTTATACTAATTTTGTGTGCTTAACTAGTGAAGTTCTTAAGCTTAAAAGGCATTAGAACAGTCATTGTATGTCAAGGTAAATTTTTAATGGTGTGTCAACGTATATGTGATACAAATTAAATATACTTGATTTTACGTGGAAACTACTTAAGAGTTTTCCATGTCTTCGTATATATCTTTCCGTATGATAGGCAGAAAAGTGATTACCCAGTCATACACGAGCCCGTAAGTGTTCTGATTCCCGTGAAGATAGCATTTCGAGATACTGCAGTGATCTAGATTCGGGACTTGCAGTCAATTTCTACTCTGAAGTCTATGTTTGTAAATTGAAAAAAAAAAAAAAAAAAAAATTTTGGAGTTAGTGAAACATTTTAGACTTCACAATCATTGAGTAAGAGTGAAGAACGGGAAGCAGATCAAGAATATTTACAAGTTTAATCAGACACTATGGGTCGAGGTCAATTCGGGGTGACTTGGGGAAAGCCAAATACGCTTAGAGAATGGATAGGAGACATCAAAATCTATGAGTTGTTTTCCACTTAAATTTTGAGTCTTAATCGAATCTAACTCGTATCACAGAAACGATGAAAACCACTTTAAGTTATACCTGCTTACAACCTGTCTCTATATGTCATAATACAGCTAACCACGGATCTATGTGACAGTCACGTAGTTAGTATGATTCCTGTTCGGATCTTTTCTAAAAACGTGGTAGTCCCTAACTAGAATGAAATTTGATCCCTTATACTTTAAACTTTTTACGTTTTTGTACTTAGATAGTTTTATGACTTTTTAACTGGTTACTTAGAATTGATCATGTTATTTATTTCTTCTTGGATAGTTTTATAACTTAATTGGAAAATTGTTAAAATTATAAGGTTTGATTTTGTAAATATATAGGCGATGTTGGGCGAAGTTGTGGTTAACTTCGCCTAGGCGAAGTTATCCGTAACTTCGCCTGTATAACTCCGCCTATATAAAGGGATTACAAACAGTCAATCAGTTCATTATTTCAGCGAACATATCCACACTTATACTATTCTCCGGCGAACTTGAGTTTAACCTCGATTACGTGTTATTTACTTCGATTTTCACACCGATCATAGGTTCGAGATGTTGTTTTATCATATATTACAAGTTCGTTCATGCTAATCAAGGGTCGTTTCGACCCGGTTATTAACCTCGAACAGTCGGGATTTTGAAACCGATTTTCAAAACTCATGTTACGTGTTCATAAACTTCATAATCATCCTAATGACGTGATCTCACATATGTTTCAGCCTCCAGATTGTCAACCTTATCGAAACGCCGATTTTCACGTGTTTCGATAAACCCTACTGTTGCCGTTTCAGATTCAGGCGAAGTTAGGGTTTAGGCGAAGTTATCCGTAACTTCGCCTGAAGCTTAAGTTCGCCTGAGGCGAAGTTATCCGTAACTTCGCCCGAAGTTTAAGTTCGCCTGTGGCGAAGTTATCCGTAACTTCGCCTGGAACTTAAATTCGCCTGAGGCGATGTTGTGAAGAGGCGAAGTTATCACTAACTTCGCCCAGACCATTTTACTTAAAATTAATTAGACGAACTTAAAGATGAAGCGAAGTTGTTCTCAACTTCGCTTCACCTTTAACTTCGCCTATACAGGTTTGATCAAAACTTCGCTCCTGGTAATCAAGCGAACTTGTGTAACACATTAACGTTTATCTAACTTGGTTCGTTTAGTGCAGATATGGCTGCTGTTGGAAGTGCAGGAGGTGCAGGTGATGACGGTGATGATCTCAGACAATTCTTCCCAGCTCATAACCAGTTCATAACACTTGACCCAGATGCAAATGGCGTGGAGGACTACAGGGAGATAATTACTTTTCTCCTGCTCAAGGATATATCACGCAATAACAACTACCCTGCCTATTTCCCTACCGAATATTGAAGACTTTTGGCAGACGGTAGAGTACGATTGCCGGGTTGAGCCCCCGGTTATGCGAGCCACCGTAAACGGTCAAGTTGTTCAGTTTTCTTCTGAACAAATACGGGTGGCGTTGCGGTTTGGTGAAGAGACGAGGGATGACCCAACGGAGTTTGTTGCGCCATTCCGTGATGGGGCGTTCCTCAGGATGGGGTATTCTGGTCCCTTAGGGGACACACAACGGAGGAAGGGATTCCTTTTAGATCAGTGGCGCTTCCTTATGCACGTCATGATCGTATGTATGTCAGGACGGAAGGCAGGCACTGATGGTATGGGTGCGACAATGCAGTCTGCTATGACTGCATTGACTTATAATAAAAGATATTCTTTCAGCCAGATGATCTTTTACGAGATCGATAGGCAACGAAGGGCTGTGGCGCGTGAGCGGTTTATAATGTATCCACGATTCCTACAGATGATTTTAAATCATGTGGCTCCGACGCTGCCTCAACGACGCCCTATTCGATACGTGGAAAGTGTGACAAAACGTATCTTTGCACAGTGTCGCCCTTCCAGCGCACGAAGCAAGCTTGAGCTGCGTCCCAGGCATACTCCGCTCTTTGGGTACCTTATAAACCCGGAGTATGTGCCTGCGGCAGGGGACGAGTTCAGAGACCCAAGACCACAACAGGCGGCAGCAACCCAGGCTGTATCAGCTGCGCCTGCTGTATCTGCTGCTGTGACAGCTGCAGAGATTGACCTTGACGCCATGTTCGGCGGGCAAGGATTGTTTGATATGGACCGAGTTGATCCACAAGAGAATATTCAAGTCTCGGGTCCACAAGCTGATTTTGATGATGTGATGGAAGAGGCTAGAAGGATGATGGTAACTCATGAGAGAACGGTTGGTAAACAAAAGAGAACTGTTGACGACGACGACGAGGAAGATGATGAAGAAGAAGCTGTGCAGCTGGTGAGAAAGCGTTCACGAAGGGAAAGGACAGGTATGGGTGTAGGAGCTGGAGAGACTTCACGGTTGGTACGTTTTGCTCCACCTTCCTTGTCTGGTATGTTTTTGGTCCCTTCTACAGCATAGACTACAAGCTTAAGCGCTACAGTTGTTCCTGTGATGGCAACTACTGCATCTGTTAGCATCCCGTCCACCACAGCACAACTCTCGGCTCCGGAGATCGTATCGTTGCCGCCTCCAACGCTCACTACGTCGGAGGTTGTTGCACAATTCATAGAGTCGACAGTTGTTGCTACCACTGCAGGGTTACCAAGTGTACCACCTGCGGTTACGCCCACTTCAGACTCGGAACGAATAGCTTCACTAGAGCGGATCGTTGCTGAGCAGCCCAAGACTATTCAACGCCTAGTGGAAGCAAATCAACTGCAGGCATCCCTCCTGGTTGAGCACGAGAAAGTTATAGATGCCTTGAAGGTGTTCTTGGCATCTCAGGGGGAGATGAGCTGTAGAGGCGACGAGCTGAGGACGAAAAGAAGAAATGATCAAGACGATGATCCCAATGCACCGGAAGGTGCAGGTGGTGAGTTGCCAAGAACTACTATAGCTCTTGGGGCTTCCACAGCTGAGGGGGAGTCTGCCGCTGGTGATGATGTGGTTGCTGTTGGTGATGATGTGGATGTGGTTGAAGATGTTGAGATTGTTGATGATATGATTGATGCGCTGAAAGAGATAGACGATATGTTAGAGGATGATGAGTTGATAAATGAAGATGATGTTCTTCCAATCGATGAGATCGAAAAGATTGGTGCAGAAATTGTGGTTGAGAATGTGATAGAAGAAGGAGAGATTGTTGAAGAAAATGTAGAGCATGAGATCCCTGTGGTTGAACAGTCGACTATATGTGAAGATGCTGTGGTTGACAACACTGAGTGGGAAGATCAGCCAAACTGGAAGGAAGGCTGCGCTCAGTGGTTTGTAAAGACGAAGAAGCCAGCAGTACCGACGATGTTCAAAAAGTCGTATAATATAAAGGGATATGCAGAATCAAAGAAGGGAATCATATGCTGGTTGTACGATGAAGAGTTGAAACTATTTGTGATCAAACGTTACGACGGCATTCAGTACTTCAAGAAGATGTTAAGATCCCTGAATACCTTACCGGAGTGTGAGGTGAAAGACTTAGCAAGACTGGGGCTGATAAACAGAAGTGATGATAACATGGCGAGAGTAATTGGGAAAATTGTTTGGAAGGAGGCAATTAAAGATAAAAAGTTTGAACTTCTGAAGCCTCAGAAAGGGAAGTTAGTAGAAGACAAAGATAGAGGGATGAGGGCAGACGGCAAACCATGGATGGTTATGAAGTATAAACCAGTCCGTCATTTAAAAGAAGTGCCGATGAAGGTGATGCCCAAGAACGTCCTGAAAGACTTGAAGTGGTGGTACGTGGATTGTGAAACTGCTGAAGCGGTCATGGAGGATGAAGATGAGCAAGAGATCATGAGAGTGTATGATCCTATGCACTTAGTCAATCTGTCTCAAGCTGACTTGCAGGTACTACATGCTAAGAAGATTTTCTACATTCCTGCTTGGAAAGAGGAAGCTAAGAAGTACCAGAAGTTGGTTTCTGTATGTGTTAGACAGGGAGTGCATGCTTGAAGAGATGAAGAGAGAAGACGAGAGATTACAAGACACAAGCTTTGAAGATCAAGACATGAAGCTACTGCCAAGGGGGAGTCTGTTGGTACATAAATGTCAGTAGTTCATAGTCTAGCGTTTGTAATCGAGTCTGTAAAGTAATTATGTTTAAGTTTATGTTTATGTATGTAAGCGAAGTTGTCAACAAGTTCGCTTAGGCGAACTTGTTGAACAAGCGAAGTTGTCGACAAGTTCGCCTAGGCGAACTTGTTGAACAAGCGAAGTTATGGACAACTTCGCCTGAACATATCGGGCGAAGTTGTCGTGTCTATATATACTGTAGCCGACGGATTGTTTAGGTTACGAGAGAGGAGTCAGTTGTTGAGTTCAGTGAACGTGCCGAGAGTCTGTAATAGACGTGTTTCAAGTTATAATATATAACGTGTTCGTTTGTATCGCGTGTGATTGTTTTACGTATTCTACGCTCGTAACTACCTACGCTGGGATTCCGCACCTACGTAGATAGCGATATCCCGTGTAAGATCCGTCCGGGAACCTACACTGTGTTATGCAAGTTATTACACCGAAAGCATGCTAACCTTGGTTAGAAAACTACATAATCTCCTTTTTAAAAACAACTAGGCACATGTTATTTAGGGAATTGTGACCATGAAAAGGGACCAAAACTTTACCCCGTCATTTTACCACTTTCCGATTCTTTTAAACACATTTTTTTTTCTATTTTTCTGATTTTTTGATTTTTTTATTATTTTTTTTATTTTTGATTTTTTTTTCAAAACAAACAAAATTTTTCTCATCCTCACACTTGGGATACATTGTCCCTAATGTACGGTTTTTGAGAGACAAAAGAAACAAACTACTTCAAAAACATAACCCTATTTTCAACACAACCCTTTAATACTTAATCAAAAGTATTTTGTCCACCACCCTTCCACCCAAACAAATAAAAAAAAACACAAAAGATAACTTATACAAAATGATGTTCACCTGGTAACACGAGATTCCCTCAGAAGAAGGGCGGTCGGGCCGGCCCGAAAATGGACATCATCACATCATTGAACTCACCAAAACCAAATGCATTTTGACCATCACCACCTTGCTCACCTCCTTGTTGTTGCGAGGTGCTTTGACTTGAATCTTGATTGGGATCCACCCACATAAAATGATGTAATGGTGGTGTAGGGTATGACACACTACCATCATACGGTGGCAAAGTGGTGTAATCCACATATGGCGGATCGGCCACAACCGGCTGTCCCGCATGCCACGCGTCATGCATCCGTCGCTGACGATCATCAAGGTATCGGCTGTTCATGTCATTCTCAAAGGCATATGCATGGGTGCGGTTCCACTGATCTTATCGATCAGAATTCTGCTTTAATGCCCTTTCCATACTCGCACCCATGAAGGTTTGTTAATCAAAAATAGTTTGGGATTATTCGGGCCAATTCCCAAACATAGGCGGTCTTTGGCTTTCGACCACCTCTTGCATCGTTCCCTGGTGAGCCCAGTTCGAATCATACAGCCTCAGTGCGTAGTCAAATGCGCTTCCCACATAACCGGATTGCATCCCCGGTTACCTTCCATCCCAACTCGGTCCCGCTTGATCCACATTCATATGAGTTAAATTTGGATCATCATGATAAGCCTCATCACCACTCATCTCATCTTCACTTTCCGGTTCATCCGCTTCACCCGCATTTAATGGTCTTTCATCTTCCTTCAAGACTCTCCATCTCCTTCCGTCACTCTTCAACTTGTGGTACCGTTCGGAAGTTGAATATACCCAACCGGACCCCAAATGTGAAATGTCAAATGGCTTGAATTTCTTATAAGAACCCCTGTCACCCACTCGAATAGCACCATATTTCTTCAACAATGTCGTTATTAACCGACAATGTGGTATGATCTTCCGGTTCACACTATTCCGGCTTATCCATACGTTATTCATTACCAAAAATAGATATGAAATAAGTGGTGAGCCATGTAGCAATGTGTATAATATTGGAACTTCGGGATATCGTACCTCGATCCTATCACCCCGATGCGGGATGACGTTATTGATGCTTATCGTTAACATCAATTTTGCTTCCATCTTCAAATTTTTTCGGTACAATTTCCCGGCGTATGTCCCGGGAAAAAACAGATCATCCAACATTGTGTTCCACATCGGGTGCTTCTCGGGTGCCAATTACAAATCATCCAAGCTTGGATACATATAATGGTTATGCAGTTTACTATCAAATTTCGCCACCCGTCTCAAACTATCAAACGACATTTCCACTTGAACCCCATTCACAGTACCAATTAACTTGTCATTTGATGGATGATTACCTGCAACCTGTCGTAAGGTAGCCATCCATTCTTGTATTTCTGTATCGAACAGGTTACTTGACTCCATGTCATAACATTTCAGAGCTGCTTCCCAACCCAAATCTCTAAATTTAGCGGTAACCCCAAATGGACCAAAATCCTCTTCTCTAACTTCTTTTTCACAAATAATCGCATCAGTTCGCTGTCTCAACGCGTTCATTTGATCATGGAAGAGCTCCGCTTGCCATTCTTGAGGTTGATCTGCCAAAGACCCTGATCTCCAAATTGGCTTTTCCTTTATTTGATCCTCTTCCTCCTCACTTTCCGGGTCATCCCTTTGAAGAATTAACCTTCTTCTTTTCGGTTGGTCAGTCGGGTTACTTGAAAACCCAACCGGTTCCTTTCCTTTTCGACCCATTCTAAACACAACAACAAAACAACAAAAGAGCAAGTTAATCACTTTTCAACCTTGGACATCCCCACACTTGCTTAACATTATGATTGAAGATGGTACTTAGACATTTTACTCAACTTTTCAAACAATTTCACAAAATTTTTAATATTATGTCTACTAAATAACCAACAATATGCCCATAATTATGTTTTAAACTCATACTAATCATCTTCAACCATAATGTATTCAAACTCATTATCCAACAATTCAAGCAAGTGTGGGTGTAGCAACAATTATGAACAACTTACAATTCCTTGCAATATACCATCAAGAATGATAATAGATTACATACCTTATTGTTGTAGAAGATGAAGATGAACAAGCTTCAAAATACACAAAAAACCCAAAAAATTTCGGACTTGGTTGTCCAACATTGACCACCAAAACTAGAGATTCTCACAAATACAATGGTATAATTGAAACCCTTGTGAAATTCTAGCCAATTTAGACCCAAAAATCAATTAATTTGGTTAGGAAATAAGAAAGTTATGATGGTATGAAGTGGGAGTTAGGGTTTGAAGGTTTTGAGAAGATGAAGAAGATGTTGGTGGAATGAATGGTGAAAGTGATAGGAAATACGTATGTGGTGTAGGTTAATTGTGATTTTAATTTTTTATTATTATTATAATAAAAAGCGGACCCGTCGCCTAGCTCCCAAGGTTTACCGTAAGCTACGGTGGACACCGTAGCCTACGGTAGCCTTGGTTCACAAAATTCTGCCGTAAGGCAGTTAGTATCCAACGTAGGTTTTTTTTTTCCCCACCGTAGCCTACGGTGGGTACCGTAGGTTACGGTGGGCCCTGTAGGTATTTTTCAATTTTTTTTAAGAAATCAATAACCAACAATAATAAAAACTAATTTACCAAATTAAAATAAAAATAAAAATTACCCTACCCCCCATGAAAAACCCGAGTTGTCCTCAACACGGTATAAAAATCACAAGGACTTCCCCACACTTGATTTGGACAACTCCAAAGCGAAGAAGATAATTTTTAAAACCAATTTCAAATAAAAACTAATTTAATCTATACTAAAATATACAACATACCTTGGCCTCTTAATTCGTTTCCTCATCCGGTGAGCTTAACAAGTAACTCACCTAGTCCACATCGAGCATATTGATGTCCTTTCCTTCCAAATAAGGTTTAAGTCTTTGACCGTTCACCACTTGTTTCGTTTGCTCTTGAACATCTTCTATCTCTACATCATCAAATTGTCCCACTCTTGTGATGACATATGGGCCCATCCACTTGCTCTTTAACTTACCCGGAAATAACATTATCCTTGAATTATACAACCACACCTTTTGACCCACTTCAAAAGTCCGTTTTCTCAACTTTGCATCATGGACTTTCTTTAGTTTGTCTTTGTACACGGAAGCACATTCATACGCTTCATCCTGGATTTACTCGATCTCATTCAATTTCAACTTTCTCAATTCACCCGTTTCCTTATAATCCGCGTTAACATTCTTGATCGCCCAAAACGCCTTATGTGTCAACTCCATTGGTAAATGACACCCTTTCCCATAAACTAACCGATAAGGAGTTGTGCCAATAGGAGTTTTGTAGGCGGTCTGATACGCCCACAATGCATCATTCAACTTAGAAGACCAATCCTTTCTATCGACCCGCACCGTCTTCATCAAAATTTCTTTAATTTGGCGATTGGACACCTCAACTTGTCCACTTGTTTGTGGATGATAAGGAGTTGCAATTCGGTGATTCACATTGTACCTTTTTAAAAGTTTCCCAAAGTTGAAATTCTTGAAATGTGACCCACCATCACTTATAATAACCCGCGGGATACCAAACCGAGCAAAGATGTTTGATTGAACGAATTTACAAACTACCGAATGGTCATTTGTTCTTGTCGCTACCGCTTCTCCCCACTTGGACACATAATCAACTGCAACCAAGATATATAAAAATCCATTCGAGTTTGGAAACGGGCCCATAAAGTCAATTCCCCATACATCGAAAATCTTTAACACCAAAATCGGTTGCAATGGCATTTCATCCCGTTTCGAGATACTACCCAACTTTTAACAATTCAAACAATGTCGGGCATACTCACTTGAATCTTTAAAAATGGCGGGCCAATAAAACCCACATTGGAGCACCCGATAACCCGTCTTTTGACCACTAAAATAACCTCCACACGCCGATGCATGTGCATGAGTCAAAACTTCCCACACCTCAAAATCGGGAATACACCTCCTTATCATTTGATCCGAACCAATCTTAAACAACTCCGGTTCATCCCAAATATATTGTTTCACTTGGGCCATGAACCGTTGTCTTATTTTCTTCACCCAATGACTTGGAATAGACCCCGTTGCTAAATAATTCACAAAGTGGGCATACCACGGTGTAGTCGACACGGCTAACAATTGTTCATCGGGAAACCGTTCGTTTATCTCCATCAGATCATCAACACCCTCTAACGGAATTCGGGATAGGTGATCCGCCACGACATTTTCACACCCCTTTTTATCCCGAACCTCTAAATCGAACTCTTGCAAAAGAAATACCCATCGAATTAACCGTGCTTTTGCATCCTTGTTCTCCATCAAATACCGAACCGTGCTATGGTCCGAATAAACAATCACCTTACTCCCCCAAATATACGATCGAAACTTATCCGAAGCATACACCACCGCAAGCAATTCTTTTTCGGTGGTTGTATAATTAAGTTGGGCTTCGGATAAAGTTTTACTCGCATAATGACCACCGGTTTTTTATCAACTCGTTGACCCAATACTGCTCCGATAGTAGTATCACTAGCATCACACATGATCTCAAACGGCTTTGACCAATCCGGTGGTTGTAAAATGGGAGCTTCCACCAACTGTTCCTTCAAAACATTAAATGCTTGCACACACTCATTAGTAAAATCAAAAGGAGCATCTTTTAATAATAAATTACATAAAGGTTTTGTGATAACACTAAAGCCTTTAATAAATCTTCTATAAAAACCTGCATGCCCCAAAAATGACCTTACCCCTTTAATGTTTGTGGAGGTAAAGATGATATTACCCGAACCTTTGCCTTATCCACTTCCATTCCCCTTTCCGAAATTACGTGACCCAACACGATACCCTCTTGCACCATGAAGTGACTTTTCTCCCAACTTAGAACGAAATTTGTCTCAACACACCTTTTTAAAACTTTTTCTAATTCATTGAGACAATTTTCATAAGTTGGACCAAAAATGGAAAAGTCATCCATAAATACCTCGAGTGATTCCCCGACCATATCAGAAAAATTACTCATCATACAACGTTGAAATGTGGTCGGGGCATTACATAAACCGAATGGCATTCGCCGAAAAGCAAAAGTGCCATACGGACAGGTGAAAGTGGTCTTGTGTTGGTCATCCGGGTGAATGGCAATTTGGTTATAACCCGAGTACACATTCAAAAAACAGTAATACTTTTGACCCGATAATTTTTCAATAATTTGGTCAATAAAAGGTAAAGGAAAATGATCTTTAGATGTAGCGGCATTTAATTTACGATACTCAATGCAAACTCGCCACCCAGTTACCGGTCGGGTGGCAATTAGTTCACCGCTTTCATTATTAATTACCTGTATACCTGCTTTTTTCGGTACCACCTGTGTAGGACTTACCCATGCGCTATCCGAGATGGGATAGATGATTCCCGCATCCAACCACTTTATTACCTCTTTCTTCACAACTTCTCTCAAATTAGGGTTCAACCTTCTTTGAGTGTCTCGGGTTGGTTTTGCCTCCTCATTGGTGATGATTTTGTGCATAGCTATAGATGGACTAATGCCTTTTAAATCGGCAATTGTCCAACCTATGGCCGCTTTATTCGTCTTCAACACCTTCAACAATTGTTTTTCTTGGGCCTCTTCCAAATTAGATGTAATAATGACCGGTAATGTGTCATTATCCCCCAAAAACGCATACTTCAAGTGGCTTGGCAAATCCTTCAATTCTAACTTTGGTGGACTTTTCAATGACGGTTTTGTACCTGAATCGATCACAGTTGGTAAACTTTCAATTTGATGTGTCCATGGTGGTCGTCCTTCTTTAACCGCCAACACGTCTTGATTTTTCTCTTCCATCCTCAATGCACAAAGATGTACCTGTTCAGAAAAATCACAAACACATGCTTCCAAAGCATCGTCCTTATAATCGTGCGATTCACACGTGTCAACAATACCTACCATGAAACACTCATCACCACATAAAGCATTAGATCCGTTAGTGAACACATTTAATCTCATTTTTCTATTTCAAAAAGCCATATCAACTATGCCCGATCGACAGTCAATAATAGCATGAGCGGTGTTTAAAAACGGTCGACCCAATATAACATTTTGTTGTTGGGTCGAATCAACCGATGAGTAATCTAAGACCAAAAAGTCAACCGGATAGTAAAATACTTCAACTTTTACTATCACGTCCCGCACAATTCCTCGGGGAAGTTTGTGAGACAAATCGGCTAACACAACCGTTGTCTCAACTCGTTTTAAAGGACCAAAATCATATTGGTCGTATTTACCCCCCGGAAGAATACTTACTCCGGCCCCAAGATCTAGTAACGCCTTAGACATTTGAAAATCGCCTACTTGAATGTTAATTAAAGGCGTTCCCGGATCTTGAAGCTTAGGAGGAAGATCTCCTTTTAAAACCGCACTCACCCACTGTAACAACTCGGATCTTTACATTTTAAATTATTAATGTCTATAACCCGACCCGTTTTTCGTTTTCTGGTAATTTGACCAATAAAATATTCAAATATTTATATTATATAATTCTTTTCTTTGTTTATTAGATTTAACTTTGAAAATATTCATTTTTCACCCCCACACTAAAATTTAATCTCTTATTGTTCCCAACTCCATAGTTAAAGGACCTATTTGCAAATCTGTTATAATTATATTATAACCCATAAACAAACCATCTTCCCTAACCATACCCATTAACCCGTTTTATACCCAAACCCATAACCCGTTAATGTTTCTTGATCCTTAATCTTCGCGCTATAAGCAAAATTGATCCTAGAAAATCACATTTACGTGTATTACGATATCACCGACACAACCAATTTGGAAACGTGATCATATCATATACGAATTTACATAATTAACAAACCGGCTTAAGGAATTAGTATAATGCGGCATATACATAATAAAAACTCAATTAAACTTGTTGACACCTTCTCTGTAATCTTGCAAGCATAACCCCTAAGGTTAATTATACAATCGAAGCCTGCTAGTACTGCTTTTGGTTCACGTTTGGCTACGGTTTTAGGCTCGGAAATCCGTCATCAATTCACTGGTGTTTTAAGTAATTAATACATCGATTATGATCTTCGTTCACCATATAATATTAACCCTATCACTAATTAACCGGGCATATAACGAATTAACGAGTTTAGGGTTCTAGGGTTCATAAGTTGAATTGGGATTTTAACATATACTTATATTTCTTTTCTTGGTTTTTGATCAACTGAACCCGCCAGCCTAGTGGCTGGTGTGTGTGCGTTTTGTTCTCGTGACTCGGCCGTCCACCCAGGTTCGAATCCGGGCAGAGACGTTTTTTTTTAGTGTTCTTCAATTTAATTGTTTTTATTATGATTTTTAATTATTATAATCAATATTAATAATAAGCAAATGTTATCTTTACGTAACCGACACTACTAAGTCATTTTTTTCTCGTCAATTAACGTTCTTTTAACTATAAGTTAATGTGTGTGTGTGTGTATGTAAATAATACATTGATGTATTTATTTTTACATATATACTTATAATTAAAAATAGTGAATACATGCTTACAATTAATTTTCGTTAAAGATTCAAGATAAACATTTATTATATATTATTATTATTACATATCATGACTACTTATCTAAATATTTGTAATTTATTTACTCGAATAATTATAATTATAGTCCATATTAAAATTAGTGAATTTATAAATATTTAAGTTAATAATCTTGTGAATTCATGATAAATAATAATATTGATTTATTAATAATAGAAACCCATCGATCAATTAATAAAATCCTAATCCCAATCATAACTCAAATCACACCGAGATCTTAACTCATCAAATTTGGTTATATCATTATAATTAATTTATATTAATATTATTTAACTAGAAATCCTTGATGGTATATCCCGAAGGATTTATCTCTCTTACATCATCATCATTTATCTATCGTTCATCCGATCAGGTGAGTACCACATTCCCCTCTTTTTACTCGTTTTCTCACGTTTTGGGAACATATGCGTAAAACTTATATTTCTCATATATACTTATACACAAAACTGCAACTATTGTCTTATGTGTTAACAACTTATACCTTACTTGTTTATGTGCTTATTTGATTTGTATGCTTCCGCATTCGGAGAGGTCCAACATAATCTCAATCTAGTATGATCATACGCCAGTCGTAGCCTTTGTGCTTCTCGGCATCTCAGTTATACTTGCTCATTTGGTTAATTTGTTATTCTCATATGACTTGTTGCAACTACTTATTTTTGTATACACAATATGTACACTTAAACTGGTGTGTTGCTCACTCAACCTCGTGTTGACAAACTATATTATTTTCAACGCATATGCAGGTTACCGTATGATGTGAAGTTGGACTTAGAAGATTGTTTAAGGACTATGCTAGAAGGATATTTTTATGAGACAATTAATTTTGTGGTTTGATCTGTTTGATGTTTTTGTTTACTTTAGATTTTGTAATGAATAATGGTGTTATTTGAATGTAATAAATAGATATTTGAATTTAAAATATTGTGCATGATAGTGACCTTGAGAGCTGTGACAATCAGTTTGCGCCCCGGCATTTCCACCGTAGGTTGAGGTGTGACACCCGCTCAGTTAAATCCACTCGTAGAGGCACTTTTTGTTGCCTCTTTTGAGTGCACAATTCTTTCAAAAATTTTGCATATGCGGGTACTTGCTTAATTGCCTCAAGTAGAGGTAAATTTACCTTTACTTGTTTAAAAACTTCCCACATCTATTCTTTTTGAGGTCCCCTTCTAGAAATTGTATTTTTCTTACCCGGGTCAAGTAAAGCCGAAGGAAATGGAACCACCTTTGGTTCTACTTCCTTATTTTCATCGTTTACATTTGAAGTTTGACCCGGATTTTTTAACGGTTTTTCAAAAGTGACATGTTTAGTGGGTTTATTTGTTACTATTTCATCATCACTTTCGTTACCTGTAATATCCTCAACTTCCCCATCAACCACACCCGGTGATAAATCTTTTTTATATTCTTTACCACTTCTTAAAACACTAACGTGATTAATAGGAACATTACGAGAAGAGTTATGAGAAGGATTTACCTTTGTGTCGCTTGGCAATTGACCTTTATTCTTCTTCAACTCGGACACTTCAGTTGCGAGTTGACCCATTTGTGTAGTCAAAGATTGAATGGCCTTATCTCTTACTTCATCCTTTTGCATTCGCGCCTCATGCAGTTGATTTCTTCGTTGCATGTCTTGTTGCATCAACTTCAACATATCCATAACCTCATTTCCACTCTATGAACTTTGACCCGTTGACCCGCTTTGACCACCACCCTCTTGACCTTGAAATCCTTGATTATTCCCGCCATGATAATTACCTTGGTTATTATATTGTTGGCAAGGGACATAATTGCTTTGATTTCCTTGAAAATTCGGGTTAGATTGAGTGGTCGGATTTCCATAACGAAAATTCGGGTGATTTCTCAACCCGGGGTGGCAGGTGTTGGAGTTCATATTGTAATTTCTACCACCTCTCTCTTGGAGTGCATTTACCTCTTCCACCGGCGCTTGACCTACCGTACATACCTCCGTTGCATGACCCAACTCGTTACAATTTGTACAAACATCGATTACTTGATTAGTGGTTTGTATATTTCCTTCTTCCACAGCTTGCACTTGCGGTCTACCAATCGCCGGTCTCGCTCTTCTACCGGTTTGAGCCTTTCTCTTTGAGGTAACCGCCATTTGTTCCAAATATGCCCAATCATCTTGTTCATAATTGGTACCAAATGTACCATTAGTTCATAATTGGTACCAAATGTACCATTAGTGATCGACCGCAAATCCCGTTCATCCGCCATACTCAAACCCTCATGAAATGCATTCAACAACTCCCATAAAGCAATAGCATGATGAGGACAATTCTTGATCATCATGTTAAACCTCTCGAATGCTTCATGAAACATTTCCCCCGATTGTTGTTGGAAGGTTCTCAAACTTCTTCTCACATCATTGGTCTTTTGGGCCGTGTAAAATTCTTCTAAAAATCTTTGTTGCATTTCAGCCCAAGAATAAACAGACGCGGAAGGCAAAGTGCAAAACCATCTCTTTTCCTTGTCTTCCAATGAAAACTGAAACAAAACCAACTTCACATCATCCAATGTAAAACCTTGACCCCCAATTGTGTTGTAAATGGAGTCATATGCCTCCAAGTGAAAGTAAGGTTCCTCCGTTGCTAGACCTTTATACTTCGGAAGACTTTGAAGGGAATTGGTTCTTACTTCAAATGTCCTCCCTTGATTATTGAGAGGGATAACCACCGGAGATGGATTATTAGTAATTATGGGTCGGAAATGGGCTTCAATCCCCCTTACCATCTCTCTTGCATGCCTTCTTGGTACACCCATGGGTACCCTTGGTAGACCCATTTTCCTATAAACGGGCCTTGGCTGCGCAAACTGTTGTTGAAACTGTGGTTGGGGCGTTTGCGGCTGGAATTGTTGATCTTGAGGTTTCCTTTGCGGTTGTTGAACAATCGGTGGCGGTTGAACTTGATTCACGACAACCGGTGGTTGTTGTTGAACTTGTTGAACTGGTGGTTGAGCTTGTTGTATAACTGGCGGTTGTTGAATGGGTTGTTGGACAATAACCGGCGGTGGTTGTTGTCGATTAAGCTCTTGCACTTGTTGTGGTTGTTGCCATTGACCATAACCAAACGTTCCCGGATTTACCATTTTTCCTCCATCACCTCTCATGTAGTGACCTTCCACTTCATACCCCTCAAATTCACTATTAAACCCATATCCGTATCCGTCACCTTGTAATCTTGAATGTTGCATGAAAGGTTGGGGTTGATATTGGTAACTTGATTGTGATGGTTGAAAGGTTGGTGGTTGATATTGTTGAGATGATGATGACGCACCAAAGTTAGGAAAAAGGTTGGTAATAGGTGGCAATGTGGATGATGTTGCATAAGTGAATTGGGCAGCTACGGGTTCGGTTGTGGGTTGGGTTGGAGTTCACTTGATGCTGTAGATATATTAGTAGTGATTGGTGGATTTGGTGGAGGTGTAGTCGGGATTGTATGGCCCGAAGTGGGAAGTGGTGAATCCATGTTGTTTGAAGCGGTTGGAGAACCAAGAAGCCTGTTCTCCCTAAGTAAGACTCAGTTTCTTCGAAGTGTTCTATCAATTTCGGGATCAATTACTAGCGGTGATGACCTGTTAGAGCCTCTAGTATGCATACACCTGTAGGTACCTGCACACTAACACAACCAGCATAAACCCGAAAATAACATAAAAACTACTAAAGCTAACACACGTTGCGCACTACTCCCCGGCAACGGCGCCAAAATTTGACGTGAAGTCGAAAACTCACTCAAAAATAAACCGATTACAACTATTAGATAGCGGTAAGCGGGTATCGAACACAGGGAGTTTGTGGAAATTGTGTTACCAAGTAGTTGTGTAATTTATCTAAATTAAACTAAATGCAAAAAGTAAATTCAAAGATTTGGTTGTTTGGTTTTGATAACAAAAAGAACTAAAGCAATAAACGAGTTTTAATCAATATGCGAAAATATGCCTTCCCTCGGTTTCAGGTTTCCATGAATGTTACGGTTAATGTTTAACTGAGATGAACAATAGGTAAAGATCGTGTTTATGTAAACGAATGCGATAAATGAAGATCAAGTACTTGGATTATACAACGCAAGGTGATCAATCAAAAACCAATTAGTTTATCTAACCCTAAATCCCTCCCGATTAATCTCGATTACTTAAAGAACCAAGAACTGACGGTTTAGAACACAAAATCGATAAACTAATAATCTATCAATCAATACATCAACACCATAATAATTTAATCAATATGATCAAACTAATGTCTCAGAAATTGTCTAAACAATCAACCAAACAAACATAAGAAACCTTACAATCCGAGGGAAAACATAAAGGAAATTAGCCGAGCATGATTCGGTTTGTTATCTCTTGGATTATAGTTTGCATACGAATTAAAAACAAGTATCTAATGATTACCACACTCACAATTGATGGATTGTCTCTCAAAATCGCCTTTTTTCGTCTCTCAATGAAAAGTCCTGATAATAATATCAAAGGCCGTCCAAAATACACAAAATATGACAGTTACAAATCTGCAGCGTCGTGTCCACCGTAAGCTACGGTACGGTGGCTTCCAATTGTCCAACGGTAGCCCAAACTGCCTTACGGTGGTTTTTTTCTTAGGATCCCACCATAGCTTACAGTGGCTACCGTAAGCTACGGTGGACTTTAACATGTCTTCCTTGTTTTCGTCATAACTTCTTCATTCCACGTCCGTTTTCGCCCCCGTTTTCGCCCACGTTCTCGTAATTCCATCTTCTATCTTCTCATACCTGTCATTATACGAGTGAAGGTAGTTATCTAATTCACAAGATAAACCGATTAAACTCATCAATATTAATGAACTTAAACCACTTAAGGGTTGTCCCATGGACCACCTGTCACATACTCAATGTGATAGTTAATACACTTATCTTAAGTGGTAAGTGTATGATATGTGTTAGTATGTTATATATTGTATGAAGGGTGTATGTGTGCTACTGTAAAGATTGAAAGTATGTATGAAAGTTTATTATGATAAAGATAAAGAAAGGTAAGGTATGGTTGTATAGAAGAAAGGGAACCGGGCCATAATAATACTCGAGGAAGAAGGGAACCAAGCCCTAATAATACTCGAGGAAGAAGGGGACCGGGCCCTAATAATACTTGAGGAAGAAGGGAACCGAACCCTAATAATATTCGAGGCAGAAAGGGAACCGGGCCATAATAATACTCGAGGAAGTAGGGCGAAATGCTCGTTAAAACGTAAAGATTATTAAGTATGTATTAATAGACTAAAACGAGAAAGTATGAAAGTATGTACGTATAATTTAATGAAAGTATTTATTCGAGGCGGAAAGGGAAC
Organism: Bidens hawaiensis; assembly: GCF_021521415.1. Taxonomy (NCBI): domain Eukaryota; kingdom Viridiplantae; phylum Streptophyta; class Magnoliopsida; order Asterales; family Asteraceae; genus Bidens; species Bidens hawaiensis. The sequence goes on from NW_027491024.1 coordinate 6,264,830, forward strand.
TGGGCCCTAATAATACTCGAGGAAGTAGGACGAAATGCTCTTTAAAACGTAAAGATTATTAAGTATGTATTAATAGACTAAACGAGAAAGTATGAAAGAAAGAAAGTATGAAAGTATGTACGTATAATGTAATGAAAGTATGAAAGTATAAAGTATGAATGAGAGTATGTATGTATGTATGAATGAAGTATAAGTAGAATAAGTAATATGTGTCCTCGGATACATGTAAGTAAGTTCGGTGAACATATTGTATGTTGCCTGATTAACTAGAACTCACTCAACGTAGCTGACTTTTAGTATGCACGCAGGTGAGTAGAATGAGACAGCTGGCTTGAAGAGGGGCACATGGCAAAGGAATAAAAGGCTAGCATCTGAAGACTTTATTTATGATGTTTAAACTCAAAGGCATGTTTATTATTGTTTAAAATTTTAAGTCTTGTGTAATGAATGGTTGACATTTTTATATTCCGCGAAAAGTTTTAATTAAATATGATATTTAGAACTGTATTTATGAGTAAAACTAACGCCAAAGTAGGGCACAGGGACCGGGCCTTACATTCTTCCATGCAATTAGCCAGTCTATCAAGTTGGACCGCCAGAAACATAAATTATTAAAGATCAACTAATGTTAAATTTACATAATTATAAAAAATCAATTTAATAAGAATTATCAATGGATGTAACTAGAATAATTAACAGAATAATTCCGATAACGAAATATATCAACCATATTTCTGTCTAAATTTAACATGTCCATTGAATCTTGGAGTTTGATGTAGAACCTATATAGATTATAGGAAAAACATATTACAGTTAAAAAGAATACAAACAACAAAGTATACAAAAAACAAAGTGCAAAGAAAATGAAATAATAATTAAAAAGAATAAATACTTTACCGGAATATTGTGTACGGCTAATATGTAAGGCCCCGTTACCGGTGCCTCACTTTTGACGTTGGATTTACTCATAAACACAGTTCTAAATATCAGAGTTAGTTAAAACTTTCACGGAATAATATAAAATCAACCATTCATTACAAACATCAATAACTTGTCCTTTAAAACATAATGTAAATTTATAACATTCAAAACATCATGACAAATCTTCAGATGCCAGCCTCTTCAATCCTGCCATGTGTTCATCTCAACCAGTTGTCTCAATCTGTTAACCTACGTGCATACTAAAAGTCAGCTACGCTGAGTGAGTTCTAGTTAATCACATAACTTACTTTACATACACGTGCCCAAAGGTACGCATTAATACATATCCTGTTCATCATTCGTCCATACACATTCATAGCTAACCATACATTATAAAGAGCATTCGCCCTACATACCTCGGATATTATTAGGGTTCGGTATCCTCCATCCTCGGATATTATTAGGGTCCGGTCTCCCTTCTTCCTCGGATATTATTAGGGTCCGGTACCCTCCATCCTCGGATATTATTAGGGTCTGGTACCCTCCATCTCGGATATTATTAGGGTCCGGTCTCCCTTTATTTCCTACTGTCATGCCATACATTTCCATATATGTAATTGCAAGTCCATACGTACATACATCATTCATCCCTCACATATACAACCATATCATCAAAAACATCACCTGAAAGTGCATGCAATATCCAAAGATCATTCACGCACCGACAAGCTTTCATTCGCATTTAGATATACATAAATAACATACAAATCATACATGGCATACACTTACCATTTAAGGTAAGTGTATTAACTATCACATCGAGTATGCACACAGCCCCAAAAACATAACAAGGAATGGGGCTAGAAACTCACCTGAATGCGGTTACGTTCACCGTTAATTGTTATTCCTTTCCTTAGTTGTGCACGACTAACTGTATAACAATTACACGTATCAAAAATTATCTATCGCTACCCATAACGTGTCTCTAGTTTATTTATAACCCTCAACGAACGGGGTCCGGGGGCAGCGCCCCTAGCAGCGGGGTTCTAAGGGCGGCAGCCCCTAGCAGGGTCCAAGGAGCAGAGCCCCTGGCTGGGGTCGAGCTGCCAGGTCAGCTTGGAAAAGTTTTATTTCCATTAATTGTCTTAACACATTTTCAATTAGAATTTTAAATCATTATTTAATTTGCTAACTTAAAAGTTCGAGGGCTTCTTTGAAACTAAACCATTCTTTCTAAGTCCAGGGACTGTTAATCATTACTTGGTTTTTAACGAATTGGGTATCATAACAAACTAGTTCTTGTAACGAGTTGAACCTTATGACGAACTGGTCCTTTTAACGAATTGGACCTTATAACGAACTGGTCATTTGACGAATTGAACCTAATAGCGAATGACCCCTCTGTAACGAATTGGACCCTCTAGTTCGTTATCTCCTTTTAGCGAATACCCATAATGAATTGGGGTTAATTCGTTATCTTTTCTTTGACGAATTTGGATACGAACTAAGGCTAGTTCGTTAAGCTTTCGTTAACGAATCAGCTGACGAATTGCCTCTAGTTCGTTAACTCTCCGTTAACGAATTAGGGTTAGGTCAGAGAATGTCAGAAACATTCTCTGACATACTAACCTCATACCCGCCGCCTTTCCGGCGCCGTCACCGCCGGAAAACCGGGCAGTGGCTGGAAAAACGGGTTTCGGCACCATTTTCACCATTTTTCGTCCCGTTTGATCCAGATCTGAGCTAGGGTGATCCCTAGGCTTATCTTTTGCTCGGTTAATACCCGATTCCACTCGAATCTCGTGAATTTAATGGTTTAAAGGTTTTGGCTCATCGTTTCGTGACTAAAGCTAACGGGTTTGAGCTCATATAATATCTTACTATCGTTACCTTGGATCGGGATCGGTTTTCTTCCTTGGTTCGGCTAGAGAAAAGAAAGAAACTAGAGAGAAGCTTAAGTGTGTGTTTTGGGTGATGTTTGAAATATGTGTAAATGAATGGATTATTTGGTAATTAAGGTTTATATAATTATGGATCATGGGCTTAAGCCCATGGTATTTTCTTCTTTCCTTCCTAAACCAAGTTCATAACCCATAACCATTTAACCCAACACTAGCCCGACTAATAATAACTCATGTTTTCATTTTATTAACCGAAACTCGAAAACGGGATGTTACATAATATATCGAAGAAACGGACGGTATAAATGAAAATGAATACAACATCTTGACGGCTAATATATCGAAGGGAGAGAGAGAGAGAGAGAGAGAGAGAGAGATAAATGACTTTAAGGGGTTGAATGTTAAGGTTTAAATAGTAGTTACAGGTGATTTGACGTTAATAAGAAAGGTAATATGTGACATGAAATCTAGATGACATTTTATATGGATGTTCTAGAATGACGTCAGATGGAATAATTATGTTGCTTCAATATTAGTAAGATATAATTAATTTGAGTAATAGTGATGACCGAGCTGTCTTGGTTTTTTTATAACGAACAATAAATTCAAAGTTTAATTTGATTATAAAGTTACTATTTAATAGTTTAATAGAAGGTTATTTATAACTCATGAAAAATAACTTTTAATTATGGTATACGACTTTTTTTATGGTAAATCGCAATATTTATAAAATATTTCAAAATAATAAAAAAAATGATGTAACTTTGGATTATTGAAATGATATTTTATGTAACTAATATGAATTAAAAAATTATGGGATTTTATAACTTCCAAATTCAAACTATTAATAATATCCTTTAATATGGTCAATTGTGTTAAAATCTTTGCTTAAAATGTGGATATTGTTTGAATGAAACTAGTTTTATTAATTGATTTGGGTTTAACATACTGTGTTGTATTTAAATTTTACGAAATGGTGTGGTGTATTTAAATTTTTTTTATAAAGTTTTGGGTGTTACATAACAACTATAAAAAAAATCCCACACTTCAATTTACAATTTGGAATGAGTTAATTTAAAAGAGTGTATAGTGCTGATTTAATTATTTTGATTCTGATTTACAAAATATCTAATTGCTAGAAAAAAATCATAACTAAAAAAGTCATGTTAAAAATTTAGAGCTTATCTTGAACATATAACTAACGGAAGGTTTGAGATTGTTTCCCCAAGAGTCGAACGCAAACAAATCAAGCAGTGATGGTATAACCGTGTGAGATGGTTGTTACTAGGAGTGTGCATAGGTCGGTTTTGGGCGGTTTTTGGCCAAACCCATAACCATAACCGATATAGCGGTTAATAGATAACCATAACCGATCCGTCATGGCGGTTTCGGTTGATCGGTTATAACGGTTCGGTTATGGGCCGGTTAACCACTATTAAAATAAACAATCCTTTCGTATGATTGTGAACACTGAGTAGTCGCTAATTGTATTGTAGAATTCAAATATATTTTCTTTTTTTTTTACTGCAATTTATGAAATATACATATCTAATTGACATATTTTATAATTGAAATGACAATTTAGACGGAAATTTAGAATGACAATTATGTAACATTAGAATGAACATGGTAACCAATATCACCAATATTATTATTATTATTGGCCTAAATCCTAGTAGGTCCGGATAACTTTTTTCTGTAACGGCAATAAGTGTAAAAGTGTAAAATATCCTGCTCATGCATTAATTCTAAATTTCAAACACTTATATTTTGATTAACAGATACATAAATGGGGCGGTTCGGTTATGGCGGGTTTTGAATTAATATTAACCAAAACCAACCCACATTTGGCGGTTTTTAAAAATTCATTAAACCGACCCATCGGTTATCTCGGTTATCGGTTAAAATCGGTTCGGTTATGTCAGTTATGGTTCGGTTTGCGGTTATGATGGTTAATTTGCTCACCCCTAGTTGTTACGAATATCACTAAAATAAAAGAATAAAAAATAAAAGAATTAACATTAAAACACATTCAAAAATTAGTTTATGATAAATAAGTAATTATTACTTGTAATATTGACCAGTTAATTTTAACGTCTTATTTATAGAAATGACGAAAATTGAACTTGCCAATTATTGCTATTGTTATTTTAGAGTGTATGGTAAAGTTAAAATACAAAGAACAACTAAAATGAGAAGGGTGGGAATGAATCTAATACATTGGTTTTATATTTTGATGGTGGAAATTAATTCAAAAATAAAAATAGATGAGAATGGCATGAAGTAGGGGTGTTCTTCGGGTTTGTTTTCGGGTTTCGGGTCGAGTTATTCGGGTTTCAAAGTTTTAATTCTTGACCCGAATCCCGACCCAAATCTCTCAGGGGTTTTTCGGGTTCGGTAATTCGGGTTGGGTTAATCGGGTTTCGTGTATCCTAAAGAAAACACAAAACCAAATTTTTTTAAAAACTATAATACTAAAATTAAAACAAAATATTTTTCTTTGCTTATAACACATATAATCAAATAATAAATAAACCTAACTTGATAAAACAATTCAAAAGAAGAGTAAAACTAACTTGTACCATAATTGTATTCAATCGGGCGTGATTTTGTTGTTCGATTATGGTTGATATTAGTAATAAACGGAATTCATTAATTATTATTAAGCAATCGATCCGTAATAGTTAGAATGACAATAGTCGATTAGAACAGATTTTGATAACTATAGTGACTAAGACTTAGCGTATTATACATAATAATATATTTAATTTCAAAACTAAAAGTTTATTCGGGTTTTTCGGGTTGACCCAAATCTTCTAAATCAAACCCGAGAACCAACCCGAATTGCTTCGGTTCGGGTTCGGGTTAGTCTTCTCGGGTTCTTGTTTTTCGAGTCGGGTTAGTTCGGGTTCGGTTACGGGTTTTTTCGGGTTGGGTTTCGGGTTTCGGGTTTCGGGTAAAAGTGACAGCCCTAGCATGAAGGTAATAACTCACTTATGAAGACTTTCTCTCTCCACATGCAAGACACATGTCAATTCCTCCATCATTTTAAAACATCTATAACTTTTTCATACGACATTTTTTAGAAATTTTTTTTTACCATAATAACAAGTGTTTTTTTATCTTTAATATGAATATCATATTGTTGTAAAAAAATAAAAATAAAAATTGGTGGATTTTTTATATTGTGTTATTTGGTTGTCCATTGTGTTTTTAATTGAGTTTTTCTATGCATTGTGTTATATATTTCGGTCATTGTGTTTTTCAATTGATACTCATATGAAAGATAAAAATTAACACAAAGATTATGTCATTGTGTCTTTCATGCGTCATTGTGTCTTTGTGCTCAACATTTGTCTTTATACATATCTTTGTGTTTTAGTCATTGTGTTCAATATTCACTTAATTTGAGAAAAGTAATATTATGTTGTTTGTGTATTAAGTTCAAGGCATTGTGTAATATATAGATTCCATTGTATTTTACGTTTCAGGTCATTGTGTTATACGTATTTACCATTGTGTCTTACGTTTCAGGCCATTGTGTTATACGTATCTACCATTGTGTCTTACGTTTATGGCCATTGTGTTATATGTATTTACCATTGTGTCTTACGTTTCAGGCCATTGTGTTGTTATATGTATTAATTATTGTGTTTTACGTTTCAGGTTATTGTGTAATATGCATTCATCATTTTGTTTTATGTATTAGATAATTTGTTGGTATTTTTCATTATATATATATATATATACTATTACACAACGGTGTTATTAGTATTAAAAAAACACAATGATCAGATGAAAGACACAATGACGAAAAAACACAATAACAAACAGAAAGACACAATAACAAAAAAAGACACAATGGTAAGCAAAAAGACACAATCACGTAAATTATTTTGTATTCTTATATAACAAAAGTATACTCATATTAAAGGTAAAAAAACGCTTGTTATTATGATGAATTTTAATTTTTTTTTTAAATATCATATGAAAAAGTTATAAACGTTTAAAAATGATGATGGAATTAACATGTGACTTGCATGTGGAGAGAGAAAATGTGTAATACTCCCTCCATCCCATTTTAAATGTCCATTTTTCCACTTTTGGTTGCCCAATTTAAATGTCATTTCTATACATATAAATTCAATTTCCAATTGCGTCCTTACTACTACATATACTAGACGAATATGGTTTTTTAGCCAAGGAAGAAAAATGGTTTTTAGCCATAATAACTTAAAGGACATTATTGTCATTTTACAGCTCATAAAATAAAATGATCAAACATTTCTTAATTTGTGTGTTTTGGGTCCTATGACATTTAAAATGAGGCGGAGGGAGTATTACTTTTATACTCTTTTTACTTTGGTCCCTACTTGACACATATCAATTAATTGTGGCTTCTCATTCTTCTCATTTTTGTTCCTCTTTATAGAATAACTTGACCTTTAGAGTATATACCTTAATTTATGCATTTTCTAATTTTAAAAACATAATGATATTAACAAAAGTTTATCCACTTTTATTGATATTGGTTTCAAGTTAGCATAAATTAAATCTTGAATTATGGAAAGTTATTATAGGTTAGATATGTTTAAAAAGAAGTAAGTGGGTTGTGGGTTATAAAATGGGTTAGATCGGTTATAAAACGGGTCATTCCATAAATTTAATATCATTTTATTTTTGAATTATTGCATTACCAAGAAATTTAGGGCTGGTAACGGTTCAGAACCACGAGAATCGAACCGGAACCGAAAATGAGTGAAAAATAGAACCGGAACCTATTATAGTAAACCAGTTCGGTTTCAGAACCAATAAAGCCGGTTCTCTCTAAGCGGTTCTAGCTAGAACCGGTTTGATCACTTATTTATCAAATGAGTTATGCAAACTTTGCAAATTGCAAAACAAGTTTATACAATTATATATCTTCTTTCACGGTAAAACTAATTTAGATTACAACATGAACATCCGTTATTAAAACCTAAGTGTTGAAGTTAATAAATCATTAGCAACGATAGATTAATAAAAGATCATATCATTTTATATTAAATTACCATGATAGCTTAAATCAAAATTAATCATGGTTACTAGTTTTTGAATGAAAAGAAAGAAGATTTGAATTAAGAAATGATTTAATGGAAGCCGGTTAATAAGTTACTATATAAAAAATGAGGATTGGTAAATTTATTTAAAACGTTTGAATATTATGGTTCTTCGGTTCCAAGTCTAGAACCGCCAGTTTTACCCGGAACCGAACCGGGAACCGTTTAATGCAAATTTTGAGAACCGAGAACCGAACCGGTACACACATTAACGGTGCTGAGGCACCGGTTCTGAAGAGGTAGGTCCCAGCAGAGCCCAGTTGGACCCGCAAGACTCACCTTGAAGAGGGACGTCTGCGCAACGACTAACCGCTTCCGCAGGACCCACCATGCTCAGAGAAGACCTTACGCGCAGTACGCCAGCTGTACCCGCAGGGAAAGCCTTCCAATGGTGAAGTACCCCGCTTGTTCCCGCAGTTGCGGATACAAGCCATCAGGGAAGGCTACCCGCACTAATAGCAAGGCTACACGCACAAGGCACTAACTCTTGCTACTTCAGTAGTCACCTGAAGGAATGAGCAAGGCGGGAATACTCCCGCCCAAATGAGCCAGTCCGTATGCTTCTGGAAGATCTTTTGTACTATACCTGCCAAGGTATGGGCAAAACAGACGATCTGACCAAAACAGCCCATGAACCAATCACAGGGTGACAGCTCACCGACAACAGTACGAGGAGGAGTACCCTCTAGTACTGTTTGTCACTATTAGCCGCTGCCTACTCACCAACCCTTACTATGGGACGTGCGCAGCCTACAGTTGGTGGAACAGTGCATAGCCGGCAGTAAAGGAACAGTATACAGCCGACCTTGTCACTATCGGCCGCAACCTATCCACCAACCAGCATGGCTTATGCGTAGCCCACTGTTGGTAGAACAGGAATACTATTCAGCCGGCTGTACCTTCTAGGAAACCTACCTTCGGCTATAAATACTCCAACACCTTGGAATGGTAAGGATATCATCTGATATATCATTATCTTATCTTCTCTAGCAATCTCTTAATATACACTTATATTCAGAGCAATCTAGTCTGATTCTCACGCCGGAGGGTGGTCACAAGGAGGAACCCCCCCCCCCCTTCTCAGTGACGAGCTTACGGTGTCTGTTTTGCAGGTCACCTGAAGAACAACCTTCTTTGCTGGACCTCATCCTCGTGGGAAACATTACTTAACCCCCAGATTATCCGTAATCTGCCCAGGGTCACTTAGTGTTTCTTCATTGGCGCCATCCGTGCATAAAAGCTAGAACTAATTCTTAGTTTTTTCAAAAATTTCTGAAGAAATGGTTAACGTTACTCCGGTCCCAAAGCCAGTAAGTGACCAAGAAACCCCGGTAACCACAACCCCAGCAACTGGGGGGAACACCGGCGGTTACACAAATTTTACGAACACTACCCCGGTTACCCAAGCCGGGACAAGTGCAGTAAACAATATTTCACTGGGGTTCACTGATGCCCAGTCGGAGAAACGGACGAGGGTCCCTCGCCAAACACTCGATCAAGTTAAGGCGTGGGCCGAAGCACGTCAGAAAGAGTTCCAAGCTGAGTTGGATGAACGCTTGCGTTCACTTCAACAGGCTGACGAATTCGGCAGTACTCGCCAACATCTCAACATGAACAGTGAGTGCGAGTACTCGGACAATGAGCGGGAAGAATCCGATACCGACGCAAACTCTCGCCATAAGGCAAAAGGGAAGCGTAAGGAAACGGACTTCCAACCGACAAGGAATTTTGGAGAAACCTTTAAACCAACGAACGCAGGGAGAAACCCACGTGACTTCTCCAAAACCTTTAGACCAACTGCTGCAAATGCAGGAAAGTCCAAGTTTGCAAGGGACATTGCGGAAGCAATCGCCCCGAGAAGTGCCAAACAAATGTCCAACATCGGCACTTATGATGGTCTATCCGACCCAGACGACCACTTGAACAGATTCATTGCGGGGGCAACCGTCAGTAACTGGACGGAACCCACGTGGTGTTATATGTTCCAGATGACTCTGGTTGGAGCGGCCAGGGCATGGTTCGATCGTTTACCGGTCCACCACATCTATGATTGGGCGGACTTTCAGAACAAGTTCAGCCAACACTTCAGCCAACAGAGGAAATATACTGAAGAACAGTGGACGATCCTCAACTGCGTTAGAGAGGAGGATGAATCTTTACTAGACTTCATCACTCGCTTCAACTCCAAAAAGCTGAGTCTGGGCAACATAAGTGAAGATCTTGTTCGCGCAGCTTTCATCCAGGGCGCCGAATACCCAGAGCTTATCCGCACATTGACGGGTAAGGACGGCATGCCATCCACATGGGATGCCATCATGACGGCGGCCAAGTGCTTTGCCGAGACGGAGAAGCAACTGGGAAGGGATCTTCCCCAGAGTACACACCTCTACACGCAAAGGACTAGAGAAAACAATGTTCGGATCGCCCGGCAGAACAAAAAGAGGAAGCTAGGTATTTGGCAGTCAAGGGTAAACTTTGACACCTCATCCAGCTCTCACCCTCTTGTTGGCGGAAGAGATAACACACACCCTTCAAGCCGAAAACACCGGTGGACGCCACTCACCAAAAGCGTCACGGAGATATTTGCCACAGAAAAACTACCATGGCCAAAAGCTCCAATGATCCGGCAGCGACCTAATGCGGATCAAAGCAAATCCTGTGACTTCCACGGGACAAAAGGTCATAGTACGGAGGAGTGTACATCCTTGAAGGATATTGTTGAAACATTCGTCAATGATGGAAGACTGGCACACCTTGTGGCATCAATCAAGAAGGGAGGAAGGAATGATAACCGGTACAGAGGCAACGGACGAAAGCCCGTTGACATCAGCATCAACATGGTTCATGGCAAGATCAGAGGAAGAAAAAGGCGAGCGACAGAACCATGCGCGTGGAAGGAAGCTGAGGTGCGCTTCCCGCGAGTGCCAGGAGGACCCAGCAAAGAAGGCCCTATTGTCATCAAAAGCCAGCTGGGGCACTACATCACTTCTCGCACTCTTGCTGACAACGGCGCCTCGTCAACGGTGATGTACAGGCAGTTCTTCGACAAGCTAGATGACGAAGACAAGGAACGCCTGGAAACGATCTACGCCTCGATGGAAGGGTTTGACGGCAGCACAAACACCCCCCTGGGTATCATATCTTTCCCCGTCACTCTTACGGACGGGAATCACTCACGCACAGAAGACGTGGATTTTGTCGTGATGAGGAAGCCACACCACACATACGACATTCTCTTCGGAAGAGACGGGATGGCAAGATTCAACGCCGTGGTATCTTCAGTCCACGGCATGATGGGATGGCCAACAGCTGAGGGTGTAGCGATGATCACCGGCATTCCCCAGGTATGCATCGCATCTGTCTCATCTAAACCCAAACCAAAGATGGCTAAACCAACCATCACCGAACCGGAAAGATGGGCCTTCAACGGCAAATACTCTGACCAGGCCGTTACCATTGGCCCAACAGTTGTTGATCCCACACGCACCTTACTCAAACGCTTACTACAGAAAAGCGCTGACATCTTCGCGTGGACACCAGCTGACATGACTGGTGTACCCCGAAGTAAGGCAGAGCATAAGCTCAAGTGCGATCCGGCTGTTACGCCAGTCGTACAAAAGCGCAGAGTAATGGGGCCAGAACAAACTAACGCGTGTAGAACCCAAGTCAAGGAACTCCTTGACGCAGGCATCGTACGTGTTAGCAGATATCAAACATGGGTTGCAAATCCCGTTATGGTACCGAAGAATAACAAACAATGGCGCATGTGCATAGATTTCAAGGACTTAAACAAAGCATGCCCTAAAGATTGTTATCCGTTACCCGAAATTGATCTTAAGGTGGATTCGTTAGCACCGTTTCGCCTTAAATGCTTCCTGGATGCGTATAAGGGGTACCATCAAATCCACATGGCCGTTGATGATCAGGACAAAACCGCTTTTCGGACGCCCGATGGCACATTTTGTTACCAAATGATGCAATTTGGACTTAAGAATGCCGGGTCCACATACCAACGCCTGATGGACAACCAGTTTCATGCCCAAATTGGGAGGAACTTGGAAGTCTACATGGATGACTTGGTCATCAAAAGCCCTGACGCAGAAGCGATGTTGAAAGACATCGAAGAAACTTTCAACACGCTTAGGAAGATAAACATGAAACTCAACCCGAGCAAGTGTGCCTTTGGAATGGAAGAAGGGAAGTTCTTGGGGGTCATCGTCACTAAAGATGGCTTCAGAGCGAACCCTGAAAAGGTCGAAGCCATTATCAAAATGGAATCACCTACTACCATCAAACAGGCTCAGACACTGAATGGACGACTAGTGGCACTTAATCGCTTTTTGGCAAACCACGCGGATAAGTCGTTTCCTTTCGTGTCAACGTTGAGAAACTGTTTAAAGAAAACGCACTTCCGCTGGACACCAGAAGCGGAAGCAGCTTTTCAGGAGATTCGGTCACGCTTGATCGAACTCCCAACGCTCACAGCACCAAAAGCGGGAGAGGAGTTAATCCTATACCTTTCCGCAACAGATAGAGCAACCGGGGCGGTCCTGCTAGTTGAACGGAAAAGCATCCAGATGCCAATCTATTATGTCAGCCGTATCCTAACAGACGTAGAAACCCGGTACTCTACCCTCGAGAAATTAGTCTTAGCACTTATACACGCTTCACGCAGGTTAAGACGATATTTCCAGGGTCACCCAATCACCATTCTCTCCAACTTCAAACTTGCAAACGTTCTACGCAAACCCGAGTTATCGGGACGCCTAGCCAAATGGGCAATTGAGTTGGGGGAATACGCGATAAAGTATAAGCCAAGACCAGCCATAAAAGGCCAGGTTTTGGCCGACTTTATTGCGGAAGTGCCTGCATCGCGGGAAAAAGAGTGCCAGGAAGAGGCTCAACCCTCTCCAGCACAGGACATCAATGATGTCTGGCGACTCTACACTGATGGAGCAGCCAGTAACGAGGGTTCAGGCGCAGGGCTGAAACTAACCAACCCAGCAGGCCAAGAATACACTTACGCTATTCGACTGGATTTTCCAAGTACGAATAACGAAGCCGAGTATGAAGCATTCTTGGCCGGGCTGAGAATTGCGCGTAAGATGGGAGTGAAACACTTGGAAGCCCACGTGGATTCCATGTTAGTAGCCAATCGAATCAACGGGACGTACACGGCCGTGAACGACACAATGGCCCTGTACCTCGCACAAGCAAAAACCCTTATGTGCGATTTTAACGATTGCAAAGTCATACACGTCAAGCGTAGTGAAAACAAATCTGCGGATGCGTTAAGCAAGCTTGCATCATTAGCCTTCACCCACTTGGGAAAGGACATCCGCATTGAACTCCTCGAGGCACCTGCGGTCCCGCACAAGGAAATTTGTGTCATCCAAACCGGCACAGAAACGTGGATGACACCAATAATAAAATACCTTGCGGCAGGTACACTACCAGAGTCAAAAACACAGGCAAGAAAACTACGCTGTAAAGCACTGAATTATCAACTCATCGATGACATCCTTTACAGACGTAACTTTCTTGGCCCACTCTTAAGATGCGTGGACAACCAAGATGCTGACTACCTCCTAAGGGAAGTACACGAAGGCATCTGTGGAGTACACGCATGTCCACGCGCTGTTGTAGCTAAGCTTAACAACGCGGGATACTTTTGGCCGGGGATGCATACGGATGCGCTGGCATACATTAGAAAATGCAGGTCTTGTCAGCTCTACGCACCCAACACGCACCGCCCGAAGAATGAACTTGTTCCAGTCACCTCATCATGGACATTTCAGAAGTGGGCCATCGATGTGACAGGCCCATTTCCTACAGCAGCAGGAAATGTTCAGTTCCTAGTGGTAGCCATCGACTACTTCACCAAGTAGATAGAAGCAAAACCCTTAGCCCAAACAACCGCGAAACATATCAAAAAATTTATTTGGGAATTTATTATTTGTCGTTTTGGACTTCACAGAATTTGGTGAGCGATAACGGCACCAACTTTGCTGACAAGAAGCTACAAAAGTGGCTGGAAGAACTTCAAATCACCCACACTTTTACCTCAGTGGCGCACCCGCAGGGTAATGGTGAGGTAGAAAGAGCAAATAAGAGCATCGTCGAAGGCATAAAGAAAAGACTCTTGGAACACAGATCCGGCTGGGTGGACGAGCTTCCGCACGTCCTTTGGGCAAACAGAACGCTGAAAAAGGCCAGTACGGGAGAAACCCCGTTCAGTCTCACTTATGGCACTAAAGCCATGGTCCCGGTCGAAATTGGTTTACCCTCACCAAGGGTCTTGATTCAGCCAGAAGACAATGATGCGGAAAGACGGTTAGACCTTATGCTAACCGAGGAACGCAGAGACTTAGCCGCAGTGCGTGAAGAGAACTACAAGCGACAAATGCAAAAGTACTACAACACGCGGGTAAAACTCTGCAACTTCAATGTAGGAGACTACATACTGCGTAACAACGAGGCTTCGAACCAACAACGCCCAGGAAAACTGGCCCCGGTCTGGGAAGGGCCATACATTATCAAAGAAGTTCTGGGAAAGGGCGCATACCGGCTCGAAAGGCTCGATGGCACTCCCATCCCAAGAACATGGAATGGAGCTCAATTACGCAAATGTTATATGTAGATCAATTCCAAACTTGTAAAGAAAAGGCCTAGAGCCACTTCTAATGGAAATGATTCTCATTTCACAATGTGTTGATAGCCTTACCTTTATACTTATGAACTTCCCACACTGATGTGCCGGTATTCACCGCATAAATATGGGAAGAAGTAAGTCGTTACGTGTGGAAGGCGGCAAAACCCGCATAAACACAAAAATGTAAAAATTTCAAAAGTTTTAAGGAAAACCTCCACGCAGGTCAGATGTAGGCAAAGTTTAGCCATCCTACTAAGTGCAAGTGACGGTCTTACCCTCACAATCACGAACAAGGAGGCAAAACTTCAACCTATTATCTACCACGTTCAAAGGTTAACTTATTCTAAACACTTAGAAAATTTCAAAGGAAAAGATGAGGAAAACTTCCACGCAGGTCAGATATAAGTAAAGTTAAGCCATCCTACTAAGTGTAAGTGACGGTCATACCCGCACAATCATGAAAGAGGAAGCGAAACAAACTTATAATTTGCCACGTTAAAAAGTTAACTTATCTAAGTACTAAAGAAATTGCTAAGTTAAATCAAAACATGCGTAAAATAAACAAGGCAAGGAATTAACACAATCTTTATTCCATCAAAATTCAAATATTACAAAGATTGCTGGGTGCATACCCGCATAAAAAAGAAGCTATACAAAAACAAAAATCTACGCTAATGGTGGAGAGGGATCTTCAGGATCAAGCTTCAGGACCACTTCCACTTGGACCCGCACCATCAGTAGAGCGTGGCGGTTCAAGGAAAGCTTTAAGGATAGCTAGCCCATCATCAGCAGCAGCAACTTCGTTCACCTTCTCCACCACCGGATGCGGGAAGGCGGCATACTGGTTCACTGCTTGGTCATAAACAGCTTCAGTATCCACATCGTACAAAGGAAAGTTGGAAGGCGGGATGCCTTTCTCAACGAACCCTATACCAAGCAGGAAGCCGGCCTTTTCCCCATCCTCATGAGAAGCGTTGAGGACTGCGCTCATGGCATCGTCGTATGATGTGTCCGTGAAGACTCGATGCACAACCTACAAGAAAAAATACAAGTATCAAAACCTTTTCTATTTACAAAGGAAAGCGTAAAGACATTATGAAGTTAAGCTTACCTGAGACAACGCTTCTCGAAGAAGCCATTCCTTGGTAACCAGAGCTTCCTGGAGGGCAGCTTGAGCTTGGGTACGGGCGCGTTCGGCTTCACTTTTGTTGAGGTTGGCAAGCAACACTTCTTTAGCCGCAGCCTCTTCAACGCCCTTTAGCTTCCGCTCAGTCTGGTCAAGCACCCCCCTCTGGTCCAGGATCTCTTGGAGCTTCTTCGCGTCTTCCATCGCCAAGGCATCATGAGCCTGTTGGAGCGCCTCTAGTTTAGCTTTAAGTTCCTCATTATCGAGGCGTAGAGGCTCAGCAACAGCTTCAGCCTTGGTGGCCCTTTCAGTTGCGTTCCGAGCAGTTTCCTTAGCCAGCCGAAGCTGTTCGTTAACAGCTTGGGCAGCCTTGGAACGGGCCTCGAGACGGGCCTGAACTTCAACTTCAAGGGCCTTGAACGCCTTCTCCTTCTCCGCAGCAGCCGCGGAGAGCCTCCTATTCTCTTCCCGGACAGCCCGCGCCTAAGCTACTTCTTGGATACGAGCTGCTTTTAACTTGTCGTTTTCACGACAAAGCAGCTCGACGCGCGGCTGCATCCGGGCCAGGAGAACCCGAAGCTCATTGGTTAGCCTACCCTCCTGGTAGCTAGCCATGGCTTCCCCCAACGCACCACTGGGAGCTGCGTGACGAGCCCACTCCACGCACTCCACAGGTGTGCGAAGGGTTGTTCATCGGCGGATGTTCCATCGTGGAACATACACTTCATTGGAATTCGACACTGCAAAAAACAAAAAGCAGTTAGGATAAGATGATATAAAAAAAAAAAAAAAAAAAAAAAAGAGGCCAAAAGAACCCTACGCACCTGTAGGGTCAACAACAGGCCGATAGCCGCCAAACCCATCACCTGAACCCAAGGGAAATCCGTCCAAGAGGTCAGGTAGATGGGAAGGAGGCAGAGGTTGGCGAGAAGCCCCATGCATACCTGAAGGATCGGTCGTCGTTGCCGATGACGGAGGAGGCATGGTGAAGGCCGCCGCGGTGGTAGAAACCAACGGAGGTGAACTCACCGTAGGTGAACTCACAACCGTGGTCGCCGCTGCGGAGTCCGCAGAAAAAGTAACCGCCGGCTCAGTGAAAGATGCGGTAAATATGGCACTGACAGCCGACGGTGATGTCATCACAGTTGGAACAGTTGGCTCAACTGGGTGAGCAACTGAACCAACTGAAACAGGCGCAGCCGCCTGAGTCGTCGCCTCAGGTAGGCTGACCAAGCCTACCGTCATGGGTCCGGAGGTACTCCTCCCCGCTCCACCCAGGAATGCGGTAGCATCCACGCCTGCACAAGGAAGATAAGTATTAATGATGGAAAGCTATGAAGTTAAAAATAAAGTTTGTACTTACGGGTTTTCTTGAGCCTAAAAGTGCGGACAGGTGGGGACGAACCCGATGGAGCCGGTCTCTTTGCGCCGCTCACCGTCGTCATCCTGGGCTCTCCGGAGGTGACAGTCGTCGCAGCCTCCGGAGCAGTGGTCTTATCACCACCAGGGTTCCCTGCCACCTCCTCGCTCTCGGTCTCTGAATCAGACCGAGGCGCCGGATCGGCAGTGGAGGCTACCATCGCCTTCCCCTTCCCGCCGGCAGCCTTCTTCTTCCGCACCAACGGAGGACCATCTGCGGATTCCTCATCAGAACACAAGATTAGAGGAATTCCAGCAGAGGTTTCAGCATTGAGGGGTCGAGGGTTGAATAACGCCTTACCTGGCCGCCTGGCGCTCAGGATCTCGTGGCCTGGCGGGTAGACCTCCACAAACCGTTCCGCCGTCTGTTCAAGGATGGGCAACTCGTTCTCATCTAGAGCACGAGTACCCATCCGAGCGGGACTATCAGCCTCCCGCGGATACAGGAGCGACTGCAAGTCGTTCCCCTCTGAAATAAAAGAAAAACAGTTAGAAGACAAACCTATATAAACAAAGAAGACAGAGCATACCGTAAGGGACAGAGTTCAAACCGTATTCAAGGACGATCGGGATCTTTTGCGCCTCCGCATCCTTCCACACCCGGCTCATCCCGAGCATCACCATCCCGGACTCCGCAAAGCGGTAAACCGGAGATTGGACTCGGGATATCTTTGAGAACCATTCCGCCTCCTGGTAGTTGGAGGCGTGAAGGCTGGGGAGTGCTTGCCCATTCTTGAACTTCATGGCAAGAGGGATGGCGCGAGCGGAGATAAAAAAGAACTCCCGCTTCCATGAACGAAGACTGCGCTCGGTTGCGCAAATCTTCAAACCCTTGATCCGGGTTATCAGAGTATAACACCCCTGGATGCACCTCCAAGAGTAGAAGGTCATCAGGCGGTCGACGAAGGGCTCAACGCCCAGAATCCGGCACACCCACTCGAAGTGGCGAATCTTCGCGATCGCCATCGGGTGCACCTCGGTCAGGTATACACCGTGCCTCTCTAGGACACGGTACACAAACTTTGTCAAAGGGAACCTAAGATTCCCATAGACAAAGAATGCGGCATATACCCCGATCTTACCTCTGGGGGCATCATACACCGTCTGATGAGGTTCAGGAAACTCAGGCTCGAGAGACTCGAGCATGAACTTCCTGACGATGTACTGATATAGATCGACAGGCAGAGCACACTGGCACTCACCAGCAGTACTCTTGTCATCCTTGTCGGACGTGGATGACGGGTTCTCGGCGTACACCCCAGCCTCCTGGGCTGTAGCCTCAAGATCGTGAACAGAAGACATCTTGCAGGTATGAAAAAGAGAACGATTTCAAGAGAATGCTCGACTGAAAAGGTGAGTATTCGCCGGATATCGTTTTGAAGATGAAGAGAAAAGTGAAAGTGTGGATTACAAAGGACCCTCTCCCCCTTTATATACTAATCGCAATTAATGCGATGAATTTAATGCGGAAGAGAGAGAAATCACAGGTGCAATGAAACTATGACACGTGGCAAAAAGCAAGCTGGCAACAGCTGTTGAAAGGACGCGTGCCAGTAATTTCGCGGCCACGCGCCCGAAAATTCGCGCCCACGCGCCTGAAAAAGCGCCTGGAATGACCATATACTGTCACGTCGCCATAACTTCCTGCACATCCTGACACTGTCAGAAGAAACCGTCGGACGACGTTTCAATAGTTTGGACTGTTCTTATCCTTTCACCAACTCTTCGAATTTCAAAATTTCAAAAAGATTCAAAAGCGGGAAAATACCCCTTACCTTGGCAACCAAGTAACTATAAGACAGGTGCGAGTAAAGTGTTAAGGCAAAACCCTTCACATACTTAGCACCCGCAGGGAATTGACGCCAGGAATACCTTGGAAGTAAAGTAACCGTAAGACGAGTGCGGGTACAGTGTCAAAGCAAAACCCTTCACATACTTAGCGCTCCGCAGGGAATTCAAACCAAGAAGGATCTTCTGGGCCATGCTTGCGGAAACGTGAATAACATCCCCGCATGGCGGGAACGTCGAGAACTATATTGTTTGAAACTCCAAGATGGAATTGGTGGTTTTAACATAATTGATCACTATGTTGAAAACTACCAAAACCCCATGGAGAATCCACACAAGTGGGACTCAACGTTCCTGACTTGCGAGGAGGTTACAGACCTACCCGTTTCATACCCAAAGATCAAGCAGAAAAGTCGGGAATTTCTGCGTGACATTAGGAAAACCGCGGGAAGAATCCCCACGGAAAACCTTAAAACTAAAAACCCTTTTCAAAACCCCTTGCTAGTCCAAAAGTTCACCTCACTTATTAATAATTCATGAGAAGAACATTGGACTGGGGGGACTTGAAGAGGTAGGTCCCAGCAGAGCCTAGTTGGACCCGCAAGACTCACCTTGAAAAGGGACGTCTGCGCAACGACCAACCGCTTCCGCAGGACCCACCATGCTCAGAGAAGACCTTACGCGCAGTACGCCAGCTGTACCCGCAGGGAAAGCCTCCCAATGGTGAAGTACCCCGCTTGTTCCCGCAGTTGCGGATACAAGCCATCAGGGAAGGCTACCCGCACTAATAGCAAGGCTACACGCACAAGGCACTAACTCTTGCTACTTCAGTAGTCACCTGAAGGAATGAGCAAGGCGGGAATACTCCCGCCCAAATGAGTCAGTCCGTATGCTTCTGGAAGATCTTTTGTACTATACCTGCCAAGGTATTGGCAAAACAGACGATCTGACCAAAACAGCCCATGAACCAATCACAGGGTGACAGCTCACCGACAACAGTACGAGGAGGAGTACCCTCTAGTACTGTTTGTCACTATTAGCCGCTGCCTACTCACCAACCCTTACTATGGGACGTGCGCAGCCTACAGTTGGTGGAACAGTGCATAGCCGGCAGTAAAGGAACAGTATACAGCCGACCTTGTCACTATCGGCCGCAGCCTATCCACCAACCAGTATGGCTTGTGCGTAGCCCACTGTTGGTAGAACAGGAATACTATTCAGCCGGCTGTACCTTCTAGGAAACCTACCTTCGGCTATAAATACTCCAACACCTTGGAATGGTAATGATATCATCTGATATATCATTATCTTATCTTCTCTAGCAATCTCTTAATATACACTTATATTCAGAGCAATCTAGTCTGATTCTCACGCCGGAGGGTGGTCACAAGGAGGAACCCCCCCCCCCCCTTCTCAGTGACGAGCTTACGGTGTCTGTTTTGCAGGTCACCTGAAGAACAACCTTCTTTGCTGGACCTCATTCTCGTGGGAAACATTACTTAACCCCCAGATTATCCGTAATATGCCCAGGGTCACTTAGTGTTTCTTCAGGTTCGGTCCCGGTTCCTCGGTTATGACGGTTCCGAACCGTTTTTTCTTGAAATTCTAAGATTACTTACATTTATGAAAATAATGAAACTGATCAATAGAAAAATAACATGTGTCAAAAAAGGATGTTGCTTTAACGGTAGATTTGTATAATACAAAATTATTTTAGATTTCGATGTGTATATTTGCTTGGAATATCATAAATAAGAAGGTGATAAAATAAGCCGACATCAACGACCTTTTCTTACATCTTTCTTTTCCCTCATTAATACATTTGAGGAATGGACCATGTGATGCTCGAGATCAAAGTCGTTGTTTGCTAAACGACATTGATTCCTATAGTCGATGTCACCAACTAGCGTAAATAATACAATCATAAGAATGTAACATATATGTATTTGTTCGAATTAAGAAAGAGACTTGTGGAAAATATGACATTGCCCAAATTTTTTTATTTTGATAATCAGAAGATATTAAGAGAAAATGTTATTCGCTCAACTGCTCAAGTATAAATTAGGATTTATGAATCAAAACACATCATTATTCAAAAACATGAAAAGGCAAATAATATTGTCATGTTCAAACTTGTTACCTTCATGTCTTGCTCTAATGATCATTACACTTTCAGTTTCAAAGTTTGCTTCTGCATTTTTGGAGGAAGCCAATGGTCTTCTTAAATGGACAGATAGCTTGAAAATTCCAGACAACTCTCCTATGTCTTCTTGGACAAGCCCAAATATGAATGATACTGATTCGCCATGGTCTGGTGTAGTTTTAAATTCTGATGGGGTCATTCGGGAGTTATACCTCACAAATTATGGATTAAACGGTACGCTTAACCAGTTCCCATTCTCTTTACTGCATAACATTACTCGTTTTGAGCTTAGTATAAACCACCTTTTCGGTCCGATCCCCGCACAAATCCGACTCTTGTCCAAACTTGTTTATCTTGATCTTTCAGGAAATAAGTTTTCGGGGGCAATCCCACCGGAAATTGGGATGTTAGCCAATCTCCAGACCCTCCACCTTTTTCAAAATCAATTAAATGGGTCGATTCCACAAGAGATTGGTCAACTGACCTCTCTCTCTGAGCTTGCCTTGTATGATATATAACTCTCTTGAAGGAGAAATGCCTCCAACATTGGGCAACTTAAGAAACTTGGCTAAACTATATCTTGATAATAACATGCTTTCTGGTCAAATTCCACATGAGTTTGGGAACCTCGTCAATCTTATGCAAGTGTATATCAGTAACAATTCTTTGAGTGGTCCTATCCCACCTACTATTGGGAATTTGAAGCGGCTTATGGTTTTGTTCCTTTTCCAAAACAAATTGAATGGTTCGATCCCACAAGAACTCGGGCGCCTTGTCTCACTTCAGAGCCTCAGCCTCTATTCAAACCATCTAACAGGCCAAATTCCTTCATCATTAGGTAATTTGGAGTCTTTGGATCTCCTACACTTGTACAAAAATAAACTCTATGGGCCCATTCCTACTGAACTGGGGAATTTGAAGTCTCTCACTCAGCTGGCGCTAAGTGAAAATCAACTCAGTGGTTCTATACCTTCGTCACTAAAAAACCTGGGAGACCTACAATATTTGTATCTTCGTGTGAATAATCTATCTGGTCCTATACCACAAGGAGTATTGTCAAGTCCAGTCATGCTTGAGCTAGAAATGGACAATAATCAATTGTCTGGGCATTTGCCTGAAGATTTATGCCATTGGAGAATGCTTCAATATTTATCACTAAGTCATAATCGACTCACAGGTCCTATACTGATAGGCGTAAGGAACTGCCATAGCTTAATAAGAGGTCATTTTGATTTTAACCAATTTAATGGAGACATATCAGATAGTTTTGGAGTTTATCCAAGTTTAGATCGACTTGATGTCAGTCACAACAATTTTCATGGGCAGTTGCCTCAAAACTGGAGTAAATGCAAGAACTTGACAGCATTGTTGATGAGATATAACAACATCAGTGGTTGCATACCACCCCAACTTGGAGATTCTACTCGTCTACAAACACTTGATCTTTCTTCAAATAACTTGGCTTGTGAGATTCCAAAGGAACTTGGAAATGCAAGAGGTATGCTACAATTGTTATTGCAAGATAACAAACTTTCGGGTGTTATACCTCAAGAGCTTGGGTCACTTCAAAATCTCCTTTCTCTCGATCTATCCTCAAACAGATTGCACGGGCCGATATCGAGACACATTGGTAATTGGAAACACATATATTACTTGAATTTTAGTGATAATAAGCTCAGCGGAAAAATCCCATCTCAGATTAGTAAATTAGGGCAACTTACCACACTTGATTTCTCTTGGAATTCACTTACGGGTGTGATACCATCTGAAATTCAAATTTTAGTAGCTTTGGCATATTTGAATCTTTCTCACAACAAATTATCTGGTTCAATTCCTGATACCTTTAATACATTGCCGAGTGGGATTGATATCAACCTCTCTTCCAATGAGCTAGTAGGTCCAATTCCCACATCATTTGCTATCTTCAAAAATTCATCCATACAAGTATTCTAAGGCAATCCAGGTTTGTGTGAAAATGTTACAAGACTGAAACTTTGTGAAAGTCAAATTCTGGTGAAGAAAAATAATGATAGCTTTCATCATAAGCTCATCATGGTATTAATGCTCCCTGTTTTGGGGGCACTTTTACTAGGATTATGGAAGCTTAGGTGGAGAAAAAAGGCAAAGTACAATGGCAGTGCTGAAATTTTTTTAAAGAATAATGAATTTTTGGCTCCAAAAAGGTACTCTTATTCACAAATCCAGAAGGACACAAGCTCATTTGAAGTCAAATTAGGCCAAGGTGGCTTTGGATCTGTGTACAAAGGATCATTAAGCAATGGAAATTTGGTGGCAGTAAAGGTTCTAAGTGACTCAAAAGATAATGGTGAAGACTTTATAAATGAAGTAGCTAGTGTGAGCAGGACTTCACACGTTAATATCGTCAATCTAGTGGGATTTTGTTTAGAGGGGCGTCGAAGAGCTTTAAGTTATGAATTTATGCCCAATGGATCCCTTGAAAGGTTCATTTATGGTCGGGGCTCTTCAAGTATTAATCAACTTGGGTGGGAAAGGTTGCACCAGATTGCTATCGAGATTGCTAGAGGTTTAGAATACTTGCATAGGGGTTGTAACACACGGATCTTACATTTTGACATAAAGCCACATAATATTCTTTTAGATCAAGATTTTTATCCTAAGATATCAGACTTTGGACTTGCTAAGCTATTCCCTGAAAATAGAAGCATGATATCCATGTCCCATATGAGAGGAACACCAATAGCTCCTGAAATATATTCTAGGAACTTTGGTCCAGTCTCCCACAAATCAGATGTTTATAGTTATGGGATGATGATCCTAGAAATGGTTGGAGGGAGGAGAAATGTTGAGATTGAAGTTGATCATACAAGTGAAATATACTTTCCTCACTGGATATATAAAAAACTTGAATCAGAAGAAGAACAACTTGAACTACATGGGATTGTGAGCAATGAAGAGAACGAATTAGCAATGAAGATGATTATTGTGGGTTTGTGGTGCATACAAAGTAATACCTTAAATTGCCCAGAAATCACCAAGGTGTTGGAAATGTTAGAAGGCGGCTTAGAGCTATTGGAAATCCCACCAAAGCCTTACATGTTTTCACCACAACGATCAGGTGATCTTTCGGCTATAGATTAGTTGCATTCTTATGTTTTACTACTGACACTTTATAATGTTTGTGTCATGTGAGCATGGCTATGTTAGTTAATATCTAATGACTGTTTAGAGGATGTGTGCATCTACAAGCTAATACTACAATTCTACGAAGTGCTTAAGTATTGCATACCAAGGAAAATGATCACTAGTATAAAGTAGGCTTGCAAATAGGCTAGCATATACATTGTAATATACACATTATTTATTTGATATAACTATTAAGAAATATTTATCGGCTGAATATCTACTCAATAATAAGCATAAAGATATGAGTCTTATTTGATCATATAATATAAATATGATTTGAAGTTAAATCATAAATTAAATAAAATCTTTTGGGTTTTAAAAATGATCGTTTGAAGTCCTTTATTTTTATATGTCAGGTGACATTCTTAATACTCCTTTCATCTCACAAAAATAGCAACATTTACTTTACATGTAATTAAGGAACATAGATCAACTGTTACTTGCCTCGTGTAAATAACTACATAAAATAAAGGAATCTTGTGTATCAATGCCAATAACAAAAAGAGTTGGTAATGCCAGTAGTGGACAAGAAGATTGCAACCAAATTATTTTCAGATTTGGTTTCTTAGTCATGACCGGTTGTATCATTTAGGCATTTCATCGAACATGTTATATGCATGTAATGCAACTTGCTCTTGATCATGAGAACTGAACAAAGAAAGGAACTTCTTGTATACATGTTAGCATTTCGTTGAGCATGTTGCGCGCTAGTAAAGACAACTGAAGAAAGAAAATCAATTTAAAATAGAATTCAAATATTTGATTCAGTTGGATTTTCCAAATCGAATTAAGTTGGCTAGCTGTAAAAAGTTCTCAATTTAAATAAAACGAAAATCAATTGGACAAACATCGTTGCCCTTGATTTAAATACATGTCCTTTTGTCTATTGATTTTAGGTGTTTTTCAAAATGATATGAAAAGGATGCTACACCTAAGAGCATTCTCAACTCATTCTTTAAAGTTGTCAAACCCATATAATTTAGGGTAAATTTTAAGAAAACCATCAAAATCACCTCTCCAATCCATTCCTTATTATATGGATGAGTTATATGGCAACTAAAGTAATCCCTAAATATAGGGACTTATTTTTGATTCATACCATATAATATAACACATATCTCTCAATCACCATTTACTATATAATAAGACAAAAGAGAAAAAAGTAATAAAGAATTCATTTATGGATATGAATAGGGAATAGAATGTGGAAGAATTTTAAAAAATGATAGATAAATTTATGAAATGATGTTTTTTAGCTAAATTATAAAGAAAATATATGGAATAGGATGTGAATGCTCTAAGGTGTCCTTACCAAGGATGACCTGACCTTTCTGAGAATTAGCATCTTAAGTTTTTCTTCAAAAAAATTCTAACTCAGTTTGTAAGGTCCTGTAATATTTAAAGTGTGTAATGCCTACTATTATTAACTTTGTTTTTCTTGATCAAAATATTTTTTGTAGGTAATTAAAGAACTGTATTAGTGGAGACAATGCAGGTTTGTCACCCAAAAAAAAACGAATGGATGCTCAACTTAGAAGATGCAAATTCGTTTGTAGGAACTGTAACATACAAGATGTGAAACTTAATGTTTATCTATTTTATTAGTTTTATAAAATTATATCGTTTTCTTAGAAATCAATGGTTGTTCTGGGGAAGATTTGAAATTCTTGGTTGTAGTTATGACATTTCATATTTGTATTTTGGTTTGTAATTAGTTCTATAATTGGAGGACTGATTTTGTACTTTTGAGAGAATGTTTCTAATTTGGTTGACTCTTTTTTGCAGTGTGAAGGTGGGCTGGACTTTTGTTTATGAAAGAGATTAAAAGGATTTATTTCATACATGTGTTTAAGCCAGGTTTTTAAATCAATAAAATTTATATCTTTAGCCTCTCTATCTGACTTTGACCATCTTTATGTGTTTTTATAACACAAAATGATTCTAAATTCCACTATAGAATGCTCATGACCATCTTTATGTTTACAGAAAACGTTGGTTTCTATATTTTTTCTCTCTAAATTTAAGTCGTCGTTTACTAACTAAATTAAGGATGTTGATTCCCATAGTGGATGTCTTGGTTGTCAGTTTGTCACCGGCCATCAAATGTAATTTAATTAGAAGCATAAGTTAGGATTCAAGACACCCAACACATGCATCATTTATCAAAAACATGAAAACGCAAATAATACTATCTTGTTCAAACTTGTTACTGTGATCTCTTGCTCTTTCAAAGTTTGCTTATGCATCTTTAGAAGAAGCCAATGCTCTTCTTGAATGGAAAGATAGCCTGCAAAATCCAGACAACACCCCGTTGTATTCTTCGACGAGCGTCGCTATGAATTCTACTGATTCACCATGGGCAGGCGTAAGTTTAAATGCTGATGGGGCCGTTCGGGAGTTGTACCTCCCAAAATTTGAACTAAACGGTACGCTTAACCAGTTCCCATTCTCTTTACTGCACAACCTTACTCGTTTTGAGCTTAGCGTAAACCACCTTTTCGGTCCAATCCCCGCACAAATCCAGCTCATGTCCAACCTTGTTTATCTTGATCTTTCAGGGAATATGTTTTCTGGGGTAATTCCACCAGAAATAGGGATGTTAGCTAATCTCGAGACCCTCCATCTTTTTGAAAATCAATTAAATGGGTCAATACCACAAGAGATTGGTTAACTATACTTTCTCTCCGATATTGCTCTGGGTGATAATTCTCTTGAAGGAGAACTGCCTCCAACATTGGGCAACTTAAAAAACTTGGCCAAATTATATCTTGATAATAATAGGCTTTCTGGTCAAATTCCACACGAGTTAGGACAGATGATCAGTCTTGTAGAATTAAAAATCCGTAACAACTCTCTCAATGGTATTATTCCCCCAACCATTAGGAATTTGAAGTCTCTCACTGTGTTGGCATTGAGCAAACACCAACTAAGTGGTTCTATTCCTTCATCACTAAAGAACCTGAGAAGCTTACGCTACTTGTATCTTAATGATAACAAACTATCTGGCCATATACCACAAGGAATAATGACAAATCTAAACTTGTTAGATATAGTAGTGTCTAGTAATCAATTGTCAGGCCCTTTACCCGAAGATTTGTGCCATGGAGGAAGGCTTCAATATTTATCACTAAGTTATAATCACCTCACCGGGCCTATACCTATAGGCCTAAAAAATTGCTCCAGCTTAATAATAGCTTCTTTTGATTCTAATCAATTTATTGGAGATATATCGAATAGCTTCGGGGTGCATCCAAGTTTAGATTACCTTGACATCAGCCATAACAATTTTTATGGGAATCTGTCTCAAAACTGGAGTAATAAATGCAAGACACTAACAACTTTAGTGATGGGATACAACAACATTAGTGGTTACATACCATCTGAGTTTGGAAATTCTACTCAACTACAAAAGCTTGATCTTTCTTCAAATAATTTGGTTGGAGAAATTCCAAAGGAACTTGGTAAGATGAAAGATATGTGGTATTTGTCCTTAAAAGAAAACAAACTTTCAGGTTTTATACCTCAAGAACTTGGATCATTTCACATGATGGAACATTTTGATCTTTCCACTAACAAATTGAGCGGGCCGACACCAAACTACATTGGTGAGTGGGAGCAAATTCGGTACTTGATTCTTAGTAATAACAAGCTCAGTGGAAAAATCCCATCTGAAGTTGGTAAATTAACTAATCTTACCACACTTGATTTCTCTTGGAATTCACTCACGGAAGAGATACCAAGTGAAATTCGCAGTCTAGTAAATTTGGCAAGTCTGAACCTTTCACACAATAGATTGTCTGGTTCAATTCCCAATGTCTTTGGAAAATTTCCTAGCAAGATTAATGTGAACCTGTCTTACAATGAACTGGTAGGTCCAGTGCCCACCTCATTTGCTACAATAAAGAATTCGTCCATACAGGTATTCCAAGGCAATCCAGGTTTGTGTGGAAATGTTACCGGATTGAAACTTTGTGAAAGTCAAATTTTGGTGATAAACATAATAACATATTTCATCAAAGGCTCATTCTTGTAATAATGTTCCCTCTTTTGGGGGCAACATTTTTACTCTGCTTATTAATATGGAAATTTAGATGGAGAAAACAGGCCAAGTACAATATCACTGCTGAAATTTCCCTAAATAATAATGAATTCCTCGCTCTAAAAAGGTACTCTTATTCACAACTCCAGAAGATTACAAACTCCTTTGAAGTCAAACTAGGTCAGGGTGGCTTTGGATCAGTGTACAAAGGATCATTAAGCAATGGAAATTTAGTGGCAGTGAAGGTTTTAAGTGAATCAAAGGGTAATGGTGACGATTTCATTAATGAAGTTGCAAGTGTCAGTAGGACGTCCCATGTTAATATTGTCAGTCTAGTGGGATTTTGTTTAGAGGGTCGTCGAAGTGCGTTGATCTATGAATTCATGCCTAATGGATCCCTTGAAAAGTTAATATATGGTCGGGATTCTTCAAGTATTAATCAACTTGGGTGGAAGAAGTTACATCATATTGCCATTGGGATTGCTAGAGGTTTAGAATACTTGCATAGGGGTTGTAACACACGGATCTTACATTTTGACATAAAGCCCCATAATATACTTTTGGATCAAGATTTTTTCCCTAAGATATCCGACTTTGGGCTGGCAAAGCAACACCTAGAAAAAAGAAGCATGATATCCTTGTCTCGTATGAGAGGGACACCGGGGTATATTGCTCCTGAATTAATTTCTCGGAATTTCGGTTCAGTCTCCCACAAATCAGACGTTTATAGTTACGGGATGATGATCCTAGAAATGGTTGGAGGGAGGAAAAATGTTAAAAATGATGTTGATCATACAAGTGAAATATATTTTCCTGACTGGATATATAAGAAAGTTGAATCAAAAGAACAACTTGGACTACATGGGATTGTGAGCAATGAGGAGAACGAATTAGCAAGGAAGATGATTATTGTGGGTTTGTGGTGCATACAAACTAATCACTTGAACCGCCCGGCAATCACCAAGGTGCTGGAAATGTTAGAAGGGAGCTTAGAGCTACTGGAAATGCCTCCAAAACCTTGCATGTTTTCACCACAAAGATCAGGTGATCTTTCAGTTACAGATTAGTTGCATTCTTATTGTTTATAACTATTAACACTTTATAATGTGTGTGTCATTTAAATATTATTGGGTTAATTAATTCCTAATGACTGTTCAGAGAATGCGTGCTTATACAAGCTAATACTGCAATTTTGCTAAGTATTACATACCAAGGTTAGTTTAGTTAATCAGGTAGTATGCAAAAATGGGTAGATTGCATAGCTGCATTTAACTATATGAATTAGTTGAATATCTAGCTAAGGAGTATAAAGATATCTGAAATTATTAGATTCATTAAGACAAATATGATTTGAGGTCAAATTATAACATAAGTCTAAAAGTTATTGTTGAAATCCTTGTTTTTGTTTGTTGATACTCTTTTCGTCTCACAAAAATAGCAACAATACTTTAGCGTAAAATAAAGGAATCTTGTGTATCAATGCCAATTAGGGCTGTTCACTAGTCGAGTCCGAGTCGAGCTAGGGTGGTTTCGAGCTCGGGCTTGAAATTAAACGAGGCATCTCAGCTAAGGCACTAGCTTGATTTTGAAGCTAAACGAGATTTATATCGAGCCAACGAGCCGAGCCATGATCGATCCAAGCCTAGGTCGAGCCGAGCTTGATTACAAAAATTAAAATGAGCCAACTCAGCTCAGAATGTTTCAAATCAAGTTTTTTTTAGCTAGTTTTATTTGAGCTTTTATCGAGCGAGCCACGAGCCCGAGCTTCGAGCCTCGAGCTTTTTGCCAATAGCAAAAATCGTTGATAGTGGACAAACAAATTGCAGCCAAATTATTTTCAGGTTCGGTTTGTTATTAAGGACCAGCTATAATAATTATGTCTCTTTAGAGCAAAGTTTTGGATAGCCAAATGCTTCCATGCTGGTCTAAACAAGCAAGTTTGACAAAGAATCATCACTAGCTCTCAGTTAAGCATTTCATGGAACATTTTATATGCATGTAAAGCAACTTGCTCAAATTAATCAATGAGAACTGAATTAAGAAAGCAACTTGTTATATGCATTTAGGCATTTCGTCAAACATGTTTTGTGCTAGTAAAGAAAACTGAAGAAGGAAAGCACACCTTCGAGTTAAAATAGTTTCGAGATTATAGAATTAACGAGCATAACTTAGTTGCAATCGGAACGAATTTAACCATTATCATATGTGAATGTTAAAAGGCTTTGACTCGTAACAATGCTCAAAAGTTATAACATACATTTGAATTTTGATAGGAACTCTCACCGTAGACTTTGAATTAAATTCCTAATTTTTTTTTGAACGACCAGCTAAGTAACGCCGGGTACTTCGTACGCGGCCCCCATTGGCCAAAGGTAGCCCGAGCCGGCCACTAATCCGGACGGACGAAGCCCCTAGCGGTCCACCCTATTGAGGGATCACCGGATAAAACCCGACCCCCACACCCACCTAATGGCACGACAGTGAGGAGCCGGTAAAACCGGGTGAGATCAGGACTCGAATCCTAGCAAGCTAGGGTCATCCCTCATATCTCCCATATAAGTTGGTGATAGCGAGGCTTGAACCTCCTACCTCTCACTAGTAAAGTGAGTGCTTTACCATTGAGCCACATCCAACTTATGAATTAAAATCCTAATAAATTGTTTAATGTTTCTTGTTCAAACAAAAAAAGTAAATGTTAACCGTTTTTCAATTTTTTATTTACTTTGGGCTATATCTGAATTTTTAAACTGGTTGGGCTTTAAATAAATAGGGGTAACGTAATATTTTCCAGGGGTAGCGAAATACGAAAACCGACCCAAAAAGATAAAAAACATACAATGCTGACGAAAAGTTGAGGTGTAGCGAAGCCTATCTTGATCTTGAACTACGTCCGCCACTTCTAATAACATGTTAACTGTTAATTTTTTATGTAATTCTATTTAAGAGTAGATGAGCTTAGTTTGCTGTTAAAAATAAATATTAGCATTACCGTTCTTTATGTATTCTAAATAAAAAGGTTATTGATTCGTAGAAAAAAGGCAGCTATATAAACTAAAAGTTATTTAAATAACTAATGTATATGAGGAAGTTACGTTAGTAGTTAGAGCACCCATAATAATAAGCTATAAAACTCAAGATTTGAATTTATGTGGATTGTGATAAGTAGCAAATTTTTTGGTCACAGATCTCCTTGTTGTGGAGTTAGAATATGTCTTCAAAGTTTGTAAGAAGTTTGTAAAAGCAAGCTAGAAAAAACCTAATGATGTGGCAATTTCTCACATACACACATACATATAACATATATATACAACTTTAATATTTTTAATGGGGTTTGTGGAGGTTTGTTGTTGAGGAAGAAATTGAGGTTTTTGAGAAAGTTTGAAATATGATTGACGTGATGATTTGTATGAGTTTGTTATTGTAGATGCTCTTAGTAGGACGTAGAGTTGTAGAATTCATATATTCTAAATCAATATTTATATTCTCTAGAGAAAATGTAAATAGCAAGAAACTACGTCGATGTAGAACTAGCTTATAGTTGATAATCACTTTTTAAAGGGGAGTTCCTAGTTTCAAAACTTATGCAACGGAGTCATCATCATCGTACTTAGTATATCCCACCAATACCAAAGCTATGGTAGGGTCTGAGGAGGGTAAGATGTAGACAGCTTACCTTTAACCATAGAGAGGATGCTTCTAGTAAGACCACTCGGCTAGATTGTAGTTTTGCATCAAGCCTTGGACATAAGGCTTATAGCACTCAATAATCGAGACACTGGCTGATTGATGCATGTACTCTTGTCTTTCAGCTATCAACGCCATTACATTGGTGTAAAAGTTCGGGACACCACATTATTGATTAGTGCATGTACACTTGCGCAATGGAGTAGTTTATAAATATTGATGTAAAAATAGAGTATAATCAAATTTAACGTTAAAAGAAATGAGAAACCACATCAAACTAATCACGTGTGTTTAAGACAAATAATAAATATTATCAAATTGTATTTACATTAAATTCTTATTTTAAGGTATTTACGTATAAATATCAAATAAGAAAGTAACCACCAAAACCCACCACAAAAATATTAACTAAGAAAATAAAAAATAAAATAAAAAAATCCATGATCCCCGGTTTAAAATGGCCCTCGAACATGTGTTAAAGAATCAAAGCCTACACTAAACTAAACAGCCCTCAACCCTGTGTTGTATAATCAAAGTCTACACTAAACTAGACAGTTTGAACAAGTCAACAATCGTCAAGCCAAACCATTTTTATTGTTTTAACATTAAAATGATCCAACTAAATATCATAGCTGAACTAATAAAATATTATAAAAAAACTTTTGTGGCACCGACATTCCAACTTTTATCCATATATATAATTTTTCTAAATGCATTAGGTTTCTTATATAGCCTTCGTAAACAAACACAGATATGCCAAACTATTAGGCTATGTTATAGGTTATTCTCCTCATTTGTCATCATCAATTATTACACTAGCTTCAAGTCAATTCCACCCAGGGCCGTACAGACCATGTATCCAAATTTCCTTGTTTCAACCATGTAAGATTTGTGTGTTGCTTTATAAGATTATACCAAAAGTTGAGTTAAACACGAGTCAAAATATCTACATCAATAAACGAAATTATTTTCCTAACACTATAATTTCGAAAGATTAGATAACTTATATAGGTGTCAACCAGATCAGATCGCATGACGACATCTAAAAAGCACCCAAAATGCTCATGTTGTTCATAGTTTTTGATTACTATGGAGCAAAATATTTACTTTTAAATTACGTGTTTCTATTTTGTAACCAATTCGGATGTTATTTTTAATATTTTGTAATTTTAAAGTAATTAAAAACATATGCGAGTCATATAGCTCTATACGACTCGTATATGTGCTATACGATACAAGGGAACAAAACCTGACACTAGCTGACACAAAATGGCATAACTCTGCACCTATACGAGCCGAATAGGTTCTCCTGGTGTTTGAATAACCTTCCTAGTATGTGTATAACCCAAGCCTTTGATAAAATTTAGAAAATATATAATATATATAATTGTAATATTTTTAAAAGAGGGCCTCAAATATTTAGGGTTCAAAACCCTAGTTTGGATTGCTAATAATATATATTGGACTTGCTCTATCATATCCTTAGCTTTTCCGTCATCTTCAACCAATTTGATATACCATTCTCACCATTCCGTTTATTTATGTTATTTAGAAAAACGAAATAAAAATTTAAAAGGTTAAAATCTTATTGGTAGAAGGGGATGACCAACAGTAGAAGGGGATGATCAGCGTGAGGGGGGTTATTTACAACCCGTCACTACTGACCAGCGTGTTCTAATCGTCACCCGCCTGCCATCTCAGCACCCTCCATAACCCAAAATGGTGTATACGGTATACCCATTGACCTTAAGCTTCTAATTCAATAGCGCGGACCTATAACTTGAAAGTACAAGGGTTAGAATTGAAAAATGAGTCAAAAAGGACAAAAGAGAAAGTTAGAAATATGTGCTGAAAAGGTGTTCCTACCACTAACAAATATATTATTACTACATGATTCAATATTTAATTTCAAGTGGTAAATAATGTGAGTATGTGACACATATCTTTAATGGCCTTGTCTCCAACATGGGTTATTAACGCCACACTTCTTTTCATGTGCTTTTCCGATACATGTAATAATTATAAACGGTGATCATATTATCACCTTTTAAAGTAACTAATGCGATATATTTGTGTCCATTTCATCATATTATATTCTTTTTACGAAATCATGACAATAACTTTAAACACGAATTATGTATAAATTAGACTACTAGTTGAGTCACGATTCGATGCAGCGTGGTGAGGTGGACACCTTGCGTCGCTCAAAAACGTTGTCTCATCCCCTTGCGGTGCCGGCCAAAGCTAAAAAGCCAACGTGAGGGATGCATAGCCAAAACAACTCAAACTACAAA
This sequence comes from Bidens hawaiensis, assembly GCF_021521415.1. Lineage (NCBI taxonomy): Eukaryota > Viridiplantae > Streptophyta > Magnoliopsida > Asterales > Asteraceae > Bidens > Bidens hawaiensis. Next base: position 6,299,061 of record NW_027491024.1, read on the forward strand.
TCAAAAGGTTAAGGGATTAGAAAAATGAACATTTTCATAGTTTAAAGTTGGTTAGTGCTGAAACAAAAGAAAAAATCGATATTACGTCATGTAAAAGAGAGGTCATTAAGATGAGAAATAGGACACCTTCATCCTATTAGACCTATTAAATTCACCTAATTCGTGATTGTAAAGATCAAACCCTCCTCCCTAAATATATAAGATGGAAACTAGACCAACAAAACAAAGCATTTTAAATCTTTAATATTTAGTATGTAGATGGTCAAGATATTACATAGGAGGGAATGGGTCATCCTTAAATTATATCTCCCTTAAATTATTCTTAATTAAAAATCTTTAAATTATTTTACTTTTAATCAGATACAACCAATAGAGCAATTAATCATGGCGACTTTATAGAGAGACTCCTCACGTTGGATGGTTTTTGGTTGTACTGCTTCAAACGAGAACGGTGTTTTCATTAGTACCAAATAACTCCGCCACCTATCTCACTTATTATCGCTTCGGCTTCGTCCCCTTTTAGATTGTAACTTGTAAAATCTAAATTTAGTTTTTCACTTATTGAACATTACTAAAATTATTGTCCAGGCAAATTATTATTATTATTATTATTATTATTATTATTATTATTATTATTATTATTATTATTATTATTATTATTATTATTATTATATTGGGGTGGGGGGAGGGGGGTTGGGTGGGTTTGGGTTGTGTCGGGGAGGGTCCTTGTAGTCAACACTCAAGGTAACAAGCATTGAACATCTAAGTTTGAGATGCGGGCACTATTCATAAAATAATTGTGAACCCTTTTTTTAATTTAATGTAAATTTCATAACTGCCTCTACAAATTACAAATACATGTAGGGGTGAATAACCATACAATAATGGTTATCGTATATTACGTATGTGACTTTTTTACATCATTGATTTCAATTTCAATTTCAATTTCAATTTGAAACTACACGTTAGCATAAATGTAACTTCAAACAAATTTAGTCTTGCACTATTTATGAACCCTAATTAGAGCTCAACTATGAAGTCTCAAACATTAAAACCAAAATCAACATAAATGTCGTAGAACTTCAAGAACCTTCAAATTAATCAAAATTTGATGATTTAACCAATCGAATTGATGTGTATGAGGTTGTAGAATCATCAATAAATTGTGAAACTACAATATAATTGGTTCAGTTGAACTCCGGCTATGGTTCACAAATTGCAAAATATTATGTTAAAGTGAAATTACACACAATTATGAATATTCTACTCAGTTAAAAGAGTAAAATGTCATTTTCGTTCAAGTAGTTTGTTCACTTTTGTCATTTCCATCCAAAAAGAAATTTTTAGGCATATCCTTCATCAAAGTTTCTAAAACTTGTTATTTCTATTCAATTCACTAATGTTAGTTGTTTTCAGTTAAATTACTACAAAATTATCAAAATACCCCCTTTTATTTAATAATAAACCCCAATATAAAATAAAATAAAAAACAATTTATAATTTATATTGTGGGCCACTTCCGAAAGTCACTGACTTGCTTCATCTACCATCGTCGACCTTTCGCAGACAATGTCATCTCCGCTTATAGAGCCCTCGTCTCTGTATTGTTCCTCATTTCTCCCTTTCAACAAAACAATCCCATCATTTAGTTGCAAGCCGGAACTCGTCGAAGATTGAAATGGACGTCATCGGCAGCCTCCGCAACCTTGACCTCATTCTCTTCCTTGAAAAGCGCATCATTTCAACGACTGTGCCAACACTTATATGAAAACCATAAATTTAATTCATCTAACCACATCCATTCTTTTAATTTTACTCACCTGCTCTGTATCTTCCGTAACAACCCTAGCTTGGTGTAATTTCCTTCCGATCGAGTTAGAACCGATTTAACAAGGGTGCATCGGTGGTGGCCTTGAGGCTTCATTGGCGTTGAGGGAGTCAGGGAGTTGATGATGTGTGCCAACTATGGTGGCAACAATGGTGACTACTTAGGGGTGTATTTGATAAGGGTAGGGTGGTCGACGGTCCCATACCCGATAGTCCTGAAAATAGTAAATAAGATTATATAATTAAAACAAATGGTATAATTAATAAAAGAAACAACATCAACCCACTTTTAGTAAAAGAAACCACATTTACTATTGTATTATTTATTTCTTTATATAAGCTATCGAATTTATAATTTTCTTACGCACAAATTTTTACTCGTCTTCGGCCAAAATTGTTAACGATTCTTAGGACCGGCCCTGTGACTGATGGTATTAGCGGTGATTTAATAAGTCGTGGCTGATGGTGGTAGCTCCTGAGAAAATCGAAGAGGTGGTGAGGCGGGAGAGGGGTTAGGGTTGAGTTTTAATCGATTGTTATAATTATCATTATTTCTTATTATATAAATCTATGTAAAATAAGTTAAAAGACATAAATACCCGTTAAGTTAACATAGTTTTAGATGAAGTTAACGAATTGGACAAAAGTAATAACTTTTAGAAACCTTTATGACGGAAATGCTCAAAAAAAATTTGGACGAAAATGGCGAAAAGTGATCGAACCACAGGGACGAAAATGACATTAACTCCGATTAAAATTACTCTTAGTTATGAACATTAAGTTATGAAAATTAAGCTCAGATATGAAAAATACTCTCAGCTAAAATTACCCTCAATTATGAAAATTACTTTCAATAATGAAATCACTCTAATTGAATCATGCTCAAATCAGTTCATTCAGTTTGCAAATGACCTAATATGTTTTCTTAATAAGAATTGAACTTTCAGTAATTTTTGGTATCTTCGATTGATTGATTAGTATAATTCTCAAGTTTCAGTTAGTCCAATTAATCAATTAGGTTTACCGAATCCAATCGCGAGCTGGTTCAGGATATATTTTGGTAGTCAAATTTGAAGTCGATGTCTGATTTTTGATATGTTCTAAATCAAACTAATTCATTCAGACGATTAATTAGAACCAAAATGATTGAATGAATTTACAATTTTGATACCACATATTTTTTGAAATTACAGGTGTAGTAGGTAGTCTCATATTAATTTATGATAAGAAAGTATTGTATTGTATTGTATTTATTTTACTTATCTATTGATCCACATATTTATGAAATATACCTAAACCGTTAGAAATAGTTAAAAAAAAGAGCATTTCACACGTTTTTTTAAAACTTTATAATTTCATCTCTCTTAACTTAAAAAAAGTTATTTACATATTTTTAGCTTAAACTTCTTTTTGCTCATTTATTACTTTTCTTACCCATAATCAATAGTTTCTTAAAAAAAACAAGATTGCTTATCATTCTGTTATAGTTATCATATTCGAAAATACAATTTGATTGTTTGATTATTTGTTTTCGGTGTTGATCAAAGTTTAAATAAAAGTTAGGGTTAAAACATTAAAGTTATAATATTCGAAAATACAATTTGATTGTTTGATTAAAATGAAAGATATTAAACAATCATTAACTAAAAATTCATTAAAGTTTAAAAATTCATGTTTATGTGAAAATTAAAAAGTGTTTGATATTATGCGTTTATATGAAATGATAAGCTAATTAGTTACAAAGTTGTAACTTATTAATTTATTAAAAAAATTACAAGATGGTAAAATAAGGAAACTCATTCATTTGGATAAATAAAGGTTGTAGTTACTAAAGGCAAGAAAAGAAAAGTACAAGGGTTAAAAGTATACATGTGACGACACGTAGATCATGATCGCCATTAACGTTCTATGTGTTTCCCGTCAATGCATCATTTCACAGTCCTGACCGTTGATGGCACCACACTTGCTCTTACTCCTCATCTTAACTCTCTCTAGTACAACAGTTACACCACTAGACCACCTCAGCCGACCCGTCTAACAAACTCACCTCCTCCGACCCATGCGCCACCGTCTCCTGTCTCCACAACCGAGTCACTCGACTCGTCCTCGAAGGCTTCAACCTGCAAGGCCGACTCGACTCACTCACTACCCTCCGCGTCATCTCTTTGAAACATAACCGTCTCAACGGACCCATTCCAGATCTAACCAGCCTCACTTCACTCAGACTGCTCTTCCTTTCCTACAACAACTTCTCCGGCGACTTTCCTGTAACAATCACTTCTATTTCCCTCTCGATCTGTCGTACAACACCTTCTCCGGAGATAAGAAGTCCGGGCGGTGGTGGTGGTAAGATAAGTACGGTGGCGATTATTGTCGGAGATGTGTTGGTTTTGGCGTTGGTGTCGTTAATTTTGTATTGTTACTTCTGGCGTAATGGGAAATCTGGTAACCGGAAGTCAACGTCTTCGTCGCAAATTCTAGAAGGTCAGTTGATAATTTAAGTTTGTGTAACTATTGTATGTATGCCTCTAAATGAACTGGGTTTTAGTGAACTATTCGATGGTAAGTTCGTTATGTTTGTTAACGGATGAATGCTAACATAAATTTGTTCATTCAAATAAATAAACGAAACGTGGTATTCATTTACGTTTATAATGAACGCTTGTTTATGTTCGTTTATTTGTGTATGTTTCATATACTAAGTAGTTTTATTATGGATTTTAAAAACAAATCAATATGTTAATTAAATGAGAACTCACATGTGTTAATCATGTATAAACTACTTAGTGTTTTATATTTGTTCGTATGTGTTTAGTGGCGAAACTTGAACACATAATTCATTCATGTTTGTGTTCATTTATGCTTGTTTACGTTTGTTTATATACACTCGATTATGTTTGTCAATTATGTTCGTAAACTATTCGTTTAGATTTTTAACAAACTGACATAAACGAACACGGAAATGTCCATTAAACGGATGAACATGAACATAAATATTTGTTCGATTAATTGTTCATGTTCTTTCGGTTCATTTATAGGACTAATTGATAATTATATATGCTTCACTCATATTTGCATAGTGCTATCACTAACATCTACTAATTACGTTGTTGTGTCTCTAATCAAGGTGAAAAAATAGTATATTCCTCAAGTCCGTACCCGAACCCTAACTTAACGGCGCAGAAGGGTTTGAGAGGGGTAAAATGGTCTTTTTCGAGGGGGCAAGGCGGTTTGAGTTGGAGGATTTGTTGAGGGCGTCTGCAGAGATGTTGGGGAAAGGAGGGTTTGGGACGGCGTACAAGGCGGTGCTGGATGATGGCAATGTGGTGGCTGTGAAGCGGTTGAAGGAGAGGCGTCAATTGGTGGTAAACGGGAGTTCGAACAGCAGATGGAGGTTTTAGGAAGGTTACGGCATCCTAACGTCGTTAGTTTGAAGGCTTATTATTTTGCAAGGGATGAGAAGTTGCTGGTCTATGAATACATGACTAACGGCAACTTGTTTTGGCTTCTTCACGGTATGTCATTCTTACCGTTAAAAAAATAAAAGAAATGTATTTGTATATTTTATGGAAGAGTCAAAAGGTTCCATATTAAAGTTATTGAAAGAAACAAAAAGAAAAAGAAAGCATAATCTAGGGTGCCCAATCATCACAAATATCCTTAATATTTACAATCTTCCCTTCTATGCTTTTTTATTGTCTCCCAATTTCAGCTTAAATGCATATTTTTTTAAAGTTTTTCTTTATTCTTTTGTACTTGGTGTCAGTAATTATGTTTTAGAGTTCCCTAATAATGTTTCATTTGCGTTTGTTTAATTAAATAAATGAGATGAATCGATGGCTAAACGGTCCAAGGCGTTCACAAGTTACTTGATATAGGATCAATAAAAACTTCGAGGCGACATGAGTTTTTTTCAAACCCGAGCCTCTAGTAAAGCTCGTTAGTTGTCGTGTCTGAGCTCGAGCAAAACTTTGTCTCGTTTAAAGTACTACACGAGCTCGAGCCGATCTTAGGCTCGTTTAAGGTATTTCAGAAAATAAAAAACGAGCCAACTCGAGCTTGAAAAAACGACTCACAAACTGAGCTTTAGAAAATTAAAGAATCAAATAATGAGTTGATGATAACAAATGATAAATAACTGAGGACTTCTTTCTTTGTCAATAATTGTTGACATTGAGGACTGGTTCTGTTAAAAAGGAGAGTATTCCAATAAAATGTCAAAATAACAGTAAAAATAAACACTTGACAAGAGTAGGCTGGACCACCTTACTTTTGATCTTCCATGTTTTGCCCCCATCAACTTCTTGTCCTTTACCTTTCTCAACCCTTACTTTTCTCTTTTTAGTTTTTTCTATTTGTTTCTTTTTCCGCTTTTGTTCTTCAATCCAGTCACACTTTTATATATTACATTCCAACCTACAAATTTTGTTAAAAAAAGGTAGATTCTATCCTAATTTTATATACATTAGACTGACTCTTGATGGTTTTTTTTTAATAAAAACTGAAAACTGAAAATGACACCTTAACTAGAATCCTTGTGTGTTTTTTGTTTGTGTCATGTAACAGGAAACAGAGGACCAGGCAGAACACCTCTGGACTGGACCACAAGGCTTAAGGTTGCAGCAGGTGCAGCCAGAGGTCTAGTCTTTATCCACCACTCTTGCAGGTCACCTAAACTAACCCATGGCAATATCAAGTCCACCAACATCCTCCTAGACAAAACCGGCACACCCTGTGTTTCCGACTACAGCCTCTCCGCTTTTGCACTGCCTACCACCGCCTCTAAATCCAACGGCTACAATGCACCCGAGTTATTAATAATCGACCCTCGTAAATCCACTCAGAAGTCAGACGTGTATTCCTTCGGAGTATTATTATTGGAACTTCTAACGGGAAAATGTCCCGCGGTGGTGGATAATGGTGGGACCGGGTACGGTGGGGCGGTGGACTTGCCAAGGTGGGTGCAGTCGGTGGTGCGGGAAGAATGGACGGCTGAGGTTTTCGATTTGGAACTAATGAGGTACAAGGATATTGAAGAGGAAATGGTGGGATTGTTGCAAATTGCAATGTCTTGTACCGCAGCTGCACCCGAGATTGTTCTTCAAGATGCAACATGAGTTTTCAAACTCAATCATGCAAAAACTTGGCACCTCAGTTATAATTCACTCGTCACTAAGTGTATAGGCTCACTCATTGCCTAGAATAGAATGTAATAAAAAATCGTTTTAAATATGGCATCTCCAGCCACTATCATAAGATAGATCATTATACCTTAACAAACCAACCACTAGAAAACGTATCAAAAATATAGTTAGAAATGTCGGTGTATGCCAAAAGGAAATTGTATAAAAAGAAAATGAATTATATATGTCAGCCACTTATTGTTTCGATTCTGTCAACGAGCGCTTACTAGAATTTGGGCCCAGGCATTATCCAAATCACATATATATGGACAACTTCACTTGTTCTAGTACTAATTTAAATTATTATACATAAATTACTAATAACAACATTCAGAACAGCATCTCTATACTCATATTATCATATTTATAATTTAACTAAAAAACGTCCAAGCTCTCACGCCCAACAGGGTGATGTTCATGTGGGCGTTGTCCTGTATGGCAGGGCACCGCACACCTCTTTACTCACCGTAATATATAGCCTTACGTGTTTAATATAAAACTTCAAATATAGAAATTTACTTTACTCATTGCCTAACACTTGGCAGAAGCAACCAAGTTCTCTCTTGAAAAAAAAAGGAAAAACAACACTTCCAAAAGAATTGAATATGAATCCTGTAAATCTGTAAAAGAAAATAAATAACAAATACAAAATTGTGAAAGAGGTCTATGGGTTGAACTGCATAATCTTTGGAGCCAGTCTTAACAGCCTTTCTAAAGCATGTGGTGTGAACTTTCTTCCAAACAAATGGCACGTTGCATTTCTTCTTCCGTTGTACTCGCAACTTCTGTCATTCCTCAACTTCTCCAAAAACTCCCGAGTAACATCGTACCTTGTATACGGTGACGGATGAGGCCCGCCTTTTGACCAATCAACAAAAGTCAAAGTCCGGTTTGAGTTCATTTCCCCAAATCTTAGGGTAACAAATGTTGGCAAATAATGCTCATCTGCATAACACGAACCACTACAATGGTCTTGAAAGACACGGAAATAAACGTTATCCGATATCACCTCGAGTGCTAGATCACGGTTCATTTCAAACCATTGTGACCCTTTTCGCCATTCATTAATTTTAATCGTCGGGTGCATTTTCCAATTGTACCGCCCTCGGCCAACGGGTCCCGCCAAGTCATAGGACTCGATATAACTGCGACTAGAGTTCATCAAGTAAGAGTAAACCGTCGAGAAATTAAACAGCGGAATGCAAGACTCCGAGAGGAGAACGAATCGCTGGTTGGAAAAATCGAGCAACGCATTGGCTAACAGCCGCCGCTCCGCTTCAACCATGCTGACTTTTCCCCATTCAACATCCTATATTTCATACCCAAAAAACATTCAAGATGTCAGTTATTTGCACTAAAATAACCAAAAGGCTTATAACCTTAAACTATCAAGTTGTACATAAATTGTGTTTCTCTTAAAATGGTTGAGAGTTCCTGATTATGTAAACTTGAAATAGTTCTAATGTTAAAAATAACTAGAAAACAAAAAATTAAGTGGCACTTAGAAAATTAGTATTCATAAGTTTCATTTGTGTCACTTAATTTCAGTTAAAATATTAACAAAGATCGAAACACATATTAACAAAAAGTTTAAATGACTTTAGTGGAACATTTGAGAACATTCATTACCATTTTGTAAAGTTAGCGCTAATTATAATAATAAACACCAAAAGAAAAGGGTAGAAATGCCAATTCATACCTTGCTGGGAATTCTCCGGCCATAGAACACGGAGTCTTGTTGTTGTGTCCAGTTGGAAGAGAAACCGGATGAGCTATGAACATAAATAGTAAAAAGACCATCATGCCCTTTAAAGAACATTTCCCACAAAGGCGCCAGCAACACAGATCCCCGTGTCAGAAACATAAACGCCACCTTTGGTGTTCTGTCGTACGGATACTCCACCACTTTAGGAACCATCGAAGCTCTCCACATTAACTCATCATCACTCAAATCATGCATTGTTTCCATCGGCTGTATGTACTTTTCCAGCCCGATCCTCACCCTCGGTCGCAGTGGCGGTGGTGGCGATGGCAATGCCGCGACATCGGTATCAGTATCGGTACCCGTGTCGGTGGAGATTGATAATTGTGTGAATTGGAGATTGAATGAGACGTTTTTTAAATGAAATGTGAGAATGATGCCTAGGCATAAACCGAACCCGAAGAAAATAATAACAGAGAAAAGGTTTGATAATTGGAAACGAGTGGACAGTGAGTTTTGATTGTTGTTGTTCTTCATTGTGATTTGAATTTGTGTTGTTGTATTGGTAACGAAGGAAGAAATATATTGAAAATAAAAAGATGATTGGTAGAGCGAAAGTAATGTGTCAAAAAGGTCGGACCCGTGGGACGTTTTATATAGAAAGCGTGGGGGCTATTCGTGTCTCTACAGTCTAGATACATACATTTAACATTCTACTCGGTTTCCATTTATGTTCAATGCAACTTACTTGGTAACTACAACTTATTAGCCTTGCAAACTAATATTACCTCCAATATATATTTAAGATTTAAAAATGTTAAGTCAGATTTTTTTATAGAAAACTTATTATCATGTACCCATATAGTTAAACAATATAGTTTCAATTTATACAAAAAGTTAATGTATATGGGTTTGGAAAGTAATTCAAGTATCCTAATTTTATATCTATTTTCATTGATTGGAAAAACAATGAAAGTTTTTTACTATCAACTTGCCTCTCTATTACTAAAGCAACATTGGCTTTACATGTTGTAACTATAATATAACATATATTAGTTACGGCTATTTGGTTTACAAAATATTTTTAATGCCAAAGGAATTGGAATTCATTTTGGGGAATTGGAATGAATTCATGTCATGCGTTTGGTTGTCAAAAATCAAAATGCAACGGAGTCCTTGAGGTTATCATGTTTGGTTCGTAAACCTATCAAAGGATTTAGAATGTAAAACACATGGAAATGACATAATTACCTTTTATGGTATTTTTATAAAAATATAAAGAATTACAAGGAAATGATCAATAGTATTTTTCACTAGAGTCATAAAAGAAAATATGAAGGTCACGAGGAAGCAGAAAAAAAATATTACATGGGCAACAAGAAAATATGATTTAAGGAAAATATGAAGAAGACCGGAATTGATGAATAATAGGGTCTTTGTTACAAGGACTTTTCGGTAGCATGTTTGAATTTAATAGGAAAGTTTTCAAATTTCATTTGTGGGAGAAAGTTAATTTGCCATGATTGTAGGAAAATATTTATTCATTTTTATTATTTGTCGACCACACATGGATTTCAAACTATGGGTCGTGTAGGAAGGATAAAAAATAATATTGTTATTTATTTCAGACTTTAATAGTTAAATACTATTTATTTTCACATGCAAGACACATGTTGATTCACACATCATTTTAAACATCGATAACTTGTTTTATACGACATTGTTGTAGGTCGATTTCTGGCGAGCATGAGGTGGGTAAAGATGGTGGATGTTAGTGGTTGGTGCGGCAAGATAGAGGTGGGTGCGACGGTGGTTGGATGTTTTTTTCGGCGAGAAAGAGGTGCGTTTTTCCGACGAGCAGGAGGTGGGTACGCTTTTCTGACCAGTAGGAGGTGGGTACATTTTTCCAGCGAGCAGGAGATGGGTGCAGTGATGAGAAACGACTTGTGGTTATGGTGGCGATGGTTCGTGGAGTGATGGTGGTGTTTCTTTCTTTCTTTCTTCTTTTTTTTTTTGAGATATAGGGTTTTACGATGTAGGTGGTAAGTGAAGTAAGAGCATTCTCAGTCTATTCTCTATATTTTTGTGAGAGAGTTTATCAAATTATATGGTATGATTATAACTTATGAGTGGTTGTAAATAGATAAGAAAGAAAATATTATATTGGAAAGTTAAATTTGGGGTTTCACTGTTTACAACATATGATTTTTTAATATTTTTTGAAAACAGTTGTGAGTCAAGGAGGGAGAAAAGATAATGATAAAGGTATAAAAAATATTATTTAATCGAAAATGAGAGAGAAAATATAATTATTTTAGTGAAATTATATATGGATATATTGTATAGAATAGGCTGGGAATGCTAGTGAGTTTTTGAAATACATGTGATGGACTAAAATATCATATTTCCTAACCTTAGAAAATTAAAATTTAAACCCAACCCTATGACCAAATATTTAATTTATTTTATTTTCAAAGAATTCTACTAATCAAACAACCCATTGAAGTTTATTGTACTATTTTTATTATAATATATAGAAGTCATAATTTTATTTTGTTTTTATATAATCTTTTCATATATATATATATATGTAACACTCAAACCCGGAACAGGCCGACGTGTCACTATTACAGATATCATAAAAAAAATTCGAATAAGCCTAAGTCAAATTATATTTACTCAAATAACCGAAAATGAATAGTCTTTAAAAATCTTGAACTTCATTATTCTCTCTTATCACTAATTTCCCCGAGTCCCGGATTACCTGAAAAAAAATAAGAAAAACAAAACAAGAAAACACGGTTGAGCCAAAAATTGCCCAGTAACGGATAGAACAATAGTATATGTAAGGACAGACGTAAGAAAATATACGTACTTCAATTCAAACTCGAAACCAACTTTTTTACCGAAACATATACTTAATAAAATTCAGCGGTATGATCCGACACTTGGCCAGAACATAATCAAACGCATACGGAATCATATCAGAAACATATCATAACATATACACACATCAAACCACGTGACTACACATATAAAAGATAAAAAAAATCAAAATCATGTGAGACGGAAGCACCCACAACCCAAAACAGAACAGACTGGTACACGACTAGCTAGTCTATGCACCTATGAGACAGTGAGTGTGACGTACACCCATAATTCCATTTCCACAAAACAAACGCAAACTCAGAGCTAAGATCGATCTATACGACTCTAGGGGCCAAAGTGCTACGAAAGCACAAGCTAGAGACGCCGTGAACTTTTATTACGAACTGTCACGATAAGTGCATGCCATTGACGCCCATACGACATATCAGACATGCTCGGGTGACAGAGTACAAAAACTAAATTCATATAAATATGCAACAAAATGCTACTAACGGGATATGCAATAACGAGTACAAAATTTATTATCTATTGCATGTTACAAAAATGATTATAAAATATAATATACCAAATAAGCCAAACTCAAATGATAACTAAAAGTTAACAAAAGGTCCACACTACAAAGTAACGGACCCCGGGTATAAAATAGAATATGACCAATACTACGAGTAAACGAAAACAAAAACCGTACTGCGAAGTAATGGGATATAATTGACACTACGAGTGAAAGAAACCAGAAACCGTACAACAAAGTAACGGACTATAATTAATACTAAGAGTAACCAAAACAGAAACCGTACCTTATTCAAATAAGCGAAACAAAGCAAGGTCACATAAAATATCTAAGTAGCCCGCACGTCCTCACAAACCGAACAAAACCTTGAGGGAACACAGGTCGGTGATGGTGACGGTACGCGGAGGCTGTAGTAGGCTTGACAGTTGACGAATAGTGAGTAGCGTAACAAGACGCCAATTAGGGAGCAACAGCGACCGTACACGGAGGCCGTAGTAGGCGTGACAGGCGATGGTAAATAGTTGCTTTGGTGGCTTGCCGCGTGGGGGTTCGCAGCGGTAGTCGGAAGGTGGCAGAATAACTAGCACATAAAGGGTCTTGATTGAGGGTAAATGGCTTTTAATATACTTGATGGTTCCATTATCTATCGCGGTAATGGGTCGGTTGTTGAACAAGATAACGTTTCAAATATTGATTGGATTAAAGATAATGGATAAACGAGAAGGATGATCATAATAATTTTCTTTCAAATCAAACTAAAATCATTTATTTAAATTTTGAAGATTTCAGATTTTAGTTTATTAACTTTATTTATCTTATATATTAACTTAAATTTTTAGATATTACAATTATTCCCCACTAAAAAAAAATTCGTCCTCGAAATTACTAGTTACCGATAACCAAAGAGCTTTTACATAACATGACTTCAAACTTTTGAGTTTGAATACACGGACCTTAAACATACCAAAACATAAGGAGTTTTTCTAACATAACATACTAACGGAAAATGAAACTTAACAAAACCTAAATTCATGTGAATCAAAGCCAAATAATTCAAAAAAAATGTACCAAGACGGAAATAAACACGGATTATCGAAACGGTTCATGTCTTCAATTTCCCAAGAACTAATATTTTTGTGTGGGTTTAGCGTTTTCTCCATTATTAGCTCCACGGTTAAGCGGAGGGAAATCTCTAATTCTGTGTGTTGCATGTCCGCACTTGAAGCAAAGACCTTCAGCTCGGCGACATAGACCCTTATGTGGTTTCCCACAAGTAGCACAAGGAGGGTCACAGTTAGGTGGAGGGTTTTGTTTAGGCTGGTTTTGATTTCCTCCATTTTGGAACTGATTGTTATTATTATTGTTTTAACGGTGTCTACGATTTTGAGGTGCCAAGGACTGATCATCGGCATGAGAGGGCTGGTCAGGATCACTTTCCCTTGGGCGCTTGCGATCATCATTAGACGCCTTCTTACGATGTTTCTTATCATTATCAAGGTTCTTAACTGCATCAACTATCTCATTTATGTCATTAAAAGGAGGTTTAGGATGAACTTCCTATCACGGTCACATGTGGCCCACTTGAAATGATTGCTTTGTTGCTTTTGAGTACCTACAGTCGGGCCCAGAAAACTAACCAAACAAAAGAAACGGTTCTTAAACTCTACGATTGGCTCATCATCTTCTTGAACAATAGAAGAATACTCCCTCAGGTATTCACTACGGTCGGCATCAGTAAAATATTGCTGATAAAACAGGGAGCGGAAATCATTCCAAGCAAGTGTGGCAGCATAATTGTCTCCTCCACGGGTAGCCTTCAGTGTTTTCCACCATCTATGAGCATAATCTTCGAGCTTGTAAGCAGCTAGCCGAACCTTAAACACATCTTCGACACCTAGCACTTCAAACAGTTTCACGATATGCGCGATCCAGTTTTCAGCTTCTACCGGTGAACTAGCGGTACTAAAGGATTTCGGCTTTTGCTTTTGAAAACGCTCAAGCCAGACATGAATACCAACAGGAGGATTGTTGCCTCCGGCATTGTTCCCTCCGGCGTTGTTGCCACTGACATTGTTCTGTTGCAACTATTGTATGATGTTAGGGATTACTGCAGAAATAGCCGCATTGACGGCGTTAGTAACAAGGGTCGCAAGAGGAGGGTCGTTTCCAGCATCATTCTCGTTTTGGCGGTTCACACATCTTCTAGGAGGCATCTGGAAGTAAGGTATACTCATGAGACAAAAGATGAAGATTTTCGGATTACGCGAAAGAAAATGAAAAGAGGAATGTTAACCCGACGTCTACCCATTAACTCACATTTTAAAATTATAATTGTTTAAGTTTTCTACAGAAAGAGCCTAAGATCTGATACCATAACTGTAACACCCCAACCCGGAACAGGCCGACGTGTCACTATTACATATATCATAAAAAAAATTCGAATAAGCCTAAGTCAAATTATATTTACTCAAATAACCGAAAATGAATAGTCTTTAAAAATCTTGAACTTCATTATTCTCTCTTATCACTAATTTCCCCGAGTCCCGGATTACCTGAAAAAAAATAAGAAAAACAAAACAAGAAAACACGGTTGAGCCAAAAATTGCCCAGTAACGGATAGAACAATAGTATATGTAAGGACAGACGTAAGAAAATATACGTACTTCAATTCAAACTCGAAACCAACTTTTTTACCGAAACATATACTTAATAAAATTCAGCGGTATGATCCGACACTTGGCCAGAACATAATCAAACGCATACGGAATCATATCAGAAACATATCATAACATATACACACATCAAACCACGTGACTACACATATAAAAGATAAAAAAAATCAAAATCATGTGAGACGGAAGCACCCACAACCCAAAACAGAACAGACTGGTACACGACTAGCTAGTCTATGCACCTATGAGACAGTGAGTGTGACGTACACCCATAATTCCATTTCCACAAAACAAACGCAAACTCAGAGCTAAGATCGATCTATACGACTCTAGGGGCCAAAGTGCTACGAAAGCACAAGCTAGAGACGCCGTGAACTTTTATTACGAACTGTCACGATAAGTGCATGCCATTGACGCCCATACGACATATCAGACATGCTCGGGTGACAGAGTACAAAAACTAAATTCATATAAATATGCAACAAAATGCTACTAACGGGATATGCAATAACGAGTACAAAATTTATTATCTATTGCATGTTACAAAAATGATTATAAAATATAATATACCAAATAAGCCAAACTCAAATGATAACTAAAAGTTAACAAAAGGTCCACACTACAAAGTAACGGACCCCGGGTATAAAATAGAATATGACCAATACTACGAGTAAACGAAAACAAAAACCGTACTGCGAAGTAATGGGATATAATTGACACTACGAGTGAAAGAAACCAGAAACCGTACAACAAAGTAACGGACTATAATTAATACTAAGAGTAACCAAAACAGAAACCGTACCTTATTCAAATAAGCGAAACAAAGCAAGGTCACATAAAATATCTAAGTAGCCCGCACGTCCTCACAAACCGAACAAAACCTTGAGGGAACACAGGTCGGTGATGGTGACGGTACGCGGAGGCTGTAGTAGGCTTGACAGTTGACGAATAGTGAGTAGCGTAACAAGACGCCAATTAGGGAGCAACAGCGACCGTACACGGAGGCCGTAGTAGGCGTGACAGGCGATGGTAAATAGTTGCTTTGGTGGCTTGCCGCGTGGGGGTTCGCAGCGGTAGTCGGAAGGTGGCAGAATAACTAGCACATAAAGGGTCTTGATTGAGGGTAAATGGCTTTTAATATACTTGATGGTTCCATTATCTATCGCGGTAATGGGTCGGTTGTTGAACAAGATAACGTTTCAAATATTGATTGGATTAAAGATAATGGATAAACGAGAAGGATGATCATAATAATTTTCTTTCAAATCAAACTAAAATCATTTATTTAAATTTTGAAGATTTCAGATTTTAGTTTATTAACTTTATTTATCTTATATATTAACTTAAATTTTTAGATATTACAATTATTCCCCACTAAAAAAAAATTCGTCCTCGAAATTACTAGTTACCGATAACCAAAGAGCTTTTACATAACATGACTTCAAACTTTTGAGTTTGAATACACGGACCTTAAACATACCAAAACATAAGGAGTTTTTCTAACATAACATACTAACGGAAAATGAAACTTAACAAAACCTAAATTCATGTGAATCAAAGCCAAATAATTCAAAAAAAATGTACCAAGACGGAAATAAACACGGATTATCGAAACGGTTCATGTCTTCAATTTCCCAAGAACTAATATTTTTGTGTGGGTTTAGCGTTTTCTCCATTATTAGCTCCACGGTTAAGCGGAGGGAAATCTCTAATTCTGTGTGTTGCATGTCCGCACTTGAAGCAAAGACCTTCAGCTCGGCGACATAGACCCTTATGTGGTTTCCCACAAGTAGCACAAGGAGGGTCACAGTTAGGTGGAGGGTTTTGTTTAGGCTGGTTTTGATTTCCTCCATTTTGGAACTGATTGTTATTATTATTGTTTTAACGGTGTCTACGATTTTGAGGTGCCAAGGACTGATCATCGGCATGAGAGGGCTGGTCAGGATCACTTTCCCTTGGGCGCTTGCGATCATCATTAGACGCCTTCTTACGATGTTTCTTATCATTATCAAGGTTCTTAACTGCATCAACTATCTCATTTATGTCATTAAAAGGAGGTTTAGGATGAACTTCCTATCACGGTCACATGTGGCCCACTTGAAATGATTGCTTTGTTGCTTTTGAGTACCTACAGTCGGGCCCAGAAAACTAACCAAACAAAAGAAACGGTTCTTAAACTCTACGATTGGCTCATCATCTTCTTGAACAATAGAAGAATACTCCCTCAGGTATTCACTACGGTCGGCATCAGTAAAATATTGCTGATAAAACAGGGAGCGGAAATCATTCCAAGCAAGTGTGGCAGCATAATTGTCTCCTCCACGGGTAGCCTTCAGTGTTTTCCACCATCTATGAGCATAATCTTCGAGCTTGTAAGCAGCTAGCCGAACCTTAAACACATCTTCGACACCTAGCACTTCAAACAGTTTCACGATATGCGCGATCCAGTTTTCAGCTTCTACCGGTGAACTAGCGGTACTAAAGGATTTCGGCTTTTGCTTTTGAAAACGCTCAAGCCAGACATGAATACCAACAGGAGGATTGTTGCCTCCGGCATTGTTCCCTCCGGCGTTGTTGCCACTGACATTGTTCTGTTGCAACTATTGTATGATGTTAGGGATTACTGCAGAAATAGCCGCATTGACGGCGTTAGTAACAAGGGTCGCAAGAGGAGGGTCGTTTCCAGCATCATTCTCGTTTTGGCGGTTCACACATCTTCTAGGAGGCATCTGGAAGTAAGGTATACTCATGAGACAAAAGATGAAGATTTTCGGATTACGCGAAAGAAAATGAAAAGAGGAATGTTAACCCGACGTCTACCCATTAACTCACATTTTAAAATTATAATTGTTTAAGTTTTCTACAGAAAGAGCCTAAGATCTGATACCATAACTGTAACACCCCAACCCGGAACAGGCCGACGTGTCACTATTACATATATCATAAAAAAAATTCGAATAAGCCTAAGTCAAATTATATTTACTCAAATAACCGAAAATGAATAGTCTTTAAAAATCTTGAACTTCATTATTCTCTCTTATCACTAATTTCCCCGAGTCCCGGATTACCTGAAAAACAAAATAAGAAAAACAAAACAAGAAAACACGGTTGAGCCAAAAATTGGCCAGTAGCGGATAGAACAATAGTATAGGTAAGGACAGACGTAAGAAAATATACGTACTTCAATTCAAACTCGAAACCAACTTTTTTACCGAAACATATACTTAATAAAATTTAGAGGTATGATCCGACACTTGGCCAGAACATAATCAAACGCATACGGAATCATATCAGAAACATATCATAACATATACACACATCAAACCACGTGACTAAACATATAAAAGATAAAAAAAATCAAAGTCATGTGAGATGGAAGCACCCACGAGCCAAAACAGAACAGACTGGTACACGGCTAGCTAGTCCATGCACCTATGAGATGGTGAGTGTGGCGTGCACCCATTATTCCATCTCCACAAATCAAACGCAAACTCAGAGCTAAGATCGATCTATACGCCTCTAGGGGCCAAAGTGCTACGAAAGCACAAGCTAGAGACGCCGTGAACTTTTATTAAGAACTGTCACGATAAGTGCATGCTGTTGACGCCCATACGCCATATCAGACATGCTCGGGTGTCAGAGTACAAAAACTAAATTCATATAAATATTCAACAAAATGCTACTAACGGGATATGCAATAACGAGTACAAAATTTATTATCTATTTGTAACATCCTACTTTAGGTTATATTAATAAAATAAATTTCGTCAATTTTATAGTGGGTCGTTATCGGTTTGGATAAATAGAATATAAGTTGGGCTAGTGTTGGGTAAATGGATATGGGTTATGGACTTGGGTTGTGGATGAAAGAAGGAAAAGACCATGGGCTTAAGCCCATGATCCATAATTATATAAACCATTAATCACCATTTAATCCTCATTCACACATATTCCATACACCACCCAAAACACACACTTAAGCTTTCTCTCTAGTTCTCTCCTTCTCTAGCCGAAACCAAGAAAGAATCCGAGCACCGACCCGAGGTAATGATAGTTTAATATTGTATGAGCTTAACCCTTAGATATAGTCACGAAACGACAAGCCAACACCGTTAAACCGTTTAAGTCACGAGATCCGGGTGGAATCGGGTATAAACCGAACCTAAGATGAGCTTAGGGAACGCCCTAGCTCAGATCTGGATCGAACGGGACGAAAAACGATGAAAACGGTGGAAAAACGAGTGAGATCTCGTTTTTTCGGTGAAAACACGGTTTTCCGGCAAAGGCGTCGCCGGAAAGTGGTACGAGGTTAAGGGGAATGTCAGAGAATGTTCTGACATTCTCTGACCTAACCCTAGTTTGCTAGCGGAGCCTAACGAATTAATAGGTGATTCGTTAGCTGATTCGTATAAGGGAGCATAACGAACTAGCTCTAATTCGTATCGAATTCGTTAAGAGAAAGGAGTAACGAATTACCCTTGATTCGTCATAACCAGTTCGTTAGAAAAGACAGCGAATTAGATGGACCAATTCGTTACATGGACTGATTCGCTAAATGAACTGATTCATTATAAGGTTCAGTTCGTTTAATAACCAGCTCGTTAAAGGGTTCAATTCGCTACTGGGACCAGTTCGCCAAGATAACCCAAATTCGTTAAAGACTGAATAATGAACTAGAAAGTCTAATAAAATGACAGAACAGTCCCTGGACTTAGAAAAGAATGAATTAATTACAATTAGGCCCTTGAACTTTTGAGTTAGCGAATTAATTAATGATTCAAAATTGTAATGGAAAACGTGTTACGACGGTTAATGGAAATAAAATTTTTCCAAGCTGACCTGGTAGCTCGACCCCAGCCAGGGGCTCTGCCCCTTGGACCCTGCTAGGGGCTGCCGACCCTAGACCCCGCTGCCATGGGCGCTGCCCCCGGACCCCCGTTCGTTGTGGGTTATAATTAGACTAGAAACGCGAGATGAGTAGTGATAGTTAATTGATGCATGTAATTATTTTACAGTTAGCCGCGCCCAACTGAAGAAAGGAATAACAATTAACGGTGAACGTAACCGACTTCAGGTGAGTTTCTAGCCCATTCCTTGTTATGTTTTCGGGGCTGTGTGCATACTCGATGTGATTAGTTAATACACTCATCCTAAGTGATAAGTGTATGCCATATATGTATTATGTGCAATGTATGAATGATTTCTTGTCGGTACATGAACGATCTTCGGAATTGCATGTACTGTCAGGAAATGGTTTGATGTTATATGTATGTTGTAAGATGAAGAATGAATGATGTGTGTACGTACGAAACTTTACGATTATGTATATAGAAAGTATGCTATGGAGGTATGGAAGAAAGGGTACCGGACCCTAATAATATCCGAGGATGGAGGGTACCGGACCCTAATAGTATCCGAGGATGAAAGGTGACCTGACCCTAATAATATCCGAGGATGGAGGGTACCGAACCCTAATAATATCCGAGGTATGTAGGGCGAATGCTCTTTATAACGTAAGGCTAGTTATAAATGTATATGAAAGAATGATGGACATGTTAAGTATGTAATGTGATGTGCGAAAATATATATATATAAATAAAACACAAGTCGCAACTAAGCTTTAAAAAACCAAACAATCTATCCTAGTTCACACAAACGGCAAGTGTACCGATCGCGTATAGCACAGATAAGGAAAGTCCGGATATCGAACTCGAAGACACGTGAAAACGCTTATACTTACAAAACCCTAACCAAGACTCACCAAAATATTTAATTAATTTATTTTATAATTTATTTAACTACTTAACTTAACTGAATGAAAACTTTTAACAAAACTTTGAAAACTTTGATTTAAATTCAATGTATAAAGACGTCTACCTAGGAATGAATCATGTTGATAGAAATAACAAGACAACGGATTGAAAATATTCACGACACCGGTTATAAAAGATGACACAACTAAAACTTGTTTAAGAAAGTCAAATTACCTCTCAGTCTCTCTAATAAACTCTAACTTATTTTAGTTGATTTTAAGAACAAACCGGAAAAACAATTATTAACGTGTTCAAATGACGACTCACCTCTCGGTCTCACCGACACACTATCCTAATGGAAACGAATACTACGCAACCAAGGATAGAGGATCAATTTAACTTAACCCAAATTAAACCAACTAATTGCACATAAACACTCAAACTTGACAAGACAAAAACCCGCTCTCGCGCGGTCTTAATTCTAACAAGTAAAAGCAACGAGACAATATTACTTCTTATCACCTCTCGGTCTCAAAGAAGGTGTATTTTAACTGATTTTAGATGATTATATTACCCACTTATCCCTACGGTTGTACACCCCGCAAATAAACCCGAGACACCAAGTCAAGAGTTTTACAAGCAATCAATCAATCAAAACCAATTCAATTAACTAATGCAAGAGGATTATAAGTAATAACAAATAAAACACAGCCATCACACACAATCTAATTTATGGTTTAGTTAAACTTTACATCAATAATTTAAGTCTTGAACATTAACAATCCATTAAACAAGTCAAAACTACTCAACAATCATCTATCCTAGGTAGAACAAGCAAGTTTAGCTTAACATTGATTTTGGACAGTAGCAAACACTTAAAATAACAACCATAATACTCATCCAAATCATAATAAAACTCAATCCAAAATCAAGTATAATCAAACACACTTCAATCCTTAACTTAATGGAAAAACAATTAACTTTAAAGATCAAAATCAATATAGTTAAGAACATAAACAAGAGAGCAAAGTTTATGAGTGTTATACTATCAAATATGGCTGAGATTTGTGATGAATATTGATCCCTAGTTGCTGCCCCGATGTCCTTCTTCTTCTCCAGCCGCCAAAGCCCCTCAGCCGCCGGTTTTCTTCTCTTTTTTTCTTTGTCGGCTGCAGTCCGATCGGAATCTAGGGTTTTAGGGTTTTGGTTTTTTTTTTTTCTTTTGATTTCGATTCTTGGCTGGAATTCTTGGCTGGAAACTTCATTAATCAACTTAATATAATATTATATAAGGCCTTTAAGATGTGGGCTTGGGTCGGGCCTTGACTTATAAGTTTGAAAGTTGAACAATTAAGCCCCTGAACTCTTCAATTTAACTCTTTTTTCCACCAAACTTCATAACCTACAAGAAAACAATCATCTTTGTAATATTAAGCATAAACAAACCATAAAACTTAATAATTAAACTAATAAGCAATTAAAACATGATAAAAATGATACGGAAAGTAAGTGTGTTTCACTACACATCAAACATCCCCACACTTAAACCTTTTTCGTCCCTGAAAAAGTCTAATGCAGTTGGATCAAAATCGGAAAATCAAAGTTAAATCAAACATATAGGTTATATTTTAAAGCTCAGAATAACGCAAAAACCGCGATCATCGATATTGTTGTCCACCTAAACCCATGCCTTAATCTTTACCGGGACAAATAAGATCCGACAATAATATTACTTAGTGGTTTACACAATTAAGACCCGCTTATTTTCTGCTTTTACCGGACCAGACCACCCCAACTTGACTTAAACCTCAAAATTAGCAGAATTAAAACTTTATTGCTCTATATTTATGAATAGTTAAGACGATCAAGGGTATTGTTTATTCACCTAAGCTTAAGCATCAAAGTCTACCAAGCAGCCATTAGATATGATTAAGGTTCAATTATTTATAGCTAGTGCTCCCCACAACACGACATACCCCCGTTATCAAGCATTACCCCTAATCCATAACCATAGGTGAGTATGCAAAATTTTATCTGTAGGGCTTACATGTAGCGTGTCCCTTGTGGTCAGTTTCTTAATGGTAATGAGACGCGAGCAAGGGGACCCCACATGACTAACAGCGTGGATGATCAAGTTTGTAGTGTATTTGTACTTTCGTACTTTTTGTGATCATGTTTATAGACTTATAAGGGTTTGCTCTTTGGCTTTATTTTAAATATCCACAACCCCACTTAGAAATTGTGAATACCCAGCTAAATAGATTGCATACAGACCCATGGTCTCCGGACCCGAAGCATCCCATCAATACAGGATTTAAGGTTATAAAACCATACGCCGATGAGGTGTAAAACACTAAACTAGCATTTTAAGATTTATATCACAGGCTACACGGCATACACTAACGTTAAACCTACCCAAGCATCATATGATAACGTATTCAGATTTTTAAAAACTCATGATATTTCCACTTTTTCATACCAAAATTTGAGGCTTGAGTATGGCCCGACCTTTCTTTGCTTATTTTCCACGGACAAAACGCTTTACCCACAAAAGATTTCCGTTTAACCGTTTTATCAAATTTGCCCTTTCATTTTCAAGGCTGAACCTACCGACACATCCCAAGTTAAGTGCGTTTTCTTTAATTTATCTCATATTATTAGTAGTTTGAAAAACCGATTTCCGAATAAAATCATCATCTCCCACGTTAATGCAAAAGAAACTAAAAATAAGGGACATTTTTATTATTATTATTATTATTATTATTATTATTTATTTTTTTTCAACTTAAACAACGTACGAAACGAAAAACAAGTGAAAACTTTTTTTTTTTATTTTTTTTTAATTTTTAATTTATTATTATTATTATTATTATTATTATTATTATTATTATTATTTTTCTACAATTAAGTAAAATAAATTCCCATCCCCACACTTAGAACGAAATCGTACTCGATGAGAACAAGGAAAAGAAATAAAATAAAAATAAAACGTAAAGCATAAAATTAAAACTTGAAAGAACAGAAATTAAAATAGAGAACGGGTTACTCCCATGGTTTAGATGCAAATTCTTCATCAGCTGTATATGACTCAAACGAAAGACCGTATAGCATTTCATTCGCGGCCGCAACCTCGGGTGAACCAGTTCCAAAACGCCATCAGAGCTACCATGCGCATAATAATACCTGTAACAACTCAAACTCGCTCGCATGTAGCGGCGTACAAAACAGTAAACAAAAACATAAGAAATAAACATATTTTTGTGTTTTTGAATTTTTTAATTTTTTTTTAATTTTTTTAAATATTTATTTTTTTTTTGTATTTTTATGTTTTTATAAATAGAAATAAAACAAATAAAAACATAAAGTAAAGGGAATCATAATACAAACTCTACAACTCGGGTTGTCTCCTGAGTGATGCATCCATCACGACTATTCCTCGGTGAATGAGTCAAGGTAGAACACCTCGACTGTCTGATCAGTTATCGGCTCTCCAATGTAGTGCTTCAATCTATGGCCATTCACCTTAAACTTCCCGCTTCGATCTTGTATCTCAATCGTGCTATACGGGAAAACCTCAGTGACCGTGAACGGTCCCGACCATCGGGATTTCAACTTTCCCGTGAATAACCTCAATCGTGAGTTATACAATAAAACCTTATCCCTACACTTGAACTGCTTATTACCCTTCAATTTCCTGTCATGCAGTTCCTTCGTATGCTCCTTATACCGAAATGATTGTGCATATGCGTGATCCCGGAGCTCCTCTAATTCATGTAATTGATGGAAACGATTACCCTATGCGGCGGGTAAATCAAGATTAACCCTTTGAAGGGCCCATGAAGCGCGGTGTTCCAATTCAACAGGAAGATGACAGGCCTTCCCATAAATCATCCGAAATGGTGTGGAACCAGTCGGAGTCTTGTAGGCTGTACGGAAGGCCCACAGAGCGTCATCTAATTTGTCGGACCAATCCCGACGATTTGAACCAACCGTTTTCTCGAGAATACGTTTGATTCCCCGATTACTCACTTCCACTTGCCCACTAGTCTGTGGGTGGTAGGCGGTCGCAAGCCGATGGGTGACCCCATAACGCTTCAAAGCCTTATCCATCTGCGAGTTGCAAAAGTGAGTACCTCGATCACTGATCAAGGCTTTCGGGACTCCAAAACGAGCAAATAGACTTTTCAGAAAACGGACTACCACTCGGGCATCATTGTTGGGTAGAGCTTTGGCCTCAACCCACTTAGACACGTAATCGACGGCCACGAGTATGTATTTGTTTCTACGCGAAGATGGAAACGGTCCCATGAAATCAATACCCCAAATATCAAAAACCTCACAAACTTGAAAGGCATTCTGGGGCATTTCGTTTCGTGAAGAAATGTTGTCGACACGCTGGCAACGATCGCAACTCTTAGCGAACAGGTGAGCATCCTTAAAGATAGACGGCCAGTAAAAACCAAAATCAAAGACTTTCTTTGCCGTAGAATTAACACCGTGGTGACCTCCAGTCGGTCCCACA
Source organism: Bidens hawaiensis (assembly GCF_021521415.1). Lineage (NCBI taxonomy): Eukaryota > Viridiplantae > Streptophyta > Magnoliopsida > Asterales > Asteraceae > Bidens > Bidens hawaiensis. Next base: position 6,324,120 of record NW_027491024.1, read on the forward strand.
TGACAATGGCTCAAAATTTGCCATCCTTCCTTGACATCCACACACCTTCTAATAAGCTGATCAGCACCAATGCGGAAAAAATATGGATCGTCCCAAAGGTAAAATTTGATGTTAGCAAAGAATTTCTTCTTTTGCTGGTAAGGCATCTTTGGGAGGTATCCGTCAGCGAGATAATTCGCGAAATCAGCAAACCATGGAAAACACATTGAATAATGCATATGTGCATTATTCAATAGTGTGTATTGAATAATGCAATTTTGTTGTATTATATGCAATAAAACACTATTGTATATATGCAATAGGCATTAGTGCACATATGCATTACAGTACTACACCGACAAGTTTTTTTTTTTTAGGAACAATATCATCTTATTAGAAGGAGGAAAGAAAAAAAATCACAAAATATTTTTTTAAAAATAGTTAAAAATAATTTTTTACTAGTTCTCTCTTTAAAAGAAGTTCTCTCTAGATCCCACCCCTATATATATATATCACACAAGATATATACATATACATATACAAATACACACACACACAACATATATACATATACATATACATATATATATATATATATATATATATATCACACACAACATATATACAAAAAAATACATAACTAAAAATATAAAAAAACATATAGCTTGGTTGGCGTACATGTTTAGGTTCGGATCGAGAAATTGAAACAGATAGCTCAGTTGGTTTAGGTTCATCGGGTTCCATTGTAAGTTCACGTTATGTTGGTTTTGCGAACCATGGTGTTGACCGAAAGGAGTGAATGGGTGGTTCGGTTGGTTCGGGTTGTTTCTAGGATTCATTTTGCATATACATATATATACACACACACAACATATATGCATATACATAAACATATACATATACATATATATATATATAGGGAGAGGATCATGAGAGAACTCCTTTTTTATGGAGAGAACTAATAATGAAATATTTTTAATTTAATTAAAAAAATATTTTTAAATTTTTTTTTCTTTCATCCTTCTTATATTTTGTTATTCTTCACCACAAAAAAATATATAATTGAAAAAAAAATAAAAAAAATTAACGAGTAATGCATATATGCAATACACCGACTTTTTTTATAATGCATATGTGCAATAGTGTGAATTTTGATATTTTAAATAGTGTTGAATAGCATATATATATATATATATAGTTGTTTGTATTGTATATTTGCAATAGTGTTATATTATATACAAAAATTAAAACAAATCGATATAGTGCATATGTGCATTAGTGTTGTATTACATATATGCGATAATTTGTTTTGCATACAATTATTAGTGTTGTATTTGCATATTATTCAATTGTGTGTATTGAATAATGCAATTGTGTTGTATTATATGCAATAAAACACTATTGCATATATGCAACAGGCATTAGTGCACATATGCATTACAGTACTACACCGACAAGTTTTTTTTTTTTAGGAACAATATCATCTTATTAGAAGGAGGAAAGAAAAAAAATCACAAAATATTTTTTTAAAAATAGTTAAAAATAATTTTTTACTAGTTCTCTTTTTAAAAGAAGTTCTCTCTAGATCCCACCCCTATATATATATATCACACAAGATATATACATATACATATACAAATACACACACACACAACATATATACATATACATATACATATATATATATCACACACACAACATATATACATATATACACACACAACATGTAATATAATAATAATAATAATATTTTCTTCACTCAGGCGACAAAAGAACCCTGCCCCTTTTCGACCACTTATCGCCGGGGGGGGGGGGGTGGCGGTGTTCGCGCCCCTTTGCGCCCAAAATTCGCCCAAATCCACGCCCAATACACATAGCCTAATACAACACTAATGCACATATGCACTATATCGATATATTTTATTTTTGTATATGATATAACACTATTACAAATATATAATACAAACAACTGCATATATGTTATTCAACACTATTTCACATATCAAAATACACACTATTGCGCATATGCATTATAAAAAGGTTGGCGTGTTGCATATATGCATTACAACGAGTTTTTTTTTAAAATTTTAGTTTTCTTTATTTTTATATTTTTTTGTGGTGAAGAATAAAGAAAAATGAAAGAAAAAAAAATTAAAAATATATTTTTTAAATAAATTAAAAATATTATTTTATTAGTTCTCTCTCTAAAAAAAAGTTTTCTCTTAATCCTTACCCTATATATACTTAAGGGACAAAATAAAAGTCACACTAACTCTAATATCATATAAAATAATAAAAAAAATGTGTAATACCATGTATTTTTTTTGAAAGATCAACCATTTAAGCCTGAGTCATTACACGACAAAATGTGACCTCATATTTAAATATTTATAACAAAATATGTGAATATCAATATAAATAAGAAAAATACATTTTTAAATAATAAATTATTCTAAGAATTGCTAATTATTAATTAAAAAAATGATATTTGTTCTTTAATATTATAAAAATGTGACTTATGTTTTATTTTTTAAGTCAAAATTGGCTCAAATCCACGACTAAATGTGATTCTGGCTGAGATTGACCATATTTGATCGATTTTAGTAACTAGGCGGAGTTAAAGAAACTCACCTCGGTGACATACCTTCTAGCGAGTACTCGGGAATACTCAGCCTTATAAACCTACTCTTACAACATTGGTTGTTAGTGATTTCTGCTAGCTAACAACACGAATTGATCCGAGTAAAGTTGTTAGATCCATCCAAAAGAGAACCTACAAAAATAAATAAATAAATAAATCACAACTCAAAATTTAATAAAAAAAAGTGAAAAAAAGTAAAACACAAAAATGTTTTCACCATATTTATTGTTCTCATAAAAAAACACAATGGTAAGTGAAAAAAAGGTCATTGTGTCTTTTTGTTTATCATTGTGGATTATGCTTATTTTTATCATTGATTGTGTCTTTTTTCCTCGATATTGTGTCTTTTTTTTCCTTTATATTGTGTTATATTACTCAACATTGTGCTATATTTTATTCGGCATTGTGTTATATTTTGCGATCTATTGTGTCTCTTTTTAGTTATAATTGCGTATTTTGTTCATTTTCGGCATTATGTCTTTTACTCGGCATTGTGTCTTTTAGTCAATTTTTAAATTTTTTTGTATTGTTTTTTAATTTTTATTTTGAACGGGAATGATAGCGGAAACATTTTAGTTTTGTAATATTTTTCGTTTTTTATTTATATTTTGAGTTATGATTTTTTTTATTATTTTTTTTGAATTTATTTTTAAGGAGTTTTTTGTGTGCTCACAAATCCTTCTCACATTTTTCATTTTTGTCTCCCTTTGTATTAAACTTTACCCTTATAAGTATATAATGAGAAGATTACGAAAAAGAAACATAGTCACAACGTATATTGTAGTTAGAGGTGCACAAATCGGGTTTTCTAAATACCCGGGTTCGGGTATGACCGGGTACAGGTATGACGGGTATTGGTAATAGTCGGGTAGGGTTCGGGTCGGGTATTGTCTCTAAAAATCATACCTTATGCATCGGGTTCGGGTAGGGTATAGAACCGGGTATTTGAATACCCTATTATCGGGTATTGAAAAAACTCTATTTACGGGTTTTTTTGGGTTTTTTTCGGTATTTTTTTATATAGATTGGATTTTTTAAAAGTTTACACTTTTTAGGGGTATTATTCGGGTATTTTTAAGGTATTTTTCGGTATACATCGGGTATTTGAAATACGCGGTTTCGGGTATTGGAAAACCTCGGTTCCGGGTTCAGGTATTACCGGGTACAAATCAGGTTTTCGGGTATTACCGGGTACAAATCGGGTCCGGTTCAGGTTCGGGTTTTAGTGCCAAAATGCATACCCTATCCATACCCTACGGGTAGGGTCGGGTTCGGGTTCAGGTATTAAAAACCCGGGTCTTAGAAAAACCAGTTCCGGGTATTTATTTCGGGTCCAGTTCTGGATTCGGGTTTTTTGTGCACCTCTAATTGTAGTTATGATAAACATGAGGAAAAAAACAAAAAAAAAGACCGAGACATAGATTTCCAGACTCCATCACCGCATCAAATGGTTTTGTTTCTTTTCTTTTCTTTCCTTTTTTGAAACACTAATGGCACATCATCCTACCAAATAGATCACTATTATATCCAAAAAAATTAACGTGATAACCCGACTTATTCACCCAGGATGAAACCTCACAACCAAGAAAACTTCTTGGTTCAACCCATATCTCATTTTATCACTTCTTTAATGCGCCTAACTAATATGTCATATCATATACAAATGGCAATTGTTGAGAAATATTTGTTGTCAAAGAAACTTAAGACGTGTGCTTTGTATAGTAAGTGATATTGGTTATAATTTTATGAACAACTGATACATTTGTTTCATAAAAAAGTTACTAATATTGTCTCGAACAATGATGCATAACAAGTCGTTTTCAAAAGTTAATAGATCGTACAAAGCAACTGTATAACATATTTCGCTTCTAACAAATTGTGTTTGGTTAAAATTGTTGATCACTTCTTCATGTAAGTAATATAAAACATAATAAATATTAAACCTATGAATCTGCTACAGCAGGAAGAGTAGTAACCGTAGCATGGTATGATGTAGTCGACATGCTTGTCATCTTAATCGAGTTCCCCTTTAGGATGTATAGTTAAGGATGGTTAGAGTTCTTGAGAGGAACCCGGTTTAAAAGAGTGAGGAGACATATGATTTTCTTATGTGTGTGAGATTAGGTTATGATGTTAATTTATTCTCTCTATATATACACCAAAGGGAAACCCTTTATTAGCTATTAAGAGTAATATGGCTCATCAACAATTACCAAGCTAATATATAATAAGGTATAATTAATTATTTTGATCTATTATTATATAAATGATAATGATGGCCATATAAATAAATATATAAAATATATTTATTCTTACATTCTCCCACTTGGCCGAGTAATCATTTATTATGAGTATTAGATAAGCCCGATCAGGAGTTAACACTCATTTTAGCTTTAAACTTAAACTGGAGCAGAGAAATGCAGTCATTGAATTGAACATCAGCTCAAGACCCCCATTAATCATACTGCAGTCCTTATTTAAAACGTAAGTAGTTATGATCAAAATTTTCAAGTAAGCCCTTCAAACGTTTGATTTGTATAGTAAATTGTCTATATGTCATTATGCATGCAGAACATATTAAGAGACATACAAATTAAAACTGATGAGGAAATTTAATAGTTAATAATTCATTGTATGATATGCAGTTACGCATAGTCATCAATAACCCGTCATTATTATAAGTGCTTTCATAATATTTATTGTTGAGACTTTTATTTATCGGATCCTTAAGCATATCATGAATGCATTCGATATGAAAATTTAGATTTCTCAATTCGTTCATAAACGAATAATTAATTTCATATCAAAACTTAATGCAGCACCTTTCAAACTGTTACTGTTTGAGAAAACATGGTAGCTGACTTTATCACAATAAGTCTTCAATATATAATTTATATGGAGTTTAATAAAAACTTATGAGTCCATTAATAAATGTTCAACAACATTTATTGACAACAACGTTGTAATTAATTAACATATTATGTCGTTATGACTTAGGTTGTTGTTATCAGTTCATTATGACTCCTTCATGAGATAGATTTGTCTACTGACATAAGAATATATCCCGAAAATTATATTTTCTTATCTTTGAATATGACAAAGTTTAGAGTAATCTACCGGTTTGAATTCTCACTTCTTCTTTTAAATTAAGTCTTTCGTTTCTTTTAAAGATATCTTAGTACTCTTTTAGATGCTTCACATTAATCTAGACATATCTAGTGTGTTGCAATTTTGAGTAATATCTAAACGAGTATAGATTTGAACTTATATAAGGCTTCTACATAATGAAGCATAAGGAAATAATCTATGTGTTCCTATTATCCTCTAAAGTAGAGTAATATTGTTTGTTACATGTTTAAGGAATATCTCTAAGATCTATAATATCAAAGTATGTGTAAAAATGTTTTGACTCTTTTAGATGCTTCACATTAATCTAGACATATCTAGTGTGTTGCAATTTTGAGTAATATCTAAACGAGTATAGATTTGAACTTATATAAGGCTTCTACATAATGAAGCATAAGGAAATAATCTATGTGTTCCTATTATCCTCTAAAGTAGAGTAATATTGTTTGTTACATGTTTAAGGAATATCTCTAAGATCTATAATATCAAAGTATGTGTAAAAATGTTTTGACTCATGTAACATATACTTGTCAGAAGAATGTCATCTATATAAGGACAAGTTTGTTTTTAGTTGCTCCCACTCATCTTGAGGTAGGTATATTAATCCACTTGTTTTTGATGAAAATAATTGTATAAATATTTCATCATATTTTGATGTTTGCATTAACCCATATATGAATTTTATTGACTTAAAAACTAAATATTCTTTGACTTTCAGTTTATAACTTTTAGGTTGTTTTATGAACATATAAATATGTAAGCTGATTGTTAGGGAAAGTTGTTTTATTGTTCATCTAATGTAGCTCTTAACTATTGTAAGCTACTAGAACAATAATGATCCTTAAAGAAATCTTTTGTAATATAGGTAAGAAGATTCTTTGATAATTGGTTTATCCTTGAATATAACCTTTAACAATCAATCGTGCTTCTTATTGTCTTAACGTTTCGTATTGGGATTTAGTTTAGTTATGAACACTCTAATGTGATTTAACCAAATCTCAAAACGTTATCCTAACTTATGGAGTCAATTATGATTGATGTTAATGGTTTAATTTATAAGGGGTAGGATCATTAAACTTTCCTACATCCATTTCAACTTTAGTTAGGGAGGTTACATAATCATCAATGTTAGTAGGTTTTAAAACCTAGATGACCTCCTGAGTTGATTATTGAGTAATTTTAAAAGTCTCGGTTTTATGGATTAGCTCTTGGTTAGGTTGCTATCAATTTTAGGATTCTAAGTATATAAGAGTTGGTGCAGTATGGTGTACAAGAGGTGTAATTAGAATTTAAATATGGAGTAAAATTTAATGACTTTCTTCCCCCTCCTCTTCTACTTCTTACAAGTCATTATAAAGACTTTTACTGCTCTCACTGACCTTAGAAGCCTTTAGGAAAATTTGCATGCTTAGGGTCAATATTTAAAGACCAATAGATTCTAATAGAAAAACGAGTTAATGATGTAAGTCGTCGTAGTTTCTCTTGCGAGGATTATTTCAGTAAGAAATCGGAGTATGCCCACATTTAAGAAACACCGAAACTTTTTTAAGAGTAGTAATAAATTCTATAGAGATAAGTTTTGATGAAATAGTATTGTGATGGAGCAGTGTCTTGTACAAGAGGTGTAATTAAGATAATATCAAGTTTTCACTCCTCCACCTCTTGTAAATCTTGTAAGTTATGATTGAGACACTTAAGGCTCCCACTAGTATTCGACATCTCTAGGAAAAACTACATGAGAAGTTTCAACGATGTACGTGATGTGGGAATTTGTCATACATACGTTAGACATAATTTGATTTTCTTTATGTGTCATAAGAAACTTATGGACATATTTAGAAGAAATCATATTAACTATATATTAATGGGTCTCTTTAAGACCATGAATGATATAAGACAGACTAGATACAAATAAATAGCATTTTAAATGATAAAATAATTATGTTTGAATATTCTGTATGAATAAGTTCCACTAATATAAGTGAAATATAACTTCTGGTGGACCCATACTTATTTCTTAAGCCAAACAATGTTTAGGACATCTAACACATGATTTAAAATCACTGAGAATGAGATTATATGAAAAATCACCCTCATTAACCATGTCATGATTTCTCATGAAATATGGTTTTAATGGATGAATTTTATATGTCTCATTTGTCTTTTGTTACATTATTTGCATGATAACAAAAGTTGTGAAAATATATAGTATCATCTAGTTGTATTTTATAAATGTATCAATCCAAATTTTGATAACAAATCATATGAGAGTTTAATGTAATAGTGACTTTCTGTTGGCTATGCAAACCTTATAACTGTCATAATGTAGCTTAAGTATTGATACTAAATTCTGATTAATCTCTAAAATATTTAAGGTATCATAAAGCTTAATTTGAAGACAATTTATCATGGTTCTAATAACCTTAACATTTAAATTTGTCACTAACCCTCATGTTAGTTATTTATTGATTTTTGGATAAACATATATAACTAGACTCAACCAATCATGTGTTAATGAGAATATTAGGTTAGCAGACTTAAATATCATTAATATATAACTATCAATTTTAGCCAGTTGTTCTTTTGAATTATGGATAATCTTGTAATGCATATGCCTAATCTAATGGCATATTTTTGCAATGAGACTTCTCTTTAGAGAAATTAAAGCTGGAAGTAATACTTGTATTTTGTCTATGAACCTTAGAATAATCCTCTTTTAGGTTTTAGTGGTAGTGAGTTGAATAACATCTTATTTTCCAGTACTGGATGCTTCTTTTCTTGTACATATGTTGCTGATTAACACACTCATTTTCCTTTGGTACTTCTGAGTATTATAGTTGATTTTTAAGTCACCAAATTGTACTATTAAAAATTTGAGTATGCAACGTACTAGAATATTGTACTTAATATCATGTGTGAGCCCTTAATTTTATGGGTCATGATTGTACATTATGATATATTCAATAATATCATCTAACCTTATAGTTAGAATTTTTAGGGAGTGCATGAATCTTGGGAGTTATTTGATTAGTCTTAGGAAAAACTAAATTTAGAATAACTCTAGTGATACCATTTATTTATATAAGTTCTTGATTATCATTATCGTAATAGAAATTATGATTGACTCATTCCATTTGTTAGGCTCTAGTTTTAATGGAATAATTGTTATTAGAAAGAGCAGTAGGATAGTCATATCATGTCTTAATAGATAATTAAAATTGAGAAGAGCTAAATGTTATTAAAACTCTTTATGAGACAAAATTCAATTGTGTTTTGAGATTAGAGTAGATGATTTTGATGAGATAGCTATTTATAGAAGAAAATTATAGTGAGTAATGTTATGGGATATTAAGATAATGCATATTAAAATTTATGATCATTAGATTAATGAAGGATCATTAATGTGAGGATCATTATATTTAATTGAAGATGTGATATGTCTATTATTAACATCAAACTAAATAGACTATAATTAAAAGTTCTACGTAAACAAAAAATAAATCGCCTTTGGGTAGAATTAAATTTTATTTAAGTATGTGTGCAAAATAATTGTAACACATCACCTTTGGGCAGAAGTGAGACAATTATTTTAATTATGCACGAACTATTTTTGCTGGATAAAAATGTAACAAATCACCTTTGGGCAGAAGTGAGACATTTATATCATGTTAGGCAAAAACTAACAAAAGCTTTTAGTTAGACTTGAATGATATGGTAAATGTAACTCATCACCTTTGGGCATAAGTGATACATCAAAAGTTCATTCAAGTTAAGTCTTCATGTTTTGTAAAATTTTATATTATTTAAGTATTTACAAAACATTTTAATGAGTTCAAGGTGGTAGGATGAGTTCTCGGTCAACCCTTGAGTTTTCAATCAATGGGATGGTTCTTGGTAAAATGTAGGTTCACGGTAAAATAATTAGTTACCGGAAAAATAAAACCAATAGTTGTTAGCCTCAAACCTAATAACCGTTAATCCTAATAAACCGTGAAAACATGAACCTATTTGATAAGATTGATGCAACTAGTTATAAAAGATTTTAATTATAATTTCATAAAATATTGTGTATCCATCTAAGCTTATAATTCGAATACAATTAATTATAATCTATCTCTTATAATAAAAGCCTACCAATTTTACCACTTGTCAATACCATAGTCATTCTTACCTTTTTTTCAACCAGTTTTCATATATGGTCCTTATATTTTAAGTCATTTCAATATATGACATTAAAATTATTGGTTTATTCCAACTAAGTCAATTACTACATATAATAAGTATTCTCCATATGGATTGACAAGAGACGATTAGTGAATTTTGTAATGTTAATTAAAGTGTTTATTATGGATTATATTCAAAATAATAAACATTCGATTCATAATATGTGGAATGAGAACAATCGACTTGGACTAAATCCTGATAACGTTAGCGGCTAAGGCTTAGCCTTTAATACCTAAAAATACATATGATTATAAAACTAAAAGTTTTCAGGTAGACCCGAAACCTAGAATTCGGACCCAAGAACCAACCCGAATTACTTCAGTTCAGGTTTGGGTTAGTATTTTCTTGGGTTCGAGTTTCTCGGGTTGGGTTAATTTGGGTTCAGGTACGGGTTTTCTTGGGTTGGGTTTAATGTTACGGGTAAAGTGATAACCCTACTTTCAACGATTATAAATAAGAATCACTACCTTCACTTTATGCAACTTTAAATCTTTTAATATTCTTCTAACTCAGAATAATCACTATTATTTGAACATGGTTTTAATGTTAGTATGCATTTTTTATTTTCCTGGCAATTACATTCATATTAAATAAACAAATTATTTTGTTATATTTAAATTTTTGGTTTTTATGTTGCTTGATTATACAATTTTTTATTGTAAAATATAAAGTCAATTAAAAATTTTTCATACATAGAATATTAATGACAACAAATTTATCATGATCAATCAATTTCAAATTGTAAAAATTTCAAGGATGATTATATCATCAAAGTTTAGGTATATGGTTTTTGGGATAATCATGTTTTTTTTATAAACATGAGCAGAAGTTTTCAAATGTCATCATATTAATTGATTAAAAGCTGTGATATTTTATGTGTATGAATATATTTTTTATTATTATCATTGATATATACTATCATTTATTTAAAATTGGTATGTACTTGGAGAACCTATTTTGTCACATGGACAATTATATATAGCTAAGATGTTACTTTATTAAGAGTTACAAGCTGACATGAACTAAATATTTTGATTTTTGATAAACAAAGTATACCTGCTAATACAATCACAGATGTAATGTAAGAAGAAGTTTTTACTTATTTGTAACATATTTATGTAATCTTAGTTATGCAATTTCTGTAATTTTAATTTAATTGTAATTGTATTAACAATATATGATCAATTTATTGACTGTATTTCACTTAATGATCATAGTTTAAAATTTTCAACAATTACCCGTGTAATACACGGGACTCAAACTAGTAATAATAATAATATCATAATCATCGAAAGTTACGTACGGAGATACACAATTTTAGTAAATTCAATCAAATCCTAGTTGCTAAGGGATTTAAAATCTTATTTTAATATGTGTTATTTGATTTTCAAATTTAAAGAATAAATAAAAAACAAAATTCAGAAGAGATAACAAATAATTAGAAAACTATCACATCCAAAAATAATGATGAACTTTGGAACAGTTCGAAAATTTTGATGAACAAACCCTTTTTTCTTTTTTTAATTGAAAGCTTATAATCATTCTTCTATGTAAATTTGAATCAGGCTTTTTATCAAAACAGTTTTCCAATTTTAATTATTGATTTAGGGAAAACATGAAAAACTTATTAAACAACATCAGATGCCACATGTTGATCAGTTCTTCATGTAAGTAATATAAAACATAATAAATATTAAACCTATGAACCTGTTACAGCAGGAAGAGTAGTAACCGCAGCGGGGTATGATGTAGTCGACATGCTTGTCATCTTGATCGAGTTCCCCTTTAGGATGTATAGTTAAGGATGGTTAGGGTTCTTGAGAGAAACCCGGTTTAGAAGAGAGAGGAGACACATGATTTTCTTATGTGTGTGAGATTAGGTTATGTAAATTTATCCTCTCTATATATACACCCAATGAGAAACTATTTATTAGCTATTAAGAGTAATATGACTCATTAACAATTACCAAGCTAATATATAATAAGGTATAATTAATTATTTTAATCTATTATTATATAAATGATAATGATGACCATATAAATAAATATATAAAATATATTTATTCTTACAAAAGTGATTTACTAATATCCGTATTTAATATTATTAGGATGGCTAGACTTGAAATAAAAAACAAATGAGAATGTATATGAAAGAAACTATTAAATTAAACATGTTACAAGATGAAACAGTTTGTTTCTGCATATATAACAAAGATAAAAGCCGACAGATGATTTTGGTCAGCCTCTCAAGAGCCGGAACCAGCCAGAAGATTCAACAATAATTTGTGTCCTGTTTCACTAGGGCGGATCTCGTCATGGTTGAAGAGTAGTTCGCGTTACCCCTCAACTTTCTGGTGAAGTACATTTTTAGTGCAAAATATATTTTCCTTCTTTGTTTTATGTATTAATAAATATTTTTAGCCTGTGATAGCCGTTCCAAGAGGTCAACCAAACACGTTGCAAGTAGCAAAGAAGTCTCAACTCTAAAGTTATTTTCTAAAACTAAATCCAATAAATGTTTCGGGGTCGTATTTAGTAAAAATTTTGTAAACCTAGGCTAAGATGAAGAATCACAATATATACATATTTTTATGATATAACTTAAAAACTTAATAGAAAGTTATTGGGCTATTTTAATAAAAGAAAACAAAAATATCAGAAATAGGGATAAGTTGTGAGTAATGATTGAAATGGATATACTAACAAACTAACCAACCAACCAACTAATTTTGGGTGTTTGTTAATATATGAACTTGAAAGCAATGCAAATAGGAGTGCAAATGATGGTGGCTGAATCTTAGTGGCCGATGAAAGTGCATTTGTAGTGGAATCCAAGTTCCAAACAACCCTTGCTCATGCTCATTGCTTTTTAGTATATAAAACAACTGGATTATCCGTTTGGTAATAATTGTTAAACTCATACTAGCTATACTAATGATGAAGAAATGTTTATTATTAGGGAATTAAAAACACAGCAGCGAGAAATCAAACTTAAGCCTTATAATTGTTAAACTCTTGCTTGTTATACTATGATGAAACAATGTTTTATGCAAATTGGATTTTAATAATTCAGAATATGACATAATGGTCGATATTATTTCATACTGGTAACGTGACCAATCTAACTTTAACTTTCGTTACTTAAGACAAACCCTTTAATGGAAAGGTAATTTTGTATGCCCCTAAATTTCATTTCAAAGCAATTTATAACATTCTGATTTTGATTTAGATGAAGTTTATCATATGTATTTTTTTTTCTTTTCAGACCAGGTTTAATATTAACTAGATTTTTTTATCAGACAGGTTACGGATGATCTGCTCAGAAAATATAACCAAAATTGTAATCGCTTTGCGGTGGCCCAGCGCCAGATGTTTGGTCAACCTATCTTCTTGACATTGAATAAACATTTGATAGCTTATCCTACTTGGAAACCTGTCGCATTGTGGCACATCACAATGTCCTTAATTAGGTTGGTATCAGTGACTTCGAAATGGCAACAACACTAAATCCAATAATATGTGAACGAACACAACATTGTCACACGTATAACTTTTGATCACAACAAGAAAAATCCGGTCGTATAGGTTAACTTTGGCACCAAAACTAAAAAATAAATTATTAATCACCAGAACACTCATATAGCTTAAAATAATGAAAAAGCCATATATTTAAAATGATGTTTATTCAGTTGTAATATATACACCCGTCATAAGCACAATAAAATTACAAAATAAAAGCTTTTGGGGTCGAAGATGATAAACAAATAACATAAGGAACAAAAAACTGTCATTGGAACTGCGAAGGGCTCGAGCATGTGTTGGGAAAAGCGCAACAGCTTTATGAATGAAATATGATAAGAGCATGAAATAAGAGCAGACCAATTTGACTATACACTTTTAATATAAGAGAGGACGGGGCACCCATATCGGTAGGATGCATGGCTTCCAAATCACATGACAGCACCACCCCACCTCATCTGGGTAAGGTGCATGGCTTCAATCAATAACAAATGTTTGCCACATAAAATTGTTTAAATGTTGACCATTGAAGAATTAAAATGAATTAAAAAAGTTCTAAGATACTTGTGGCCTTATGGGTATGTAGAGGTGCACAAATCGGGTTTTTTAAATACCCGGGTTCGGGTATGAATCGGGTTCGGGTATGACCGGGTACAGGTATGACCGGGCATTGGTAATAATTGGGTAGGGTATTGTCTCTAAAAATCATACCCTATGCATCGGGTTCGGGTAGGGTATAGAACTGGGTATTCTAAAACTGGGTATTTGAATACCCTATTATGGGGTATTTGAAGAAACCCTATTTACGGGTTTTTTTTCGGGCGTTAACTGGATTTTTAAAAGGTTGCACTTTTTAAGGGTATTTTTCGAGTATTTTTCGGGTATACATCGGGTATTTGAAATACCCGGTTTCTAGTATTGCAAAATCCGGTTCCGGGTATGGAACCGGTTCGGGTTTTCGGGTATTACCGGGTACACATCGGGTCCGGTTCGGGTTTGGGTTTTAGTGCCAAAATGCATACACTATCCGTACCCTACGGGTAGGGTTGGGTACGGGTATTAGAAACCCGGGTATTAGAAAAACCGGTTCCGGGTTTTTATTTCGGGTCCGGTTCCGGGTTCGGGTTTTTTGTGCACCTCTATGGGTATGTGCCATCATTATTTTTGTAGTTTGCGGGTAATTAAGGATAGAAATAAGGTTGCAATACAAGATTAATCGATGCATGGGTAATACCCAATACCCATGACACGAGTGCCCCTCCCCCAGTAAACAAAGACAGTTAGCTTTCATTTTCTGTGACAACGACAAACTGATTCTTATTTTATGTTATCATTTGTTTTGTGATCAGTATATATAGGAAGCATTTAAATTGATTTGGTTAGAGTTTTAAATTTATATGATTTAGCATTTCATGAAAGTTGATATATTCACACAGTGTAATTTAGGCGAGAAGTGTTATAGTCATCAAGTGTTTTTAACCAATTGTGTTCTTCTTGATATGCTGTTAACAGTGTATAATAAATCATGAATGCACAATGAGAATTTAAGATTATCTACTACAATTATTCATATTTCTCTATTATCTGTCTATAAATAACAACTATCTGATATGTAGCCTCAAACTTCATTCAGAACTGTTATTTCTTTAGGACATAATACAGCATAGCAACACCTGAAGCGGTTACAGCACCAAGAAACATAGCTGCCCGAAAACTAATATAACTTTTACAGCAAGTCCAAATCCACCTTGAGAAAAAATGCACCAAGCAAGTTGACTGAAATTTCATTACAGAAAATTCCTACACGAGACAGCATACGAAATATTATAATCAAAATTGTTGTGATTTAGTCATTTTTTAAGGGATGAAACTGCACTAGTTTATCAGTTAATTGGTAAGGAAATAGGCCCGCAATGAAGTACAAAAATAAACCCTAACACATTTCGGTTAATATGTTAGGAAAAAAAAGTTTAACCTAAGGTAATAGGGACCCTGAAACGCAGTCATTCCGTTGGATTATAATTTACCCACTTGGATGGTAAACTCAGAACAACTGTTGTAGAAGTTTTCTAAAGAAAAGTCCTGCACAATCCCAAATGAGTTTATTAGAGCTAGAAAGATGGGTCGGTCAGGCGGGTTGAGTAGCGGGTCAAAATGGGTTTCAGTTGAAACAAGCAAGTTTTTGGTACGGGTTGAAATGGGTCAAGTTGGGTTGGCTAGCAAACATTTTATGTCATTTCTTTACAATTCTTATAAACAATTTGGACAATAATTATAATTAAAAAATTACCTTCGGTAACTCTTTCTGATGGTCAAGGTGGTCAACATGCAGCCTTACATTAAATGAAGCAGGAACCCAAAAACTGCGGTCCACATCAGCATATGTATATGCAACAATGTCAAATAAAGTATTACAACCTGCTTCTATGGCTTTCAAGATGGTTTCTTCTCTCTTTCTCCTGTTCCTGAAAAAAAACAATTATATAAACACATTTAGTCAATTATACCAATATTTAAAAGAAGACAAATAATGCAGAGATGATATTCATTTCATACTTGAGATATCCACAAAGCATGTGTTTTGGCCATAGATTAACCCTCCCATGCATGGAGATCAAAGCATTAGGTGAGAGGTCTATAAATTTGTAAGTTGTTTGGAAGTAATCCTGAAAATGAAAAAAAAAAAAAAGAAAAGAATTTTCAGAAGCATAAATATAATATTTGCAAGAATAAGAAATAAACCACAAGTAGTACACTTACACTCATATTTCCACCAGAATTGATATCCAAGAGTGCACTTCCTTGTCTGAAAATAATAATAATAGTATTAATAAAGGAGATAAAACTGGAATAAATTAAAAATCTGATAAATGGTATTAAGTTGCAGCATCTTACCCGACACAATGATCACCAACAATCAAGGAATTAGTGCTAACATGAAGCAACGCTAAATGTCCATCCGTATGTCCCTACATTATCAAAACTACATGTGTAACAAATATTAAATTTGGTAAAACACAAAATGACATCATTACCGGAGCAGAAATGATTCTCAATCTCTCCCCACCAATGCAAATCTCTTCGGTTCCAGAAACAATCGTATAACTACCAGACCAATCATCTGCATGAAATAAATAAATAAATAAAAACAATATTCTGTAAAATCTGATTTCTTATTAGTTGAAAAGTCCTAACCTTTATTAATGCGACCCATGGTGTTCTCGTGGATCAAAAGACAAGCTTCGGGATTGCTTTTCAGGACAGTGGAAAGACCTGAATAATAATAGTAATATAACTTTTTATTTACTGAAATTGCAAATTAAAAGGAATTAAAAATAAAACTTAAAAAGTAATTCAGTTATGTTAATATCTGTAATCACTTACCATCAACATGATCACGATGATGATGAGTGACAAAGACAATTAATAAGCGTGGTAAAGCAGCAACAATTTCTGTAAGCTGGTTGTCACAATTCAAATATCACATAACTATTTAAAGAACAAAAATCATAAAATGAAGCATGAAACTTGTATATTAGTATGTATATATATACACACCTCTTTATTGAACTCAGATCGGCATCCGGGGTCTACTATCAAAGCATCTCCTTGAGCAATAAAATTACTATTTTCATCTATGACACGATTATTCACCGGTGCAAATACAACCATATTTGTTGTACTAAAAGGTTTTTGTGTTCTGCTTCCCATAGGTATAATGTTTACACCAGGAGGGTACTCCTAAAACAGAGCGCGTACGCCAGAATTACATAATCTGACATCAAACATGACTAAATAACCGCAAGCATTTAAAGATGGTTACAAACCTGGCAATGCAAAGTTGGAGGCAGTTTCAATGAATTCGATTGCATCGAGTCTTTAAGTGGACCGTTGACTACTAAAGGGCCGACACGGTCGCCGCCTGGCTTTACTTGAAGTAGCAAATTAAAGCAAGTTTCCTTGCAACTCCACTGACAATAGTCTGCATATATGTATATAGGGTAAGGATCCTAAGAGAACCCTTTGCAAATTGAGAACTTTGAGAACCATTTTGGACCACTAAAAACACATTTAAAAAAATACTTAAAAAATCATAAAACAAAAAATAACAAAAATTTTTAAAAATTAAAAAAACCAAAATTCTTATATTTCATTCCGGTTTCATTAAAAATAAATAAAAAAAACGTCGTATTATACACATATGTATAATTTTATTTAATCTTTAGTTACGTAATATACATGTAAAGAAATGGTTGTAGTGAAGTAATGTTTATTACTTGAAGGTGTGTGAAATACATAAGCAACTACATCTATATATACACAACTAAACCCTAGCTAACAACCCATAAAGGCCCATGGGCTTTAGCCAACTATATGGGCTAAAACCCTAACTAAATACAATTAACACTCCTCCTCAAGTTGGAGCATAGATGTTAATCATGCCCAACTTGTTACAAATAAAATCTATCTGAGCTTTCCGGAGCGGTTTAGTTAAAATGTCTGCTAGCTGAAAAATTTGTCTTCACATGAACTGGTTGAATGGAAGGAGGATCAATTTGTGTGCCTACTACCCGATCTCTGATAAGGTGGCAGTCGACCTCAATATGTTTTGTCCTCTCATGAAATACTTGATTCTTGGCTATGTGAATAGCTGACTGATTATCACAGTATAACCTCATCAAGTCATTAGAAACAACCCCGAGCTTTCTGAGAAGACGACGAACCCATGTCATCTCTGATGTTACATCTGCCATGGCTCTATACTCCGATTCGGCACTCGACCGGGAAACCGTGTGTTGCTTCTTACTCTTCCATGATATAAGGTTTCCTCCAACAAACACACAATATCCGGTGGTAGATCGTCGAGAAATTGGACAACCTGCCCAATCTGCATCTGAGAACCCTGATATCCGACCATCTCCTTCTTCCGTGAAGGCACCTACACGACAATGACCCTGATCGGAGTATAATATACCCAAGCCAGGTGAGGTCTTAAGATATCTTAAGACACGAAGGGCAGCATCCCAGTGACCGGTGTATGGTGTAGCCATAAATTGGCTCAGAACACTGACAGTAAAGGAGATATCCGGTCGTGTGACGGTTAAATAATTAAGTTTACCAACCAGCCGTCTGTATCGCTCAGGATCTTTCATTGGATCTCCTTCCTTTGGGAGGAGTTTCTTTGTAGGAAGCATTGGGGTATCAACAGGTTTACAACCCAGTAAGCCACATTCAGTTAACATATCAAGAACATACTTTCGTTGGGAGAGAAGTATTCCTTGTGGAGAGCGGGATACTTCTATGCCAAGGAAATACCTCAATCGACCTAAGTCGCTGACCTGAAACTGAGACTGAAGAAACTGCTTGAGTTCGGAAATCCCGACCTCGTCATCACCTGTGATTATAATGTCATCCACATAAACAACTACGATAATCCTCTTCCCTTTCTGGCGTCTAAAGAAGACAGAGTGATCGTAGGCACTCCGAGTCATCCCAAACTGTCCCATAACACTAGAGAATCGACCAAACCATGCCCAGGGAGACTGTTTAAGACCATATAGAGAACGACGTAGTCTACAAACTTTCGAGGCCTCCTCCTCAACGACGAACCCGGGGGGCTGCTCCATATATACCTCCTCCTCAAGAACACCATTAAGAAAGGCGTTCTTGACATCAAGCTGGTGGAGCGGCCAATGATTAATGGCAGCAAGAGCGATACAAATACGGACAGATGCATTTTAGCAACCGGAGAGAAAGTTTCATCGTAATCAATGCCATATGCCTGAGAATACCCTTTTGCAACCAACTGAGCCTTTAAGCGGTGTAGGGAGCCATCCGGGTGTAGTTTAACCGTAAATACCCAACGACAACCAACAATACGCTTCCCTTTAGGAAGTGTTTCAAGATCCCATGTATGATTGGACTTTAGAGCCCCAATTTCATCTTCCATAGCCTGTCTCCATCCTGGGTGAGCGAGAGCGCTCGTCACATTTTTGGGAATCGGGTAGGAATCAAGGGTAGTGGTGTACGCATGAGATTCAGGAGATAGGTGGGTGTAGGCAACATAGTCCTGAATTGGGTAACGAGTACATGTCCGGGGTTCCTTGCGAAAGGAAATAGGTATATCGGGAAGTGGGGCACCAGGAGGATCATAAACGGGTGTATCAGAGGTTGGTGGATCGGGGAAGGATGTAGTAGTGAGAGGTGTGGATTGCTCAGATGTAGGCGGAGTATCGGAGGGTATTTCGGGGTCGTGGCCAGGGTGTGATTCAAGAGTCGCTGATGTTTGACCCCTACCTCTCCTAGCATATGTGAAAAGCAGTGGCGGAGATTCTGTCGGTGGGTCAGAATCAGTAGAGATTGGATCGGTAGAAGGAACTGACACAGGAATGGTGAGGATGAAGGGAGATGTGGGTATATCGAGGTCAGGAAATGGGTCAGAAACAGGAGTGGAACACTCAGGAAAGTAATGACAGGGCTCATTAAAAGTGACATCGGCACTAGTAAAGTATCGGTGAAGAGATGGGCTATAGCACCGATACCCTTTTTGAACCCGTGAGTAACCAACAAAGATACAACGAAGGGCTCGGGGATCAAGTTTAATTGTTTTCGGACGATGGTCATGAACATAGGCAACACAACCAAAGACTTTAGGTGCGAGAGGAAAAGGAGTACCAGTGGGACATAGTACAGAAAACGGTGTTTTACCATGAAGAACGGGTGTGGGCATACGGTTAATCAGATATGCAGCTGTGAGAACAGCATCTCCCCAAAAACGATGAGGGACACGTGATTGGATCATGAGTGTGCGAGCAACATCCAATAGGTGACGATTTTTGCGTTCGGACTCACCATTTTGTTGAGATGTATATGCACATGATGATTCATGAATAATACCGTTGTTTTTCAAGTACGAAGAAAAGTCGGTGGAAAAATATTCCTTAGCATTATCGGATCGGAAAGTTTTAATGGTGGTGTTAAATTGGTTTTGAACATAAGCATTAAATTCTTGAAATATGGAAAAAAAAATTCACTACGAGATTTCATCAAATAAATCCAAGTAGTGCGAGAATAGTCATCAATAAAGCTAACAAAATATTCAAAACCCAAAGTAGATTTGGTAGGGCAAGGCCCCCATACATCAGAATGCAAAAGTTCAAAACAAAAACTGACTCGATTAGACACTCTAGGGGGATAGGGACGCTTGGTATGTTTACCAAGTTGACACGACTCACAATGAAAATTAAAAGACGAAAGTGGTAAATCTGGACGCATTTGCCTCATAACCGCTGTAGAGGGATGACCTAACCGACAGTGGTCCTCCTTGACTGAAGCAGTTGCTGTAGAACATGTAGGACCTGACGGGAAGATTAAGCGGTAGAGGCCTCCAGATTCAAAACCTGTGCCAATCAGAC
The DNA here is from genome assembly GCF_021521415.1 of Bidens hawaiensis. Taxonomy (NCBI): domain Eukaryota; kingdom Viridiplantae; phylum Streptophyta; class Magnoliopsida; order Asterales; family Asteraceae; genus Bidens; species Bidens hawaiensis. Next base: position 6,345,024 of record NW_027491024.1, read on the forward strand.
GGTTCGTCCCTAGTTCCTGAAAGATACAGTGAGTAGGATAAAATTTAGCAGAGCAATTGTGTTGTTTAGTAAGTTGGCTTACCGAACAAAGGTTATCGGGAAATTTAGGAACATATAGAATAGACGAGAGGTTTAAGTTGGATGAGGTGTTAATGGATCCAACCCCCAGTACAAGACCCATCAGCCAGTCGAACAGGTTGGTGGGAGATTTTATTAAGGTTGGACAGAATGCCCGAGTTCCCAGTCATGTGATGAGTGGCACCCGAATCAATAATCCAAAATGAAGAAGGACTAGGAAGCGTACCTGAATCGGCCGTATTGGCACATGGAGCAGGAACAGGAGCAGGAGTCTGAGAGGTTAGAAGCTGCTGGAGACGACAATAGTCTTCTTCGCTAACTGTGTAGGTGGGAGTGGCGGTTGGACCTGAAGTCTCACAAGCGGCAGCCAAACGAGCTTTGGGACGAGGAGGTGGCTGACTTCCAGGAGGGCGGTTCGGGCAGTCCCATTTCGTATGACCTGGTTCCTTGCAATAGTGACAAACAAGACCACCGCCCCGTCCAATACTCTTTTTGTGGATCATATGAGAACCTCGACCAGTACCCCGACCAGTAGATGTATACATAGCCGATGTATCAGTAGGAGGTAGAGTTGCACCAGGACCATACATTTCCCGTAACAGGTGAAAGGTTGATGCAACTGAAGATGTAGCAGCCGAGTTGCTCAACAGTAGGGGTCGGGCGCTTGAATACTTAGGTGATATCCCGGCAATGAAGGTCATGACATCCATCTTGGCGTTTCGCTCCTCCTGAATCTTCAAATCAGTAGTGGGTGGAAACATAGTGCGAAGCTCATCCCGGAGTTTGCAAAATCGTGTGAAATAGTCGGTAAATGTAGAATCACCTTGCTCGGCCCGACCATAGGCTTGAACCACAGAATAAGCATGAGAGATAGACTCCTTAGCCGAAAAGGATGAAGAGAGGTGATCCCACATTTCTTTTACGGTGGAAAAGTTCTGAGCAATAGTAAGGATTTGTGTATCCATAGCATTCCATAGGGCCATTAAGATTCCGCTATCATCAATTTTCCATTCTTTGGTAATCGGGTCTGGGGGTGGTTTAGTGAGATGATCGTCTTTGTCCATACTTTCAAGACCCTTTTGGACAAAGAGACTCCACGAACCCCAATTTTTTGAGTCAAGTTTGATCGGAATGCGAAGAACAGCTGAAGAATTAATAATACCTGGAGCAATCTGATTTTCTGAAGCCTTTTTATCAGCCATTGGATCTGAAAGTTTCTTATCCGAACAAATACACACGCGAACTGAGACTGAAAAACTAAACGATCCCGAATTGAAAAACTAACAACACAGGGTGGTGCGGAAGCAAATGATAAGTAACCTGGAAAAAATACGGCGGCCGGAGGATGGTACACGCGCCGTCACGCGGCGGCGCGTGGGTGGCAGCGGCGGTCTTCAGGTGGCGCGTAGGGGCGCGTGCGGCGGCGGATATGCGTCGGATTTTCAGGGTTTGCTAATCGGAGGGTTGTGGTGACAGTGGGAGAGGCGGGTGACGGCGGAATATTTCTTGAAAAAGGATTACGAGATCTGGACAGGAGGTAGACGGGTTCGGTTTCAGATCTAGGGCCGGCTGGTTCGGTTCAGATTAAGTGGCGGCTAGGGTTTGGATCGAGAGCCGTAGCTCTGATACCATGTAAAGAAATGGTTGTAGTGAAGTAATGTTTATTACTTGAAGGTGTGAAAAATACATAAGCAACTACATCTATATATACACAACTAAACCCTAGCTAACAACCGATAAAAGGCCCATGGGCTTTAGCCAACTATATGGGCTAAAACCCTAACTAAATACAATTAACAATACACATATGTACACCATCATTTATCTTAAATTATACACATGTGTATAAAAAATAATGTAAATGTACATATATGTATATAGTATACATATGTGTATATAATTTGGCTAAACCGAGTTTTTTTTTTTTTTCATTTTTGTGTTTTTTTTTATTTTATGATTTTTTTTTTATTTTTAGGTCTTTTATGGTCCAAAATGGTTCTCGTAGATTCAAAAAAGTTCTCTCGTGTATATATATATATATATATACACACAACTGTTTTATTAGACAGATTAACATACAAAACTTGTAACTGCATATGCTAACCTTTGAAAGGTTCAGTATTAAAAACAAGGTCTCCAGTAACATAGACGGTGTGAATTGGAAATCCTGGTCCAAAACTAGGTTCCTCCACAAACTTTAAAAACTTCCATTCAATGTCATGAAGTGATTTAAGTCCCAGTTGCCCCAAAACCTAGAAGAATCATGAAGCAACTTGAATATTAAACCAAGTCTTGGCGTAAATAATAAGGTGAGAAATACCTGGCTAAGAGCTGAGCGAAGGTCAAAATTGTTGGTGAAATTGAGGTTATGAGAAGACGCGTCTTGGCCTTGTAGTAGGAATTGAGTTGAAGAATCTGAATCTGAATCTGAATCTGAAACCGGTGACAGAGGGCTTAGGTTGGCCGAGGGTAAGTCCCAGAGGGTGGAGTCAACATAGGAGTCGTATTCTTCGTCCTTGTATTTGGGAGGCGGGGTTTGCTTAACCACAACGAACTCCTCGTTATTGCTGCTGGGCTTTCTAAAGATCGCTGCGACCTTGTATGTCGTCATTTATTTGATCGATCAATCGGAATCGGAATCGGAATTTTATGGGCACCGGGGTAGTAGTTGGTTTCTTTGTTTGGTGCGACTGTTACTGCTGTACGACCTTTAGAGGTCGACACATGAATAAATTTTTGGCACATTTCCACTTCCTAACATCCTTAATTAAATATTTTCTCAAAACTAAAAAAATAATTACATAATTTTCCTTCTTAACACATATAAAAAGAGAAAATATGTAATTGATTTTTGGAGTTGGGATATATATAATTAAGGGTATTTAGCAAGGAAAAATATATAAAAATTCCTAAATTTTATTAGCTCTTGCGGACTCTCAGTTTCATATATACTCCCTTTAAAATTATTGAGCCCAAGCTTCAATATTGTACAGCAAGTTCGTTTAGACTATTAACAAGCGTCATGTACTTTTAAGTTTTATCGAGCTTAGACTCATTTATCGTTTTTCTTAAAGTATAAAAATAAAAATGTATATAATTCAATAAACGAGTTGCAAGGGTTTGAATAAAAAAATTCAAGAACTGAGCTCAAGTTTTAGGAAAAGCTTGAAACAAACCAAGCTCGTAGTATGCTCAGGTTCGACTCGTTTACACACGTAATTCCTGGTTCCCACACCCTTAATGTCGGATTCCACACCATCAACATAGCCAGCCATATGTGCCAAAAGCCTTAAAAAGGACGTGGATATACTTTCTCTGTTTTAAAGAAATCTAAAAACTTGTGTTGAAAAATTGCGAGTTCTAAATCGTTTTCCATTTAAAATAATTTTACTGATTTATCGTATAAGACATGGTTTTAAACTATAAATTTACTAACTTTACAATTTGTAGGTTCTACAAACTTTCTTTAAATTAAGCATCACAGTTATTCTCAAATAGGCTAAGCATGTCAACTTGATGTCACCCATCTATATAGATCAAACTTTGCATGTTTTGTGTCGAGCTCGTGTCAGATTTGGTTTATCATTGTATTATAACTGTTGTAAGCTAATGAATCAATGGATTACCTACTTGTAACCATGTTAATGAATCAGAGGATCACCTACGTGTAACCATGTTAATGAATCAAAGGATCACCTACTTGTAACCACGTGAATGAATCAGAGGATCACCTACTTGTAAGTTGTAACCATGTTAATGAATCAGAGGATCACCTGCTACTAAATGCAGGAACTGTGACATTGCTATGGATGTTTGATACAATGTCTTAATAGGTGTAATATTCACATTTCATCTCTACGCTCGGTGAAAGATCTTTTGATGGTCATTACGAAATGTTCTCCTCTGGCCATCAAGAAAAGTGATTTGTGTAGTATTCCTTTCCACGCTTTGAGTGGTTTGGAGAGCTTGTAATACAAAGTTATTCAATCATAAAATCCGCTCCACAATCTATCAAAGAAGAGATAAAAACGCACTCGTATTTATAGATAAAGAATAGAGCTAGACAACTAGTTGTAAAAGTTTAGAATGAAATAGGTGGTTTAACTTCCAATTTTGGTTGTTTAGCATGTGAACTTTGTACTTAGGCTTGTTTGGTGTATTTTCTATTCATAATGTTTTCATTTCTCGTATTAATTCTAACTTTTTGCTAGTGCTTTTGAGTTATTTACTTATATATAGTTATAAAATAATAACTTATCATTATTAAAAATGGTGGGATTTTCACATATATCACCTCCTTAACTTCCTTTATTACATATATCTCTAATATTACATACTTAATTACATATTTTTCCTTGTAGTATACAAGTATCATTTTACTCCTTTTTAATTTACAATCCTGCTTAAAGTTTATAATACAACTTTTCTTTCCCAAAGTAAGTATTCAATGACCTCAGACTACAAAAACAATTTGGCCACCATCTGTCTCTCCGGTCGACAACTGCCGCCATTCCATGCCCTGAAACCGGCATCCCCATCGGCTACATTGACTTACCATTCTCCCCTCACCTATTGCCATAAGATCAACCAAAACATTTTTTCCAGTGAGATCTATTACCCACTGCCACCAATAGAAGCGCCGCCACCGCCATCAATATATACATAATACAGGGGTGGAAGGTGGTTGTGTTAGCGACGTTTTCAAATGACAAATCGAAATGAGTGGGGATGGATGAGGGAGAGATCTATGGTGTTGGACGTTCGTCGAAAGTTGCAGCAGTGGTGGCGGCCGATAACTGTGTTTGCAATAATTAATGGCTACTCAAAATCAACAAGGATGGGGCAGCAATCTGGTTTACCGGATGGTTGTGAACTGGTGGTAGATAGAGACAAAAGGTGAATGTAATTCATTTTTGGATTATTATTTATTTATAGCATAGATAAAAGAGTTATTTAATTACTTAATTTTAATGAAATGAAGAGATATGTAATACATGTGGTTCCGTGAGGGAATATATGTAATTCACTTTTAAGAGTTAGATATATATGTAATAAAGAAACTTAAGATAGGAAATATGTAAATACACAAATAATGGGATCTAAAATATTCCAAGTGAATTTTCATCGTCTAGTTTTTTTTATTAATAATTAAAAATCCTAACCATAGAAACTCATTTTAAGAGGTCAAAATTGTCATCGAAATTTGAAAGGTTTTGATTTATGAAGTGACTTTGTTTGCCATTTGAATATTTTGATTATGTAACTTTTATTAGATGTTTCCGTGTTCTAATATTCAACATTAGATAAAAAAAACACAAATTTAAGTCACCTAAATAGAACATGTATTAAGTCTTGATTTGAAGTAGGATATATTAATGATGAAAAAAAAAGATATACTAAACAGTAGTCAAATTTTATAATTATTTAATTATAACTAAATAAAAAAAATAAGTGTTGTAGAATCTTAAAAATTTTAACTTTAATGATTGGTCGAGATTAACCTTAACTCAACTAATGTTTACAAACAGTCTTAACTTTAAACATATTTTCTTTTTGACAATCTCATACTAATTGAAAGCCAATCTTGTTAGTTTTTTATGTTGTGGACGGCTTATGTGGTTGCTTGTGAGTAAAAAACGTGTTTTCTTACTGCAAGATATTGATTGCTTATATGAGATTAGTTTTTAGTTGGTGTAAGACCATCCACGTTGCAAAGAGCCCTCCTTTAAGCCCTTCTCACATGCACCATAACACCTTATATGCCCAACACTTTCCCCATTTTTTTACAAGCATCTAACATGTAGATCCCTCTTCTCCCCTCACAAAACACATTTTTCTTCTTCTTTTTCATGCCCTTGGCTAAGGGCTTCTTTCATTCTCTCTCATCTCTTTCTCATTCATATCGTGAAGCCACATCATCATGGACAACTAAGGGTCATATTTTTTTTTCTCTTGCATTAGAGATGGTTCAAGATCATTAAAATCCAATAACTTTAAGAATAATCATTAAATAATAAATGTGATTTTATACATCTTTTATTAAAATATCTTCAATGATGTCAGGATAAGATACCACTAACTTGTTAATATTGAGTGAATATTCTTTCAAGGGGGGTGGGGACCGTGGGGTACATGCGAGTGCCAGATTTTGGGTATAATTTCTAAAAGGATGTTTCGTCGCCGTTAGTTGGGGGAGGGGTACCCAAATCAAGTAGGAGAGGTTGGGTAGGCTAATCATATTTCATTTGATGATTCTTAAATCTCTGGTTGACGTCAATAATTTACTTGGTCTTGTGATGAATTCATAATCATCAACATCCTAGTTAACTACTAACAATTTGTCATCCTTTTAGATTTGGTACCGTCATGGAGCCGGGTATATTAAGTTAACGAAGTTGTAAAATATAAAACGAGATAAATACGTGTTAGTCTCATCTATATAACCTACGTTGAATTTCGAGGACGAAATTCCTGTAAGTTGAGAAGACTGTAACAACCCCAAAAACAGGGCTATAATTTTTTTTATTTAAAAAGAAAACTTATTGTTTAATACCGAGAGTAATATTGGTTGAATAGTTGAAGTGAACCGTACGCCGATATGCTTGGCTCGAACTACCAAGATTATAGCTAATGGGCTCGACCCAAATTGATCAAATGAAACCGAAACTCGGTTAACCCGATAACTCCAAAAAAAATAAATAAATAAAGTATGAAGTATTCCATAAGTATTTAAATCATATCGGGTGGATGTCCAAAATATTTAACCCAAACATCAAATGGTTACTTATATCATTGACCGGTCACCGAACCCAATGGAAACAAAAACCGGCTAGCATCTAACATCCAAACAATAAACGGGCATGGCCCGATAACCCGGATATTCACCCGAACGCAATAATATGTCGAGATATATAATAAATATTATATTATTAACCAACATCTAAAAATTGTATAATTATCCGAACCGTTTAATCGGTTACCATCAAACCGGCCAACCGAACCAACGTTTAACGGACGTGCCTGAATCCGAACAATCTAAGCATCTTATATTATGATATTTAACAATCAACAACTTATGTTTTATATACAAAATCCGGTTCCTTTATTTTATAAAATAAGTATAAAATAAGTAGTTGAAGTTTAAAGAAATTTAGATGATATTAGTGATTTTATAAAGATACTGAAAATCCTAATTACCCAATCCTCTGCACCTCCTTTCTGATACGTTCTCTTCCCTGCACCCTCTCTAATCTTGCAGCCAATTCACCCAATCACCATCATTGCAGCAAAAGTAACCACTCATCCTTCATGCAAACAGGTGAACCAATGAATCTTGCTTTCTCATCCCTATAAAATCCGACCCATTAATCCTTGTTTACACTTTCAATCAACTAAAATCTCTGTTGAATTGTTGTTGTTCTGCTGCTATAACTGAACCCTAACGACCTAACCTGAATCCGAAGAAAACCGGGTAACATGTCGTGTTCTGACCAATATATATTCCATTCTTTGACAAACCTTCTGCTGATTCTAATGTTGGTATGGAAATCACAGCCTAATATGTCCTTGCTCTCGAATTGTTCTCGGAAAACCGAAGGGACCAGCCCCTGCGAATTCTCCAACCGTTCAAGGTATTCATCATTCTTTTCTTTTATTTCACATAATCGTGGCCATCACCTATACACGAAGAATCACACTCATGTACAGGTCACAAATCCGTTCCAGACCTCTAACCTGCCACCGGTTACAAACTACTTTTACAAATGGAAAACCCGAACCGAAAACTCAGTCTTTAAACCAACCAAACGGGGTGTAAACTGAACCATTAAATTTGATTAAACTTACCAGAACATTGCAAGAATATAACATGTTTTTGGAACTTAAAATCTACCCAGAACCTGTAGTAAAACTGTAACCAAACTGTATCTGTGATGGCTGCCAAAGTCATGTGAAACAACCTATAAAAAAACGAACCGAAGCCACTATTTAGGTTATGAGCACCTTAATACCGATATGAAACTTTAAACAAGTCACCCTTGTGTATTAAAACAAGTCACGACATGTTTCGCTAACTAAAACAAGTTATAAATAAATATTAGAGCGAAATGGCATTTTCGGTAAAAAAAAATGAGCTGGGTATAAACTTATAAATTGAAAACAGAAAAGTATAAATTTATAACATAAAACTTTGACCATGAACCCCTAAAAGTTACACAAATTTCAGCCCCTAAAACCGTAGCCAATTTATAGTCATTCGGTGACTCGTTTAAGTGGAAACTTGCTTGAAAACCAACCCGACAATGTGACCTTGTTAACTTCTGTACATTTAAAAAAATTTCCAGAAGTTAAACATGCACATAAAGACCTTGGAATTGTAAAAAATCAGCCCCAAGGGATAATATTGAAATAGGGCTATAAAAACCGTTTAAAATGACATTTTTGTAACTCGCTTAACTAAGAAATAAGCACTGCAACCTAGCTGATACATTAACATATATATTTTACAGCCATAAACATAATATTATGATGAGTTATAACCTGACCCAAAACTGTTTTACATGAATCATCGTTAATAAAACCGAACTAATACTCGAAAGAGCCAAAACCGGGCCCGTTAGCGAAAATTCAGCAATGAGAATCTTTTAAAAACCACGGGATGTCAAAACAACCTATTTTTATTTATTATAACAGGTCCTAACTCGTTAGGTGACGAAAAGTGAGTTTTTGTTAAAAAAAGGTAACGAAAGGGCATTTTTGGAAACCGGTTATTTCTCAGAAACTGAAAGTATAAGATTGTGTTTTTGAAATAAAGGCTTGTGAGTTCAAATGGCTAGATAAAAGCTATAAATGTTTAAAAGGAAAATGTATATACAAAATGGGCCTGTTTGCATGCTTAAGCTCATTGTTTCGTTTGAAACCGACAGCGAGCCGGTTTTTAAAGACCAAAAAGACTTCAGAAATATAAAATGGATATTTTTCCAGAAGTTATATAATTATAATGATTTATTATAAGTTTATAAACCATTTTCAATATTCACAACACCCCTTTTTGTTAAGAAATAGCGTTTAAACGCGAATTAGGGTAAAAACGGCGTAACCTGAACGAGCATTTGAAAAATATAAAGTTTTCATTTTTCTGAAGTTTAACAGTAAGTATAAGTTAATAGAACCATGATTTTAGTGTTTACTTATTTTACCAAATTTAACCAAATCTTTAACCCCATTTTTGCCAAAAGGAACGTTAAACGAAGAACGAGGACTAAAAGTGTACAAAACCAAACTTGCTGAAATGTAGACCTGGAAATAAATTAATTTTATAATATATATTTCTGTAAATAATAATTTTTAATTATATAAGTGTTCGCTTATAAAAACTATACTTTCGAGACATGTCACCAAAAACCGCAAAACCGATCATAACCGGTATTGTTGGCTTTTGTAATCTCATGACCCGACGATTCAATCAAAAATCATTATGATACTAATATAATTGAATTATATAGCTTTGATGGTCATACGGTAACCCGAAGTCCATATGAAGGCCCGAACTTTTCGAAAATGAAAACTTTATCAAAACCCAACAACTGATTGAGCTAACTAAAACTACTGGGAGTTGAACAATATGCCCAAACACACAACACCTATATTATTAAGTTATTTAATTACAAACTTCCATTAGAGACAACTTTATTCACCGGGAATCAAACATTTGGTTGAAACTTAGAACTAACTAGTACACAATACCAATAACAAATTTTATATTGTTGTCCAATAACTTAGCGCTGATTAATATATGCTAGGCTTACTTGGTGGTTCATAGCGTAGTTGCAAGCTCATAGATTGTCTTTCATTTACATATATTGCATACGGATTGAGGTGAGTTTCGTGCTGCTCTTTTTACTTAAACTTTTTGGGCTTGATGCATGCTGGTTTTACTTATGGTGTGATATTTATCAAGAGGTGTTTTACTGCTAAATTTTGTCCCAACTTTTACACAATCATTAGCCCGAAGGAATGGGCTGGAGGCTTGTATGGGTAGTACTATTTGAGAGACCCCCACGCACAGTGACCCTATGTTGGGTTAACCACACTGAGATCTGCGGATCGTTGCGGCATATAACCTATGTGTTTGATTATTGCTTTTAGCAGGGTGATAATCCGGGACGGTTTAACTTCTAGTATGAGTTGGGGATACTTATGTTAGTTGCAGGTTTGATTGTGGACTTGATTGATGTGCACCATGCTTTATACTTACATACACGCAAACTTGCGCACTTTTATGAATTAACTCTTTTATGTGTATGTGAGCTAAACTCACGAACTCACCAACTTTTTAGTTGACACTTTTTAGCATGTATTCAGGTACCTTGTGGATAGTGATTTGAATTAGCATTGTAATGAGCATGACTAAAGATAGAGGCGTAAGTCGAACAAGAACAAAGAAGATTAGATGCCAATGAGATTAGTAGAACCCAACACGGATTGCAGCAGTGTCAAAGAAGAGAAGAGATAGTTGTTTAGTTACACCTTGTCATAAATACTTAGTACAAATATTGTAACTTATCTTTATCAATCATATTCCGTTGCTTACACATGGTACCAATTTGTCAATAAAACTCCCAGCCCCCCCCCCCCCCCCCCCCATGGCAGGGTGTGACATTTACATTATTCGTTTATAATTTTTTTTATTTTTTTTGGATTTTAATTTTATTTATAGTAAGGAAGTTAGTAATATACTTAGCGTTCGATGATGAAAGAATTTCAAAAATAAATAAAATGTTATAACCCGGTATAAAAGCTATCTTGGTTTGGTGAAACTCATGACTTGTTTATTATTATTATTTTACTATAAAATTATTTTTTAATTATAAATAATATATTTTTAAAAAAAAGTCGGATATTTATTTATAGTATATCCCTATTTTATACGATTTTCATATAAAATATTTGATGAAATTAATTTTTAATTTAATGAGATGTTAGAACCCGTAAAGGCTATCTGCTTTGGTGAGATCTATACCTGTGAATTCAGATCAAATACATGAGAAGTCTTCATAATAAAACAATTAGATGGATTGAAAGGATGTATTAAGCATCCAAAAAACTTTTAAAAGTTTTGTTTATATATTTATTATAAGATAAGATTTAAGATAAAATCTATAATATATATAAACGAAGATATAAAAATCCTATGTGTCGCGATATAGTCGCTCCCCTTTTTTTTGGAGTCACCAGATTTGCTTGATTTTTAAATGGAGGTTTCTCGTGCATTTGACCCAAATTTATGGGTATGAATCTTACCAAACCCATATATTACTTAAACGGGTTATAACATCTCATTAAATTAAAAATTATTCTCACCAAATTATTGATGTAAAAATCTTATAAAATAGGATATAATAAAAATTAATATATGATTTATTTTTAAAAAAAGATATATGTATATATATATTATTTAAATTAAAAAACCAATTTGATAGTAAAAAAAAATAAACGGGTCTTGGGTCTCATCAAACCATAAGTATATTATTAACTTTTATAAATATTATTTATAATTAAAAAACCAATTTTATAGTAAAAAATATAAACGGGTCTTGGGTCTCATCAAAACCATATAACTTTTAAACCGGGTTATTACATCTCATTTATTTGTGAAATAATTTAGGAAAATTGGATTTTAATAATCTAAACTATCACCTATTGGCCAATAATAATCCCAACTAACATTCTAACTACTAGCAATCCCAACTTTCAACTTTGTTACCAATAACAGTCCCACACTAACTGATCATTAACTCCGTTTATTTTTAATTACACAAATAGTCCCTGTCGTTTCCACATTTTACGATTTGACATAGTAACCATTGAATCTTCATGGATATTATTAGGATATATCAGATCTGTCTTATTTCCGGCCACCACAGCCACCAGCGGCGGCCTGAACCACCATATTCTTTATTTTTCGGTTAAACATCGAGCTCCTTCTTCGAATTCAGTCAGCTACTCCTTATGAAGAAATCTGAATCTGATGTGCGTGAATTTCTACAGTAACACCGACATTAATGAATTTGAAACGAGAACAAAAGAAATTGACGATCCAGAGCGGATTCTTTTGTCGACGTCAACGGCGACGATGAGCGGTTCATGGCGAGTGCGAGAGTTTATAAGGTTGCACAGCGTGTGAAATTAATAGGGGCTTTGTGGTTTTAAATTGGATATTTTTGTTTAACCAGTGGCGTTTAGAGATTATCCACATTCAAGACATTTGTGTGTAAAGCATTTGTTTGAGAAGAAATCACATGAGCCTACTGTAAATTGATAAGTTATTAAATTATCACCATCAGATTTTGTTGATTTCATTGGTTGGTGATTGGAAAGAAAGAAAACAAAGATGGTGGTGGGTGGTGGTTGCCGCCGGCGGTTGTGGTGGACGGAAATCAATGAAACAGTTAATATCCATAAATTAACTTAACAGATTCAATGGTACAACATATATCCATAAAGATTCAATGGTTATTGTATCAAATCGTAATATGTGAAAACGACAAGGACTATTTGTGTAACTAAAAATAAACGGAGTTAATGATTAGTTAGTGTGGGATTGTTATTGGTAACAAAGTTGAAAGTTAGGATTGTCAGTAGTTAAAATGTTAGTTGGGATTATTATTGGCCAATAAGTGATAGTTTGGATTATTAAAATCCAATTTTCCAATAATTTATCATTAAACCATAAGTATATTATTAACTTTCATACAATAAAAAAATATAAATTCAAAAACTAAATAAATATTATAACAAACAATACAAAATAGCCCCCGTAATACGGGGGATAAAAACCAGTTAAGTTAATATTAATTAATATATCACATTATTAAGAAAAAAGGGAGTAGAAATGGGGAAAATTTATATCCATTCAAATGAAAGACCTTCTTTGCGCGTATTATTATAATATTTCATTCACAGTAACCGCTTTCCATAAATTGAATTGAATTTTGTAAGTCTACTTTTCAATAATCAAATTCTCCTCGTCAAAAAACAAATCAAATCGATCCGATGCTGTGAACTTCGTGCACACTCGATCTTGACTCAGCTTTACACAAGCTACTACTGGTATCAATCAATTTCTTTCGGTATTAACCAACCAGAAAACAAAGAAGATGGGAGGTTCCAAGATTGAAGGAGGAGCCTCGTCTACTTCTGCAGGTCCAGTTATTATTAATCGTAGAGATCCATACGAGGTTCTGAATGTTTCAAGAGACTGTTCTGATCAGGAGATCAAATCTGCTTACAGGAAGCTTGCCCTCAAGTTTGTTCTATTATTATTTTAATTTTAATTTTCTAATTTTCAACATTTTTATTTGTTTTTTAGTGTTGACCTGCTTATGTTTTTAAATTCAATAATATTCACTGGATTAGGTTGCTTGCTTGCAGAATTAGGTAATTTCCACTTAGTCGGGTCCAATATCTATTAATCTAATTTTTAAAAGGGCTAGCAATGCAGTTTGTTACCCGTTAGCCTTCTATTTCGATGTAAACACTACTCTTTTATAAGAAATAGATGAGAAAACACAGTATGGTATTCATTTTGTTAGGGAACATAAACATAACTTATGTGAATGTTTCTTTTCTTGTATAGTTGTATGGTATGTTAACATTATTAATTGGACTAGGTTGCTTGCAGAAATATGTAATTATTTTCTTCTTCATGAAATTCAGGGCTTGTATGTTAGGACTGCCCAGAATGGTTAGGGTTGGAATTGGCCAATTCAAAAAAGGGTTATTTTGGTTTAAAATCAATGGTAATTTTGAAATAACTGTACGTTTCAACTTTCTTATGGTTTTCCGCATCGGCCACATGCATTCAGGTGTTGGTTGATAATTATGAAGTTTTGCCATTTGTTCTGTTTAAACTCACATAATATTTTTCGGTAGTTACTAGCTAATTATATTGTGTATATATTGAAAGGAGTGTGATTGTGCTAACTGATTATTTGAGTTTGATTAATAAATGTCACTTGAGATTATTTAAAACAAGAATATAAACACCTACGCGTTACATTTGTAGATTTTGTAACATTACTTATTTATAGGTATCACCCGGACAAGAATGTTGATAACCCTGAAGCATCAGAACTGTTTAAAGAGGTTGCTTATTCTTATAATATTTTATCTGATCCGGAGAAAAGAAGGCAATACGATAATGCTGGTTTTGAGGTAGCTTTCTGCTCATTTATAACTAAACTCAAAATTATATTTAATGTTTATGAATTACGATACCGTTCTTTGTATTTACAATGTATTTTGAAATCAATAGGCTATTGATGCTGATGGCACAGACATGGAAATTGATCTTTCTAACCTTGGAACAGTTAATACAATGTTTGCTGCTTTATTCAGGTAAATTTTGTTCGAGATTTTTATATATTAGATTCATTTTGACTTGTTTCTTCGTTTTAAATGGTTCATTGTTTCATTTTTAAGTAAGCTTGGAGTTACTATCAAGACAAGTATTTCTACTAATGTTCTTGAAGAAGCTTTGACTGGATCAATCACGGTCAAACCTCTTACATTAGGATCATCAATTAGTGGAAAGGTGCACATAAGCGCGTTTCAGTATATTATTATTATTGTTATTATTATTATTTTCTTAGCTACTTCATTGAGTCTAATTGCAGGTAGATAAACAAGCTGCTCACTTTTATGATGTAACTGTAACTGAAGAACAAGCTAAAGCAGGTATTGTAGTTAGAGTTACATCAACCGCCCAAAGCAAATTTAAGGTACTTAACATTTTTTTTGAATTATTATTAATATAAAATGTTGCAATTCTGTTAATTAATCTTTATGGGTATTTAATATTGCAGCTGCTGTATTTTGAGAAAGATGTTGGCGGAGGTTATAATTTGGCGTTACAGGTATCATCTTTTTGAGTTATCTTCTAAGGGCGCAAAATTTTGTATCGGTATTGTTATTATAAAAATAAAGATTGTATTTTTATACGAGGTTGAAATATATATTTCAGGAAGACAGTGAGAAAACAGGAAAGGTGACATCAGCAGGGATGTATTTCTTGCATTTTCAAGTATATAGAATGGATTCAAGTGTTAATGCGGTATGTATCTACCATATCAGTTCCATTTATCAAAATGTGGCATTTAATCAATGATTTCGATTTGAAGGGTATTTTAGACATTTGATGATGACAATGGGTTGTAATTATGGACAGTTAGAAATGGCTAAGGATCCGGAAGCTGCTTTCTTTAAAAGGTTGGAAGGTCTCCAGCCGTGCGAGGTCATGGAGATTAGAGCCGGGAACCACACATTTGCCGTTTATGGTTTGAAATTCTTCTCTATAATTTTTATAATCGGGTATCATGTTGCACATAGTTAATATCTTTTTTCTTGCAGGTGATAACTTTTTTAAGACCGCATCTTACACAATAGAAGCTCTTTGTGCCGCGACATATGAGAGTTCTACTCATAAACTCAAGGATATAGAACAACAAATTTTAAGAAAAAGAAACGAGTTACGCCAATTTGAAACTGATTATAGAAAGGTTAAATGAAAACTATTGCAGCATTTGTCATATCAAGTAAAATTTTCTGTACACTTATATGTTTCTTATTATATCTTTTTTTGCAGGCTTTAGCACAATTCCAGGAAGTGACCAACAGATACACTCAGGAAAAACAGAATGTAAGTGGACTATACAAAAGTCAAATTCCTAGGCCACCTTTGACTTTTAAGAGTCAAACGTCGTACCAGTTTCATTTTCTATCAATGCTGTACATACTGTAAACGCTCAAAATTGCAGGTGGACGAGCTTCTAAAGCAACGAGAAAGCATCCAATCAGCATTCACGGTTAATAAGTCGGTGATTTTTGGGAGTAAAATGAGTAATGGAGGTGGTAATAACCGTGTAGACAGCAGCCCGCGTGAAGAAGACGGGAAGGATAAGTCTGCAAAGAAGAGATGGTTCAATCTTGGCCTAAAATTTTCTGCTGATAAAAAAATATGATTTATAAAAAGGTGCATGTTCTCGCTTCTTGGTATTTTGATTCATGGGGGCGTTTATAATGGCTTCTTGTTTTGGATCTTCATTTGATATTTTTATATGTTTTGTTGTATAATGGTTTTGATTAAATATTTGGAGAAAATACGTAACTCATTAGTGTAATTATTTATTTGTGTTACTATTTTCTGTGCATATTTGGGATTGAGTTTGAAAACAACTTATGGGCTGTTTGGTAGCCTCTGAATGGCGATTAAGAGGCTACCTTTTAATAGTTCATAACTTCTTAATGGTTAAGAGGTAACCTTAAGTCTAAATGGCTAAGAGGCTACCTCTTAATGGTTACCTCTTAACCATTCAGACTTATGCATACCTCTTAACCATTAAGAGGTTATGAACCATTAAGAGATAGACTCTTAATGGTCATTCAAAGACTCCCTTAACTGCCACGTCATCTGTCACATAATATCCCTACGAATTCTTAAAAACCTCAATTTTATGTTCAACCTTACAAATATCCTTACAATATTTAATTTCCACGTCAGTACCATTCACCACACAATATTTGTATAAATTTGAATTTTTTTATGTTGGGCTCATCTTTACACAAGAAACAAGACAAACACATGCCCTTGTGTAAAAGACTTCTATGAATGAATACCCTCGTAAGGACATCCAAGGGTCTCCAAAGATTTATCTCGTAAGGGCACATTGGAAATAGTCTTATTGACTTATTAGAAACCAATTTTTTAACTTTGTCAAAAAGTTAAAATAAAAAAGAATTTTATGATTGCCAAACATTTTTTATTCTATAATTTATTGTTTCTTTGAAAAAACCAATAAGTTCATAATTTGTTTACAAAATCAATCTCAAACATGTCCGACTGAAGTCCAGATTCCTAATATATTTAGACTTATAATATTTTAATTTAGAAATGAGGTATTTATTAGATTTGAACAAACAAGTGAAATCTATTTTTGTCGTTAAAAAAAGTGGAATCTAATTTCACTTAAACGTAAATATAGAGTTAACATGTGTTAAGAAAAGTAGGAGAATTAAATATTGTGTAGATGGTGTTCCCTAGAGGCATTTCTCTTATATATTGTCATTCATGGCATTTATTTTGCTCATTTCATAATAGTTTCACAATCTTGTGAAGTTTTCATGTGAACAAGTTGACTTGATTTGTATGATGTAACAGTTTAGACATGACTAAACAAACTACGTATTTTAAATTTTTTGATACGTTACAAAGTTATTTTAATATTAATCAGGCACGTCAATCACGTATACAGGTTATCTTGAGCATACTAGAATCACAAAAGACCTGACTTTACTTGATGAAATGTCACTTTAGTTCCTTATCATTCATTGTTCTTAATCATAAACTAAAAAAAAAACTTGTCTGATATCAAATCATGATTTGAGAACACATCAAATATCTACGATAACATACATCGAATTTGTTCAATCAAGGCACTTTATAAAATAACGAACTTTCAAAGTTAGAAACAAATCAATTCAAATGTCATTCTCATGGTAAACTTTCAATATAAGAGTTAAACCGAATCAAATCACATTCTAATACTTAGCAAACTATACTACGAAACTCATGCGTGTTAGAAGCCTCAACTACATCATGTTTTTATTACTACTGACAAGATGAAGAGACCACTAAAAATTGATAATTCCTTTCGTGACTCACAAAACCTTCATACGAGTTAACAAAAAAAATATATTAGCAATGATGTATTCTTTTTGAGAGGTTTAATATATAAAGTTAGAATGGGTGACTGCTAATATCTTTGCTTAATTTTTATGATGCATAACAACAATGACTTAAAGTACCCCTATAAGTGATGTTAAGAAAAACCAAGTTGTTAGCATTTGCTAATCTATTGGTCCCACAAACATCTCATTCCTCACCTAATCATGCATCATAAATTGGAAAAGACTAATGATCTTAATTAACTTTGATGTGGATTTTTGAAAGCATGTTGATGACAATCTATATATCCCTTCGTAAGTAAAGTATAATTAATCCATTGGTTGAACTAATAGCAATAATTCATGTCCAGAAGGGTCAGGTAAACACATTAAATCGTGTTTCAACCAAAGTTATGAAAGAACATCTAGAAAGGAGAATGGAGTTTTAACCATGAGGTTGCTATAACACTGATACAATTGCCAAGATTTCTATGGATTTTGATTTTGGAATTATATGAAATTTATGTTAAGAAAAACTCAACATCAATCAGTCAAACAATATAAACTATAAGAGGGGAAGGGACACTAGTGTGGGTAAGGTTTATGGATTGTTTACCACATGGCAAACCCACCCCTAACTATGTGGGTAGTTTGCCAAATTACAATTTGTGGCAAACCCATTGGAGGTTTTTGAAAAATTAAACACTCATTAATTTTCAATGAAATTTTAATTTTAATTACATTTAATTGTTTATTTATTTTTAAATTTAAACAAAAAATGTCCTGGGGTACTTGTGGGTATGTGTTTTCGGTTATTTTATGGTTTGTGGGTACTTAAAGGTATAAATGAAATAATTGTATATGATTGGTCGATGCATGAGTACTACCCATGAGTGCCCCTTCCTCTCTAATATATGATCCACACTTAATGATGGGCCCCTTATTTCCGTATGAGATTATAGCATTCTCAACTTGGTTTCTCTATCCACATTCATATAATCATATTAAAACTCAGTATTCTGTAATTTTTTCTTTCAATTTTAAATAATAATACTTCATTGGGTATTGATTGCTAAATCTATCCCCATGATATGATTTTTAATAAATGTATACCCCTTAAACTTATCAAATCAATTACAATTTTCCCTCAACATTATTTACATACATGTTAATCCCTCTAATATTTTATTTAAGTTAATAATCTTCACTTAACATCAAATTAAAAACTATTATGTTATTATCATCATTGTAAATATTATTAATATTTTCTTTTTATTTTTAATAGTACCAATATTAATATCAATCTCTCTCAAACACACGTAGTTATATATAGTTTATACATATAATAATGCATCCACCGTAATAATAATAATAAATATAATAATACCAAGGATAATAAACAGAAAAGTAGAGAAACAAAAATAAAAATAAAACTTTTAAAGAGAAATCATAAAATTTAAAAGCATTGGAGGTAGAGGTGTTCAAAAAAACCGGTTACGGAACCGGTTTGGGCGGTTAACCGGAAAACCGGTTTTTTAAAAACCGGTTTTTTTAAAAACCGGTTTGACCGGTTTACGTAACCGGTTTACGTATCGGTTATACGTTTTGGAGCCAAAACCGGTTTTGTAACCGGTTATAAAAAAAACCGGTTTTTTTTAATAACCGGTTATTAAAAAACCGGTTAACCGGTTTTTAAAATAACCGGTTTATAGCCGTTATAAAAAAACCGGTTAACCGGTTTTTTAATAACCGGTTAACCGGTTAAACCGGTTTTCGAACGTTACCAAACGGCTTTATAGCCGTTTTTTTTTTTTTTTGCCCGTTTTTTTTGCCGTTTTTTTTGTTTTTTAACCCCCACAAACATCTATATATAGTTTAGGTTGGGTATTGGTTAGATCACACTTGATTATACAACTCCAAAAGCTCTAAACGTTTATTTCATACGCGATTATAACTCCAAACGCTCTTCTTTCGTAGTCGTTTATTTCATACTCGAGTATACCACTCTTAATTCGTTGTCGATTATCATGGCCTCCCAAAGTGCTGCTTCATCGGTCAACATGGGTGCCTCGAACACGGGAGAAACCGTCGTTCGGGTCATCCCCACGAAACGAAACCAAGATATTTGGCAACATTTCGACCTATGCGAAATGTCTAACGGAACCCAAAAAGCTAGATGCAAACATTGTTTGAAGTTTTATAACAAAGAAGCAAACTCCAGTTTAAGAGCTCATGTAGAAAAGCCCTCTTGCAAGGTCTTGAAGGACGAATCCGGAAGTAGTTCGCAGCCGGAGATGACGAATCAAGGAACGGTGTTTACGTACGACCTTGAAGCGGTACGTCAACAGTTTGGCAACTTTGTGATTCAACAATCACTTCCTTTCAACCACTTCGACAACCCTCAATTCACGCAGATGATGCAAAAGTATGTTCAACCACGCTACCAACACGTAAGTCGTTCGACCCTTAGAAGAGATATGCTTAAAGCATGGAAAGACGCTAAATCCGAACTAATTTCATACTTTTCAAACTTACAAACTGGTGTGAACTTAACAACGGATGTGTGGTCGGTACCTAATGGTTCGCCCGACTCATACATTTGTGTGACGGCTCATTGGGTTGACCCCCGGTCGTGGCAAATGATGAAACGAACCGTTGCGTTTCAATTGTTTGATTACCCGCACACGGGTAGAAATATTTTTAAACTCTTGGATAAAGTCATTCGACAATACAAGATTGAAGATAAAATCTTTTCAATATCGTTTGATAACGCGTCCAACAATACGGCCGCGGTTGGCCATTTAAAATTAAAGTATAAACCTATTTGTGATGGAGCGTTTTTTCATAGCCGATGCATTGCACATATTATCAACTTGGCCGTGCAAGATGGGTTAAACGTGATCGAAACGCAAAGAAACAATTTTAAAAGAATGTTACGAGATGTTTTTAGCAACAATAAAACATTTTCAAGATACAAAAAATTTTGTGATGAAGCTAATTGTCAATGGTTGGGGCCCAATTGGGATTGTCCAACAAGATGGAACTCGACTTGTGATATGTTTGAGAAAGCCATCCAACAAAAAGAATCACTAGTTGCGTTTCATCAAATAATGTCAAGTAGGGGTAAATGTGCACCGTACGATCCTAGAAACTGGTTATTGATTGAGATCGTTACGGAGGTTCTTCAAATTTTTAAATCTTGCACAACTAGTTTATCCGGGGTTTACTATCCAACAAGCCCCATTGCTTTACCAAAAATTGCTGTCATGTGCACAAAGTTGACTGAAATTCATTGTAGGGGTGCACCTTATTTTGATATGGGTGCAAAAATGAAAGAAAAATTTATAAAATATTTTCAACAACTACCCGCTGTTTTGACCTGTGCGGCTGCGTTAAACCCTTGCATCAATGTTGGTGGTGTTGAAGCTTTAATAGAAAAAATTTGTGATGAGCTAGGGTTAAACGACGATCAAAACCCCTATCATAGCCAAACTTTAAAGAATGATTTCAACACCACATTGGCAAACATGTATGATGTTTACCTTACAAAACACGGGTCGTCTTCCCAAATTCATGACTCGTTAAGAGCTGTTGCCCAATCCCAATCCCAAACCGACCTTGAAATGGGGATGTACTACATGATTTGGGAAGACGCCGGTAAACGTCAAAGGGTAAACACCCCAAGCAGTGAACTTGGAAGGTATGGTGGTACCAACTTTGTGAAACACATGACTCCGGATGAATTTAGAAGTCTTGATTTGCTGGCTTGGTGGAGAGGTAAGGAGGATGAGTTTCCGATCCTCGCCGCCATGGCCAAAGATTTACTAACGGTCCAAGCTTCCACGGTAGCTTCGGAGTCTGCTTTTTCTGTTTCTGGCAGGGTTATATCGATTAGGAGGACTCGACTCACTCCAGCAGCTGTAGAGATGTCGATTTGCTACAAGGATTACTTGGACTCTTTAGACAGGGCACAACATCAACGCTCACTCGAGGGGGAAATGGACTATGAGGCGGCCTTGTATGAAGACGAGGTCAATCAAGGACACATTCAACCAATGACCGATGAAGAAGCCGCGTACGACGATTACCTAAGGAATAGCTCGGGATCGGGTAGCGAAGAAAATGAGTAACAAACATCAACTTGTTAATGTAATCGTGTCTAAGCATTCTTTAATGTTTGTATTTTTGAGTTACGAATATGCGATAACGATTTAATGTTTGTATTTTTAATGTAAAAGCTATAAATGAAAGTTATGTGTTTTTAATCTTCCAAGCAAAGAATGCTAACAACGAAACCCTAAACCCTAAACCCTAAACCCTAAAGCAAAAAAAAAAAAAAAAAAAAAAAAAAAAAAAAAAAAAAAAAACCGGATAACCGGTTAGACCGGTTATTAAAAACCGGTTATAAAAAACCGGTTTAATAACCGGTTCTAACCGGTTTTTAAACCGGTCCAAACCGGTTTGGCCGGTTTGAGTTTTCACCATTAAAAACCGGTTAATAACCGGTCCGGTTATTAACCGAACCGGTTTTTTTCTGGATAAAAAAAACCGGTCCGGTTAATAACCGAACCGGTTTTTTCAAAAAAACCGATTTGTGCACCTCTAATTGGAGGATAGATATTCATATAAAATTGCTGAAGGAATTCAAAGTTAAAGGAGGAGATATGACAAGTGAGGGGAGGGGGGTACCTTTAGCCTAACCCTACTTCTCTATAGCTTTGTTATTTCATTTTTCTCTTTCTCGTCAACTCACAACCACTTTAAGAAAATATTAAAATATTATGTGGTATGAACAGTGTATCAACAAATTTAATTTTCTCATATAAAATTTTCTTTCTCATCCGCTCAGACACTCACAACCACACCATATATTTACAAAACTTATTCACAAAATTTTAAAAAACATGCTGAGTATGCTCTTAAAACTACCTAAGTGAGTTTGAAATTCAAAAAGAGAATGGAGTTCGTAAATGATATAAAAATCATCTAAGTTGAGAAAACTTTAAACCCGATGTAACAACCAAATTTTTTTTAAAACTTTTTAACATATGTAATATATACTATTATGTAAATAAAAAAAAACTTATGCAGCGAATTGTTATATATGTGTTACGTAAAACGTTTTAAAGAATTATAAATTTTTATCCACTTTTAATTCCACCAAACAAACCACTTTATTTAACCTAACATGTGTTTGAAAATAGGGATGAGATTCGGGTCCATGTACCGTACTCTAGGGTTGTTCACGAGCTAACCAAACCGAGTTAGAGTTGTTCGTGTTTGTCTCATTTACAAATCGAATCAAACCAGGGCGACCAATCCATTTACAAACTGCGCGAAAATCAAACTGGGCATTTTTCAATCGAGTGATTTCCAAGCATTATTTATTTCTATTTTCACTTAAAAAATTTTCAATAAGAAACAAGTTTGAAGTTAAAATAATGTAAATGTAAACAAATTAGTAGCTTTTAAACAAACGTGTAGTAGCTTACAACTTTCTATAAGAATGAAGTTTGAATTATGATATAACGTGGATGTAAACAAACTTCTAGACTTCTATAGTAACTTAAAAACTTGAAGTGAACAAATGAAAATGTGAAATTAATGGAATAAGAGAAATTTAAAAGGGTTTATTTTTTTATATACGTATTGCGTGTGTGTATATAATTAATTCGAGCCAATCAAACCTAACTGAACGTACATTAGCTCATGCTTAGCTCATTTACAAAACGAGCCGAAACTGAACGAGCATTTTCCGAGTGACGAGCGTTTAGGACAACCCTACCGTACTCGTACCTATACCGAACTGATACTGATACGAACCCATCACACAAGGGTCGGGTCAAAGTCAAAGCTATTATTGGACCTAGCCAAAGTCATTTATAAGGAGTCAAAGTGGCTTAATTAGGGGAGTCAAAGTCAAGAGGCATATTTAGTGGAGAAACTCCTTATAACCTTTTTAGTATAAATAAAGCTAGGTCTCTTCTATTTCAAGGAGTCTAAGTTATCTAAAATATATCAAGATCTATTTTAATTGTAATACGGAGACAAACCCTTTTCGAATTGGGTCTTTTATCTAAGTAATCGAATCTTTTGCTTGAGTCTAAATTCTAGACTCTATCATTTGGTTCCATTGCCGGGAAATTCAAAGAGAAAATGATGTTAAACAACAGAGAAGATGCTATCATGGCTCAGTTAGCAGCCATTATAGCTCAATTAGATTCCCTCATAGCCTTGAAGGATGATATTGTCGAGATCAAGAAGGCTTGGATGGGTGACACGGAAACTTAGGATGAATATGAGGAGCCATTGCCAGATCTGGTCAAGGAGGATGCTCCCGACGACAGTCCTAATGATGATGTTTTTGGATATGAGCATGTTTCGGGTGATGACGTCGTCAAATCTGAGCATGTTTTGGGTGCGGTGAAGTTGGTGCAAGAGCCCTATCTGGAATCTCAAAATCAAAAGGTTTTCGATGTTCAAACGGTTATGAATGTATTGCACTTGAACACGAAGATTGAAGATTTGGATCGAACCCTAGCGTTCACCCGTAATCCCTCAAGGGAAACCATAGAAATTCGTCACTTTAGACCCCACATCAAACGTCAATTCGTATGGGGAAACTCACACGGCAAATTTGAAACTCAGATTTGCATAAGCAAAATTGTAAACGCGGAATTGAAACGCATAAAAGTCATTTATCAACCAGAATATGTTTTGGTCAACGAGGGGTCTATGAAGGGGGTCAACCTATAATTGAATGGGTTATTGCTTGGCACAACAATTCATTTCTTTTCGACTTGAGGACATGTCGTGTCTCCGGGCCAGAAGTATTGATAGAAACCTGGTTCGGGTTAATACCCATAATGCCAAACTGGTCAAGTCAATTAAAGAACATATTCAGTTTCCCGCCTATCATTTAATTTAAAGAGTATTCAAAAAAGAGTCAAAGTCAAAAGCTTGATTTGAGGAATCAAATGCTAAAGTAATGGAGAAGTTTCAACACTCATCTAGAATAAATAGGCCTAGGGTCATATCTTTAAGAATGTGAATGTTTATTACTATCTAAATGTTATGTTTTCTTTAACCTTGTATCGGAGACTTCCCATCTCGAATTGGCTAATCGGAGACCTCCCATCTCGAATCGGGTTATTATGTTTAAGTATATGAATCGTTAAAGAAGAGTTAAAGTCAAAGGCTTAATTTGAGGAGTCAAATGCTAAAGTAATGGAGAAGTTTCAACACTCATATAGAATAAATAGGCCTAGGGTCATATCTTTAAGAATGTCAATGTTTATTACTATCTAAATATTATGTTTTCTTTAACCTTGTATCGGAGACTTCCCATATCGAATTGGGTAATCGGAGACCTCCCATCTCGAATCGGGTTATTGTTTAAGTAATTGAATCGTTTGTTTGAGTCTAGATTCTAGACTTTATGATTTGGTTCCATTACCGGGAAACGATGGCACATTCCACCACTGAAGACAAAGGTTCCTATATTGATTTCATTGTTGACCAATTAGCGGTCATTAACTCTCTTCTTGAAGCTATAGAATGCCATTTTAGGGATGAGATAGCGACCCTTAAAGCACACTACCTTCCACAACATGGGAAATCAGGCAACGATTCTAGCGGATTTGATGATGCTCAACATATAAAAGGGATGCAACCTACCACTTTCAAGGTTTCATCTACTATTGTGCCAAACATCATCACCTCCTACATATCTACACCTCACATACTCTTTGATTTCAGCATCAAACACCATCCCAAGATCGACCTTCAAACCCTCACACTTGAAGTTGTTGAGAAAGAAGATCAGATTGTTGAAAAAGGTGACGAACCCATCAACCACCATGAAGACATCCCTGAAATCAGCCTACATGCACTCTTCTTTGAAACAAGCACAACAATGAAGTTTCAGGGTGCACTGAACAACATGGAGATCGGGAGTGGGTGCTTTGCAATACAAGCAAGTTGGAAGGTGATGTTCATGGTCGTCTCTATTAACGGCCAAACTCATAAGTTACAAATGACAACATCGGGGACGATGGTTTTAGTTACCTTCCAGCAGCTCATGACAACTCATTTACCACCAAATGCTTTGCTACCAAGTTCAGCTCCATTGGTGGTGTCATCATTCAAGGTTTTTGATCCGGGTCTATAAGAACCTCCTCGATCCATTTCGAATCGACTTGGGGACAAGTCGTTTCTGTGAGGGAAGTATTGATAGGAACCCATCACACAAGGGTCGGGTCAAAGTCAAAGCTATTTATTGGACCTAGTCAAAGTCATCTATAAGGAGTCAAAGTCGCTTAATTAGGGGAGTCAAAGTCAAGAGGCGTATTTAGTAGAGAAACTCCTTATGACATTTTTAGTATAAATAAAGCTAGGTCTCTGCTATTTCAAGGAATCTAAGTTATCTAAAATATATCAAGTTCTATTGTAAGTGTAATATGGAAACTAACCCTTCTCGAAATGGGTCTTTTATCTAAGTAATCGAATCTTTTGCTTGAGTCTAAATTCTAGACTCTGTCAGATACATACAATAAGCTATTCCATACCAATTTTTATCAAATTAGGTATTCCGTATTTTCGGAATCGATACTTGTATTTTTCAGTATTTCGTTTTTTCAACCGGGTGGTATTCCGTATTTCGTAACAATACATGTATTTTTCAGTATTTCGGTTTTTTTATTGTATCGTATGTTAAATTCACTGGCTTCTCTAGCTCATATTATTTGATCAGAAGCCCTAGTTCATATATTGATTCATATTTACATTCACGTTCTGTTGAAGCGTTTGTAAATGTTGTTTAAGATTTATGCTTTATTAACTTTGTTAAAAACATAATTTGAAGTATTCATGTCAGTGTTCCATATTGATAATTCGACTTTGATTGGCCAAGTGATTATGTACATGATTTTCAGATAATTGAAATTTTCAAACACCATAAACTGCACAAACCACTTTTAAAGCTATTTTCAAATAATTTTGAAGTCGTTCATTTTAATTCATGGGTTAATTTTTCAAATGGTTGAGACAATTTGGGACATTTTTATTTTCTTAGAAAAACAAGACAAAAAACATCAAAGCTGTAAAGTACAAAAATACTAGTATCGATACAGAAAAAACATAAATATTACAGTACTATGTAACAACTTCTACTCACTTTTCGTATCGGCACTTTTTGGTACGATACCAGTTCGGTACCTGACTAGTACCGATCTCATTCTTATTGGAGAATGAGTTTTCTTAAATGGAGTAGGTTTAGCCATGTCCCTTTCCTAGAAAGTAAATGAGAGAGCTATATATTTAGAGAGACATGCATAGTAATATGGTTAAACATGCTATTTACTATCACCAACCAAAACCTTCCATCACCATCACAATGAAGCTATTCGGGATCATTACTACCACCAAGGATCAAGATCATGGAGAACCACCCTCCAAAAAACTCTTTCTCTCCTCATCATTCTGTTCATGCGACGGCCGTAGATATTCGCTAGGGAGTTTCTCCACTAAATACGTATATGCGTGTGTGTATATAATTCAAACAACTTTCTATAAGAATGAAGTTTGAATTATGATATAACGTGAATGTAAAAAAACTTCTAGACTTCTATAGTAACTTAAAAACTTGAAGTGAACAAATGAAAATGTGAAATTAATGGAATAAGAGAAATTTAAAAGGGTTTATTTTTTTATATACGTATTGCGTGTGTGTATATAATTAATTCGAGCCAATCAAACCTAACTGAACGTACATTAGCTCATGCTTAGCTCATTTACAAAACGAGCCGAAACTGAACGAGCATTTTCCGAGTGACGAGCGTTTTGGACAACCCTACCGTACTCGTACCTATACCGAACTGATACTGATACGAACCCATCACACAAGGGTCGGGTCAAAGTCAAAGCTATTATTGGACCTAGCCAAAGTCATTTATAAGGAGTCAAAGTGGCTTAATTAGGGGAGTCAAAGTCAAGAGGCATATTTAGTGGAGAAACTCCTTATAACCTTTTTAGTATAAATAAAGCTAGGTCTCTTCTATTTCAAGGAGTCTAAGTTATCTAAAATATATCAAGATCTATTTTAATTGTAATACGGAGACAAACCCTTTTCGAATTGGGTCTTTTATCTAAGTAATCGAATCTTTTGCTTGAGTCTAAATTCTAGACTCTATCATTTGGTTCCATTGCCGGGAAATTCAAAGAGAAAATGATGTTAAACAACAGAGAAGATGCTATCATGGCTCAGTTAGCAGCCATTATAGCTCAATTAGATTCCCTCATAGCCTTGAAGGATGATATTGTCGAGATCAAGAAGGCTTGGATGGGTGACACGGAAACTTAGGATGAATATGAGGAGCCATTGCCAGATCTGGTCAAGGAGGATGCTCCCAACGACAGTCCTAATGATGATGTTTTTGTATATGAGCATGTTTCGGGTGATGACGTCGTCAAATCTGAGCATGTTTTGGGTGCGGTGAAGTTGGTGCAAGAGCCCTATCTGGAATCTCAAAATCAAAAGGTTTTCGATGTTCAAGCGGTTGTGAATGTATTGCACTTGAACACGAAGATTGAAGATTTGGATCGAACCCTAGCGTTCACCCGTAATCCCTCAAGGGAAACCATAGAAATTCGTCACTTTAGACCCCACATCAAACGTCAATTCGTATGGGGAAACTCACACGGCAAATTTGAAACTCAGATTTGCACAAGCAAAATTGTAAACGCGGAATTGAAACGCATAAAAGTCATTTATCAACCAGAATATGTTTTGGTCAACGAGGGGTCTATGAAGAGGGTCAACCTATAATTGAATGGGTTATTGCTTGGCACAACAATTCATTTCTTTTCGACTTGAGGACATGTCGTGTCTCCGGGCCAGAAGTATTGATAGAAACCTGGTTCGGGTTAATACCCATAATGCCAAACTGGTCAAGTCAATTAAAGAACATATTCAGTTTCCCGCCTATCATTTAATTTAAAGAGTATTCAAAAAAGAGTCAAAGTCAAAAGCTTGATTTGAGGAATCAAATGCTAAAGTAATGGAGAAGTTTCAACACTCATCTAGAATAAATAGGCCTAGGGTCATATCTTTAAGAATGTGAATGTTTATTACTATCTAAATGTTATGTTTTCTTTAACCTTGTATCGGAGACTTCCCATCTCGAATTGGCTAATCGGAGACCTCCCATCTCGAATCGGGTTATTATGTTTAAGTATATGAATCGTTAAAGAAGAGTCAAAGTCAAAGGCTTAATTTGAGGAGTCAAATGCTAAAGTAATGGAGAAGTTTCAATACTTATCTAGAATAAATAGGTCTAGTGTCATATCTTTAAGAATGTCAATGTTTATTACTATCTAAATGTTAAGTTTTCTTTAACCTTGTATCGGAGACTTCCTATCTCGAATTGGGTAATCGGAGACCTCCCATCTCGAATCGGGTTATTATGTTTAAGTAATTGAATCGTTTGTTTGAGTCCAGATTCTAGACTTTATCATCTGGTTCCATTGTCGGGAAACGATGGCACATTCCACCACTGAAGACGGAGATCACTATATTGATTCCATTGTTGACCAATTAGCGGCCATTAACTCTCGCCTTGAAGCTATAGAATGCAATTTAGACCATCCTTAGTCGTTAAGTATGGCCGCGTTTTGTGTTATAACGCCGGGGGCACCCCCCCGACGTTTTGGGGTGTTTTTTTTTCCGGAGTTTTCTACAAAACGCTTGAATGGCACGCATATCAACAAATTTGACCGTTTTCTACATAACCGTTTGAGATCGGAGAAGAAGGAGTTGGTTATCTCCGCTGAAGCTACCGGATGATTTGGTGAGTTGATTGGAGGTACAGATCGGGGAAGAAGGATTTACAGATCGGTTTATTTTTATGATCGATTGTGGTGGTTGAGTTACAGAGAAGAAGGAGTTTGAAGAAGGAGATAGAGATGGATGTATCTAAAAATAATAATAAAAATATTATTCTTATTATTACCTACCATTCTACCAATACCATACTTAAAAATAATAAAAATATTAGATTGTGAAGCAATATAAATAAAAAAAACAAAAAAAAAGTAAAAGTGACTGGACGCCACGTGGCGCATAACGCCTAGAGGTAGAAAGTTATGACTACACCCTCTTTTTACAAAAAAATCATAACTTTGACTAGGTGCCACGTGGCACATAATTCCTAGAGGATGGGCATTATGGCTACACATGGTCTTAGGGATGAGATAGCGGCCCTTAAAGCATACTACCTTCCACAACATGGGAAATCAGGTAACGATTGTGGCGGATTTGATGATGCTCAACACATAAAAGGGATGCAACCTACCACTTTCAAGGTTTCATCTACTATTGTGCCAAACATCATCACCTCCTACATATCTACACCTCACATACTCCCTGATTTCAGCATCAAACACCATCCTAAGATCGACCTTCAAACCCTCACACTTGAAGTTGTTGAGAAAGAAGATCAGATTGTTGAAAAAGGTGACGAACCCATCAACCACCATGAAGACATCCCTGAAATCAGCCTACATGCACTCTTCTGTGAAACAAGCACAACAATGAAGTTTCAGGGTGCACTGAACAACATGGAGATCGGGAGTGGGTGCTTTGCAATACAAGCAAGTTGGAAGGTGATGTTCATGGTCTTCTCTATTAACGGCCAAACTCATAAGTTACAAATGACAACATCGGGGACGATGGTTTTAGTTACTTTCCAGCAGCTCATGACAACTCATTTACCACCAAATGCTTTGCTACCAAGTTCAGCTCCATTGGTGGTGTCATCATTCAAGGTTTTTGATCCGGGTCTACAAGAACCTCCTCGATCCATTTCGAATCGACTTGGGGAAAAGTCGTTTCTGTGAGGGAAGTATTGATAGGAACCCATCACACAAGGGTCGGGTCAAAGTCAAAGCTATTTATTGAATCTAGTCAAAGTCATCTATAAGGAGCCAAAGTCACTTAATTAGGGGAGTCAAAGTCAAGAGGCGTATTTAGTGGAGAAACTCCTTATGACCTTTTTAGTATAAATAAAGCTAGGTCTCTGCTATTTCAAGGAGTCTAAGTTATCTAAAATATATCAAGTTCTATTGTAAATGTAATATGGAGACTAACCCTTCTCGAATTGGGTCTTTTATCTAAGTAATCGAATATTTTGCTTGAGTCTAAATTCTAGACTCTGTCAGATACATACAATAAGCTATTCCATACCAATTTTTATCAAATTAGGTATTCCGTATTTTCGGAATCGATACTTGTATTTTTCTGTATTTCGGTTTTTCAACCGGGTGATATTCCGTATTTTCGTAATGATACATGTATTTTCAGTATTTCGGTTTTTTTTATTGTATCGTAAGTTAAATTCACTGGCTTCTCTAGCTCATATTATTTGATCAGAAGCCCTAGTTCATATATTGATTCATATTTACATTCACGTTCTGTTGAAGCGTTTGTAAATGTAGTTTAAGATTTATGCTTTATTAACTTTGTTAAAACTTAAAAACATAATTTGAAGTATTCACGTCAGTGTTTCATATTGATAATTCGACTTTGATTGGCCAAGTGATTATGGTTACCTGTACATGATTTTCAGATAATTGAAATTTTCAAACACCATAAATTGCACTAACCACTTTTAAAGCTAGTTTCAAATAATTTCGAAGTCGTTCAATTTAATTCATGGATTAATTTTTCAAATGGTTGACACAATTTGGGACATTTTTATTTTCTTAGAAAAACAAGACAAAAAACATCAAAGCTGTAAAGTACAAAAATACTAGTATCGGTACAGAAAAAACATAAATATTACAGTACTATGTAACAACTTCTACTCACTTTTCGTATTGGCACTTTTCGGTACGATACCAGTTCGGTACCTGACCAGTACCGATCTCGTCTTATTGGAGAATGAGTTTTTAATGAGTTTTCTTAAATGGAGTAGGTTTAGCTATGTCCCATTCCTAGAAAGTGAATGAGATCGCTATATATTTAGAGAGACATGCATTGTAATATGGTTAAACATGTTATTTAGTATCACCAACCAAAACCTTCCATCACCATCAAAATGAAGCTATTTGGGATCATTATTACCACCAATGATCAAGGTCATGGAGAACCACTCTCAAAAAAACTCTTTCTCTCCTCCTCCTTCTCTTCAGGCGGCCGCCATAGATATTCGTGTCACTACTGCAGCCGCATGTTTGAAAATTCACAAGCTTTAGGCAGCCATCAAAATGCTCACAAGAAACAACGTCTCCACCTAAGGCAACCTCACTTCGTTCCTGTCAAGAATCCGTTGGTCATTCGACCCACGGCCAGGGCTTCTATGCCGTGGGTCCACATCCCATACCCTTCTCCAAACTTTCGTATTTCAAACGGAGGCCGACTTTCATGCACTGATGGGGCAGGGTCGTCATCTTTGACAAGTGTAAATGAACCTCAGCCCAGTGGAAACTGCGTGCAGCTGCTAGCAATCACATTAACTTGGATCTGAGTCTTTGAGTTCTTGTGATCAATTTTCATATGCTATGGTTTTGTAAAGAAAGTTTAATTATAAAGATATAAATCCTGTATCTTTCTTTTGATGATTATCTTTTTGTATGGTTCTCATATTATTTGTTTGATTCTTGTAAAGCAAAATTAATTAATGATAGTTATAAGACAAATTAATAAGCAGTGGATGCGTGATTCATCTTATTAATCTTAGAAGGTTTGCATCTTAAATTAGCCTCTTTGTTCACGAGTTGATATATTTCAATTTAACGACGATTGTGCTAGTTAGGAAAGCAGCATTGATACATTGAAGTTCCTTGCTATTTTTTTTATAAATCTCAAACTGATCATTAGTGTGTTTTTTTTTTTCAAAAAGTTGTAAGATTTTTAAGAAAAGAAGAGATACAAGATGAGAATAACATATTCAAAAAGAGTGAATTAGAAAAGGGTAGATATAGAATATTTCTCTACGGTTTTACATTTATCTTTGTCAGGGAAAAGTTACATTTATTTTTTCATGGTAAGATGTGACAATACACAAAATACGAAGACTCTGGCGTTAATCACCATTAATTACATATTAAACTTGTTTACCTTTCCTAACAATCACGTTGTTTTTTCTTGAGTTAATCA
Source organism: Bidens hawaiensis (assembly GCF_021521415.1). Lineage (NCBI taxonomy): Eukaryota > Viridiplantae > Streptophyta > Magnoliopsida > Asterales > Asteraceae > Bidens > Bidens hawaiensis. The sequence goes on from NW_027491024.1 coordinate 6,377,977, forward strand.
GGACCGTCTCCGAGAATCCTTCAAAATTCGAGAGCGCGTGGCGAATAAAAAAATGGGCCATGAAAATAAAAAGACAACGCAATAAGTATTCAAAAAGTCAACACTACGAAAATAATTATGAATAATAAATTAAAAGTCACGCGACAGTGGTCTAATTTAAATACTTAAACGAATCGTAGTTTTGGTTATAAATAAAAAATCCTTTTGTTCCTTGAATATAAAAAATAAACAGTATTTGAAATCGAACGAAACTTCAGTGGGCTTGCAAACAAATAAATCCAAAAAGTTGTGTAAAGCAAGAAAAGTTTCGAAACAGAGCAGCTCCTTTGTTGGAGGAGCTATACACTAATACACCATTTAAACTAACTTCTGTTTATTAATTTACGAACGTTTGTATATTTATATAATACCCACGGAAAAGATTTACGAGTTTTGAAAGATGTTGGGCCTTGGCCCTTGGGCCGTAGCTCTCTCTGTCCTACCTTATGGGCCGTGCCTGGGGTTGATTACATAAGTTTACGTGTTTTTGGTTCCAGTAATACATTTGGGGTAAAGGTGCATAAAAAACCGGTACTTAGAACCGGACCCGACAAATACCGAGAACCGGTTTTTTATACCTAGGTATACTATACCCGAAACCGGACTGATCATATCCGTAGGGTATGGATATGATATGCATACCCGGTTATACCCAATACCACCTTTTTTAATACCCATAAGGCCGTAATAATAGATGAGTTTTTATAGTATATTTTTATGTTTACTTCACAATTTTTATGTTTAAGTTCTTTTTAAGTGCATATTATAAAGTTAATAATTTGCATTAGAGTGAATTTATGGTTTTTGTAATATATTTAATTATTTTTATAAATTGTAAAGCAAATTTAAATTTTTAACGAATTTAAATATGTTATAAAAAATAAAAAAAACAAAACCGGGTATTAATAACACCCAGTCATACGAAACATACCGGTTCCAATACCCGTTTATGCCCAAACTTGATCATACCCTACCCGAGTACATAAGGTTGATTTTTTCTTCCTCAATACCCTACCCGAACCCTACCCGATTTTTCTAAATATCCGATTTTCCAATACCCGATCATACCCGAACCCGGTTCCATACCCGAAACTGGGTATTAGAAAAAACCTAATTTGTGCACCTCTAATACGGGGTCTAAGTTTAAACAGATGCATGTTTGAGTTATACGTGATTTTCACTTTGTAAGATCATTCGCAAATTTAACATAAGTTGGTCTTAGACATCAAACAATTACATAATGAAAACCAAATAACCTAAACTTGTATGTATTAATTAGACCAAAGAAACAATTATATAAATATTAAAACACATGGACGATCAACGGTAAAGTCGTTCACTATGAACTATCGTGGTTAATAAAATAATAATGTTCAACAAGAACTATGGTTCATAGAATCAACTTTTATTTGAAAATGGGAGAGCTCATTTTTTTTTAAGAAAACTATAGAACTCTGCTGCATATATAAGCATTCTATACTGCTACATACACTCCATATATAAATATATTTAGTAGTTGTATATATAAGTTACATATATATTTATCTATTTATTATATAAATGCCTATCAAAATAATTTTATATGTCAATCTTTGGTTGCTCCCCATCCCATCTCAAGCCACCAGATTGCTTGATTTGTGATTTGAGGTTTCTCATGCGTTATACCTGAATTGGCGGGTATGGTTCACACCAAACCCGAATAGTTCATAAATGAGTTATAGCATCTCATTTATTTGTGAAACCATTTCACAATCAAACAATTTTCGCGTGCTATGGGTCTCACCAAACCCGAGTAGGCCTTAAATAGGTTATAACATCTTATTTATTGTGAAATAACCCATTGATTATCAAACTGTTGTGAAACTATCCTAATAGCAAAACAATAAGATAGTGACATGCAGGGGGAATGAGAGAGATTTCATTAATAAGGTGTAAAATACAATGAGATACAATGAGATATTTATGGGAGAGGAAAACTTGAGTAAGAACTAGTTTGTATTAGGTGTTGACCATAATATTAATATATTCATAACACTCTTCCGTGGTTATCAACTTAATACGCTTGGAAGTGTTGTCTCGTTAAAAACCTTGTAAGGAAAACCTAGGGTGACAAAACCATAGCTAAAGAAAAAAGAATGTAACGCCTATTGTCTCCCCTTGATTTATATATCCGTTAAAATGGTAAATATCGATATCTTGTGAAAGTTTCCAATAATTTGGTGGTCAATCATTTACGTCTTCGTCCCTGTCATGCGAATCCATAAGTTGAACAATGTTGCACGAAATTCACGTGAAAACATCTATTCCCTTGTCTCGTAAACATATACCATTGTATCTGTGACAATCGTCAATTTCAGGTTAACTCCGTTAACTCAAATCCGTCAATTCAAACTTAAAGATCATTGAATCCATAACACACACCTCATTACATTTAAACTAGGGTTTAAATGACGCTTGACACTTACTACATGTGTAGTCTTTCGGGAATTGCACCGAAACGCAAACGAATTTACGTAAACCATTGGTGAATAAACGAAAAACGTCAAAACAATAATTATATGATAATTATGTGTTAGACTTATGTGTTATGTGATAATATTGTTTAAAACGTTAACTCAAGATGCAAACAACTTAGATTAAGCTAGAAAAATAATGTTTAGAAGTGGAGGGGCCTTGATGTAACTTATTATTATTAATAATATAAATCAAAAACCCTAATCTCTTTCCCTTTCTCTCTCAAAAACCCGACGGCACCTCACCCCCCTCCCCTCTTGCGATCGGCAGCCATACATCACCACCATACCACCCTTGTTTGATCTTGGTTTTCACAATTGAAGCATCCTACACTCGTTTCTAAGCACCTCTAGCGTTTCTCTTGGTTATCTCTGCGTTTTTAAGGTATATATATGAAACCCTAACTATTGAATATCATATATTAAGTGTTTTATGATTGATTATGGCTAGAGGATGATTAATTATGTGTTAGTGATTGATATTGATAGTCATATGTAATTTTTAACGGTGAAAGATTGATGAATCATTAATTGTTTGTAAACCCTAAAGGGTTACTACTGATTTTTATGATTAATAATGTTTATTGCGTGTTTTGAGTTATGTCATATGCTTAGGATGCATGTTAGATGATTGTTTATGCTTGCTGAGTTTGACAGCAGTGATTGTTAAAATTGAACGGTGTGTAACTTGTTGAGTATATAAGCAAACTGAGCTAATTATGAGTCTACAAGGTAGTACTCTGAGTCTAGTTTTCAGAAAGTCCAACCACGCCTAATTTGGAGGTGTTTTGGTTGGTAAAACGATTTAAATGCAATTAAAGGTCAAAACTTGTACTGGACAGATTGTAAGTTATGATTAGACAACTGTAACTAAATGTTAATGTAAGAATTGGTTGAGATTATTGATACTACTGTAAACTAGGTTGAGTCTAGTTTCTAAAGAATATAAATTTGCAATTTTTGGACGTGTAAAAGTTAACCTTTATGATTTTACAAAAACGTTGTGCAAAGCTGAGTTGTTAGACCTGCTGTTAGGTTGTTTTGTAAATATTATATCTCATGAACTACGAGACCAATTGGGTTGGTTCCACTTCTGGAAGTTGACTTGTTGAGTTAGGAACCTAACCCAAGTGGTCTTGCATCTGTTGGATTTTTCATTTAACGGGAATTTCAAATAACATTCTGTTGCGCATGAATTTGACTGTTATGAGTTTGCTGTAATGTTTTGATCATTGTGAGAAACCTATGTGGAATAAAAATAAAATAAAACATGTTCTGGAAACCTAATACATGTATGCTTTTGTGATGATTTTTTATGAATTAATTGAGATGCTATGATCGGTGGAATAGTATAATCTTTCAAGTAGAATTCTGTCTCGGTAAAGTTAACTGCCGAACTTTGTGAAAATGCATGAAAAGTGCTAGTTGCTAGTTAATTGTTATGTTTTGACCAAATTGCCCCTGCGGAGAATACTTGCTAAATAAGTGTGGTATTTTGACCAAATTGCCCCTGCGGGGAATAGTTGCTAGTGATATACGTTATTAATACATGACACGTAAATAATTGGTCACACACGTATCGTATCACAAATGTACTCGTTAAGTCACACACGATTCACAAACAAACACGAAACGTATCTTGTGATTAGGAATTATGTGCCGGGTCTTGAGACTCGATATTAGTTTCGATACTTAGAAAATCTCCTTGTTGTTTTAGAACGCTAGAGAGAGTATTCTGTGACGCGCATCACTTGGTGATTTATTTTGGGAATTCTTCGCAAACAGTGAGTTTCACTTACCCCTTTAAACTATTTTCAAACGCTTTTCACTTGGGGAGATAACATACTCCGAAAACGCATTTAAGATTTTGTTAATATAGATTATATATCACTTGTAAAGACTAAGTGGCAAACGCGTTAACTAAAGTCCTTCATTCACATCGAACCGTTTAATATTGGATAATAGCGAGTCATTGTTGAGTAGTACTACTGGGTTTGACAAACCCCACCCAACGCTAAACTGGACTGGAGGTCGAGTGGGTGTAATCTTGGCTAAACACATACCATGGTCGGGATAGACCTGGTGGCAAGGCAAATGATAAACAGTCAGCTTCGGTGTCGAACACTTAGTAATACTTGTTTTATAGGCTAGCTACCTATAGATATATAATTGACATAACACTATCTGGTAACGCAAAACGCTTAACGCAAAACGCTGAACGCAAAACGCTTTATTTTATATAAACTTGTGAACTCACCAACCCCGTGTTGACACTTTTAGTATGTTATTCTCAGGTAGCCGAGGCGGGCGCGCGGTTTAGGATCATGCATTGCTTGAAACACTTTTAATTATGCAAACTTATTTTAAACTGTTATCATTGGGTTTTTAAGTCGTCCTGCGTGACGCAACATTGGTTTCTATGGTTTTACGCTTCCGCACTTATTTTCATTTAAACGTTTTTATGGTTTGATTATAACTAATGATTCCGATCCTGTTAGTTCACACCCTCTGACGGTAAAACTCCGTTAGTGGATTTTAAGGGTGTGACAGTATCGACGCCCATGTTGTGTTTCTCTACATCAACAAAACTAACCAAACTTGTTTTGAGGGTTAGTAAAATATAAGCCCACATAAAATGTAACATCCTGAAAATTTTGAACCAGTTCTGACAACTCATGAAATATGAAGGACCAAAAATATTTCCAATATATGTGAAGAAAATCAAATCTCCGAAGAAAAGAGAAACGGTACAATAGATTCTTTGATAAAAGGTAATAACGATATTCTCAAACTTGGAAACAGAATCTAGGTACCAATCGTAGGATATTTACAAGAAAAGATTACGAAATAAGCATACTGAGATAAGTACATGATCCACTCCGGTAGCAATAAGATGTACCAAAATCTTAAGTCTTACTACTGGTGGAACGGAATAAAAAGAGATATTGCTTATACGTGGCAAAATGTTTAACATGTTACAAGTCAAGGTTGATATCAAAAGCCTTCAGGCTTACTACAACAGCCGGAACTTCCAGTTTGCAAATGAGAAATGATAACCATGGATTTCATTACGAAGCTTTCAAAGACTTCACGTCAACATAATGTTATATGGGTAATCATTGATAGGTTAACTAAGTCTTCTCACTTTCTACTTATCAACTTAACATATTCCATTGATAGATTGACACGAATATATGTGAACAACATTTTATCAATTTATGGTGGTTCCCTTATCTATCATATACGATCAACACAGTAGATCCACGTCTCATTTCTGGAATAGTTTCTAGAGTGTGTTAGGAACACAATTGAATCTTATCACTGCTTATCATCCTCAGACTTATGAGTAGAGCGAAAGAACAATCCAAACTTTGCACTTAGCACACTTGCATCACCACGAGCCCCTTACTATTTTTGTGAAGAGGGACAAAATATGAAAATTCAGAATTTTTATATCCATTGCGCTACGTAATGGAAGCCTCATAAAATCCAATAATGGGTGGTATGCGCTACGAGATGGACCAAGCCCAAAGTACATAACGATACACGGTGTAGCCTCCACCCCGATATTACATGTGGCACAATGTGATAGGCCATGTGTTGCCACGAGGAAACACCTGGGAAAGCAGAGTCATCGTGCTATGTGGTGGTTGCGCATGTGACACCCGACATTTTTAAGTTAACTCGTATAACTAAACTCGGTTAACTTCGTTAGAAAACACACATGCATTATACGTGAGCATATACGTCTGTTCGGGTACGTTGGTGGTCTAATAAATATAACAAACTAAAAATAATAAAAATGCAATGCATGTAAATATATAATTGTTATATGCCACTTGTTACATATGCTACATGAATAAGATGTTACATGCTACATGACCTAATGTGTTACATATCTATGTTATGTTATGCCTAGGACATGCTACATATTTTTTTAATTCATGTTATCATAAGTTAATAATATTAGGTTAACAAAAATGGTGATTAATGGAGCAATTATGCACAAATCAATTAGGGCATTATGACAAGAGTTTAGATAGATGGATACAAGGATTTTGGTTGGTATTTTTATGCTCATTCCCTTTTCCTTGTGGCTAGCCTACACACACACACACACACACACACTTTCCTTCTCTCTCTAAATATTACACACACATATCTCTTAATTGGTGTTCTTGGATCAAGTACTAGATGATTTTGTGACTAGTTTGTGATCATCCAAGTAAGTTATTATGTTTTATGATTATTGTTCACTTGTATTTATAAATTGGGATTATGAGTTTGAGTATCCAAATGATTTTTAATCTACCACAACATAAAAATTGAAATATTGAAAATTTAATCATGTTAATTATTGAGTGGTTCTTGATTTTAAGTGTTATATTAAATCCTAAATGATTCAATGGTATTATGTAAAGAAATGCTAAAATATGTATTTTGATGATGAATGATTATTAGTTGGTGAATAAGAATCATAAGCATGTTGGAAACATAATTTATATGTGTTGTAGATGAAATCAGTTTCTTAGAAGATTCGTTCATGTTTATTGTTGAGGTTGTAAACTCATGTTAAATTGGTATTTTTGATTGGTTATTGATTTTATGATGTATTAATTTGAGTCTATTAACCAGAAAACTAAGAATCATACTTTTTGGACTTATACTTAATAGTTTTTATGATTTTACAAATATACATGTAGGCTGTTGTGATAGTTTGTATTATGGTCTAGACTCCAAATTACATATCTTGAGTTCTACAAAGGCAATTGGGTTGATTTCACTTATGGAAGATCATAAATTTAGTTAGGATTCTAACCCAATTGATATTTCATTTGGTTTAGTAGGGAATTTTAACAAAATTAATACTTTACGTTGTGCGCTGAAATGGTTGCACATAGCTTGCTGTAATGCACGAATTTTAGTGACTTTTGTGTACATTGGAAAAATACAAAAAATATATTTGGGTTAACCTAAGACTTATAGTTTACTATGGTAAAAACTTCACAACTTAATTCAGTGGTTTGATGGGGTAGAAAAATATGTTTTGTTGGGTTAAAATCTGCATTGTGAGTTAAGATTTGCTATGCATCAAGATGATGAGCTTTATGATCATTTGTGCACTAATTGGCTTTGTTTATGCTTATAACTTTATTTGGCAATAAGAAATTACTTTGACTATATGATTAGTCTTGCTTGAAGAGTTAGGTTGTGACAAACACTTGTTTGGATCAAGATAGTTGCATGAAAAGTGACTTGGTGCATATTAATATAATGCTAAATGCACATCATGTCCCTGCATATTTTGTATCATTTTTTATTATTTTTATTTTGTTTTCGTTTAGGATTAGTATATTACTAACTTCTTTGTTTCGTGTAAGTCTCGGGACTTAAACCCGGCTGAAAAAAAGCGAAAAAGAGTTAGAACGTGTAATAACCGAGAACCGAACGAACCTAGAATGAACCGGACTGTACTGGCACAAGAATTGGACTAATGAAAGTAGGCCACGTCACATGACCAGCCTACTAAAGTAGTCCGTGCGACGCGACGTGCCTTTATATGCTCGTTTTTTTGTGTTTTCGATGCGGCGTCACGCGAGTTGATCAGTTTTGCTCTCCGCGCTACCCGAAGAGGTTGTTTTTACAGAAAGTTTCGTCTATCTGAAGGGTTTTGAGCTTATAATCACTATATAATTATCATTATAACAACCCTAAACTTAACACACGATTACCGGTCGATTTTGGAGAGTTTTGAAGCTTAGGATTGCATACTTTGAAGATTTAGAAGGCTTGGAATCACCGGGTGAAGTGCTAATCGACCAAGAGAGAAGACCATGGGTTTTACCACCCTAATTCTTTCATTTTTTTATGATGTTCAGCGTGAATTCTTTTCGTGTTTTATTTGATTCAGTTACGCTAAGCTACACTTTTTAGACCGCCTAGGAAATTCTGATGAACTTGTGTTGACATTTAATTTTAGTTTGGCTTTTTCTTATGTTATGGCTTTATGTTTAATTAAGTGGTTTATTGTTGTTCATTCTATGGATATGTGTGCTTAGGATTGCTTGATGAGTTTTATTGTTTCAAAGAGTCTTTGGTGATTGCTTCATATAATTGGATTATGTTAGATCTATTGTGTGTTTTTGACTAGTTTGTGGTTGATTTTCAATAAAACCAAAGGAAAAATAATAATTAATAAATTAGGCGTAAATGTGCTGCTAATCTAAATAACTGTGAGGTGATAGATTTGATAGGTCTTTTTGGGATAAATTTCTAGATTTAGTTTTCCATGAGGAGTTCGTCTAGCTTTGATTTGTCAACTTTGTCTATTGAGACGAATTAATATATTAAACTACCTTTGATTTTCGTACTGTGAGGTAGGATTTCTTTTATAGGTACTTGTCATAAATAAATTAGCGACCGTGAGCGAGTTTAACTAAATCGGTAATTTTTATACCTTATTAGGGTTCCATAGGAGTCTCCTTGAGAAGGGTCGAGGATCCTGTTCGGTTTCCCATTAAGTGAATACTAAAGATTCCGGTTCTATAACATAGAATTTTCCAACTATTTGATAATTGATACATTAGGGATTCTAGCCTAGGTTGTTACTTGTCATTAACCGAATTAAATCCGAGTTCCAAGTCAAGCCGTGTCTAGTTCGTTTTAATTAGTTTGAATTTAGCTTCTTAGTAAACCCCCCTCAAAATAATATAAAATTAATAGTCGTATCAGTCAGTTTAGTATAGTTAGCTAGTTTACGTAATTTAAAGAATCTGTGGGTTCGATATCCTGACTTACTTAGTTGTACTAGAGTCGACTGTAACAACTCGGATCTTTTTATTTAAATTATTAATGTCTAATACCCGAACTGTTTTCGTTTTCGGTAAATTAATCAATTAACATATTATATTTATGTTGTTTTAACTTTGAACTTTGTACATTTTCCACTCTAAACTAAGCTTATACCTCATTATGTAGCCACTCAATAACCTTAGGGACAGATATGTAATTTATGTGTATTATGGCCCATCTAACCCAATAACCCATACCCATTAACCCGTATTTGACCCGTAACCTCAACCCGATTATACCTTGAGCCTAAATCTTTGTTGTAACATGGAGTGTATTGCAAAAGATCATTTGTAATTAAATATTAAGCTTAACCGACATTTTGAATTATGGAAACAAGATAAAAAAAATACGAGTTAACTAATAAACGAACTCGCCTCGTATCATATCATATCACGGATTTACCCTATATCAATCATAGTAATACAGTCAAAGCTGCATAAATCATCCTTAAGCCATCGCCTATCAAACCCTATCAGTAATTATATTATTATCTGCTGCCTATGCCGTCCTTGATTGTGTTTCTTTCGTACCTAAATTGTTCTAATTGAACCTCAATACATCGTTGTTCCAGGTAATTTATACATGTAACAAGTTTGTATTTTAATCCAGTTCTAATTCTATGGTTGATTAAGCATATGAACAATGAATCAACAGATTGTTGATTTTAGGGTTTATAGGTTTTGGGGGTTTGGGCGTAACTGTTTATAAAACTATGTTTTCGTTTATAACCCAGTTGTCATGTTGGAGCAATTGGTTGCATGTGCGTTGGTTAAGTCTTTGAACTTTCTGCCACCCGGGTTCGGATCCGACAGTGGCCATGATTTTGGTTTTTAATTGTCTTAAAGGTTTTGTTAACTTATTTTAATTATATTAATATCAAGTAAACTCTACTTTTGCAAAAGCGACATGTCTGGCTTGACGTAGCTTGTCGTGAAATAATTTTATGAAGCTTCACATATATATTTTATATGTATAATACATTTATATATTGTGTTCTATAAATAAAATGGTATAATATCAATAACATGTTAAGTATGTATTTATCACTCGTTCATAAACTAATTTTTCGTTAAGGATTTAAAATACATATTCTTTTAAATATTATTATTATTTTAATTATTATTGGTATTAGATTTATTTAAACATAATTATTATATGTTAAGTATTTACATATTGTGTCATATATGTTCAAATATTACAAATATATCTTTTAATATATTTAAATTAAAATATTTCCTTTTTTTATTTAGCTATATTTATATTTTATCAAGTAAAATTAATAGGGTTTCATAATAACAAACTAATAACAGTATAAACAAATGATGCAAAAATAATGATTGTACAATAATAAAAAAAACAATAGAAATCCAACGATCAACGAATATACTACTCACAACGTAACTCAAATCGCATTGAAATATTAATTTATTAAATTACGTTATACCATTTATAATTAACGCTTGAAATAATATTGTTTAACCAGGAATCCTTGACGGTATATCCCGAATGGTTTATCTTTTCTCATCATCCTCATTTGTATTTCGTTCATCTGAACATGTGAGTATTTACTCCCATTTTTACTTATTATTAAACCTTTTTGGGGACATGTGCGTATCTTATATATTAAACTATTATCTAGTATTCAAAACCGCAACTGTTAATCCTTGTGTGTATATCGGTTTATGCCTAACTTGCTATTTGCTTAATTGCTTTATTTGAACGCTATTTGCTTACTTCGGCAACCGATGTCCATTTTTATGGCAACAGCTTAGTCATTGATTGGTAACCAATGTCCATTTATATGGATTGGTTGAGCCATTTCTTTATGGTTTGATTGTTTGTGTATGTGATATGACTTAACTGTTTATTCTCACAGGAACAGTTTGCATCTTTCTTTATCTGTTATATAGTATTACTGTTGTGTCTTAAACTAGTGTTTTACTCACTCAACCTTGTGTTGATAAACTATATTATTTTCAACACATATGCAGGTCATCTTGTGATGTGAAGTAAGTGGAGTTGGGAGATTATTTAAGGACTTATACTAGAAGGAAATTTAATGAGACAATTAATGTTATGATTTTGATGTGTTTGATGTTTTGTTTGTTTTGGGATGTTGTAATGAATAATGGTATTACTTGAAATTATTAAATAGATATTTAAACTTATGATGTTGCATGATAGTAACCTTTGAAAAGCTGTGAGCATCAATTCATGCCCCGACATTTCCGCCGTAGGTTGGGGTGTGACAGATTGGTATCATAGCCGAAGGTTTAAGATAGGTCGTTAGTGGTGCCTTAGTAGCATGCTTAGGAACCCCATACGTGCTTATCTGTTTACCTGATGTGTTTTATTTGATTGTTTACAGCTTACGTAATTACTTGTTAGATTAAATACTTATTTAACTGCTTAGCTAATTGTTTATTGTCATGCACACACACAACTCCGAAGCTATGCTTCACTCTTAAAATATTTTATGACTCTGAGACTTTGTCTCATCTTCAAAATATTCTTATAACACTGAGGCTACACCTTATCCTAAAAATATTTCTATTTAATTTTATTAAATTTCCTTTTATTATTGGAAATTTTCTTGAGAATTTCTTAGCTTTGTTTTTGCTCTTTTTCACTTAAAACTAGGGAGTGTGACAAGATTCCCCACCATAGTGGAAATTGTCATGCGACCGACACTTTAAGCGTTTATCGTAATCGGCTAAACGGTTACACCCTTTATTGCGTTTTATTGTTTTTAAAATGTCTAGTCGGGTGTAAAACCCATGGGACGCCATGGACACGCCAAATTTACATTTGCAAAATTCGTTATACTTGTGATATTTTGTTGGAAAATTATCATCCGTGGTGATACACGAGATGTTTCAACTACTTATGCTTGAGTTCGTTTATTCGTTATTTAGTTTGGTCGGTTAAATCGCCAAGTAATGCTCATGGGCCGACAAACTTAATTGATTCATTGAATTCGTTAATTAAGTTGGGCCATTCAAATTTCCATGTAACGCTCATGGGAGGCCAACTTACACATTTGTTTTGGTTTTGGTATGCTAATAGGTTGGGGAAACAAAATGCCATGGAAAGCTCATGAGAAACCCAACACATCGAAGAACATTCGTTATTTGTTTGTTCATTTGATTTTATCCGAAATGATTTATGACTTGATTTAATTATTCAATTATTCTATTATTCAATTATGCAATTTATCAATTCCTTACTTACTAAATCATTTTTGAATCAATATTTATTGATTCGAACTATTCATACACTCAAAACATTTTTATTCTCTTGATCGGATGCAAAATTTCCATTCATTAAGACCCAGTTATCACGAGTCAATCAAAAAATTTACACTCTATTATTAAATTGGTTTTCCTATTCATCTTATCACGTTATTATACTATCGTAATATCAAGTAATTTAAATAATAGTATCGCATAATTTAATTATCAAATGGCTTTCTTATACCCATGGTATCATATACATAAAATATTAGACATATTTCAAGTATTCAACCTCATATTTTAATTTGTTAAGACATATTAAACTTTGATAAAGCTTATTCACTCATCAAATTAACTCATTGATTTTCTATTTGGATTCTAGCTTATCCTTAAGTTATAAATAGCATCAGCATAACATACGTAAGTTTCGTTTTACACAATAACTCATATGAATTCTACATAACTATCCAATCTTTTCATTAAATCACGCCTTTATTAATCATAGAATGTCTTCTCAACAACATCAATCATTTATTTTCTATAACCACCTCATGGCCACATGTTAGTCAAGGAGATAGCTCCTGCGATCTCTAATATATCAACTCAAGTTTCAAAACATAAATGCAATCTTGTTCATTAAATTCTCCGCTAATAAATTCAATTCATCCACTCATACTCATTCTCATGTCAACAACAACAACAAACGCAAGTCTAAACATCAACTATATACTATTAATTAAATTAATAACCAATATCAACAAAAAGCGTCTCAAACAAGAAACTTTACGTCAAAATTCATTCGTTATGCTTCGCCTACAACTATCATCATTCGATTCAATCCTCATATCGCTTTATACCCAATGTAATCACTTGCCTCGTAACACAAGACGTTCCACAATGGTTCATGACGTATAATTCTAAATCCCATGCTACGACGTTTTCTCAAATTTTATACCCTGCCACCTGTAATTGCTACAACTATGGAAATTTTAATCACCTACGCCATGTGTGTTCTCAATTCAATCATATTCGTCAAGCTCAAATTTCCAAACTTATTCTATTAAACCATACTTTGCAACCTAATCAAATTATTACAATTCCATCAACTTCAGTTATTCAAATTTTTATAAAATTAATTAATCAAGTTATTTTAAATTAGTAAAAAAAAACAAATCAATCATAACTAAGATTATCAAAGAAGATGTCTTTGTCATTTTTTTTATCTAAACATATGTTATCTTTCTCAATCGTACATTATAACAAATCTTTATTTGATTTTTTTTATTTAAACAGTTTTAATTCTAATAATTTATTGATTGTGCTTATACAATAAAATCTATCTTCTCAAAAGACAACTTCCCATGCTAGTGTACTCCTAGTTTATCTCGTGACCTCATTCATCCCAATTCGTTTCACTTTCAACCCTAAGGAATCCATTCCTTTTCAAACTTCCAATATTTATAACTTTTATCAAAGGGCGTTTTAGAAACTTTAACATTTTACTAAATAAATTCAAGGGTTCTAACTACAATCAATGTCATTCAACAAAGAAACTTTTGTTTTTAGCAATATTTGATACAAATACGATATACTAAAACGTATTAAAACTTTTGTTTCCTCAAAATCATGTTTTCAAATGTTTTATAACTCACACAGTGGGACGAGTTATGTGGACCATCCGACGATCTAAGTAATTACGGGTCAACACGTAATTACCAAAGTCCTCACATGAAAATCATAAACCGAATAATTGTGTGTCATAATATAGAATCATAAGTAGTGGAGATAACGCTACAAATGTAAAGATGATAAGGACATGGTGGTTACGCCGCTGGTACATCTTATATATAAGTGCACTTATCGGATTTTAATTTGGAGCGTTGTTTTGACTATCCAAATTTTGTGTTATGATAAATTGTGTTGTTAAAGTATTCTCTAATTTTGGGACGAAATTCCCTAAAGTAGGGGAGACTGTAGAAACTCAGATCTTTTCATTTTAAATTATTAATGTCTAATACCCGAACCGTTGTCATTTTCGGTAAATTAATCAATTAACATATTATATTTATATTCTTTTAACTTTGAACTTTGTACATTTTCCACTCTAAACTAAGCTTTAACCTCATTATGTATCCACTCAATAACCTCAGGGACTGATATGCAATTTATGTGTATTATGGCCCATCTAACCCAATAACCAATACTCATTAACCCGTATATGACCCGTAACCTCAACCCGATTATACCTTGAGCCTAAATCTTAGTTGTTAACATGGAATGTATTGCTTGTTAATGATAAAAATCAGCTAAGGATCAAGTATCCAAATCTATAAAGTGAGGTATAGTGCTATGTTGATAATAACGAATATGTAATCGAAAACTTGATGTACACAATGATTTGATCATGAGGGAAAAAGCCCTTGAATACGATAGTCTTACTTCGGTCAAAACTTATCAAGGTAATCTTTGGTAAAATAACTTCGGTCAAGGATTAATAAGATAATGTTTGGTCGAATTACTTTAGTCAATGATCAACAAGGTAACCTTTGGTCGATAAGTATATGATTATCGTGGTCTCCGGCACAAAAAACCCCCGGAAGGTGAAAACTATCACCGTCGATTATATTGATAATAAAAGGTGGTTACAAGTGTTGTGGAGTATATGATCGAGATTACAAAGTAAGCTAGTGTGTAGAGAGAATGTTTGCTTCTGCTCTAGTATGTGTGTTCGTACATGTGTTTAACCTAGCTGATCATATCTTCATTATATACAAGAAAAGAATAACAAATATCCCTAATTTAAGCCGCCAATCAAGCCATTCCTTAATTGTGATTGTTTCCTTCATTATCCACGCGGTATATTAATTAGATTGCGAGATTATAGCTTTGACTTGGTCATTAGCCGTTATACCTGCCAAAAATATCAACATAACAAAGGAAAATCGTTAATAAGCAATAAGTACTGAGGATCACTGATCCTGAAGTAGCTCTGGAACTCTTTAGAAGGATAATTGATCCAGACACGTCAATATCTTCTTGACTGCAAGTTAGTGGATAGACTGAGTCTTCTAACCGTTATACCTGCTAAATATAAGACTACACATGAGAACAACCGTTAATAAATAATAAGTACTGTGGATCCTTGATTCTGACGAGATCTGGAACACACGCTAAGGATAACTGATCCAAAACAAATGTCAGGATAACATATCCACAGTGTCAAATTTCTGTGCACTAACAATTGCCCCCAAAATGGCGGTTGTGATAAGATCATAGCTGTCATTTTGCCTTTGAAGTCAAACTTCCTGCAAAACAGATGAGATTTGACAAGCTGGATATAATTGTCATCATGGAGTTTCCTTGGGAACTTCCCTTCCGTCTGTATATCCTTTTACCACAAGTATTAATCGTTTTGTGATCCTCGTAATTGAATTTAGGATACCTGATTCAAATAACTTATGATATTAATTAGGATTAAACCCAACAAACTGGGGACAAGCCCAAATAAGCTGGGGACAAGCCCGTACAACTGGGGACAAGCCCGTGTAACTGGGGACAAGCCCAAACTGGGGACAAGCCCAAAAAACTGGGGACAAGCCCAAACTGGGGACTGTCCCAAAGATACGGATGTTAACTAGGGACTCGCCCAAACCAGGATTTAGCCCAAACGTGAGATAACGTGAAAACGTTATAAAGCGGTGGTATGGTACGTCTACCATAAATCGTAGGATCCTCCATATAACCGAAGACAACGAAATTATCAGCCACTAAACGTGTACTGGTCCCACTGCCCCAGACTATACGTTGGATAGCGTGCGCTCCAGGCGAGAGTGTAGAAACTCTAATTTATAAGAAAGGTGAAAACCTTTAAACCTTAGGGGATATGACCATCGGGGGTCATATCCAATCGTGGGCTAGGCCAAGGAAATAGTAAAGTACCTTAAGTGTGAGGGAGAGGTGGCCAACCTCTTAGACATTGAACCTCTTATTTAAATCTGCATTGTTATTTAAAACTTGGAAAAAGACAAACGTTAAAATATATTATCCTTAAATTAATAAGAATCTGAAATGAATAACTGATCAAATAGATATTACCAATTTAAGGATCCTTGATCCTTCTGAGGATACTTGATCCTGATTAGAAAAAGTATTTCTTGAGATGAATAGCATTCCATGCTCTAGGTAACCTGTTTCCTTCCATAGTCAGCAGGTGATATGCCCCCTTTCCGGCTTCTGACTCGATCAAGTAGGGGCCTTCCCATTTGGGTGCTAGCTTTCCATCTGCTGGATTAGTTGTGTTTTGGAAAGCTTTCCTCAAAACTAGATCTCCTTCTTGAAATCTTTGAATCCAGATATTCTTGTTGTATGCCCCAGCTACCCTTTGTTGATATGTTGCCATTCTGATTTTAGCTAGGTCTCTGAGCTCATTAACAGTATCCAGATCTTGGAGAAGGATTTCGTTGTTGGCTTGAGGATCACGGATGCTTGTTCTGGCAGTAGGAACCACCATCTCCATAGGGATTACAGCTTCTGAGCCAAACACCAATGAGAAGGGTGTTTGACCTGTTGCATTCTTTGGTGTTGTTCTATCAGCCCAAAGAACATATAGTAGCTCTTCGGCCCACTTGCCTTTCTTGGATCCTAGTTTCTTCTTCAAGTTGTTGATAATAATCTTGTTACTTGATTCTGCTTGACCATTAGCTTGAGGATGAATTGGTGTGGAGGTAATCATCTTAATGCCCCAACTATCACAAAAGTTAGTGGTTCTTTTCCCGATAAACTGGGAACCATTGTCACAAATAATTTCTGAAGGGATACCAAATCTAGTAATAATATTTCTTTTATTGAAGGATATCACCTGTTTTTCGCGGACTTGAACGAAAGCTTCTGCTTCTATCCACTTTGAAAAGTAATCAGTCATTGCAAGCATGAATACTTTTCCTCCTGGCGCTTTAGGTAGCTTACCCACAATATCCATGCCCCACTTCATGAAAGGCCATGATGAGGATATAGGATACATAGGCTCTGCTGGCTGATGCAGAATATTGTCATGTCTTTGACATGAATCACACTTCTTTGAGTACTCCATGGCATCTCTCTTCATGGTAGGCCAGAAGTATCCTGTTCTCAGAATCCTAGAGAATAGGGCTCTACCTCCGGTATGATTACCGCAATCTCCTTCGTGAAAGTCTTTGAGCACCTTTTGAATTTCAGGATCTTCGATACATCTTAAGTATGGACCTGCAAGAGATTTCCTATATAGAATATTGTTTAATAAAATGTATTGTGATACCTTAAGTTTGAAGGACTTAGGTTTCTCTGTGGCTGGAATCTCTCCATTTTGAATGAACTTCTTAATCGGGGGGATCCAAGATCCTTGATTACTTGAGGATAATAGATCCAAAGACACAATATCTTTGTCAGTTGTTATCTCCCCAACTTCTTGTTCTCCTATTGCTGGTGAGAGTACATGGATAATTGGGATCTTCATATCTTCTGGAATATTCAATGATGAAGCTAAATTTGCTAAGGCATCTGCCCCAGCGTTCTCTTCTCTTGGTACCTGTATAATACTAAAAGAAAAGAAGAACTTTGATAGTTCCTTCACAACATCTAGATATTTGATTAGTTTTTCACCTTTAACAACATATGAGCCATTAAAGTGGTTAGCCATCAATAAAGAATCTACATATACTTGAAGATACCTGATCCTCATGTGTTTAGCTAATTGCAAACCTACGATCAGAGCTTCGTATTCGGCTTCATTATTGGTGGCTTGGAATGCACATGCAATGGACTGGGGTATTATGCCCCCCTGTGACGATTTCAGTAGGATACCCAATCCTGTTCCTCTTACGTTGGATGCTCCATCAGTAAAGAGGATCCAAGGATCCTTGGTTTCTTCCAGTTGTTGAACCTCCAAATCAGCTTCCTCTTGCATGTCACTACTGAAATCAGCCACAAAGTCTGCAAGCGCTTGTGACTTAATGGCTGTTCTGGGCTCATACTGAATATCATATGCACTCAATTCACAACCCATTTGGTCATCCTTCCTGACATTCTGAATTTCTAAGCACATTCTTAACAGGATAATTAGTTTTTAAAATAATAGTATGTGTTTCAAAGTAGTGTCTCAACTTGGTTGAGGCCATAATCAAAGCAAGAATTAATTTTTCAAGGTGAGAATACCTGACCTCTGCGTCTAACAGGCTTTTACTTACATAATATACCGGGTTCTGTTGTCCTTCATGATCCTTGGCCAGAACAGCACTGATTGCATTACCTGACACAGCTAAGTATAGAGACAGCGGCTCACCGTCTATTGGCTTCATCAAAGCATTCGCCAAGGATAGATAATCCTTAAGAGCCTTTAGTGCATCTTCATGCCTTTGAGTCCATTCAAACTTTTTATTTTTCCTCAAGATATCATAGAAGTCTTTGCACTTCTCTGAGGATCTGGAAATGAATCTGTTGAGAGCAGATATTCTTCCCGTCAGTCTCTGGACATCTTTAGCATTCACAGGAGACTTTAAATTAATGATGGCTTATATCTGCTCGGGGCTCGCTTCTATTCCCCTTTTGGTCACCATGTATCCTAGAAACTTTCCAGCCTTAACACCAAAATGGAATTTTGACGGGTTCAGTTTCATATTGTACTGATCAAGGATATTGAATGCTTCTTCAAGATCTCTAAGATGATCCTTAGCCCTTTTAGACTTCACTACCATGTCATCTATGTAGACTTCCATGGTTTTGCCTAACTGATCCTTGAACATCATGTTGACCAATCTTTGATATGTTGCCCCTGCATTTCTTAGTCCGAACAGCATAGCAATATAACAATATATGCCGGTAGGAGTCATGAATGATGTATCCTCTTGATCAGATGGTTCCATCTGAATTTGTTGAAATCCAGAGGAAGCATCCATAAAGGTAAGCGTCTCATGCCCTGCCGTTGCATCCACCATGGAGTCTATATGTGGTAACGGGAAAGGATCCTTGGGGCATGCCTTGTTTAAATCGGTAAAATCGACACACACCCTCCACTTTCCATTGTTTTTAGAAACAACAACCACATTAGCCAACCATCGAGGATACTTAACCTCTCTGATCATACCGGCCTTAAGAAGTTTTTCAACTTCCTCTTGTATGATCGGGTTCCTCTCAGGAGCGAATTTCCTTCGCTTCTGATGGACGGGTTTAATAGAATAATAAAGGCCCAACTTATGAGTAATTACCTCCTTAGAAATACCTGTCATGTCTGAATGTTTGAAGGCAAACGTAGATTTTCGTTGCTTTAGGAAGGATACTATATCCTCCTCGATCTCGTCAGGGATACAGGATCCTAGGAACACCTTCATGTCTGGATCTTCAGGATCTAAAGATACTTCTTTCACATCTCGCTCCCGAGCTTCCAGCACGTCCCTAGGATTTTGCTGGAATTGCTATTCTATCGTTTGTTTAGTTGTCGGCTTCATTGATGAAGAATAATAATTCTTGGCTTCCACTTGGTCACCATCTATCCTTACTACTCCCCAAGGAGTTGGTAGTTTGATGCACTGATGGTAAGTAGAGGCTACAGCCTTCATTCCATGTATCCAAGGCCTGCCAAGAATAACGTTGCAACAAGAAAGACTGTCAATAACACAAAACTTTTGGTAAGAGTTTAACCCTTCGATGTATATTGGGAGTTTGATGTTCCTGATATAATGCTAAATATATATGTTTCCCTTGTATATTTTATTTAATATTTAAATTGTTTTTGCTCGTTTTAGTCGAGATTTGTATACTACTAACGTTTTTATATTTCGTAGGTTCCGGGATTTGATCGTGATTAAAAAAGGCAAAAAACGAGCTAAAACGAGCCGAAGCGGAGATCCGGAATGCATCAGGAAGGAACCGGTCAAACCGGGCCGGTCGGACCGGCCCCCATAGAAGAGCACGCCGCGCTGCGCCTAGGGGAAAGGCCAAAAGCCCTAGGCGCGGCGCCTAGGCACATCTGGGCTAGAGTTATTTCGTTTTTGCTTCTTGTCGGGCCTAGTTTTCGCTATTTAAACGCATTTAACTTAAACCTGACAGAACCTTAAGCCACCAGCCGATTTTGGGAGTTCTTGAAGGAGATTTTCGAGTTTCGTGGTGATTTTGAAGGCAAGAGGACAGCGGGTGAAGACTTATACGTTCACGTTTGGAGATTACGGGTTTTATCGCCTTTAATCCTTCGTTCTTTAGATTTTCACCATGTTTTCGTTATTATTTGTTTTGTTTGATTTAGACTATATGATGCTAGGCTAAACTTCATAGACTGCCTAGGTCGTGATGAACCTTAGTTCGGTTTGATTTTATTTGGATTTTCGTTTCGTTATGGATTTTATGTTCTAAGTAAACTGTTAAGTTTGATTTGATTGATGCGTATGATTGCTTGGTTTTGTTTACTTGAATTTATTGTTTCACATTGCCTTTGTTGATTGTTTCATAGGGTAGGGTTTTGTTAGGTCATTTACTGTGTGTTCTTGGCTAGTTTGTGATTAATATGCATTAAAATCATAGAAACAATAAAATCAAGTAAACAGATAAAAGTGAGCTGCTAGTCTAAAAAGCTGTAAAGTGATAGGCTATTAATAGATCTTTGCTTGTCGGGATTGTTAGATTTAGTTCTTCGTAAGGAGTCCGTCTAGATTTGATTGTCAGCTTAGTCTATTAAATTAATTGAGTTTGCTTTACTATCTTTTGAATTTCGCGCTGTATGGTAGGTTTTCGCCATAAAAGATACTTAGACATAAGCGATTAAGTAACCGTAAGGAAGTTTAATATAAAACTGGTGAGTCTTAAAATTTGTTAGAAATCCATAGGCGTCTTCTTGAAGTTCAAGGGTCCTGTTCGGGTTTTCTGTCAAGGGTCTATTTTATGATCCCAGTTCCATAACTTGCGTTTTCCATTTAAATTAATAACCGTAACTTTGGGGATTCTGGCCTGGGTAGTTATTTTCATCATCTGAATTAATCCAAGTTTTCTAAATTGTTTATTAGTTAAATTAAATTTGGTTAAGTTTAATTAATTAATTAGTTTAAAGTAATGATTATGTTTTATTATTATTTTATTAATTAGGGTTTGTTTTAATTAGTTTTAATAATTAGTTTAAATTCCCCCTCAAATATTATTAATAAATAGTCGTGTCTTGTAGTTGAGACTAATTTGATAGTTTCGTAATTTAAAGAGTCTCGTGGGTTCGATATCCGGACTTACTTAGCTGTACTAGAGTCGATCGGTTCACTTACCGGTTAGTAGTTTAAGGGTCTAGAGTATTACTTAGTGTCTAGATTAGTATAATTTTAGTTATTTATTTTATAACTACTTTTAGCACATCAGTCCCCCAATGTTTTCTTGGTTTCACCACTGAAACCCACTAACACCGACGTTATTGGGATGATTTCTGAGTCCGGTATGTTCATTTTCTGTAGTACGTCATGTTGGATGATGTTGACCGAGCTTCCACTGTCTACTAGGATCCTGCGTACATAATGGTTAGCAATAAATAAAGTTATAACCAAACCATCGTGGTGAGGATCCTGGATGCTTGTCTTATCTTCTTCGTCAAAGAAGATTCTTTTGTCAGTCGTCAAAGTAGTGTGTATGACTGGTCGGTCCCCGTTCTCCAACTTTGTTTCTTTGGCATGTCTTTTTGCTGAGGAGAAAGAAGTACCATTAGGGATCCCAACCCCGAATTGGAACGCGCTCAAAAATGAAACGCGCTCAAAAATATGTTAGCACTATGCAATACCGCTTCTGCCCCATTAGGGATCCCAACCCCGAATTGGAAATCCCCTAGATAAGCAGCCACCCTTTTCCCTATTTTACGCATAGCGACTTTCGACACCAATCTTCTCCAAATGGCCCCCAGTGCGATGGGTCTAATTCCATTGTCAGGCTTCAACAGGGGGGTCAACGGTGTCGAAGCAATGAACTCCGCTAGAACTTTTGGACAAAGCCCCCCAAGCCACAAGTTGACAACATCAGTGAAGCGGTCGGAGACCCCTGGCCACAGAAAGCGTCTAAAATATGTTGGGCCCACAAACCATCCCTCCCACAAGATGTACCTTTCGGGAAGGTTTTAATACATTCCAGCACACAATCACCGTCCACCTGCAAGGCTGGTTCCGATGGCACGACGGAGGACATGGTCGGGGGTCCACCACATGATGTTTATCTATCAATGCTCTCAATGTATCCCCCTAGCAGGCGCGACCCCAGATGAACACAAGACTTTGATCGCCGCTGTGTAATGGCCATCCGCTAACTTCCGAAGGCACTGCTTGATATTACCCCCCCCCCCCCCTCTTCTTTATGTTGGTAATCCCACATCACAGGAAGTTCAAGGAGCGGTAGCACCAACTCTTCTAAACCTGCCCCATCTTTCCGAACAGCCAAAGCCCGTATAATGGAGCTACATTGAAGCGATTTCCTGTTACTGGACCTTCGTTCTTGCCTAGTAGCCGGTTTGACAACACGTAACGTGCAACAAGGCAACAACAAAAGTTTAACCCAAGCCTCAATTGACCTCGGGGCATCCACCACTTTACGGAGCCCCCCTGACAAAGCCTGGGTAAAAGCCATGCGACACGCGGGCGGGATACTCTTGACAGTAGCAATAGGAATGGCGAGGATGCGCTCAAGGAGAGCGACATCTACCACAAACGTCTCAGACATACCACTCCCAAGTTTTACCTGTGAATCGTGGGGTTAAGGAATCCCCACAATAAAATCATATTACTTGAAATGATGAATTACTCTAATTGATACCTCCTAGTAACTTTTGTTACAAATGTTAGGAACAAATGCATATAGACAAATCCATTAACAAGTAACATATGACTTGCTCATATATTGTCGTTGAGTCTTAATCAGTCCCTTCGATCTTGTGTAATAACACCGAAATGACGACAAATAATTTAATCTAAATATCATCAATACATAGATTATGCTGGCCACAATGTTAAAAAGTGTGTCTTTCCGGATAATCCCACGTATACCCATTCAAGATAATTATGTATTTACAATTAATTAATAATTTGAAGCTACTTTTCTTAGGTACCTACCGGTGAGTGGTGAGTCCATACACATATATAGAAATTAGAAAGAGATTGGTCCCTTCACGCTTCATACTTGATGAATCCTAACTTAGTTGCATCTCGTGTGTTTAGTAATCTGTCACACCCGCCAAGACGGAATCGCAGGCGCGTGATGTCATGTATACCGTAAGCATATGATTATCCCCAACATACACGAATTAGGATACCCATAGTTTTTAAAAGTGTTTACAAACCATAACTTGTTTTAAACAAAAGAAGTTAAACATAGAAATGGTATCCTAATTATGCATTGAGGTCCCGTCTTCATGATTCCTTATGTGCGCTGTTAATTCCCTGAAAAACATACGTTTAAAAAACTCAACACAATGGTTGGTGAGTTTACAAGTTTTAAGACTTGTTATGAAATCATGTTTTCATATGTGACATTCGTCAAATTCGGATTAAGATTTTCTTTCACGTTTTATTTTAATAAGTTATACTTCAAACCCATCATGTAGGCGTGTACAAATCGTTGTTCATTTAACATAAAAATTAGTTTATAAGTTGTAAGGGGTAATCTTTGCCATTTTTGAACCTATATTAACTTTTATTAAGTTTTATACCATTTTTGTAAAACAATTAGAACTTGAGGCGCTAAAATGTAACATTTATATACCATATATATATTAAAAACCCTAACCCTATTTTTATTATAACCACCAGCCGCCACACCCCCCCCCCCAACCGATTTCCGGCGAGGCCGATTTCCGGCGAAGAAGCTGTCGGCCACCACCTCTCCACCGCACCACCACCTCACTCTCCCCTGTTCACCGCAGCCACCACCCTCCCCTTTCTCCCTTCGTTTTCCGGCGAGCCTCCCCTCCATCGCTTTTCCGGCGACTGGAAAACCGACCGCCGTGGTCACTCTGTCCCGCAACTCTCTCTCTCAGTCGCTCCCTCTCTCTTTCTCTACCTCTCTGTCTCTCTCGGCTTTCTCTCTCTCTATCTCTCTCGGCTTTCTCTCTATCTCTCTCGGCTCACTCTATCTCTCTCTCTCTCTCTCTCTCTCTCCGTGTTATCTCTCTCTCGCAGCTCTCTCTCTCTCTCTCTCAGCCTTCGTTTTCCAGCGGCTGTTGTTGCTTCGTCTCCAGCGGGTTCGGTTCGTTTGCTTCCCGATATCGAACCACGACTCGTGAACACGAAAAAGGTATATAATTTGGGGTTTGGTATTGTTAATCTTTCATATATCGATTTGTCAGAATTAGATTGTTAATAATTGGCTTGGTAGTATCGGTTATGTTTTTGGTCAAATACTTTGAAACGAATCAGGTTTGCGTTGTTGGTATGAATTGGGTAAAAGATGAATACCCGGGAAATGGATATAATAAGTTCTTGGGTTTAGTTATTTTGGTTCGGTTTGGTTGGTACGTTTGTTAAATTAGAGGTCTTGGGTTCGGGTCATCCTAGATCGGTTTTTGGTATTGTTTCTTGTTATACTTAATAATTTATTATTACTATTAGTATTAACATAAATATGTAAAGATTATTATTATTATTATTATTAACTAGATATAGTATTATCATTATTATTATTATTAACAAGATTATTAATATTATTATTATTACTATTATCTTTTAACAAAACTATTATTATTATCATTATTATTATAAATATTAAAGTTATTAATATTATTAAAGATCATCTTATTATTATCTTCATATTATTATCATCAATTATTAGTAATAATATCATTATAGCTATTTTATGAATTCGTTTAGAAATCAAACCGACATCGAGTATAATATCATTATTTACTATCAATATTATTTATTATTATTATTATTATCAACAACATTTTAACTAATACTAAGATCGTTATTCTTAAACTAATATTATTAGTATTATTAATAATAATTATTGTTATTATTATTATTATTATCATTTTTATTATCATTATTATCTTATATATCTATATATATATATATTCATAACATGTTCTAAAACTATTATTATCATTACTATCATTATCATTAATAATATTATTATAAACTTGATTATCAATTCATTTTTTTATAAAACCGAACCATTGATTAAAAACCCGTCTTGTCCTTTTTAATATTAGTTTAGCTAATTAAAAGCCTCAATAAAATAATATTATTTTTATTTTAATTATCAATTAAGTGTGAGTCCTTAATCGTTAACAAATTAACCGGTAACCCGATTAACAACCGAACCGTCTCATTCAATGTTTCCAATATAGTTTCATTATGGCTTCAAGTTCATTAATATATATTACATTATTTATTTTAGCTAAGGTGTTTATCGTTTCAAGTCGGATCTGTTCGTTTACCGTTCGAGCTTCATTTATTTATCTATTTATTTATCGGTTCATCAATCGAGGTGAGTACTTTCATACCCCTTTTTCCATCTTTCGTTTTGGGGTGACATTTCATACTTATCAAACTAAATGCTTTAATTACTTGCATCTTCAACCCACAAACGTAATTGTATACCTTACTTGAATAATTGCTCGATTTGGTGTTGTATTCTTATTTGACTATGTGTTTACAGCTTTTGGATGGTGAAACTATAAATCCTATACCATTTGGCAATGGCAAGGTGTTGTTAACGTATGCTATTAACGATAACTATAAATCCTAGACTACTCGGCATCCCCTTGTAGTTAGGTGGTGCTAATGTAAGCTTATTAGCAACTGTCATAAAATCCTAGACTAATTGCCAATAGCTAGGTGTCGCTAACTTGTTTAGCGATAGCTATTTATTCTAGTTTATAGCTCTTATTTATTGTTTTGTATACAAGTTTTGTGGATTTTCATACTATACACTTATATGCTCAAACTTATGAATTGCTCACCAACCTTTGTGTTGATAAACTTTATTTTATGAAATGTTACAGGTTTGACTTTTGTTGACTCGAGTGCTTGACGGAAAACGTTACCAAGATCTTTAGGATATTAGCAAAACGAACAATATAATTATTACTTGTATTCAGTTTGTTTGTGTAGACGAGAAGTGTTGTATATCGATTTGTTGAAATAAAATGAGTTAAATGAATATTGTCACTTTAAATAGTGTCTTGTGTATTTGTCCAATCACGTTGTACCCCGACATGTTCCGCCTTTGGTCGGGGTGTGACAGATTGGTATCAGAGCCACAAGACTATAAGATATGTGGTTAGACGTAACGACCTAGTATAGTCTTTACTTTAGGGTCCTTATACGTGTTGCCTAGTGTTTACCCTACTTGATTGTTCAATACACTTGTCTATTATATACTTATTTATTTTATCAATCATAAATATACACATACACGCACTTTCATAGTACTCCAAGGTATCCTTACCTTAAAACGCAAAAAACATTAGATTTTTATTGTGTTTTATGGATCACGAGCTTAACTTGGATCCCGTTGTTTCAAATCTCCTTAAAGATTGTCTCATATGAGATGACAATTTTAAGTAGTCGAATGCGAGTGTTCCGTTCGCCATCCTAATTTTTGGTGTTAAAACAATATGACTACGGTGATTTCGTGGACTAGTGTTTTGGCATGACGTTGTATCTCGATTTATTGTGTTATCATTGTTATTTGAGTCTAAAACATGAAAAAGTCGCGATGATTTCGTGCACATGTTTAGACCCCAACGTGGTAGTTTTGTAAAATGGTTTTAGTGTCGGAATATCAAGTCATGGTGGTTCATGCGCGATTTTTCCACCTTTAAATCTTAAAACATTATTATTACGTTTCAAAAATCTAAACCATTTTTCACTTTATATTATTATAAATCCTTATCACAAGTTTTCATTTATAAAGGTAATTTTACATTGTTAATAATTCTTTTATATTTCGATTTTATATGGTAGAGTTTTACACCAATTTTTTCATTTTGATTTCACAAGAATTTTTTTTATTGCAATTTCGTTCATTAAAAATCTCTTCGTTATAAAAAGGAAAATAAATAAATAAATATATGTATATATAGAGTTTGATCGATACATAATAATTTTTAATATGTCATTTATTTTCATTAAGACGAGTTACAAACGAAAATCTTATTTTATAGAGTTCATCATATTAAAAAAAGTTTTATGATAAATTTCACCTCAACTTTTCAAGTAAATATTCTATTATATAAACTTAAAATTTTTAAAGTCCTTGTACAAAAAAAAAAAAAGATTTCAGTTCGCAACTTTACATTTCCAAGACAACATTCGTCATTTAATATTGAAACCTCATAACAAATTTTAACATTCAATTTACGTATTTTAAATTTTCCTATAAGCAATAAATAAATAAATTTATTTTAACCTTTATAAAAATTTGTGCGATTCACGCGCTCGGATCTCAAGAAATTCTATTTATATAACATATAAATTTATACATATATTAACTCGTAACTTTAATTATTAAAATTTTCATGGATGCTTCATACATTAGTTATAAAATTATGATATTTTTACATTAATATTTATTACTAGTAAAAAAAACCTCCCTATACACAACCACAAGTTCCCAAACACCCGTATCCCATCCCAAACTACCGCCTTAAATCAAATCACCCTTCAACTTTAAAAATTTCCCGCGCACTCAAATCTTTCCTCAATATGAACGAAACCTAAACATCCAAAAGTATATCCACACCTACTCAAACCCCATGCAAGTCCAAGATATACAAAAATCAACCCCACAAAAGGCCCTAACTACCGACACTTCTACGCCACGAAAACCTATCAAACTCACTATCCTAATACTTCAAAGACACCGACAAACACACCCACAAATGCCTTGAACATATACAAACCAAAGTTTACCCAACTAAGACTCAAAACCCTTCGACCCATACCATGTCAAATCTAAACCATATCGCCACACCGCTTCCATCCAACCATAGTGTTGATGTCAAAATAGTAACCCAAACACTCCTTACGAAATACATGTAGAGACCAAACCTCAACCCAAACTAACCAAGATAAAAAAAATTATCTAACCCATCAACTTAACCCGAATTATCCAACCCATCAACTTAACGCGAGCTCAAATAAGCCAAACCTCACCTATTAGCCCAACCACTACTCACACAAATCATCCAAGCCTAACCCACTCAAAAGACCTAAACACACTCACTCCTCACCAAATTCCCAAACGATTCACTATTCAAAGCCTAAAACCTATCCATACACACGCAAGTTTCGTTTTACCCTTAATTTATATATATATATATATATATATATATATATATATATATATATATGTATACCTACATACAACTAGTGTACGTATAACAACCTCATGTGTTCAAATAATCACTTATAGATTATAAACTCTTTCAAGATTAACGGTTTACATGTTATGTCCATAACTTATAAATTATCTTTGTAAAATGTAATATTGTCATGACAACAAAAATTTGATTATAAGGAATTGCTTTCAAAGATTCTTAAACGATTATATGTATGATTTCAAGATTTTAAATATTGTCACCTAAGGTGATGAACCTCTTAATAACTTTATAAGTACGAGGTTTCATTCTGAATGATGAATGCGGGGTTTATTCAGTAAAAAAAATTAAAATTTACAACTTTCAACATATTGCATAAACTCAATAATCATGGCTTTGCAAATCTTTTGAGACACGCCTATGAATATTTTATATTGTAACACAAATTTTTACTCAATAACAACTTACGCGACTATTACCTCTAATTATCGCAAGCATCATCACTTTATATATTTTATTTTCATCACAATAACTCTATGTTTACAAACTCCTTTAACAAATTGGACTTACAAGATTTACTTTTGATAATGATCAAAACCTTTCTTTAGCCAGCGATACCGCGATATATTGATATTATTATATTCATTTTCTTGGAAACAATAAAACGACTTTACTTGAGATTTCATTTCGATGTTATTCTTATATTTCCAATGAACATAGAAAACGAGATTTACCTATTTCGTCATTTAATCGAGTCTCACTATTATTGCGATTTTCTTTCCCATTGATGAGATGTTTCAATCGTAACTTTATGAACATGAGATTTCATTTTGGTGTTTGATTTGACCGAATCCAAGCTATTCAATAACAATTTGTGTAATACTTTCAAAACTTTAACTTCGCCAAAAATATCGTTTATCTTTTAAACGATATTTTCATGACTATGTTGTTATATTTGAGCATTTATGTAAACTCGAATTTTATACCTTATACTATATTATTTCATCTAATCTATTAACGGCCTATGTGTGGCTGTCTACAAGTTTTGGCGCTATTAGAAACCGTTATTATAATAACGATTATATAAATGGTTTCACAATAGTGGTCGTATTCACGTTTTATCACATTTCATCGATTGTTTTGTTTGTTAATCTAATGCTATTTTATTTATATTGATGCACGTATGCGTCACCCCAAAGAAACTCATCTCATGAAACTCGCCTCATTCTCATGTTATCACATTTCATGTAATCATATCCTCAAATACTTATAACCTCAAGTGTGTTCACGTGTGAAATTCATCATACGACGTTATTGTAAGTTGTATAATCGTTTATCCTAACTCTATGTGATCATTTATTGGACTTTTCATTTCTATCTATCGAGTTTCATCTTATCAATTTTATTTATTACCTCGATTTATAAACTTTGGTAACTATCTTGATGACATTTGACTTTAAATCCCGTTTCGTATTTTTTACCATGGATTTTATTTATTTGATCGTCTTTACTTATTTAAACCAAATAGTTATTTTCACCTTGATTATACTTTAAGATTCTAACTGTTTCATTTATTTATCCCATTTTCCTACTTACTAAAAAGTCAATCCCGAAATTCTCAACCACTAGTACTGTTTTGGTCAATATTGGTAAAAATTCAACAAATTTATTTACACATCTATTATTTAAAGATTTCAAAATAAATGTCTCTTAAACCACACAATGGAACGAACCATGTGGACCATACGGCGATCGAAATAATTATGGGTGGACACTTAATTATCGGAATCCCCGTATGGAAGCCATGGTAAGTACGGTTATGTGCGATAACTCAGACCTAAGGATGATGGCAAAAAAAACGATGGAAATGCGAATCGTGATAAAGGCATGGTGGATACGCCGCTGGTACTTCCTATATATAAGTGTCTTTATTATGTTCTCATTTGTAGCTCTTTTTTTCGATTCATGCTAGGATTTGACGTTATTCGTTTGCTTAAAATTTGTTCATGCAATTTACTTACTAAAGACAACATTCGTTAATAATTACTTTTCTTTAAGTTTATTTTAATTTCGGGACGAAATTTCCGAAAAGTTGGGGATACTGTGACATTCGTCAAATTCGGATTTCGATTTTCTTTCACGCTTTATTTTAATAAGTTATACTTCAAACCCATCATGTAGGCGTGTACAAATCGTTGTTCATTTAACATAAAAATTAGTTTATAAGTTGTAAGGGGTAATCTTTGCCATTTTTGAACCTATATTAACTTTTATTAAGTTTTATACCATTTTTGTAAAACAATTAGAACTTGAGGGGCTAAAATGTAACATTTATATACCATATATATATTAAAAACCCTAACCCTATTTTTATTATAACCACCAGCCGCCACACCCCCCCCAAACGATTTCTGGCGACGCCGATTTCCGGCGAAGAAGCTGTCGGCCACCACCTCTCCACCGCACCACCACCTCACTCTTCCCTGTTCACCGCAGCCACCACCCTCCCCTTTCTCCCTTCGTTTTCCGGCGAGCCTCCCCTCCTTCGCTTTTCCGGCGACTGGAAAACTGGCCGCCGTGGTCACTCTGTCCCGCAACTCTCTCTCTCAGTCGCTCCCTCTCTCTCTCTCTACCTCTCTGTCTCTCTCGGCTTTCTCTCTATCTTTCTCGGCTCACTCTATCTCTCTCTCTCTCTCTCTCTCTCTCTCTCTCTCCGTGTTATCTCTCTCTCGCAGCTCTCTCTCTCTCTCTCTCTCAGCCTTCGTTTTCCGGCGGCTGTTGTTGCTTCGTCTCCAGCGGGTTCGGTTCGTTTGCTTCCCGATATCGAACCACGACTCGTGAACACGAAAAAGGTATATAATTTGGGGTTTGGTATTGTTAATCTTTCATATATCGATTTGTCAGAATTAGATTGTTAATAATTGGCTTGGTAGTATCGGTTATGTTTTTGGTCAAATACTTTGAAACGAATCAGGTTTGCGTTGTTGGTATGAATTGGGTAAAAGATGAATACCCGGGAAATGGATATAATAAGTTCTTGGGTTTAGTTATTTTGGTTCGGTTTGGTTGGTACGTTTGTTAAATTAGAGGTCTTGGGTTCGGGTCATCCTAGATCGGTTTTTGGTATTGTTTCTTGTTATACTTAATAATTTATTATTACTATTAGTATTAACATAAATATGTAAAGATTATTATTATTATTATTATTAACTAGATATAGTATTATCATTATTATTATTATTAACAAGATTATTAATATTATTATTATTACTATTATCTTTTAACAAAACTATTATTATTATCATTATTATTATAAATATTAAAGTTATTAATATTATTAAAGATCATCTTATTATTATCTTCATATTATTATCATCAATTATTAGTATTAATATCATTATAGCTATTTTATGAATTCGTTTAGAAATCAAACCGACATCGAGTATAATATCATTATTTACTATCAATATTATTTATTATTATTATTATTATTATTATTATTATTATTATTATTATTATCAACAACATTTTAACTAATACTAAGATCGTTATTCTTAAACTAATATTATTAGTATTATTAATAATAATTATTGTTATTATTATTATTATCATTTTTATTATCATTATTATCTTATATATCTATATATCATCATCGTCATCGTACTCAGTCTATCCCACCAATAGCAATGCTATGGTAGGGTCTGAGGAGGGTAAGATGTAGACAACCTTACCTCTACCCCATAGGGATAGAGAGGCTGCTTCCGATGAGACCCCCGGCTCGATATATATCTATATATATATATATATATTCATAACATGTTCTAAAACTATTATTATCATTACTATCATTATCATTAATAATATTATTATAAACTTGATTATCAATTCATTTTTTTATAAAACCGAACCATTGATTAAAAACCCGTCTTGTCCTTTTTAATATTAGTTTAGCTAATTAAAAGCCTCAATAAAATAATATTATTTTTATTTTAATTATCAATTAAGTGTGAGTCCTTAATCGTTAACAAATTAACCGGTAACCCGATTAACAACCGAACCGTCTCATTCAATGTTTCCAATATAGTTTCATTATGGCTTCAAGTTCATTAATATATATTACATTATTTATTTTAGCTAAAGTGTTTATCGTTTAAGTCGGATCTGTTCGTTGACCGTTCGAGCTTCATTTATTTATCTATTTATTTATCGGTTCATCAATCGAGGTGAGTACTTTCATACCCCTTTTTCCATCATTCGTTTTGGGGTGACATTTAATACTTATCAAACTAAATGCTTTAATTACTTGCATCTTCAACCCACAAACGTGATTGTATACCTTACTTGAATAATTGCTCGATTTGGTGTTGTATGCTTATTTGACTATGTGTTTACAGCTTTTGGATGGTGAAACTATAAATCCTATACCATTTGGCAATGGCAAGGTGTTGTTAACGTATGCTATTAACGATAACTATAAATCCTAGACTACTCGGCATCCCCTTGTAGTTAGGTGGTGCTAATGTAAGCTTATTAGCAACTGTCATAAAATCCTAGACTAATTGCCAATAGCTAGGTGTCGCTAACTTGTTTAGCGATAACTATTTATTCTTGTTTATAGCTCTTATTTATTGTTTTGTATACAAGTTTTGTGGATTTTCATACTATACACTTATATGCTCAAACTTATGAATTGCTCACCAACCTTTGTGTTGACAAACTTTATTTTATGAAATGTTACAGATTTGACTTTTGTTGACTCGAGTGCTTGACGGAAAACGTTACCAAGACCTTTAGGATATTAGCAAAACGAACAATATAATTATTACTTGTATTCAGTTTGTTTGTGTAGACGAGAAGTGTTGTTTATCGATTTGTTGAAATAAAATGAGTTAAATGAATATTGTCACTTTAAATAGTGTCTTGTGTATTTGTCCAATCACGTTGTACCCCGACATGTTCCGCCTTTGGTCGGGGTGTGACATCATAAATCGTTGAATCAGTTCGCAAACAGGCATACGATAACTTATTGAAACAAATACGATGATCCTCCGTAGACCAGATAAATCTACGAATTAATATGACGAACCCTGAGCCTATAACCAAACCACGACTTATATCCTTTTGCCCTGTTCAAATCTCACAGATAGAATATAAGCACCCTGTTTCGATGCAATATCGGAGGTTAGCGCGACTAACCTTACAGTAGGGGGAAATGTCAACGTCAATAGTACTATCCGTATATTCCTATGGCTAACTCCGTTAGCTAATGGTTATAGTACGCAAGCAAGAGACTTATAGCACTACATAGTGTAACTCATGTTCGCATAAGGATTGTGTGTTTTGTTTCTAGTTATCGTATATAAAAGCAGTTGTGTATGTTTTCCACCCCCAGATTAATAAAACATTAAAACCGTAAAAAGGGGCAGTGAAACTCACCTCGTGAGTTTAGTGGTCGCTTCGCTAGAAAATTTAGATTAATCACAGTTTGCCGCCTTCACACGTCCTAAACGCGTAAGGTCAGTTAGTTCGTTATCAACTCGCAAGTCGGTTTATGCTAGTTGCTTTCACCCAACTAGTTGTTTCGTTGTTCGTGTCAGTTGCTTTCATCAACTGATCGTTTCGCTTAAGGTGTCGGTTGCTTTCACCAACCGATCGTTTCGTTTAAGGTGTCGGTTGCTTTCACCAACCAAACATTTCGTTTATTAAGTTTGCGTCGGTTGCTTTTATCAACCGTACGTATCATTTAATTTATGGACGACCTGTTGGTGATAAGAGTTTATACTCAAAAGTAAATATTTATACATCTATATAAATATTATGATTAAACATTTTCTTTAACATATGTCTTGTATCATTCATGACGGCTTTGTATACTTGTCGTTTAAAAACAATCTAACTGATTCAGTCATGTGTATATGTGTATATACACACACAAATATATATATATATATATATATTGAAATTATATATTTATATATATTATTAGAAATTATTCTTTTTAAAGTAGCCTACATTTCCGTAAAAATATACTTTAACTATACTTCCACTTATAATCCTCCAACCCGACAATTATGATCGTATTTACAAAAAATAATTTTCCAAATATATACATATATATATATATACACACACATACAACAAATTGTTATCTCGCCATCAAAAGTTATATTTTTCAAATAACCGATTTATTAAACCAATAACTCGTGTTTTACTTGTTTACCCTTTTCATATCCCTACTTTATATATTTCATATGTTCATTCTCCATCTTTCAAATAAACTATTTGTATATAAATATTTTATACAAACAATATTTTTAATGGCATGAGGTTATATAATATTTTTAGGACTTTGTAAACACAATCTAAGTTAATATTTCTCGATTACACCATTTTTTTTAAAATCAAATTATACACTAAAATTACCTTTTAACATGTTTTTAACTCGTATTTTACAAGCCTTTCAAATCTTTATTTAACCAAAACTCATATTTATTAAGTTCAAGCATATATTTGAACATCAATAAGCATATTAATGTGTATCTTGTTCTTTAGGTGTTAGAGCTAGCATAAACTAACTTTATAAAAATTTAAAGATGGTTTAGAGATGAGTTTTAGTTCACTTAGTTCTAGGATTATGAGTAGGGATGAATGATACAAAAAGGCTTGTGCTAACTCCACTTCGCGAGGCAAGTTCCAAATCCCTGCTTTAGCTTGGAGACCGGTAACGGGCTCGGTGTGTTCGGTCTATGGGAAGAGAGCGAAGAGCGTTTCAGGTTGGTTTCGAGTGTAATAATGGACCGTAGGGTGTCTCGAGTCGAGTTTGGATCTATAATCATGTGGTGCGTATGTGGTGGGTGGCATACCGGTGGAGTTGGTGTTTGGTGTTGGAAGGTGGTGTTCCTCCGGGTGGTGCTTCAAGAGAGAGAGAGAGAGAGAGAGAGCCGCAAGTGTGTGCGGCCGGTTGCCGAGGATGGTGGTTTGAGGTGATGGAAATATGTTGCGGTGAAGGAGGTTTACCGGTGGAGGTGGCATGCATACTGGTGGTAATATTGTGTAGATGGTGGTGGGATGTGGTGACCGAGAGGGTGTTTATCCGGGAGAGAGGTCGAGATGTAGAGACTAGAGAGAGTCGGTTAGTGTGTGTGTGTTTGAAACTTTTGTTGAAGTTCTTTAGTTGTTGTTTGTGGATAATTTAAGCCTCCAAAGAAGCATGGTGTACTAATATTTCATATGCATGCATGATTGCATATCTTAGAAAATCAACAAAAAAGTAAATATGGTTGGAACAGATTTTCAGCAGACAAGAAGTGTAAAGTCAAAGGAAAATAATGTGCAATAGTTAGGAGTATGGAGAGCATGTGACTTAAATGAAACATGTCTCACTTTTTAAAATAAATGGTTCAAAGAGTCAAGATATGATTTACAAAATATCTTGTGAAATCGTCTCTGGCACATGTGATACAGTAGTAGGGATGTCTCTAATTACATGGTCTGTCTAATTTATTAACCAATAATAAAACTTCCCACACATTTATCTCTTATACATCTATATTATATATATCATTTATATAGATAGCTTTTGTTTTGTATTATTATCATTACTAGCTTTAGAAACCCGTGTATTACACGGGATAAATTAATGTATAAATTACAATGAATAATTTAATATAGATAAAAAAAGATAACTAAGCCTGTTTATATTATGTAAAAAAATGTATTACAAATATAGTCGTATTATATCATCAAATATATTTGACTTTTAAACCGAGAATGAGATGTTCTACAATCGGTATACGATAATGAAGCAATGCCACTGAAGGAAAATTTAAAACAATGAGGCCTTTCGATGTGAAAGATATAGCTAAAGTCTTTCATAAATTTTCAATATTTAATAAACATGGTTTGTTGTAGATTTTTGAATTTCACCAAATATGTTGTGAAATATATTCTAACAATGTACATTAGTATAATATGTAAATATTTATTTGTATAAAAATGTGTAGATATAATACAAATAAAATTTAAATAAAAGTGAATAATTTAATTA
The DNA here is from genome assembly GCF_021521415.1 of Bidens hawaiensis. NCBI lineage: Eukaryota > Viridiplantae > Streptophyta > Magnoliopsida > Asterales > Asteraceae > Bidens > Bidens hawaiensis. Next base: position 6,414,964 of record NW_027491024.1, read on the forward strand.
GATATAATATAAATAGAGTGTAAAAGGAAAGTGAATAATTTTTTTATATTTGCCATATATAAGTTTTGGAGGGAAAAAAATTGTAAGGATTAACCACAAACTGACACGTGTCACAATTATTTTACTTTATTAGAATAGGTAGATTTTACATATCTGTATGTATACATATATGTTTAATTTACAAATTTTGATTTCCTTTTATATTATTAATACACGTCTTTTTTTTCATTAAGGCATATCCATGGAAATTGTATATACACAAATATCTTTACTATATTTATTTGTTTTAATCAAAATCTTGATAACATGGAAAGTCGTTTGGCTAGAATACTAATATTACTTGAAAGACATGTATAAAATATATTTTAGTGTCATGCTCAAAGAAAATAACTCGTGACATGCTTCCCTTGTATTTTGATTATTTACCAATGTTTCGTGTATTCTAAGTCGGTGGTATTTCATGAAATAGGTTGCTAAAATAATAATAAACACTCGAATAATCCATTCATTATTTTGTTGTTGTTGATATTATATAAAATATATTCGTACGTATAATATAGAATTTGAACCTTATAGGTTCGTTAAATACGTTGGACTCTTTTAAACAAGTTATTACCAACGCTCACACTCATTGGATAAAATTCAAAAGTTTGAGTAATTTCAAAAATTACTTAGATACAATGTATCTTGCATGTGAGCTTATGTTAGACTCGTTGCGATTAAACTTATTAATCTAATCGTGCGTGAATTAACCTTAAGAAATTATAATTAAGCATTGTACGGAAAAAGAGCTGTTTAATGGAGTGTCACATAATGTCTAACCATAACTCAGCTTATATAGACTAACCCTAACTTGTCCAAGACATTACCAATTATAATAACAATCAATTAGGAAACATAACCAACAATGACCTATTGTCAATATTGGTTTCTCAACTTCACCGACTTGTGACTTGGATTCTGAAATTACCAACACGTCGAACTCCATGATATTAGATTCTAGGTTTTCGCTTTATAGCTTTTAGATTTTAGAATTTTTGTTTAGATCATATTGTGTCTTTTTATATATCATTATGTTTTTGTTTGTATTAATCATTTTGTGTGTTTTTCATTGTTTTTTTTTTCATTAACATCATGTTATATTACTTATCATAGTGTTATATGTTACGATTTATTATGTTTTGTACTGTTCCTAGATTTAGAAGACCGTGTAGGATTGTATGCATACATCTATCAGCAATGCAAACATTTGATTTACTTGCTATGGTGTATACGAAGTTCTAGGAATTGACAAGATCATTTATATATAATTTCCTTTGATTAAAAAGCTTTTAAAAAAAAAATCTTTATACACTTCTATTTGATTACTATTATCTCTATTTGTCGTTTTCATCTTGGACGAACTCACCCCCCCCCCCCCCCCCAACCAACAAAATTCCAACAAACAACTCATCGCATCTTTCTTGATGTTAAGACTCATGATTTGATTTGATCTTTTCTAAGATGATGCATAACCCTAATCTCTTTATACCTAGCCACCAGGCCCATCATGTCCATGAATAAGTCAGTATCAACAAAAGGTTATTAACGATGACAATAAAACGCATCATAAAATCAAAAGAAGACTAAAATTTGAAAATAAATATGTGAGATGTTACTATCGTGATTTAGAAGAATTTAATAGAAGAATGAAGAATATGATATTTCCTCTCTAGAATAAAACTGCAATGATATAGAAGAATTTGTTAATTTCCTAGCTCATGTGTGGAACGAACTAGGTGATTCAGGATGACTGCTCAGCTCCATCTTGGATCTAAATCAGTTAGCTCGACTTGGCTTGTTTTATCTTAATGGCTAAAACTTTAAGCTCAAGCGCTCATTTAAATTAAAACTATTAGAAAATATTTAAATTAATTTTTTAAGTAAAAATTAAATATATATAATAATAGTTTTAGGATGGTCTCAAATGTGCTCATATTTTATGTGCACATATAAATCATAAACATTAGAACTAGGGTTTAACTTGGGTGAAAACGAGCAAGCCAAGATGGCATCTTACGAGCGAGCATACCTTAGCTCAAGCTTGGCTCATCTACAAACCAACTTGACTCTTTTATAAACGATCTGACTTCATACAAGTTTTTTTTAGATCGAGGGACGTATGAGTTTTTTTAACATCCCTATCGCGAATATAGAAAGAGAAGTTTGTCATGCCATTTTAGTTAACTTGCTATCAAAGGGTCTTTGGTCGAGTGTCGCATTAGTGATAGGAAAAAAAAAGTATATCTCACTTTTATTTTAATATAGTTATTGGAAAAGTTAATTAATTTGATCCAAATCAATACGCCAACAAGAAAAAATGGAGCTAGGTAGTGAAGAAACACTAAATGACCCCGGCAGATTATGGATAATCTGGGGGTTAAGTAGATGTTTCTCACGAGGGTTAGGTCCGGCAAAGATGGTTATTCTTCTCGACCTGCAAAACTGACACCGTGAGCTCGTCACTGAGAGGGGGGGGTTCCTCCTTGTGACCACCCTCCGGCGTGAGAATCAGACTAGATTGCTCTGAATATAAGTGTATATTGAGAGAAATAGCTAAAGAGAAGATAAGATGATGATACCGTTCCAAGGTGTTGGAGTATTTATAGCCGAAGGTAGGTTTCCAAGCAGGTACGGCCAGCTGTATAATATTCCTTTTCCACCAACTACGGGCTATGTTCATGCCACGATGGGAGTTGGTGGGTAGACAGCGGCTGATGGCGACGTTTTGTACTGGAGCGTGCTCCTCCTCGTACTATTGTCGGTGAGCTGTCACCCTGTGATTGGTTCATGGGTCACTTTTACCAGATCTTGTCTATTTCTCCATACCTTGGTAGGTATAGTACAAAAGATCTTCTGGAAGCGTACGGACTGGCTCTTTTGGGCGGTAATATTCCCGCCCTGCTCATTCCTTTTTCAGGTGACATTGCTGAAGTATAAGAGTCAGTGCCTTATGCGTGTAGCTTTACTGTTAGTGCGGGTAGCCTTCCTTGGTTTGTACCCATAGCTGCGGGAACAGGCAGGGTACTGTACCAAGGGAGGCTTTCCTGCGGGAACAGCTGGCTTACTGCGTGTAAGGTCTTCATCTCTCTGAGCATGGTGGGTCATGCGGATCCAGTTGGTCTTTGCGCAGACGTACCTCTTTAAGGTGAGTCTTGCGGGTCCAACTGGGATTTGCTGGGACCTACATCTTCAGGTAGCCTTTTATTTTATCTTTTGATATGCAAAGATCTTTGTCATTAAAGAATCTAAAGGTACAGACGTACCAAATACCAATGAACCAACACTTTTTAGGCTGAGGGGTGTGGGGGGCTCTAACGGGGGCGCGAGTGGGGGCTCCAGCCAATAATATTGTGACGTGTGGCAGAGAGAGAAACTGGATAAGGGGGGTGTTGGAGCCCCCGCTGGAGCCCCTGGCCCTGGTGTGGAGGCGCTCCAGCAGGGGCTCCAGCGGATTTTTTTTTTATTTTTTTATAAATGTATTAAAAAAACGTATTATTAAAAAAACTCATAAATTATTTAAAAAAACACACATTTTTTTTAAAATTCAAATTACAAAAAAAACATACTAAAAATTAAACAAACAAAAAATTGGGAAGATGGGTTGATTTTGGGTTTTTTGTTGAAGTTGTGGTGATTGTTTTATATGAAATGGGTTATATATAGGAAGTAAAAAAATTTTTTTTTTATTAAATTAATAGCCCAACGGCTCAATTAAAATGTCCAACGGCTCTTTCACGTTTTCCCATGCATCTTCACGCCATATTCGTCCCGCTAAGGGGCTTGCGCCTGCTTTGAATTCCGTGCTCGCGCCCCTCTTGCGCCCCTCTCGCGCCCCGGGGGTGTGGTGCTAGCGCCTGGGGGCGCGAGCGGAGGGGCTCTAGCGCCCCCGCTGAAGCCCCACACCCCTCAGCCTTAAGTGGACAAGCCATCTAGAAGATATACGTTTGGTAGACTTGTACTTGGATAAACATGAGGCGACCAAGACATGGCAAATATAAGAATTAAGTTAAAATGCGTCTAATTACTTTAATCTTAAACTGTGTTTTAATTTCATCACTGCATTTAAATATGAAAATAAAATGGTTTTTACCGTTCTTGCTTCAAAATAAACTTTACAGTAACATCATTTCTATGTTTATATGATGATAAAAATATTTTCAATATGATCTATTAATATAAAATAAAGACAGAATTACAAATTTTGTCCTTTAAAATAAGACGAATTACGGTTCGTGTCCTTTTCTAAGTTTCCTTGCAGGCGGTGTACTTTAAACTTTTTTTTCCTACAAGTTATGTCCTTTACGCTAACTGGGTTAGAAAAACTCTGTTAAATCCCATCACGTGAGAAGCATGTGAGGGTAGTTTTGTCTTTTTGCCTACCCTGCAACTTCTTCTTCTTCTTCTGCTGCTGTTTATGTATCTATTAACACTGCCTCATCTCACCTCTCTCTCTATGTTCTACCACACCATCACCATAACCACTCCTCAAACACCATCACCACCGCCACCATAGCTCCGCCACCAGCCACCGCTCCATCTCCGAAAATTATGATTACTTGAAAAAAACTTTCAACAATCTGTACATTATGAACATTCAATTGATGAATCAGAACATACTTTGTAGTTCGAAACCCCTAACCTGATTTATAGGGCACGATTAAAGGAAGCGCTTAAACCACTGCGAGACCGCCGCCACAATGTCGGGTGGTTTAAGCGGCCACCGCCTCCAACCACCATCGTTTGTCGGTTAGGTGACGATCCTTCATCGCGGTCGGGTTCCATCACCTCAACCGTTCGTCCACCTCCTGTTGCCGGGTTCTATTTTGGAAACCCTAGGCGGCGGTGGTGTGATGACGGCGGTGTTTTGTACCACCAGAGGTCCGGTAGTGTGGTGCCTTTACCGATCGTTGATCCTGGTGGTGCGCCTTTACCGATCGTTGATCCTGGTGGTGCTAGACACTCGGAAGAGGTGGGGTTTCCGGCGGTGGTTTACTTCTTTTTATGGTATCGTCATTCTTTTCTTTGTTGTCTATCATCGCTTTATTATTGTCAGACCCTATTAAAATTTGAAAACCTCAAATTGCATAAACCCTAGAACTCAAGTAGATGGTTAAGAAGATGGAGAAGAAGAGTGGGAGGTATGGTGATGAAATTGGGATGGTGGGATCCAAAGTGTGTGTGTTAATAGATACAGAAACAGCAGCAGCAGAAGAAGAAGAAGTTGCAGGGTAGGCAAAAAGACAAAACTACCCTCACATGCTTCTCACGTGATGGGATTTAACAGAGTTTTTCTAACCCAGTTAGCGTAAAGGACATAACTTGTAGGAAAAAAAAGTTTAAAGTACACCGCCTGCAAGGAAACTTAGAAAATGACACAAACCGTAATTCGTCTTATTTTAAAGGATAAAATTTGTAATTCTGTCTAAAATAAATTAAAGGATCATATTTACATGTTAACTGGCTATCAGCCATTCAGCCCTTCCATAATTAGATCGACTTACTGATAGGAATTTGTCACGCTCATTTTACTTCCTGATCAAATTACCATAATTCATCAATGTTCCAATATGTGTCGGCCGCCATGTCACCGAACCTTATGCCATCATTATCTGCCAACTGGAAGTTTAGGGTCGACATGTCATCTGACCCGAAGCCCATCATGTCTAACTGTGACAACCGGTAATTTCCCAAACCCATAAGCTAAGTAATCAACCTAATAATTAGGTGATTGTAAATATTAAGCGCGTGCATTTGTTATGTGCGCCCTGCGCGAGCGCGCCATGTTAGTCAGCGCGTGCAGTTGTTATGTGCAACCTGCGCGAGCGCACCATGTTAAGGACCAGCGTGAGCATATGTTATATGCGCCATGCGTGAATGATTTGGCTTTATGTTTTCATGTAACTTAAACATTATGTTGTCTATGGGTTGACCATCCCGCATGATGCTAAGGCGGGTGCATCCTACATCGTTTATGCGCGTGCGGAAGGGAACTAACCTACCCGCATGGCGGGAACGTTGAGAGCTAGTTTGTCTGAAGCTCCAAGATGGAATTGACTTCAACATGACTGATCACTATGTTGAAATACCAAGACCACCTGGAGAATCTACAAATGAAACTCAAATGTCCCTAACTGCGAGAAGGTTACGCACCTACCCGCAGCAAAGACATGTCCTATACGCAGAAAGCTATGCGCACCAAGTTATACGCGCAGAACACTTGGTCTATTCTCCAGTTAAGGAGATTACTCCCGCCCGAAAGGAAACAGTAGCGTGTTTCAGAGATTTTCCACTTTTTACTGTACACTGACAAAAGTACCTGAAAAAGCACACTGTAACATGAAAAGTCAACTGTCAGCCACCCTATTCTCACCAACCCCAGACCTGCATGTTCTGTCCAAATCAAATCAAAATCTTTTATCCACCACTCCACTCTTAAGTAAATAATAATAACTTCCATACTTTATCATCATTACATTTAGATATGAAAAGATTTTTAATCCCCTAAAGCAAGGGATTGTGTTCCCTTGAGTTTGCCTATAAATTTGTAGCCTAAATTATCACCCAAAACACACTTCAAAGAACTACAAACTTGCACTAATCCTTTCCCAAGCATCCGTTGTTTCCAGCTCCGATCCTGTTACTAGGTAAGCCGAGAATATAACCTTGAGACCTACTATCCAACCCTTATATTCTCCTATTTCTTGATCTTAATATATATACTTGTTATTTAATCGTATTCTAGACCTTCGATTCCGAGGCCAACACCAAGAAAACCCGAATCTCGATTAATCCCTTAACAAGAACCTCAGGTGAGTCTCACAGCCCCTATTTTCACTGTTTTCACTGTTTTTTTTAATTGCTTTCGGGGCGAGGGACACGTACTTAAATAATGTTTTATCATGGTATACTTACAAGCTATGCAAGCGATTATGCGTTTTAAGTTATGTTTCATGATGAGCAATGCAAACGGTTATCTAAGGTTTTCAATGTATGTGCGCTAGAACTCGAGTAAGTGATCACTTTACCATTGGAACTCTAAGGGTAGGGACTGCTGGTTTGATCCGCCCACTCGTAGGGGTCGCACCTCTTTGCATGGACGAGTGCCTGGCATGGGGCAGTACTATGGGGTTGAGCCCGCTCGTAGGGGTCGCGCCTCTTTGCATGGACGAGCGCCTTGTTTTCCGGCACAACGTCTGCGCGTAACCCGCGGGACGGTATCCTTAGCTCGTAGGGGCAATGCCTCTTTGCATGGACGAGCACAGTTTCTCAGAATTGTTCGCGCGTAACCCGCGGGACAGTATCCTTAGCTCGTAGGGGCAATGCCTCTTTGCATAGACGAGCATAGTTTTCCAGAAACGTCTGCGCGTAACTCGCGGGACGGTTTTACGTTATTTTAGCTCGTAGTGGCTGCGCCTCTTACATAGACGAGCACCGTATCCAGAATTTGTTCACGCGTAACCCGCGGAACGATTTTTATCAGAATATTGTCAGAATTATGTGTTAATACGATTTTACCAAGCAGATGTTAATGATGTTGCCAGAAATGTTTCAGAATGATTTTATCAAGTTACTAAAACTTGTGAACTCACTCAGTTTATACTGATTCAAATGTTTTTACGTGTCTTTCAGGAGATAACTAGGTAGCGCATGGAGTCACACTTAGAGCACCACACGCTGAACATCTAAAACAAGCTTTTTGGAAGATTTTGGTTTTATCCCCTCGATGCGCACGGTTACCCGCCGCGCAAGGGGATATGGCGAGGAAATCTTCAGTTTTATACTTGGATGTTTCTTTTTGTAATCTTTGAACAATGTAATGTGTTTGTAATAAACTTCTCATGCGCAATAAAAATCTTTGAATGTTTTGCAATGGCCCGTGCTTAATTATCAATCCCCACTCGTGCGCGCCCGGCTGTTTCCGCCGCTCAGGGCCGGGTGTGACAGATTGGTATCAGAGCACTGGTTATAGCGAACTAGGAAAAGAAGTTTTTAACCTAGACTATAACCTTTGGGGAATCGCATGAAATATTTTTCAAAGAATAATTTCAAAAGAATATTTTCAAAAGAAAAATCACACACGCACTTAGGAACACGGGTCACAGTGTCTAGAGATAAGAACATTATGTGCTCTGAGTACATGCGCTAAGTTTGTTATATTTTCTTTTTATGAAAAGAATGCCTCCAACCAGAGCCAAGGGAATTACCATGACACCCGAGGAGCTCGCAGAAATAATCGCGCAGGCGATTGCAACGCATGAGGCCAGCAAGGCCGAATCTAGTCAGGGTCGCCAAGAGAACGAGACCCCAGAACCCGAATCAGGAGCCTTGAACAAAGGATGCTCCTATAAAACATTCATGGCCTGTAGGCCTTGGCCGTTCAAAGGCACCGAAGGAGCCATTGGGCTCTACAATTGGATTGACAAGATGGAGACCGTTCTCTCCATCAGCGGATGTAGTGAAAACCAGAAGGTCCTTTACGCGACCTGCATGTTCCAAGAAGCAGCTTCGTCTTGGTGGAAGCTCCAAGTAAAGACTTTGGGGCGAGAAGTTGCTCTTCACAAGACCTGGGAAGAATTGAAAGAAATGATGATGAGAAAGTTCTGCTCTCGCGCAGAAATTCAGAGCTTGCAACAAGAATTCTGGAACCACACCATGGTAGGAACGGATATCGATGCCTACACCAATCGTTTCAACGAGCTTTGCCAGCTGGTGCCAGACATGGCAAACACAGAAGAAAAGAAAATCGAGAGGTACATCTTTGGGTTACCTCCTGTCGTTAGAGTCCCGCTCAACGCCGCCGCACCTCCGACCTTTGACGAGGCGGTTGCGCGAGCCATCACCCTTACAAGGGATACGGTTCGTGCGGGTATGTTGACCGCTCGCTTGAACGAGCAGCGAACCTCTGACTCCAAGAGGAAATGGAACTCCCACCGAGGGTCAGACTTCAAGCAGCCACCGCCCAAGAAGCAGGAAAGCACAAGGGTTTACGCGATTCAAGCCGCGGAACCATCAAGGAAAGGATACAGCGGGCCTCGCCCATGGTGCAGCAAATGCAAGTATCACCACGAGGGTGAATGCGCAAAAATCGAATGCGCCAAATGTGGCAGACCAGGACACAAGGCGATGAATTGTCGCATCAGAGAAGCTGGATCGAGCGACAGCTGCTACGCATGCGGGAAGCCTGGACACTTCAGTCGGGATTGCCCACAGAAAGGAAACCAAGCTCGCGGGAGAGCTTTTGTGATCGGCGCGGGTGAAGCAAAGGAAGAGCCGAATGTGGTAACCGGTACGTTTTTGCTTAACGGTCATTATGCATCTGTCTTATTTGATACTGGCGCTGACCTAAGTTTTATATCCCATGAGTTTAAAAACTCCCTGGGCTTAGCGACCAGTAGGCTAGACAAACCTTATACTATAGAACTAGCCAATGGTAGGCAGTTATGCGCGAATGAAAGGACTGAGCAATGTGTATTAGTCATGGGAGGTCATGAGTTCAATATAAACTTGTTGCCAATAGATTTGGGAAGTTTCGATATTGTGGTAGGTATGGATTGGTTGGTCGAGAATCTCGCGGAGATTGTTTGTCATGAGAAGCAGGTTCGGATTCCACTGTTGAACGGAGAAACTTTGATGATTCAAGGGGAAAGAAAGGGAGTTGCGACGAAACTGATTTCGTGCCTAAAGGCGCGCAAGTGCCTAAGGAAAGGGTACTACGCCTTCCTGGCGCATGTAATAGAGAAGGGAGATGAGTGAAGAATTGAAGACTTACCTGTAGTGCGCGAATTTCCCCGAAGTTTTTCCTAAAGATCTGCCCGGATTGCCGCCACCGCGACAAATCGAGTTTCGAATTGATTTGGTCCCAGGAGCTGCGCCAGTAGCCCGAGCGCCTTATCGATTAGCTCCATCTGAGATGCAAGAGCTATCCAATCAGTTACAGGAACTTTTGGATAAGGGTTTCATACGCCCAAGCTTTTCACCTTGGGGAGCTCCAGTACTGTTTGTTAAGAAGAAGGATGGTTCGTTCCGGATGTGTATTGACTACAGGGAGCTGAATAAGCTGACAGTCAAAAATCGGTACCCCTTACCGAGGATTGACGACTTATTTGACCAGTTGCAGGGATCCAGTTATTATTCGAAGATAGATCTACGGTCAGGATACCACCAACTTAGGGTCCATGAGGAAGACGCGCCAAAGACAGCCTTCCGAACCAGATATGGCCATTATGAGTTCTTAGTGATGCCTTTCGGGCTAACTAATGCGCCGGCTATATTCATGGATCTGATGAACCGTGTGTGCAAACCATACTTGGACAAGTTTGTGATTGTGTTTATAGATGATATTCTAATTTACTCTCGAACCAAGGCCGAGCATGAGCAACACTTGAGGTTGATTTTGGAATTGTTAAGGAAAGAAAGGTTGTATGCAAAGTTTTCTAAATGTGAGTTTTGGCTTAGAGAGGTTCACTTTCTCGGTCACGTTGTAAACGAGAAAGGAATACACGTCGATCCTTCTAAGGTTAAAGCCATCGAAAACTGGGAAGCGCCAAAAACCCCAACTGAGGTGAGGCAATTCCTTGGACTAGCTGGCTACTATCGACGCTTCATTGAGAACTTCTCCAAGTTAGCTCTACCTCTGACCGCGCTAACTCAGAAAGACAAGGCGTTTATTTGGGGCGAGAATCAGGAAGCGGCATTTCAAATGTTGAAACAGAAGTTATGTAGTGCGCCAATTTTATCTTTACCAGAGGGGACGGATGACATCGTCGTTTACTGCGACGCTTCACACCAGGGACTCGGATGTGTCCTTATGCAGCGAGACAAAGTTATAGCGTATGCCTCGCGCCAACTCAAGACCAATGAAAAGAATTACACAACGCATGATTTAGAACTTGGGGCGGTTGTCTTCGCGCTAAAGATTTGGCGCCATTACCTCTACGGTACGAAATGTGTAATCTTTACGGATCATAAGAGCCTCCAACATATATTCAATCAGAAGGATTTAAACATGAGGCAACGAAGATGGGTTGAATTGTTGAATGATTATGATTGCGAGATCAAGTATCATCCGGGGAAAGCGAATGTGGTAGCAGACGCGCTAAGCAGAAAGGAGCGAATAAAAACACTACGGGTCAAGGCCCTAAAGCTAACAATTCACGCAGAGCTCTCTACGCGCATCCGAGACGCTCAGCAAGAAGCCTTGAAACCAGAGTTTGTTAAAGCTGAATCCCTTGGGGGTATGATTAAGAATTTGGAACTTAAAGGGAACACTCGATATTTTGCCAACCGCATATGGGTCCCTCTCAAGGGAGGACTGCGCGAGCAGATATTAAACGAAGCTCACAAGACGCGGTATTCCGTACATCCTGGCGCAGACAAGATGTACCAAGATGTTAAAATGTTGTATTGGTGGCCCAATCTTAAAGGCGCCATCGCGACACATGTCAGTAAGTGCCTGACGTGTTCAAAGGTAAAGGCTGAATACCAGAAGCCGTCGGGGTTACTTCAACAGCCAGAAATTCCCATATGGAAGTGGGAACAAATCTCCATGGATTTCATCACCAAACTACCAAGGACACCTGGGGGTTACGACACGATATGGGTTATTGTAGATCGGCTAACTAAGTCAGCGCACTTCCTGCCGATTAAAGAAACTGATAAAATGGAAAAGTTAGCCCGACTATATATTCGAGAAGTAGTTTCAAAACATGGAGTCCCAGTGTCCATCATTTCTGATAGAGATAGTCGGTTCACCTCAAGGTTTTGGAGATCATTACAAGAGGGGTTAGGTACTCGACTGGACATGAGTACGGCTTATCACCCCCAAACGGATGGACAAAGCGAACGAACGATCCAGACATTGGAAGATATGCTGCGCGCGTGCGCGATCGATTTTGAAGGTAGTTGGGATACCCACCTTCCGTTGGTTGAATTTTCTTACAATAACAGTTATCACACAAGCCTCAAGGCAGCGCCGTTTGAAGCGTTATATGGGCGCAAGTGTAGATCCCCACTGTGTTGGGCTGAAGTGGGCGACAAGCAAATGACTGGTCCAGAAGTGATCCAAGAAACAACAGACAAGATTTTTCAGATAAGGGATCGCCTTAAGGCAGCACGCGACAGACAGAAAAGTTATGCTAATATGAGAAGGAAACCGTTGGAGTTTCAAGTAGGGGATAAAGTACTTTTGAAAGTCTCTCCATGGAAGGGAGTCCCCCGTTTCGGTAAGCGAGGAAAGCTAAATCCGCGCTACATTGGACCATTTGAGATCCTGGAGAGGATCGGTCCAGTTGCTTATAAACTCCGTCTACTCGCCGAACTCAGTGGAGTTCATGATACGTTTCATGTATCCAACCTCAAGAAGTGTTTATCTGACGAAACGTTGATTTTACCGTTGGAAGAAATACATATTGACAAACAGCTGCACTTCGTAGAAGAACCCATAGCAGTAACCGATTGGAAAGAACAAAAGTTACGCAGAAGCAAAATCAAGTTAGTAAAGGTTCAATGGAACTCGAGGCGTGGGCCTGAATTCACTTGGGAAAGAGAAGACCAGATGCGCACAAAATACCCACACCTCTTTCAGAACATGGCTTCTGCCAGCAACGTCTCCTAAATTTCGGGACGAAATTCGTTTAACGAGGGGAGAATGTGACAACCGGTAATTTCCCAAACCCATAAGCTAAGTAATCAACCTAATAATTAGGTGATTGTAAATATTAAGCGCGTGCATTTGTTATGTGCGCCCTGCGCGAGCGCGCCATGTTAGTCAGCGCGTGCAGTTGTTATGTGCAACCTGCGCGAGCGCACCATGTTAAGGACCAGCGTGAGCATATGTTATATGCGCCATGCGTGAATGATTTGGCTTTATGTTTTCATGTAACTTAAACATTATGTTGTCTATGGGTTGACCATCCCGCATGATGCTAAGGCGGGTGCATCCTACATCGTTTATGCGCGTGCGGAAGGGAACTAACCTACCCGCATGGCGGGAACGTTGAGAGCTAGTTTGTCTGAAGCTCCAAGATGGAATTGACTTCAACATGACTGATCACTATGTTGAAATACCAAGACCACCTGGAGAATCTACAAATGAAACTCAAATGTCCCTAACTGCGAGAAGGTTACGCACCTACCCGCAGCAAAGACATGTCCTATACGCAGAAAGCTATGCGCACCAAGTTATACGCGCAGAACACTTGGTCTATTCTCCAGTTAAGGAGATTACTCCCGCCCGAAAGGAAACAGTAGCGTGTTTCAGAGATTTTCCACTTTTTACTGTACACTGACAAAAGTACCTGAAAAAGCACACTGTAAAACATGAAAAGTCAACTGTCAGCCACCCTATTCTCACCAACCCCAGACCTGCATGTTCTGTCCAAATCAAATCAAAATCTTTTATCCACCACTCCACTCTTAAGTAAATAATAATAACTTCCATACTTTATCATCATTACATTTAGATATGAAAAGATTTTTAATCCCCTAAAGCAAGGGATTGTGTTCCCTTGAGTTTGCCTATAAATTTGTAGCCTAAATTATCACCCAAAACACACTTCAAAGAACTACAAACTTGCACTAATCCTTTCCCAAGCATCCGTTGTTTCCAGCTCCGATCCTGTTACTAGGTAAGCCGAGAATATAACCTTGAGACCTACTATCCAACCCTTATATTCTCCTATTTCTTGATCTTAATATATATACTTGTTATTTAATCGTATTCTAGACCTTCGATTCCGAGGCCAACACCAAGAAAACCCGAATCTCGATTAATCCCTTAACAAGAACCTCAGGTGAGTCTCACAGCCCCTATTTTCACTGTTTTCACTGTTTTTTTTAATTGCTTTCGGGGCGAGGGACACGTACTTAAATAATGTTTTATCATGGTATACTTACAAGCTATGCAAGCGATTATGCGTTTTAAGTTATGTTTCATGATGAGCAATGCAAACGGTTATCTAAGGTTTTCAATGTATGTGCGCTAGAACTCGAGTAAGTGATCACTTTACCATTGGAACTCTAAGGGTAGGGACTGCTGGTTTGATCCGCCCACTCGTAGGGGTCGCACCTCTTTGCATGGACGAGTGCCTGGCATGGGGCAGTACTATGGGGTTGAGCCCGCTCGTAGGGGTCGCGCCTCTTTGCATGGACGAGCGCCTTGTTTTCCGGCACAACGTCTGCGCGTAACCCGCGGGACGGTATCCTTAGCTCGTAGGGGCAATGCCTCTTTGCATGGACGAGCACAGTTTCTCAGAATTGTTCGCGCGTAACCCGCGGGACAGTATCCTTAGCTCGTAGGGGCAATGCCTCTTTGCATAGACGAGCATAGTTTTCCAGAAACGTCTGCGCGTAACTCGCGGGACGGTTTTACGTTATTTTAGCTCGTAGTGGCTGCGCCTCTTACATAGACGAGCACCGTATCCAGAATTTGTTCACGCGTAACCCGCGGAACGATTTTTATCAGAATATTGTCAGAATTATGTGTTAATACGATTTTACCAAGCAGATGTTAATGATGTTGCCAGAAATGTTTCAGAATGATTTTATCAAGTTACTAAAACTTGTGAACTCACTCAGTTTATACTGATTCAAATGTTTTTACGTGTCTTTCAGGAGATAACTAGGTAGCGCATGGAGTCACACTTAGAGCACCACACGCTGAACATCTAAAACAAGCTTTTTGGAAGATTTTGGTTTTATCCCCTCGATGCGCACGGTTACCCGCCGCGCAAGGGGATATGGCGAGGAAATCTTCAGTTTTATACTTGGATGTTTCTTTTTGTAATCTTTGAACAATGTAATGTGTTTGTAATAAACTTCTCATGCGCAATAAAAATCTTTGAATGTTTTGCAATGGCCCGTGCTTAATTATCAATCCCCACTCGTGCGCGCCCGGCTGTTTCCGCCGCTCAGGGCCGGGTGTGACACTAACTCATTTATATCCACATCATAACTATCAATATTTTGTAATGATGAGTTATAAAAGGTGGTACTATCCCTATAGTCATGCGACAATTCAGGCAAAATCTTGCTACAAGGATCCGATGCACAAATGCTTGAGCCGGAGTTGTTATACTCGTTATGGCTTGGTTGTGGTGGGGAGGATGATGCAAATAGGGTTTGTTCAGTTTGTGGATGTTTGGTTTCTATGGTTAGAGTAGAAGTGGTTGAATTTGATAACGAAGATGATGAAGTTTGCTCTACTTTTTCAAGTAACCTTGGCATCCAAAATTGGTGAAGTGCTTCTACAAACCTCTTGCTACCTGAGTCGATCTTAAGGTGACGAGATTGTTTCTGTACCCATGTTCTCCAATAGTTCTTGATCTCATTGTCTGTTCTTCCAGGCAAATTGCGGGCAATTTTGGACCATCTAGCATGTAGTAAAGTAAGGACACAACACAATTGTAACAAACTTACATATTGTATTACACAGTATAGGATTATATATATATAACTATTGCCCCACTTGGAATGAAGTTGGAGGATCACGAGTTGTTCTTGTGGTGTGAGATTTCCTCGCTTAGCGTCTGGTTTAAGATAATTCAACCATCTTAACCTACAACTTTTGCCTGTTCTTTTCAAACTTGAAAATCAAACGTCAGAAACCAATAAAAACCCAATAAGAGGAAAACTAAAGCATCGTCTATGTTTCTAAGCAAGACGGATCATGTGCACATATAAACCACTATGTATGTTAACTGCTGATTTTGCTAGCAAATTCCAACGGCCTTCCCCATGACAGCTGATATAATGGATAAGAAGATTGTCCTCCTCAAGTGTCCATGCCCCTCTTTTAAGTTGATCAATCCCTTCTTCTCCGTTACAAGAATAATCAGCCATATTCTTGGTAGCCCTCATTAAAGTTGTAAAGTAACCCAAGAGAGGATTAATATGAAAAGAGAAAAGTTTTTGTAATGCTTGAATGATGGGGTGCTAGGAAACCAAGTGGGAATTTATATAAGTTGTGAAAGGAATTTATTAAAAAAATAAATTAAAACGACATCCTATTATTATATTGACTTAAGTACAAGCCAAATGAGAATTTTGATGATGTGGGGTTTGTCACTATCTTTTAGATATAATAAAATTCTATAAACTAATCAAACTAGTGCTCTTTGTGTGAGCATTTAATTAATTTAATAAAATGTGATATTTGTCTACTACTATGTTGAGACTTGTGGTGGCTGCTAGGTTCACACCCTTGGTCACCCCTCTACTCCTTTCCTTCTCTTTTTACTCCTTTTCACAGTTTTACTCGACCATAACTACATACTTAAGTCCTAATTATGTTTAAGCTTGTACTTTTTTGGATTTAAATTCGATTAATTTTTTAAAGTTTGACTAGAGACCCAATGAAATAGTTATTTTACACTAAAACTTGCTTCAACTTAAAAAATAAAATAAAAACGTATGACTGATTACGTATTAGAAATCATATTAAAATTGTATATGATCATATTCTCACGTACGTGGTTAAGATCCTAAACAAGAAAATAATTATTTTTACAAAAATGATGTTGGTTTTTAAATATGAATTAAACCCAAATAGATGGAGTCGGCTCTAAATAAATGAAATGGTGCTTTGAGCCGTTTGATGCATCATTGACGCAAAAGCTACATATGATAAAATCATTATATATGTTATATAGAGTTAAACTAAACCATTTATAAGGCTGTTGATGTGATAAGGGTGACGTGAAGAATTTCATATTTCACATCAAAGAACACGTGTTACGTGTGTAGTAAATGTGATAGTAAAGTGAGATGAAGATAAATGTTTGGTTGTATATTGATTACTAATTAAAAATTTCATACTTTCTTGTCTTTGCGCCCGCTAAGATCTTCACCATGGGCACATGGTGACACAACCTGCTATAATGCCCTTAATTGTGAGCCATGACACGACTGATTATTTCAAAGCTTTAGAGGTTCGTCTTTATCAAAAATCATATGTTATTTAACATTATATACGTTTGTCACCTGACGTTTGAGGATCATATAAAACTTTTGTATGGTAATTATTTAATTATGCCATTATGTTGTCATGTAAGAATTGCAATAGTTTCATCATCCGTACGTGAGGCATATTGGTTTAGTGCTTCATTTGGCATATATATTTAATTTTGTAACATGTGTCATGAGTTTTAATATAATCTTTTTTTCTTTTGTTCTCCAAATTAAATAGACTTAACTTGCTACTTTATTAAGAAAAGAAAGAAAGAACATGAAAATTGAAAATTTAGAAATAATAAAAAAAAACTGTCATTTTCAAGTTATATAAAAATAAATAAAAAAAAAAGCAACTAGATGCCCATTGTATTTTCAAAGCGAATAGTTATCTTCAAAATCAATGTGCATGTGTGTTTTACTATAATAATTTCTTTGGAAGACGATACAACGGTGAGACTAGATATTCTATTCATATTTAGGATAATGATGAGCTCGAGCTTAGATCATTCTTAACTAATTCCCTATAATTAGTGAGCGGAATTTATAATGGTTGTGGGTAGAGAAAAGATAGAAATGTTATTTGAGAAAGTTAAATTTAGGGTTTCATGCATATAATATTTTAAAATTTTTAAAAAATGGTTGTGAGTAAAGGAAGGAGAAGTGATAATGATAAATGTATAAAAGTGTATTATTTAATTCAAAATAAAAGAGATAATTTAGTTATTTTTAGTGTAATTATATGATATATATGATAGAGAACTAACTGTGAATGCTCTTAGTCGACACTTTCCTAGCCGCCTAAGCCAGAAGTGTTGGTTAAACTCAAGCCGTCTTAGCCAATGGAGCTGATGTGACGACTTCTAATCGAAGGAAATGAGAGCTACCCACTTTGATGAAGAAACTAAATTTTATTTCAACAATATTATAAAAACAACTAAATAAAAAATTAGTGAAAGACTCGATGTATAATTCATTTTAGACGCTCCATAATCAACCTCTTTTCTTCTTCAAAACAGATTTGACAAATGCCTATATCTTGATATAAAATATAAAGTCCCACTAACTAGAAAATTAATATTTTAATTGAATTAAATGATTGTATGCCTTAAAATGACTAAAACATGTCAATGAGCTAGTGGTGGAGTGGTAAGCATAGATTTGGTGTTTTATGTGACCCAGGTTCGATTACTGCCTCCAGCATTTAGTTTCAGAGGCATCAAGGTGATAGGAGACTAGACGAGTATGTGACTTTCACTAGTTGGATTCTTGAATTGAACGTGTTTTATCTCACCGCATTGTCATGTTCTTTGATTAAAAAAGCGTGAGTCGAAGAAAAGTGGAGAGGTCCTTAACCGAGGCGAAAAGCATAAAAACGAACGCTTTTTGAACACGAGACAACTGTATTTCACAAAATATTTAATTATTTTTAGGACATATGTTATATACAAATCACATTACAATAGATATTAAACGTCTAAAACATCAATATATATATATCCCGAATTTCTAAAAGTAGTTTAAAAGAAGTTTTCGAGTACCACATTACTCGGCCAAAATATTAAAGTAGCATAAAAACAAGTTATCAAGTACCAAATTACTCGAAAGTATTTTCAAAAGAACACTACTCAAACATGTTTCAACTTTTAAAAGTTTCATTCCAGATGTGAAAAGTCTAAAATGACTAATAATAAAGGTTAAGTTGTAAATTGGCTAACCGGTCACTTTTTGTACATAAAGCATTCGCCTCATCGCTTTTTCGCTTCGCACAAAAGTGCAAAAAGCGTTCACCTTTTAAACTGGCTTCGCCTTGGGTAGGCAAAAGCGTTGAGGTGCTCGCCTTGGGTCGCTTCTCGCCTCACCTCACCTTGAGCGCGCTTTTATAAACAAAGGTCGTGCATTCGAGCGAGTGTTCACGGGGCTAGCCTTAGGTGATGGTTTTTCAGATTGAAAGACAAGTGCATCCAAATATAATAAATTTAGTCAGTAAATTTGTTCTGTTACAAAAGTATTGCCCTTCGAAATTTCAGAAGTCAAAACTAGGATGTGTAGGTTGACTACATGGCGGCGCACATTCTTTTTTGTCTATCGGGTCTCCTATTGTTTTTTATTTCTTCAAAGCCCATTTTAGGGATCGACTCGAAAGAGAGTTTGAACATCATTGTAACAACAAACAACTTTATATATGGTCATATATTTATTTTGTTGAAACTATATAGATTAGCTAGATATGGTCATATATTTATAGGTATTACAGTGTTTTGAAAACCCGGCCGGACCTGACTGGTTGGACCGGTTTAACCGGGACCCGGTTCCTATATCGGTATAGGTCTGGGTGTTTGGGCCGTTTTCTAAAAACCGGCGGGGTTTTGTGGGTGGAGGTCGGCCTGCACCCGGTGACCCGGCGGGTGAACCGTAAAATCCAATTTTTTCATTAAATCTAAAATGAAATATGCATGCCAAGATCCGAACTTAAGTCATTTTCGAGATAAAAGCTTTAAAAATTGCCCTATAAGCCAACAAACCAAACTTCATTAATATTTTTATTGATCAAGCATATATCATTTATATCATAAATCATTTATATTTAAAATCAATGTATAAAACATAAATAAACATTAAATTTGCTATTACTATTTTTTATTTAAGATTATATTTTATTATTGGGTACTTATTTGAGATTATATTTTACCAAGTCTTCATGACATTGGGGGAAGCCAATATGGATTTTTGCGGGGAAAAAAAGAGCAAGAGATAAAAAGTTTTGGAGTAATAAATATTTCGTGGGAAAATTATCAAATGACTGTTTTCTAGAAACAGAAATCTAAAATAGCCTAACTTTTTAAAAATTTGAAAATAACCCTCCAAATTTTGTTTGAGACGTCATATCGAGAATCTATCCTACGAAATTTAAAATGATTTGCTCATCGACTCAATCTAAATTTTAAGTAATCACGTCTTCTCCGACCAAATTTAAAGAATTTCGTCTGCTTCATCCATTTTAAAGGAAAAAAATTGTTTTTTTCTTTAACACTATTTCTCTCTCCTCTCACATCTCTTCCCAGTTTCTCTCTTTCATCTTCCTTCAAAACCTTCAACCATGTAAACCGGATTGGGCTCAGGTGACGTTTGAACCGTTTTCAGCGCGAACAAATCAAAGCCCGATAAATCTATCAATTGGCCTCAATTTGTGCTCGCCGGAAACGGTTCAAACATTGCCAGAGCCCAATTCGATTTACATGGTTAGATGTTATTTATAAAGGAAGATGATGGAGAGAAATTGGGAAGAGAGAAATTGACTAAAAAATTTCCTTCAAAATAGACGAAACAGATGGGTTTCTTAAAATTTAGTTGGGAAAGACGAAATTACTTAAAATTTAGACAGAGCTAACGAAATTCAAATCATTTTTGAATCTCATCGGTTCGATTCCCGATATAACATCCTAGACGAGATTTGAAGGGTTTTTCATAAATATAAAATAGTTAGGCTATTTTGATTTTTTTCTCTCTAAACAAGTGCCATTTTAAGAATTTTCCCATATTTCATTCTTCATGGTACTGTTTGACAACTCCATTATGAGTATATTTGTCAATGTGAACGTGTATTTAATTTCTTCTCATATATACAATATTCTCATGATTTCAGTTGAAAAGAACTTGTATTTGACTCTTCCATTAATTTGTAGAATGAGTTTCATTTTCAATATTATATTTATAAATTGGGAAAATTCTTAAAATAGGCATTTATGAATATGTTTTTCAGGTTTTAGGTGCCATTTCAAACAAATTTTCAAAATAGGTATTTTAAACTAGTCGTGACGAATAGTTTATGATTGTCAACGAGTAGTTTGTATAACCAATAAAAGTTTGCCACGTGTCTATAAACTAACCGTAACGACCAGTTTCACTAATCATCTACTCGTAAAGATTAAATAAGTTTAAAGCCTCGTAATCAACGCCCACGAGTAAATAAGATATCCTTTAATCGCGACGAGAAGATTATAAAACCTTAAGACTCGCGAGTAGTTTATCAAACTAACCATGACGATAAGTTTGATTATCAAATGCATCGAACCGGCTTGTTTTTTCAAAACACTAACCGGAATGGTTAGTTTGTTTGGTCAACTAGTCGTTACGAGTAGATAATGGTCAACGATTACTTTACATCCATTATACGATTATTTTATTGGTAATTAACTCGTCTCGATAAGTTTACATCTATGTATAACCATCAAGACCCAGTTCTCAGTCTTCAAGTAAAATGTATGAGGCTATACTTCTTGAAACAAATCTCAGTTCTACACTTCTAATAACCAAACCACAAGCTATAATTCTTTCAATTCTCAAAGGTTTGGAAGGCCATACAATCAATCTTCAATGAGATATCCTAATGGGACTTACAGGAGTTACCGAGATACTAACTTTGGAAAGCCAAAGTTTGGGATGTATAGATCCAAGACCAATTGGTCTTGGGTCCCGAAATTCTAATCTTTTGCTTTGTTGTGCAGGAACAGTTGAACAGGGCTGCCAATAATCTTTGGGTTGTGGATAGCGGCTGTTCCCGGCACATGACGGGTAACAAATATTTGTTACACGATTTGAAACCTGTTCAATGAGGGAGAGTAAGTTTTGCCGGAGAAAGTGGAGGCAATATTACTGGAAAGGGAACGGTCTCGAACGGAAAGATGACGTTGGAGAATGTCAACTTTGTAGAAGAATTGAAGCACAATCTGCTGAGTGTGTCGCAGATTTGTGATAAGGAGTACACCGTTCATTTTACAAAGAACGAGGCGATCGTGCTGAAACCGGGTTTTCAGATACCAGAGGAGTGGATTTTGATGAAGGCTCCTCGTGATAGGAATACGTACATTATGGATATGAGATCAACTGAAATGGCCACGGCAGAATCATGCCTTTTGACGAAAGCGAGTGAATCAGAGTCCGAGTTGTGGCATAGGAGAATGGGGCACATTCATCTTCGGAAGATGAACAACATTGTCAGGAATGGACTTGTGCTGGGCGTTCCCTTGAAAAATTTCAATTTTGAAGATAAATGTATAGCATGCAAGAAGGGAAAGCAGCACAAGAAATCCCATCTCACCAAGAAAGTAAATTCAATTGCCAGTACTCTAGAATTGCTTCACATGGATCTCTTCGGTCCCGTGTATGCAAAAAGTCTAGGAGGTACTTCATACTGCTTGGTGATCACTGATGACTACTCACGATACTCGTGGGTATATTTCCTGAAATCAAAAGATGAAACGGCTCAGATGGTGAAGAATTTGATTACCAAAGTTGAGAACGTTATGGATAAAAGGGTTAAGTTCATCAGAAGTGACAATGGAACAGAGTTCAAGAATTTTGAGATGGAGATCTTCTGTCTTCAGAGAGGGATTGAACACCAATACATCGCTCCTTATACACCGCAACAGAATGGAGTGGCTGAAAGGAAGAACCGAACGTTAATTGAAGGAGCCAGAACTATGCTGGCTGATTCAAAGCTTCCTGTGGTGTTTTGGGCTGAAGCTGTTGCTACAGCCTGTTATGTTCTGAATAGAGTCTTAACTGTTAAAAGACTGGGTAAGACATGTTTTGAGCTTATGCATGGAAGAAAGCCCAACTTGAGTGGTCTTGAACCATTCGGGTCCCCTTGTTCGATTTTGAAGACAAATTCTAAATTTGGTGAAGTAGTCGATGAAGGAATTTTAGTCGGTTATGTTGTTGGGAATCCCAACAGACGTGTCTTCAATACATCGACCAGCAAGATTGAGGTGGTGTGTAACACAGATATCACAAGTTACCAACCGCCAAAACCAAGCAACGGACCTGCGGAGTTTTTCGACTATGTTAAACTTTTTAAGTCTTTTAACATACCGGATTTAGATATCTCTGAAGAAGAAGAAAGAGTTGCAACGAAGATGATCCTTGATGAGGAAGAAAATCTATTGCAAAGACAGCTGATTGATAAATGTCAACCTTCCTCATCAAATACTATCGATACCCCTGCTGCCTCAACTGAAGAAGAATTTATCAATCTTTTTCACTCTCAGCATGAAACAACCATTGACGAGCTCTCTTCTAACTTGGAAGACAATTTGCATGTCGGTTTTGTTCCGACCACGAGAATTCATAAAGATCACCCTTTGGAGAATGTGATTGGTGATGTGTCCTCCGGTGTACAAACAAGACGTAGCTTGGATGAGCACACATGTGTTTACACAAGCATTAAGGAGACTGGAATAATCAACGAATGCTTGTACACCTGCTTTATCAGCCAGATTGAACCGAAAAATTATCAAATGGCTTTAAAGGACAGCTCGTGGGTCGAAGCCATGCAAGAAGAGTTGGCTCAGTTCAAGAAAATGGAAGTATGGGATTTGGTTGAAAAACCGAAAAATGTGCATGCGATAGGCACAAAATGGGTGTTTAAGTGTAAGAGAGATGAGAAAGGGATTATCATCAGAAACAAGGCGAGGCTAGTTGTGAAAGGATTTAATCAACAAGAGGGGATTGATTATAATGAAGTGTTCGCTCCTGTCGCAAGGTTGGAAGCCATTAGATTGTTTTTGGCGTTCGCTGCTTATAAGAAGATGAAGGTATTTCAGTTGGATGTGAAGAGTGCGTTTCTGAATGGGAAAGTTGATGAGGTAGTGTATGTTGAGCAACCTCCGGGTTTTCCTGACCCAGACTTTCCTGATCACGTGTACAAGTTGAGCAAGGCATTGTATGGACTACATCAGATACCTCGTGCCTGGTATTCAACTTTATCAGACTACTTGCTTGAAAATGGTTTTGAAAGAGGGAAGATTGATAGCACGTTGTTCGTTAAGAGAGAAGGAATCGACTTCCTGCTGGTGCAAGTCTACGTGGATGACATTATCTTTGCTGCATCTAAAGTCTCCATGTGTCAGGAGTTTGAGGACGTCATGAAGAAAAGGTTTGAAATGAGTGCTATGGGTGAACTAACTTTCTTTTTAGGATTGCAGGTTGATCAAAAGAAGGATGTGATGTTTATTCATCAGACCAAGTATGTCCATGATGTGCTCAAACGATTCAAGATGGAGGACAGCACTCCTTTCGACACTCCTATCTGCGTCAATCACAAATTGGGTGCTGAGTCAGACGGTGATGCAGATGTGGACCCAACTCAGTATCGGGCTATTATAGGTTCTTTAATGTACTTAACTGCTTCTAGGCCTGATATAATGTTTGCTGTTTGTCTTTGTGCTCGTTTTCAGGCAAACCCAAAGGAATCTCACATGAAAGGTGTGAAGAGGATCTTGCGGTATCTCAAGGGCAAACCGAAGCTGGGGTTGTGGTACCCGAGAGGAGGAGACTTGGAGCTAGTCGCCTACACAGACTCTGATTATAGTGGGTGCAATCAGAGTCGGAAGTCAACAACTGGAGGATGTCAGTTTCTTGGTGGCAGATTGGTGTCGTGGCAATGCAAGAAGCAGACTTCAGTCGCAATTTCAACCTGTGAGGCAGAATACATGGCAGCATCCAACTGCTGCTCCCAGGTTCTTTGGATTCAACAACAGTTGCGCGACTATGGTCTGAATTTCTTACTTACACCTATTTGCATTGATAACACAGTTGCTATCTCAGTAACTAACAATCCCGTGAAACATAGTAAAACTAAACATATTGACATACGTCATCATTTTATACGGGATTGTGCTGAGAAGAAACTGATTGTACTTGAAAAGGTGGATACGCTTGATAATTTCGCTGATCTTTATACAAAAGCGTTTGACAAAACGAGATTTCAAAACCTTATTGAGTTGAATGGGATGATCAATCCCGAGTAACCATATTTTTCAAGTTTGAAAAAAAAAAAAAAAATCACTATCGCTTAAAAGTATGTCGGTTACCACTGTTCGAAGGACATGTCTTCGGATATGTTTTGGTCCTCATTTTCTACTTGTAGATTTTGAGGATAGCCATTAACCAGATGACTGAAAGTGACCGGGGCGGTTTATGATGAGTTTTCATTCTTTCGCTTAAAATTAGTTGATCATACTTGGTTAGAATTTGGACTATTTAGAAACTAGACTCAACCTAGTACACTGTAGTGTTAATAATTTCGACCAATTACCACATTAACATCCAGTTACAGTCGTCTAAACATCAATTTAACAATCTGTCCAGTACCAGTTTACATCAAAACTCAACATAGCAACAATCTATGAATCATAATCCATGCATATAACACTCTAGACACAAGATTAACCAACCATGCATATCAATTTCACATTACACACATAGTTAGGGTTTTTCTTGAAAGTTTAAAATCAAAGAACAAGTGATTAATAAGCAGCAATAACACAACTAGTTATCAATTTCATTAGCAATTCATCATCAAGCATATAATCAAACCCTAAATCATCTTAATCATCAATTTTCGAAAATTAGGGTTTTGATTAACCCATTCAATACCAAAATTTAACACATAGAATGCATAGAGGAGTTGTTAATTACCTACTAGCACCTTAATTCTTCAACAAAACTTGAAAAAGGTTGTATGTATGTGTATGTGATGTGACGGCAGCCAAGGGGGGAAGAGAGGGAGAGAGCCGATCGATTAAGGGGGAGGGGAGGGAGTTTAGGGTTTTATTAATATTATAATATTAAGTATGTTTCACAAAGACCCCTCTACTTTTAGTTATTCAATTTCTAGTGTAAACAATAACTCTTGTCTCTTGTGTTTAGTATTACACATAACTTATCAAGTAACATATAGATTAACACATAATTATCAAGTATTTGTTGTTTTGATATTTGTCGTTTGTTCACCAATGGTTTGAGTCGAATCGTGTGCGTTTCAGTGCAATCCCGAAAGACTACATGTGTAGTGATTGTCATGCGTCATTTAAAACCCTAGTTTAAATGTAATGAAATGTGCGTTGTAGATCAAGTGATCTTAAGTTTGAATTGACGGAGTTTGGATTAACGGAGTTAACCTGAAATTGACGAGTGTCACAGTCGGAATCCGACTTGATCTTATAACAAGTTTGGACCGGTGAAACCAAATACTCACTTAACGGACGTTAAGGTTCTTCACAATAGAACTATATACTTAGTTAAGTCATTTGATTTTTATTGAGTTATCTCATAACATTTATTACTTTGGAAAGTTGACTTTGAGTTTGGTTAATTATCAAGACTCGAGTCGATATATCCGACACTCGATTAAAACGTCGTGTTGGTATTTATATAACAAAGGGTCTTGCAATAGTGCATTATAACCCACATAATTACTTGGCATAGGTTGAGTAATATTTATGAATGGAATACCAAGACCCGGTTTCGGGTAAACTTATTTTTCAAGAAACATGTCTTTAATTTCTCAAATAATTACAATTTTTAACCGTAAACTTCATTTATTTACTTTACATGTCATATATTTTACTTTAAACCCTTTCAAGACTACCTACTAACTTAAGACATGTTTAATCTAGGTCTTGCTCGTTAAACCAATCTGCGATTATTCTCGAATCAATATTTCAAGTTACTTAGTTAATTTGAGTACATTTCATCCCCCGTTTTCCCTTTTATACTTTTGGGGTAACATGCATACTTATTCAAAACAAGAATGATTTAATATACTCGATCCTCAAACCACAAACTTTAAGGTGTATGATACTTAGAATACTTGCTCTATTGTGTGTTATATGTTTCATATGCTTTACGTGCATGAGTGTTTATTTTTATGTTGTTGTTGAGCCTCAATAAGTATGATCATACGCTCCCGTAACTACTTAGCCTTGTGCTAGTAGAATAGGGCCTCATTATCCAAGTATGTGGTTGTTACAGATTAGAAAGGATCCTCATTTACATATGTTTTACATACCACGATTGATGCTTTTATTTATAGTCTCATATATGTTTATGGATTTCCACTACATGAAAATTGACCTTCGGCCACACGAAAAAAGTGTGGCCATAGGCCATTAGCCACACACATTTGGTTCAGGTCATATGTGGCCAAAGGTCACGACACCGTGGGTATGATATGGCCACATACAGTTTTTAGTGGCCTTATGTGGTAATAAGTGTGGCTAAAGGGTACAGGCATTAGTTGCTGGCCATCAAGAAGCCTCTCCAATAAGTGTGGCTAAACGGTAGAAAATGGCCACATGACAATTTACTATGAGTGACCATTGCACGTATATAGCCACATGAATTCATGTTTCAGCCACATGAATTTTATATTAATGTGGCCAATAGGGTTGTGTTAAGCTTGCATTGTGACCTATACCGTGTGGATATATCAAAGAAATGGCCACTTAAATTTAATAATAGAGTGGCTAATTATATCATATAGATACTGGATATTACATTAAAAGTGGCTAAAAATGTTTACTTGCCACTTATACACTCCTTTGTAGATTATAGTGTGGCTATTGTCTTACCGTTTGTCACACATAATGCTTTTCGTAATATAAAGTGTGGCTATTGTCAAACTTTTCGTCACACATAGTGAGGTATCGTGTGGCTAATAATATCATATAGACACTGGAGGTTATTGTTAATGTGGCTAAAAATGTGAGCTTGCCAGTCAAACACTCTTTTGTAGTTTGTGGTGTGGCCATTGTCTTACCGTTTGTCACACATAATGCTTTTCCTAATTTAAAGTGTGGCTAATGTCAAACTTTTCGTCACATATAGTGATGTATTGTGTGGCCAATCATATCATAAATTTAAAGTGTGACCAATGTCAAACTTTTCGTCACACATAGTGATGTATTGTGTGGCCGATCATATCATACAGACACTGGAGGTTATTGTCAATGTGGCTAAAAATGTAACTAAACACATTAGCATAAATTCATAACAATTTTTTTCATAAGTTTAACAAACCCAACAACATAAATTCAAAACAGGTTTACATTACCAAACCTTCACTAATAAGTTATAAATTCAAAATATTTGAAACTACTACTAATTACTACCGACCTCAAACTTTTTCATAAGCTCATTAGATTGTTTTTGTCTCCTTTCTTCATTTTCCTTACGTTCTTTTTCCATTTGTTCCATTCGTTGCTCGTTCTTTCAACTCGTTTCTTGACTTCCTTTCATTTTCTAGTTCTTTTTCCATTTCGGCTCAAACATTTTGAACCTAAAATTGTTAAAAATATTAGCATCATAACTAATAACTAATAAAGGGTTAATGTAAGGCGAAACCTCAAATCCAAGTAGGGGTGTTCACGGTCCGGTTTTCCAGGTTTTTCGTCAAACTATAAACCAAACCGCTGGTAACGGTTTTTAATTTATGTAAACCAAAACCAAACCGTATAACTTTTAAACCGAACCAAACCAAATCGTTACTAACGGTTTGGTTCCATGGACCTGAACCTGAACCAACCCGTTTTATATATTACACCCACAAAATCAATATGTAATTTTCATTTAAATTTTTAGTTATAAACCGAACCAACCCGTTTATGAGTATACCACATGTATATTAAATTATAGTGTTAGCAGTTTTTATGTTACCACATGTATATGAAATATGAAACGGTCTATTTCATTTGCTCGCCCCTGGTTGATATGTTATACCTAATTGTATAATAAAACGAAAAATGATAAAGATAACTTACAAATGCGTGTTCTGACTTTTCCGTACAAAAATCAAATCCAACAAGGTTATTAATGTTGAGCTCGCCCACCCAATACTTTTTCTTGCTTTCTTTGCTGAGGTGGGTATCTAAGAATACTTCAATCCACTTAACTTTTCGACCATGTTCTTTTTCCTAATAAGAAGTAATGTAATAAACGTTAAAGCATAAACAAGTATAATTTTTGACCTAATTTTTTAATATTGAATTTACAAATAAAACTAGCTTACCAAGCGAATTTACAAATGCTATACTGCCATCATTACCCTCTTTCGTGCGGTTGTCTCTCCCGCTCCGGACTTCTTTAGCCATTTTTCTGTGTTCCAACCCTATAAAGAGAGAAAAATATATGATACATATATAGGGTAAAAAATATAAAAATAAAAACTTGAATCGACGCATAACACAACGACCTTCACGCACAATCACATTCGACATAATGTATACACAAACTTGAATCGACGACTCGTTGGTGATAATAATCAATGTCAACTGTACTAAAAAGTCCTAACATGTATTCACACATCGTATCATGGCAAATCAACCAAACATTCATCATACAACTTAACTTATGATCACTTAGTTCACGAGACAGATTATAGCATGTACAACCTGATTTTATTCACTAAGAAAAGATGAAGTATAAATTCTACAAAATTTACCACAGTAGAATATTTGAATTAGGTTTATCAAACAATTTTTATTATATTTTTCTCATGCATACAAAACTCACAATAATTCAAGCATTAAAGATATGTACCAACAATTCAGCATATTGCACAACAAACACTTGTTTAATGGTTCTATCAACTCATTAATCTTAATTGTGCAAGACCAATTGGGTTGTCTTCATAGTTCATAATACTAATTTTCAGAACTGGAACCAACCCGTTTGGTTTTGTCATTAGGGAGTTATGGTGTCGGAAAGACAGACCAGAATATAACTCCCCAAATAAGCTTTGACCAGTGTTTTTGTAAAATTATAAAAACTATTCAAAACTCGTCCAAAAATTACAAACTTTACCTTTCTGGAAACTAGACTCATTGTACTATATCCTAGAATCAGAAATTGTTCAATAATCATCGTTTAACATCAAGTTACACACCAATAAATAAACAAAAACGAATCTTCCAGCAATGAAAGAAGATGTACTAAGCTTCAATTAGAAGTGAAATACATACCTTTTTAGCGATGAAAGATGATGTACTAAGCTTCAATTACAAGAAATAACACTTAAAATTGAAAATTCCTAAACTTGGTTCTTAGGGTTCTTCACACTCAACACGAATCCGGCAAAAATCGAGACAGAATTGATGGAAACCGACACCATACGTGAATTCCTCTCACAAAAATAATAAGATTAGAGCCCGGAATCAAAGGATTTGGTTAAAAATTGAGTGAGTTAGAGAATTAAAGGTGAAAGATGGTGTGTGTAGAGAGATGATGAAGAAGAAGAATAAGAAGTAATGAAGAGAAAGAAAAAATGGTAGGTTAATTTGAAATTAAATTTAAGAATGAGAGGGTAATTCAAAATTTTTTGAAGAAAAGATGGGGTGAATTTAATTTGAAATTTTGAGGGAAGTAAAATTAATAGAAAATAAATAGAATTAAATATTTTTATTTTTAATAATTAAAATAAAGAGTTGTTAGTGTGTGTGTGTGTATATATATATATATAACAACTAATTAAACCTTAAATAATATAACAAATTGTATTTTAAATATAAAAATATATAAAATAAATACAAGTGTTATTTATAGTTGCTCTAAAAGAGTTGTATAAGAGTGTAGTAATCAGTGTTAACGCCCAATAATAAACCATACGCTTATTAGTGGGTCATACTAGTTCTTGATCGGTGTTAGTGTCTCATTATAGCATCTATCATGTCACAGTTGCTCTAAAAGAGTTGTATAGGAGTGTCATTAGTCATGGTTAGGTGTTAACGCCCGAAACACACCATACTTTCGTTAATAGGCCTTATTTGGCTATCATTAGTCATAGACTCATAGTTAGATGTTAGTGTCCCCTAGTTACGTCATAGTTGCTTTAAGAAGTTTGTATATGACTATCATTAGTCATACTTAGATGTTGACGCCCAAAACATGTCATACATTCATCAATGGGCCTTGAATAGTACTAGTGGCCATTATAGCATCTATCATGTCCCCGTTGCTACAAGAGGGTTGTATACGAGTGTAGTGAGCCATAGGCATGTGTCAACGCCTAATAACATGTCATAATTTTGTTAATGGGCCATATTGGGCCTTGATTGTTGTTAATGGCCAGTATGGTCTCTATCTTGTCATAGTTACATTAACAGGTTGTATAGAAGTGTAGTGAGTCATAGTTGGTCGTCATAATTTGCATTAATGGGCCGTCTTGGGCCTTAATTGTTGTTAGTGACCCATTGTAGTCTCTATCATATCATAGTTGCTCTAAAAGGGTTGAATATGAGTTTAGTGAGTCATAGTTTGGTTAACGCCCAAAAAAATGTCTTACTTTCATCAATGGGCCTTATTGGACCTTAACTGGTGTTTGTGGCCCATTATAGCCTTTATCACATCGTAGTTGCTCTAAGAATGTTGTATAGAAATGCCATTAGTCATAGTTAGATGTTAATGGCCGATAACATGTGATACTTTCATCATAGGTCTTATTGGGCCTTGTTGGTGTTAGTGGCCCATTATAGCCTTTTTCATGTCATAGTCGCTCTAATGGATCATATTAGAGCTTGAAATCTCTTAGTGGTCTTTATAGCATGTGATATGCAACATTAGATATTTAAGGGTTATATCGTGTTATAGGGAGTCATATTAGACCATAATAGACAAAAACAACTCATACATGTCCTAATGGATCATATTGGGCCTTGAAATCTCTAATGGCCCATTATGCATATAATTTTAAATTGTGTCTTAAGAGGTACAACTCGCATAACCCGTCAATATACATTAAACATAGGGGTGGCAAATGGGTTGGGTTGGGTCGGGTCGAAATGGGTTATGGGTTGGAACGGGTTATGGGTCGAAACGGGTCAGGGTCGGAATGGGTCAATTAAAAAAAGGGGTTGTTATGGTTCGGGTCGGAATGGGTCAGGGTCAAAAGGTTCGGGTCATAATGGGTCCGGGTCAAAACGGGTCAAGGTCGGAGGGGGTCAAAACGGATTTCAGGTCGATTTTTTTTGAACAAGGACAACGGAGGAAATGTTTTAGTTTTTTTACTTTTTTCGTTTTTTATTTATAGTTTGACTTATGATTTTTTTATTATTGTTTTTGAATATTTTTTTAAATTATGTCTTATGAGGTACAACTCGCATAACCCGTCAATATACATTAAACATAGGGGTGGAAAATGGGTTGGGTTGGGTCGAAATTGGTTATGGGTCGGAACAGGGCAGGGTCGAAACAGGTCAGGGTCGGAACGACTCAATTAAAAAAAATCGTTGGTGATAATAAGTAATGTCAACAGTACCAAAAGTCCTAACATTTATCTACACATCACGTATAATATCCGAACATCACGTATAATATCCGTAGGAACTTGTCTTTTAATCAAAGATAGTACATATTTAAAACTTATTCATAATTCATTATCAACATTAGAAACTTGCACTGTGATGTGTATTGGTGTCCAAATCCGAGCACTTGATCTTTGGCTTTTCGCTTCCATTTGTGGGCTTCGCCTAAAGCAATCCAATACCAAATATTAGTTATTGCCAATATTTAAATATTATATATAAATAAGATATTAAACCCGGAGTAACATTAGTCAAAATATTAAGCCAAACCAGGTCCAGTATAGTCTATGCCGGCTACCGTTATGCAACTCCAAAGATTCAATTTATTATGTATCTTAACTCGCCCGATTGATCATAAGCTTCGCGTACCTGTTTCTAATCAGCATGATTATAACCCATCAACATAATTACAACCCATTTAAATTAATCTTAATGCTATTTCACGTCTCAACTAAAATTCAACTTTAGAAACAGTTACAACTTTTAAACATATTATTTACAACCCGTCTAAACAAATTAACGAATCATTTCTCTAATTAAATCATGCTACTAATTTAATATTCACTAACGAGTCAAATCTTCATCTAGTTACTATATTATTATTATAATTGACAAGCTGGTCCGAAACCCAAATCAAACCGTACTACACAATGCTAGTACCATTTATATTCTAGACACGAGTAATTCCCACTTAGACATTTGGTAGGGTAAACTTCAAACTGTAACGAGTTAAAACAACCAGTACGCACTAAGTATAGTCGAAAGAATCAACTTGCAATTAATGGGTCAAGGCGGCCCGTATCCATTTGATATTCATAATAAATCAAAACATACTAATAAGACTTGTAACTTCTTAAACTAGATGTAAGATAAACTTACCTTTGTTCGTAGGAGCTTGATTACACTTCGTCCATTTGACTCGTTGGCTTCCAAGCTTCAACATACCTAGCTTGTTAAAGTCAACTTTCAACAAGTTAGAATACATAAAGTGGACACTCGGAATTAGTATTCTTTATATTTTCATACCACTCTCATTCATACCGAATAATTAACAAGCCAAGAATCATCAATGTGTTCATCAAGTTATCGGTTAAACATTTTCAAGTCATTTATCCACTTCCCCCGTTTTAACGGTTAACTCAGTACATATACGACTAGGCTCTACTTAGAAACTTCATACATTATGGCATTAATTTACATTAAAGCAGTTATGTCATAATCTCTTCTGAACAAGTGCGCACACCATTTATTATTATGAAAACAACTATTTTTAGTAGTGCACCTTTTGTGCAACACCTATTCACCTCAACTTTTGACCAGTTAAAAGTCAGAACTAACTTAATATGCTCAAAAGTAAAATGTAGTAAACTCATAGAGGTTTCCAAGCATATAAAGTTCACCTTTATCGGAGCTATGTTTTATTATATGTGATGTTTAACAAAATAGGTCAGCAACCTATTTTCTGTCAAAACAGTATGCTGAATCTGCTGTATTGCTCCAGAAACTAACCGTTTTGACCAATATTTCATAAGAAACAGCTTTTCATGTTCACATATAAAACGTAGTAGACTTAAGGAACTTTTCAAGAATATAAAATACATCTTTCTCGGATTTTTAAACTATTTTATATGATTATTCAAAGAACAGGACAACAACATAATTTAACTTTAAACAGCATGTTGTCATCATTTTAATCTACTGTTTTGATCCGTTTTGAGTCTGAATTAGCTTATCGTGTTCAAAGATGAAACCTAGTACATCAAAAGAGGTTTTCAAGAATGTATAATACACATTCACCCGATTTTTCTATGATTTTATACGAACTTTATTGACATCAATAATATGAATTTCACATCTTAACAACTCTTTCAATTCCTTTTTGGTTGAGACATTTTCACAAACACCTTGTGTGCATTCATTTGAAATCATTACTTTAAATCTCTACGCACGATCTGAAATGCCTATTTGCTCACACATTTTAACAATAACCTCTTATGTTTGATGCATTACAACAATCAACTTATGTGTACAGATTATAATCATATAACCACATCCATAAAAGATCTCTAATTTATCAACTGTGTTAATCAAATATGGTATACTCTTGAACACAGTTTGACACTACTATGATAGAATCAACAATTATAACTAGTAATAGATCACATAATCAAGATTATCACTATCAGTTCATCAATAATCACATAAAACACGTACTAGATCATCATGCATGAAGTGTAGATAACAAAGCCCCAACTTTAGGGTTAGAAACACTTACCCAATGATCGATATACTAGACGATGATTATGTATTTTCTAATGCTCGATTTGATAATCGATTTGAGAAGTGAAATCATCTGTTCTCCTTCTTGTTCGTTCTCTTCTTCTTGCTCATTTTCTTCTTCTGTCCACACACACATCCAGAACATCCAAAAATATACATCACCCACCCTTTTGTTTTATTGCCTCTTTGACCCCTCTTTGGTTTATTTTCAAGTTTAACACCCTTCACTTATTAAAATCCATATTTATAAAAATCTTGAAATTTGGGATGTTACATAATCGTTGTTTAACATCGAGTTACAGATCAATCAATAAATGAGAACGAATCTGTCAGCCATCTGCTCTCAACAAAACTCAAACCCTAATATTTTTTGACATCTCT
This sequence comes from Bidens hawaiensis, assembly GCF_021521415.1. NCBI lineage: Eukaryota > Viridiplantae > Streptophyta > Magnoliopsida > Asterales > Asteraceae > Bidens > Bidens hawaiensis. The sequence continues at coordinate 6,449,751 of NW_027491024.1, forward strand.
AGGGTTCTAATTAATCATGTTGACAACCCCCGTTAGATTTGATCGCAGGATGGTTAATGAAGTTTGGAGCAAGAATCAAAGTGATGAAGAAGAGTAATGAGTTTCAATCGATGTTTATGGATTAGATTTGTAATTGGGAGGAGGTGAAGGTGATGGTCACATGAAGCATAAAGTGTGGTCATTAAGTAATAATAGTCATATTTGTTGTTTTGCTGTCACTATTAGTTAGGAAAAATAACTTAGGAAAAATAAAGCGTTTTAGCCATATAAAAATAAACTACTCTTTGGTCACACAACCTCGTATAAGTGGCCATATATTTTAAGCGTTTTAGCCACATTACTAATAAATACAATGGTTGTTCGTCATATTTCGCCACATTATTAAAAATGTGGCTAACAAATGTGACATTAGGTCACACAACGTAATATAAGTGGTTATATCTTTTACATTTTAGACACATCTCTTATCAATACAGTAGCCGTTCGTCACATTTGGCCACACTATTAAAACATGTGGCTAGTTAAATGTCACAGTTTTCCCTTAGAGTGTGGCTAATACATGTGTTTTTGGTCACATGTAATAAAGATCAAACAAACTATGATTGTAGGTTAGATTTCGCCACACGTTTTTATTATGTGGCTAGATTTTGTCACAGTTTTTTTCAAAGTGTGGCGAAAACTACTTGAGTAGGTCTAATGGTCACATGAAGAATAACATGTGTGGCCAAAACATTCTGGAAGGTTTTCAAACATGGTCAAAGACCTTTTAGCCACACATTTAAGCCAAAGTGTGGCAAATCGCCCAGACCACATGTGTGGCTAAAAGGCGATATTCACGTAGTGTTCGCTCATATTATATATATACTTAAAACTATGAAATTGCTTACCAACATACGTGTTGACAAATATTATTTTATGCATTGTTACAGGTTTGATTATTACTTGACTTGGAGTTTAAAGACGTCATTCTATTTGATACCGCTAGGTTATTAGAAGAATGAACAATATTTATTTATTGCATTTGGTGTTTATTTATATGAACGAGATGTGCTACTTTTGTGATTGAATGAAATTAATGAGTTGATTAAATATTGTCACTTTAACAGTGTCTTGTGTTCATAAGCAATTCGTTGCACCCCGGCATGTTCCGTGCCTTTGGTCAGGGTGTGACAGAATACGTGACCAAGACCCATTGCCTTTGAAACCATACCGGTTATTTTTCCCGTAAACTGATCAACAGTCTCGTATTCCGCCATCTTGAGTTTCTCAAATTCACTTTTCAACGTTAGGAGTCGTGCCTTTTGGACTCGCTCGGCCCCAACAAACCGTGCCTTCAAATCCGCGCATATTTCTTGAGCATTCTTGTATTGAGCAACCTGAAGAAGAATATTACCTTCCATAACTTGGAACAAAAACGACATTGCCGTTGTATTCTTCTTCGCATCATTAGCCACACCCTCTTCCGGTTGAACGACTTCCCATAATCCTTGATCGTCCAAATCGCTTCCACCACAATCGCCCATGTGATGTAATTAGTTCCGTTCAGCTTTGTAACCTGTAGTGGTATCCCCCCGTTCGCTTTAGGTGGGATTATCGGTCTTTCTTCGGCATTTTCCATTCACGCCTTTTTTCTCTTCCTTCGGTAAAAACTTAACGGTGTCGAACTCCCTTACTCCAATCCGTTGGAACAAACACAAACAAATAAGCTCCGAACAACCTTTCAGAACGAACCCTTTTGCTCGCTTAACACCGATCACGAATACCGCTTGAAAAACAACGAATATTGTGCAAAAGAAAAAAAAATTAACTACTTAAAAATTATGCCTTTTTCTTCTGCAACGTGTGTCCTCAAAAATCAAAGTACACTTTTTTTATGTGACATAATTTCGTAACCTTGTTTAATAGTAAAAACAAGTTCACTAAAAAGACAAAACATGCTTGTTTGTCTTCTTGGTAAAAAAAAAAACAACCCAAACAGGAAACACAGAAGCCGTTCACATGCTACAAAACTCACAAATCCAATTATCCAATTCTCACCGCCGAACAGTCCTTAGCTCGCCAGCTCGCCGTAGAACCGAACCCTCGTTCTTGAACTCAACAAACCCAACGCCTGCCTTGCTTGAACAGGACCTGCGAAACTTGTTGAAACCACACAAACGCGAACAAATCCCTTCTGTTCGATCTACAACCCTAGTCTCGCCGCTCGAACACAAATCCGGTTGTTCTTGGTTTGCTTCTCCTGCGATCTTGGGGTTATTCAGTCCTTGCACTGATACCAATTAATGACCCCAATCGAATTAAACACGAGAATATATTTGGCACAATCACCAATTTTATTAATCAATAAAATAACTCAAAACTTGATCAATTCTCACTTAACCCTTACATGAATTCTTTGGGGTCATATTGAGGCTCGATTACAATTAGAGTAAAACACAAACTCCTATTTATCTATTAAATAAAATTTCATCTCTATCCAATAAATAAAATAGATAATTATCTCTAATTGCAATAATTAAATAAATAATGAGATTGATCCATTAGTTCAAACCGACCCAACCTTCCCAACCTAACTCGATTCGGGAATTAACTCCAACAGTGGACAAATTTGTTTGTTAAACCCAATAACCCATTAACATTATATTTAGTTGAGGCTTATTAATCATTTAACCCTCCTTAAAAAAAGATGTTTACGGGGGATGCCCTACGTAGACGCTTAACTGACCCGATTTTACATAACTCAATTTTAACATGGACCGGTGGAATCATGTTAATTTAAATTCATGTTAATATGCCAATGAAATTGTTTAGGGGCATTGATATTCTTCAAAAAGAAGGCTGAAACTCGGTGAGATTCTAATTCATTTGGGCTTGTTATAAAAATTAGAGGTAATTAAGTCTTTATTCATAAATACTACGTAAAGTTTCATTTTCTTAAATATACTTACAATTTTGGTCCCCCCAACTTCACTAACTTTTTTGTAAATTTAAATATTAGTTACACATAAGCCGCCTAATTCAAAACCAACTACCCCACGACATTTTAACGGTCATAACTTTTTCACACGTTAATACTTTTTCAAAAAAATTGCATCATAAAAACGAACATTTTATTCTTTTTAATTGAGTATGATATTCCAGTAGTTTTTAGTTCTAAAAGGTTAACACGTTACACGATTCCATTTAGAACCGGTAGCAGGCTGCGTCTAGTGATCTCAGCTCATTTGTAAAAGTGGATTAGGGTCGGATCGAGTCGATACACAAAAAAATGGTTAATTTGATTTGGATTCGAGTAGAAAGGGGTCAGGTCAGAACGTTGTCGGGTCGGAACCAGTTAGGGGCCAAAACAGATTGGTTTAAGAAAATGATTTATTTGAAGTTATTGTATATTTCGGGTTTGCTTCTTGATTTTCGTCACCGATTACGCATATGCCGTTGCTTACATGTACCGGGGCTGATAAAAATGTGTGCAATAATCGACATGAATTACATGCATGGTGTTAGTTAAGCATGTTTTCCTGTCGGTAACGTGCATTCCTGTCCGTTACGAGTGTTCAACCTTCAATTACATGCAATTGGCTTTGCACGAGTTACATGTCAAATTTCGGATTACGTGCCGACACAAACTATGTTTTCAATGTCGTGTTACGCGCGCATCCCGCTGCATTGTGCGAACATCTAGATAGTTTTTCAAATACATCATAGATTCAATATTGCATTGTGAGGACATCTAGATAGTTTTTCAAATACATCATAGATTCAATATTTGTAAAGATGTGGGACTTCTTTGATGATGATATGGAGAAACACTTATGACATTGGGTCTTTTTCTTTACTATGTAAATATTAGTCACATTTAAAAAGTTAGGCCTTATGCTTAACAATATATTATATATGCCTTTTAGTATTGGGCCCTTTTAGCATGGACTTTCTTTTGTTTTAGTTTTCTCTAATCAAAATAAAAAAAGGTAATCTGGTTAAAGTTTAGTGGTTATTTGATTGTTCTAAAGAAGTTTTAAATTCTGAAGGTATTTAATGACTTTGTAAGCAAGCTCCCACTCATCTTTCTGTGAGGGCCTTACTTGGCATAGGTCGTTGAACCGGTCGTGTTTGCTAGTTGATGGTTGAAATTGACGCAAACCCGAACACGACACAACTATAAAAATCGTGTCACAAACATGAAACTGAGCATGGCCTTCGTATCACGCATTATACGAATACAATCCGCTTATTTTTAAAATAATTAAGTTTTAACTATGCTAATTTATCATTAAACTTTTAAATTTTGACATAAAAAATACCTATCTTAGTTTACCTTGTTACACAACTAACATTCTAAAAACACATAGATAAACAAGTTAAACGACTCAACTCTCGAACCCGTCATGTTGACACAAACACAAACCATTTACCTAATTTATTTGAGGATTCAACCAAATAAACAAACTTCGTATTTGGTTCTTGTCATGTTTTCATGTGATGTTAAAAATTCACACCTCAACCCAGTCCGATTAAAATTTAATTTCTTCTAAACAAATGATAATGAAAACAAATTTTCAGAAACAAAATAAATATTATATGCAAACCAGGTTGTTTTAAGATGTAAATAATGAAATTTAAGGAAAATTGGAGTGGTGAAAAATGAATAAAGTAAAATAAGCATGCCATGATGCAATTAAGAATGTTAATGTGGGATCAAGCGCAAAGGAAGTGCAACTCGCATGCGGATCAGATTGACTTACCGATATGTCTTGTATTTTGTTTTTATGTATTTTGTCATTTATATATGTACAAGGTATACTACTAGAAAACTGGCACATGCAAACGCCGTTTCATGACCGAATTCCGACCGGTTTTGACGGTCGGTTATACCTTGGTCGGCAGTTATTTTGTGACCATTATTTGCGACCGAAAATATTGTTGCGACTGATTTTGCAACCAGTTTCAGTTGCAGAAGTAGCAACCGAATTTGCGACCGGCCCATTTTTCCGACCGATTTTGTGACCAAAAACTTTATCAACCGATTTTGTGACCAAACTATTAGCAACCATGATTGAACTTTTTTGCAACTGAATTGTTTGGAAACTGAACTTTTACGATCATTTTTGCAACCGAAATTGTGACCGAACCTATTTAGCCATCCATTTTTGCAACTGAACTTATTTAAACCCTAAACCCTATTTACCGATATGTCTTGTATTTTGTTTATCTGTAATTTGTCATTTATATGTGTACAAGGTATTATATTATTACATTTGTTGTTTTCAGGCCGTCTTAATACTTGTACATATCAAACCAACCACTTAGATCATATTGTAAGGGGGCATTAGAGGAGTACGTGGAAAAGCACCTACATATCCTCCGGGGCATTATGTGGCGTTATAATGCTATGAACGCTTTTACAATATAGTCCATATGTGTCTTGAATTAATATTGAATTCTTGATTGAAGGAGCATTATTCATTACACTTGTCTTTTACTAAAAAATATGATGATGATGATGTGACGAAAACACCTATTAATTAAGGACATTAACCATTACCCATGGCGTTACGACATAAAATAAGAAGTATAAACCATTTATATGTACATAAGAATGCTAAGTTGGGATCAAGGTTATTAAATATACATTATAGGTGTTGATATCATAAGTCTTTTAAGTATATACAATATATATAATTCAAAGACATTCAATCATTACATTAGTTGCTTTGTTACAGTATTATATGTAATGATTCCTTTGTTAGTCTTATGGTTATTTTAATGCTTGAAAGTTGATTAGGCATCCTAAACTTAAAAGAGTTAAAACTTAAGAGATTAAAATAAACTCAACTTATATAAACATGTGTCCCAACAAAGGACTTCCCTCGAATATAACCAATTTCTTATGTTACTTTAGGTGGATAAGGTGTCAGTCCACCATAGGTCACATTTTGTAAAATTAGGAAACTTTTTGATATATTATATGTTAGGGGAGGAGTTATAAATTGGAGCGTTTTGCGCCGTGTGACGCCTAGTCTGTAAAGGATTAGTATTTGTTTTTGGGGTGTAATGGTGTATGAGCTACAAATAGTAATATATATATATACATATACATAACACACACATATTAAATATTATATTATTATTTTCCCCCTTCTTCCAGGCGACGATAACAACTCGCCCCCGCCCCTTATCGCTTGAAAATCGCCCGGGGGGCGGTGTCCCCCCCCCCCCCCCCGAAAATCGCCCCCATCCCATACAGTCTTATGGGGTGGTAAATGAGTTGGGTCGAAACGGGTCATGGGTCAGATCGGGTTAGGGTCGAAACGGGTTATGGTCAGAATGAGTCAATTAAAAAAAAGGTTGTTTTGATTCGAGTTGGAGCAGGTTAGGGTCAACATGTTCGGGTAGGAATGGGACAACGTCGGAACAGGTCAAAAAAGGTTTCGGTCGTTTTTTTTGAACGATGATAACGGACAAAACGTTTTAGTTTTTTTTTATTTTGAGTTATAATTTTTTATTAATTTTTATGAATTTTTTAAGAGTTTTTATTAAGATCAAAAATCCCTAAAAAATGCAAAAAAAAAAAAAACAATAAAAGACTCATAACTCAAAATATAAATAAAAAACGAAAAAGTAAAAAAAAAACTAAAATGTTTTTGCCATTGTCCTCGTTCATCCCAAACCAAAAACCGAAAACTGAATCGAATTGATCGAACACGAAAAAAGATCACAACGAAACTAAAAATCTAAAACCGAACAGAAATGAAACTAGAAACCCGATCAAAACGAAAAAAAAAACCAAAAACAAATCCGAAATCGACCCGTCCAGTGCGAAAACTCGAAAGAAACCGAAACCCAACCCTTCTAGTGCGAAAAATCGTGTCGGCACGAAACCTGATCCGAACAAAAACCTAAACCAAATCTCGTTCCAATCCAAAACCCGTTTCAACCTGAACCTGCCACTTTTCCTTAAGACACTAACCCATATCAACCCATACTTTAAATTTGTCGACCTATTTTGACCCGAAAATAAGAATATGAAATTTTAAATGACCCATTTAAGTAAAACCTATGACTCAAACCGACCCATATAATTTTTAAAACAACTCAAATTGATCCATTTAAAATGGTTTGGGTCAAGATTATCACCCTCAATTTATTACCACAAAATTGCTGCACATAACATGATTTACGTGACAATATCCCAGTAGGTATCAAACTACTTTGTTTGAAGCTTTCACAAGTCAAGAGATAAATGTTGACTGAAACCACAGTTCTTAGGATGAAAAGAAAAGATGTTCGGTTGCTTCAATGTTAGGGGACCAAACTCCAGCTGCTAAACTAAAACAAACAAGTCAATTTAAACATGACATGTTTTAATAAACTCTAACCAACACATATAATTTGTTAAATAAATGTGTAGGGATTTTTCAAAAAACTTTACATTTTAATTTCAATAATAAAAAGTGTAAACAATTAATATTAAATATTTTGTTTTCTATTTTCCCCCAAACTTTCACTTCTAAAATTAAAATTTATTTTCCCAAGTTTTTAATTAATTTTTCAAAAAATTTATTTTAATTGTTATAATATTAATAATTAACTACATTCTCTAATCATTTTCATTATGCTACAATGCTAAATACATATAATCGAGGTTGTTGATTAGTATCTAGAGATTAAAACAAAAATAATGAACTAAACACTAATTTCAAAATTGTGCATTTGAGATCAAGTTACTAATTGGATAAAGTATAGTAAGTCATTATATATTACCTGTAATAACACGACCCAAACATAACATGCTTCTAAATTTAAATGTGTCTAACAGGAATACAACAAGTCTAATCCGGGTTCACCGATTCAAATCGTAAAAACAAAAAACCAAAGAAGAAAACTTTTAAAATAAAAAAATCATACACAAGTTTAAAAGGTAAAATAAATAAAAAATAAATGAAAATGTATAGCAAGCTACTCCTCTAAGAATTGCTTCACCATGTTGACACTTCTTGCCACTACGTCCTCCTCCCATATTTCCGCCACCTTTCCTCCACCGGAATCCGACATCCGCAACACTTCCGTTGCATCGATTCTCTTTAAATCCCACCCGCCCGCCTTCAACCGGAGAATTTTACCCACCTGCCTCTTCGCCAGCTCACAAGTGTTCTCCTTAATCCTCCTCACACCTTCATCGTACAACTTCCCATATTTCGCCCTGCCAAAATTACTAAAACACCCCTCCAACTCCGAAACCCCTATCGCCTGACCCAACCCGGCCCGTTTCACCCGCAAGTTCTCACCCGACCCGAAAAACTCCTTTAGCTCCTCCAACATACCCTTATCCAGCATCTCATCAACCCGCTTCGATAAATACCTGTCCAAAACTTTGACACAAACATCCACCCAAATGAAGCAACATTTAAACCGAAGCTCAGAACTTATCGGGTCCGGATTTTGCCCGTTGAACACGTCCAATTTCGGGTTGAAGTGTTTTGCAAGTAATGAGTAGATGACGGAGTTTGAACCGCCAACGACAAGTGGCAGCCCATTGCGGGACACGATATTGATAATTGTTTTGGAAGCGAGTTTTCGATACTCATTCGGGGTGATAACGGATTGAGTCGGGTCGAATACTCCAAGGAGGTGGTGAGGGACGCCTTGTTGTTCTTGTGTTGTGATTTTGTTGGTGGTGATGTCAAGTCCGCGGTATAGCTGCATTTTATCCGAGTTAATGATTTCGGAGTCTTTGAAGAAGCGAGTCGCGAGGTCGATGGAGAGGCGAGATTTTCCGGCACCGGTTGCACCCATGATGACGATAATCTTTGGTGCAAATGGTGGTTTCATAAGGATTAAAGGTAGCATTTAGTAGATAATAATACATGAGAGTGTGAATATTCTTGGAACATATAATTATATTTGTAGTATTTAGGGTTTTAGTGTAGAGCTAAGGGTTTAATATTGTTATTGTAGCGCTCTACAAAATGAAATACATTGAGCAGCAACGATGGCGGTAGATGAATGTATGTTTTGATCATGTTGCTATGGATGTTGTGTACTTCCTACACCGTGTGATGGTGGCAAACACGTACGTTTGTGTTTTTGTTTGGGATGAATTTGAGAACTTAAATAAGTAAGAATGCTCTATTTTGTGGGGTAGAGCTAAATGTGTTTTTCTTAACTCAGCTAGTTAGTTAATAGAATATACCTTGCCTATAAACCCTATATTATATATTATAGAGTTATGCTATAGCCTATAAGTACACTATTCTCATTTGATTTCAAATAACACTTAGTCGACTGTACGTTGATCAAAAAGTTAAATTTAAATTGAACAGTATGAATAAGAACTTTTGTTTAAATAATATCTGGATGTTCGTTCGTAAGGATCAAATTTTGAAAATTATCTGTTTAAAGAGTCATTTGGTCAATTAATATCCGGACGACTGGTGTGATGATAAACAATCAAACTTTGAAATTTTTTTGTTAAGACCGTAAACGGCCCTCCAACCTATAACCGCACAGTCGTTTAAAACAATGTGAGGTTAGATATGTGTGCATAGTTGGTCCTACGCTTGTCACCATTTAGGATTTGGCATTATAGTTTCATTGATATATGTACGCCTGAGGGTTATTCCTTTCACGAGAAAGAAGAAATGACTCGTATTTATAAAGAAGGGATATTGGCAATCATAAATTGTACGATTGAACCTAGTTGTCATGCATAAAAATCATATGCCTTGTGGTAAACAAACCTTCATATAGTGAACTTAAGAAATATTGTTAAAAGCCTCGTATGCATCAACATAATATAACAAAACAGGAAGACAAAAGCTACACATCCGATGCTAGTGAGCCTATAAAACTATATTACAGATACACAAGGGATAGGCAGCTTTAGGAGAACGGGTTCGAAAATTGTGTTAGTGTTATATATTAGTGTATTTTGACATCAAACCCGTAGAAAACCTAAATCTAAGTGATTAACAATCGGTTGTCTGTCCATCAAAATTTTCCGAACCCGTAGAAAAAAAATTTCTGGCTACGCCACTAAGATACAACATATATACTAGATCGTGGGAACTTAATAATTATCTTTTGTATCTAAAGTAAGGTATAATTTACCACTCAATCATCATGAGGATATACTTTCAAATACATGGAAGAACAAAGAACGACATCCCTCATAAAGATTGATTGATATCCATAAGGGTATATGTGTGTGGGAGGGGTCAATAGGATGATGTGAAATATGCATTTTGCAACACGTAAGCGCCACTATACTTATAATTAACAAAAATACACATGCCTTCACGCCTGCTAACCCCTTTTAGCAATGCAATTGAAATATGAAATATGCCTATGTAACGGTGTTTGATGCCCCTTTTAGCCACATAGATCTTGACACCCTCCTTTAACGCTCCCATAACAAGTATGAAGGATAGACCAATTTTAACGTCTCAACGTATCCTGAAACTTTGTATTGTGGTTTGCTAACATGGGCTAGTTAAAGTGTCACGATACCACCACATGCATATTGGGATTTAACTAACCCACTATTTAACAAACGCGTAGTGGTTTAACTAGATATAAAAAAATGTTGGCTGAAATGGACTGGCTCCCCCTTTTTGAGCCCTATTATACGTTACGGTGATGATGAGCGGAGGGCAATAGGTTTGACACATCATGTTAATGGGGAGGTTTTGTGGTTTGACGGTCGATTAACGGGTGAGGTGGATTTTGACGACTCAACAACGACCGATCTTAATGTAACCAAAAGAATAAATAATCGTATAGGAAACCATGTGACAAAATTAATAGTTCTCTTTAGGGACAAAAGCTAGCACTAATGATACGTCCCAAACACTCAAAGCTTACAATTTATGTTATTTTACTAGCCAACATTTTACATGACGGTAATTAATTTAGGAGGGAGCAAATACTATGATTAAAATGTCGGTAATTACTATTCTTTCAAGTTATGTGTTTTCATGGTGGGAGACATACACAATAAAATAATTTATTTAACCGAAACCACTAGAGGAGGCATCCTTTTTAAAATCATAATCTTATTATTATGTTCTCATTCAAGGATCATTTAGTCGGTAAAACAACATTAAGTCCCCATAATAACCATTTATTCAATTGGTAATCAAGTTTAATGCTATTAAACTAAGTGTTTAAATCTGAGTTGACGTAAAACATAATGATTCAGTTAAAGGGTAAAACTGAAAAAGAATTTCAGTTCAATATCATATTTAATGGGTAATTCTGAAGTATGAGTAAATGGGTGTATGCAGAGGTGCACAAAAAACCCCAACTGGACCCGAAATAATTACCTGGAACCGGTTTTTTTAATAACCGGGTTTTTACTGCCTGAACCCGTACCCGACCCTACCCGTAAGGTACGGATAGGTATGCATTTCGGTAGTAAAATCCGATCCCGAACCGGACCCGATTTGTACCCGGTAATACCCGAAAACCCGAATCGGTTACATACCCGGAACCGGGTTTTTCCAATACCCGAAACCGGGTATTTCAAATACCCGATATATACCCGAAAAATATCTTAAAAATACCCATTAAAAGTGCACCCTTTTAAAATATCCAATCTATACCCGAAAAACACCCGGAAAAAAACAAAAAAAAACCTCGAAAATAGGGTTTTTTCAATACCCGAAAATAGCATATTCAAATACCCGGTTATATACCCGACCCAAACCCGATGCATAGGGTATGCTTTTTAGAGACAATACCCGGACCCGAACCCGACCCGGTTATTGACAATACCCGATTTTCCAATACTTGGTCATATCCGGACCCGGTTCTATACCCAAACCCGGGTATTTAATAAAACCCGATTTAAGCACCTCTCGGTGTATGAGTTTTTGTTAAAAAACAGAATATAAAACCTACTCTTTCTTTAATTTCTATATGCAACTGCTGTATTTTCATTTATATATATGCGTTTAAACAAAATATTACCAATGTCATATTGTTTAAAAATAAATCTTTTATATATTAAGGCTTTTGGCTATTTAAACGCCCTATCTACTTGCTATCCAGACATCAAAAGTCACTTGTATGAGTCGTATAGACTAATACTACTCGTATATATAATAGTTTTTTGTTGCATTCCTGTTTATCACGTTATACAATACGGACCATATGACTGCATCCCATACAAGTAATATGGGGTTATATAAGCAATCCATACGACTTTGAAGCAAATGAGTAGTGTTGAGTCATACCAGATAAATTTGAATTTTCTTATATGAGATTAGGCCATAAGAGTTGTATGGAGAGTTTTATAGGCTATACGGCATATATTTTCAGAAGACAAATTCAAAGTTTAATTTTTAAAAGACTTAAAATCTTTTTTTAATTCATATATTATTAAAATAATTAAGACTAAATTGAGAGATAAAAGTTTATACTAGTACAGACCTATAACGAGTAGTAACCATATACTTTGAAGTTACAAGACTTAAACCAACTAGACATTTTAATAAATCAATTAATTTTTGGTAAATTAGATTTTAATAATCTAACTTAATATTAGTGGCAAAAGTTAAATTTAAATAAAAAGTTTGGTTTTTTAAAAAGGCTAGGAAGGATGACATGTTGGTCCACCACTTTAATATTAAAAACAAATTTAATTTAATCTCAAAAACTAACTTAGAGTATGTTTGGTTGGAGGTAATGAAATGAATGGGGAATATAATGGGAGAAATAATGAAATGAACAAGGAATGAAAATGATCATTACCATTCATTTGTCTTGTTTGGTTAACCTATGGTAATGAAATGAATTATTAGTTAATGTTGTTTGGTATCCAAAAATATCGTAGGAATGGAATATAAATAATAAAAACACGTTTATATCAAAGTAAATTTTTTTACCAAAAAAAAACCTACAATGGCGACGGTGGTGGTGATGGTAGCTCCGGCGATGAAAATGGTGGTCGCTACGGTGGTGTTAGTGGCGGTCAGGCGTCAAGGGCAGTGGTTGTGGTGGTGGGAGGGGTGGCGGTGGTCAAGCGATGGAAGCATTGGTAGTGATGGCGATGGTAGGGTGGCGGCGACAGCGACAATGGTTGCGTTGGTTACAGTGATAATGGTTGTGGTGGTTACGGTGACAATGGAGGCGGGGACGATGGTAATATGGTGGTGGTGGCAGTGGCGGAGGTGGTAATGGAGGCGACGATGGTGGCGATCAGGTGGTGGTGGCTATGATAGTGGTGGTGGTTGTTGCTGTTAAGTGGTGGTGTTGTTGAGAAAGTAGGGTGAATGAGGAATGAAATAAAAAAAAGAAGGGGGTGAGAAGAAATGGTTTTGATGGAATGTGATTCCATGTGTAATGTGATTCAATTCCATTGAGCAACCAAAGACCACTTTTTTCATTCCTACGCAATGAATCATTCCGTTCCCCATGTGATTACTGCATATCAAAAGCTACCTTAATGTAATTTCAAAGCCCACTTACATCTTCACTCATCTCATACAACCATCACCCACCGCCACCACCTATCAAGAAAAGTCGATGAAAATTTTCGCCGGAAAAGTTGTCAGTCGTCGGATTTTTTTGGCCGAACAAGTCGCCATGAACTTATGCTGGAAAATTTCACCGGAAGTTGCCAGAAAATAGTCGTCGGAAAAGGTGCCAGAAAAAACACAATGTAAAACACTATGAAAAAATACAATTTAAAAAATACAATGGATAAAAACAATTGTATAACACAATTATGTAAATCATAATTATTGTAAAACACAATTTATATAAAAAAAAAACCCCACAAATTTTTTCTTAATTTTATATAGAAATATGGTAATCATTATATATATATAAAAATTATCAAATGTTAGTTATCTTACAATAAACATTGTTCATGAAATAAATCAGTTAGTTCTTCACACATGTACAAACTTTGTCCATGGTAATTAACTAATTTTTAATTGGGATATTGGTTTTAAATACTTCTAACTTTGACGCATTGGTAGATTGCACTCCAAACTTACGATATGTTCCCCAACACTCACAACTTTTAACGTATTTTCTTCTAGCACTCCCGGAGTAACGAGACACTAACTTCGTTAGTGTTTGGGGTAAAAAAATGTTATTTTTCAAAGTTCAGGAATAAAATCAAAATTACATTTATTATATATTTAACCATCCCTCTCCACCCAACCACCATCCATGTTCCCTACCGACTACCACCAACCACTGTAACACCCTTGGCAAACACAACATCGTCCCACTCTTAGGCTATCACACATCGGCCGTGGACAAGAGAGATCCTTGGTTAATAAGTTATGTCCTGCCTCTTAACATCACCAACGCGTTTTGGGCTTAGTTGGTTGTGGAGCACATGAAAACTCCATGGTTAAGCATGCTTAGGTGGAAGTAGTACTGGGATGGGTGACCACCTGGGAAGTCTCTACCTGGGCAACCAAAAACAAAGCCGTGAGTTCCCGGATGGGCAACCCATCGGGGGCAAAGCGGACAATATTGGTGGTACGAGAGGCCGGGGTGTTACAGGTCTCGTATGATCATACGCCAATTGTTAGCCTTTGTGCTTCTCGACATCTCAGTTATACTTGCTCATTTGGTTAATTTGTTATTCTCATATGACGTGTTGCAGCTACGTATTTTGTTATATATACTATATGTACAACTAAACTGGTGTGTTGCTCACTCAACATGTGTTGTTGACAAAATTCTATTTTATACGCATACGCAGGTTATCGTTGACATTTAATGCAGGTTGGTGAAGACTTAGTGAAGAATTTAAGTTAGGAAAGATATAATCAAGAATTTAAATTTGTAATTGTTGTTTGTTTAATAAGTTATATTTTGTAGTTGAATTATTTGAATTATTAAATCGATTTAAATAGATATTGTCATTTGAATAATGCATGATAGTAACCTTTGAAAAGCTGTGAGCAATCAGTTCGCCCCGGCATTTCCGCCGTAGGTTGGGGTGTGACAACCACCACCGCCACTAATAACCACCAACCACCACCGTCAAAGTTCAATGTAATTTAGTGGGTTTAGGGAAGAGATTAGGTGGAAGTGAGCCAGAGAGCTTATTCGAAGAAAGATCGAGGAAATGTAGGCTTTTGTTTTCGCCTAGAGTTTGCGGAATGCTGCCGGTGTAAGTTGTTTTCCATAGTTGCAGATACTCTAGCTTTGGTAAATTACCGATGAAATCCAATATTGATCCGTGAAGCTTGTTACGGAACAAGTTCAATAAAGTGAGGTTCCAGAACGAGTCTGGTATCTCGCCTGTGAATAAGTTATCACGGTTTTGAAGTTTTCCGATTTCAGGAGGGACTTCACCGATGAGGCCACAGTAAGCGGCGCCGAATCGACGAAGGTTAAATAAGTTACCGATTTCCGGCGGAATATGGCCCAGTGTAGGTGTAGTAACATCCGAAGTAGATTTGTTGAAGGCTTGTTATGTTTCCGAGTTCCGACGGTATAGTTCCTGTTGTGGTGGTGGTGGCAGCTGTGGTGTTTGGTGCATGTCAGTGGTGGTTGGTGGTTGTCGGTAGGGTAGAGGGGTGGTGGTTGGGTGGAGAGTGATGGTGGAATATATAATAAACTAAATTTTGATTTTATCCTTTGAACTTTGAAAAATGATATTTTTTTACCCCAAACACTAATGAAGTTAGTGCCTCGTTACTCTAGGAGTGCTAGAAGAAAACACATTAAAAGTTGGGAGTGCTACCTACCAACAAGTCAAAGTTGGGAGTATTTAAAACCAATATCCCTTTTTAATTTTCAAATTAGACACCTCTATATAGCAAACATTCATTTCTAATTCTATTCATTTTCAAGTTTGATTTTAATATCCTTTTTATTGTAATAATTAATTTTTAACATATATTATTTTCTCTTACAAATTTAAAAATACTATGTTTTCTTAAATTCCGAATATATAGTTAGGACATGCTTATTTTAACTTATGTTTAAGTATGATCATCTATCGTAGTCAGATTCCACCCTGGTGATGTTGGAGTCGCGGTGGCTTTACCAATTGTCGTCTATTGTTGACTATTTAAATCAACCGCCCGACAACGTGGGTTTCAAAAACCTTGTATAAATGATAAAACAACACTTGTTATTATGGTGGGTTTTTTAAATATCGTATAAAAAGGTTATGGACGTGTTAAAATGATGGAGGAAATTTGACATATGTTTTGCATGTGAGGAGAGAAAGTAACAAATGCGTTATCCTTATTATGCCATTCCCCTTATGTAACGCTATATCTCACCCTTAAACTAATCTCAATCATCCATGTCCAAATCATTGGACCAGATTACACTAAAACAAACTACATTTTCCCTATCTTGTCCAATTAAATAATAGTTTTTTATACCTTTATCAATACCTTTTCTCTCTCTTTAACTCATAACCACTTTAAACAAAGATCTCTCTCATCTACTCACAACACCCTAAACTGTAAATACGTTAATCTTGACGTTATACGAGCCAAGATCTAGTCGCTAACACGATACATCAACATGATACAAGAGATTATTACGTTAAACGAATACTTTATTGAATACGATAACGATGAATACATTATGATACGTTATGGAGAGGATCCGACATGGTAACGGACTTTTATAAATTAAGCGGGGATCGCTTAATTCCTATGAACATGAACTGTCCATTTATAGGCCCATTCCCCATTCGTTAACATTACTAACGGATGGGATGTTTGACGGGTGAATCGTAGGGAAGCCGTTAAGAGAGCTAAAAGATATAAATGCATATGCTTAACCAACTAATTTCATGGAGTTAGTTGACTACGGTTACTCGTATAATTGCATGTAGGAGGAGATATAGGATAAAATCACTAGAATGTGGGCGAAAACGGCGAAGAAAACGGAGTTGAAACGAGAAAGATATGAAGAAAACAAGAAACTGTGCAAGAACTCCACCATGGCCTACGGTGTTGACCGTGGGCCATGGTCAAACAGGCACCAAAACCACATAAATCACCGTACCGTGGTCATTCTGGTCACCGTAGCTGGACCGTGGACCACGGTCCGAGTCGTAACTGGAGTTTTTATTCTCCTTTTAGACGGTTTTGGGGTGTCTTTTGACATACTTTTCAATTGGAACGAGTCTAGGGCGATTTTGGGTGTGCCAAACAATATTATGGGTGATTACAATCATTGGTTTGTATCTGTGATTCCCATGAACAATACAATAGAAGTGATGATGATTCTCCATACCACGAGTGGCTAATTCAATTGGTGATCATCTTGGATGTAAGGTTTAATTGATACACTATGTTATGCTTGAATTTCAAGAATAATAACTTTGCAATGTTTGTTTTGTTATGGCGTTTGAATAATTGATTGTAAATTGTTGCTTGTGTTTGATCATAATCTAAACCATACGTTCTTGGTGCCATTGGCAATCGAGATATCATAGGAGAAACTAGGGTTGAATATTTGTTAATTGATTATCAGGTAACAACCTTGCATTATTTTAATCCAAGTACTTAGTTTCCTTTTATCACGAACAAGTAATCAAACATGAACTATATCTTTGTGGTTCTTTCTAGTAAGCATGAACATTAGTGTTGATTTAAACCTGAAATCTAGGATGATCGCTTTCTCTTAATTGGTTTATTAATCTTAATCATTGTTTGCAAGTTATGTTATTTCTTTTTAGTTAATCAAATCCAATCAATCAAAATATGAATTTACTTTTTATGCAATTCAGTTTAATTTAATTGTTTGTTAAAGCTACTAGTAAACACGCATTTCACAAACTCTCTGTATTCGACACCCACGTACTGCTATCTATTTTGTATTTGGTTTATTTTAAAAGTAAGTCTTTAACCTCGCGTCAAATTTTGGGGTTGTTTCCGGGGAGTGGTGCGTAATGTGTGTTAACTTTTGTAGTTTTTGTTTGTTTTCTATTTTCGGGTTTACGTTGGTTGTGTTAGTGTGTAGGTACTTAACGGTGTATGCATACTAGTGGCTCTAACAGGTCATCATCACTAGTTTTTGATCTTGAGATTGAACGAACGCTTAGAAGAAACCGAGTCTTACTTCGGGAGAACAAACTTCTTGATTCTCCGACTGTATCGAACAACACAACGGAATCACCGACTCCCACTTCGGGCCAGACATTACCAGCAACACCTCCACCAAATTCCACTACCATACCTACTTAATCAAGTGAATTGAAACCAACTTACACAACTTTGCCAACTATCACACCCCAACCAAAGGTGGCGGAACATGCCGGGGTGCAACGATTGCCCATAAGCGCATGACACTATTTAAAGCGACAATATTTAACAAACTCATTTCATTTCACATCATCGAAAATGTCACACATACAAATATTCATAAGTCAAATACAAAACAATATCACAAAATATAGCAAATCAAATATTGTTCATTTTTGCTAATATCCTAACAGTATTTGTGACGTTTTCTTCACCGAATTCCATAATCAACCTAGATGCAAACCTGTAACATTTCATAAAATAAAGTTTGTCAATACAAAGGTTGGTGAGCAATTCATAAGTTTGAACAATAGTTATATAGTATGAAAAGCCACAAAACTAGTATACAAAACCATAAATAATAGCTATAAACTTGGATAAAATAGTTATCGCTAACAAGATAGCGGCACCCAACTATAAGGGGTTGCCAAATAGTTTAGGATTTTAATGTTATCGTTAATTGCATTACGTTAACGACACCTTGCCATGACGGGTAGCCAAATGGTCTAGGATTTATAGTTCCACCATCCAAAAGCGATAAACACATAGGCAAATAAGCACAGAACACCAAATCGAGCAATTATTCAAGTAAAGTATACAACAACGTTTGTGGTTTAAGAACCAAGTATAAAACATTTAGTTTAGATAAGATGAAATGTCACCCTCAAAATAAAAGATAGAAAACGGGGTATGAAGTTACTCACGTTCAAGTAATAAACTTGAAAGTTTGATATTTGGAGATTTTCTGGAACGACGAGTTAACGTATGAAGCCTAAAATAAAAGAAGTATAGGACTAAAAAGGTTGCCTTGAAGATCTTTAAATAAAATAGTTGTTACAAAAAGTAAACAATTTAAAGTTCGAGGTTTAAAATGTAACTATTTAAGAATTTATAATAATAACCCTTTAAAAATGTGAGTTTACTCAAAACCGGGTTAAAGTATCTAACCTTAATATTTACTTAACCAATGTTAAGTAATAAGGCGGGAAAATGCTAAAATGCAAGTTCCATTGGGACAAAGATACTAAAACGGGTTTTTAATGAGTGTTCGGGTTGTCGATTCGGGTCTTGACAAATGGTCAAACCCAAAGTTAACTTTCCAAAATATTAACTATTATGAGATAACTCATTAAAACATAATAACACTTAACCAAGTATGTAGATCTATTGTTTTAGAACTAACAACGTACGTTAAGCGAGTGTTCGGTTTTGTTGGTCCAAACTATGTTATGAGACCAAGTTGGATCCAACATTTCCAAGTACTTAAGAATATAATTAAAATCAGTTTGTAAACTATTTTTAAAGAAATATACAAGTCTTGATAGCTAAAAACACACTTGTGTGTCTTAAGCGAGTAAAAATCGGATTGGTTCGGTTTCCATCTCACAATATGTTCCTTGATGGTCTCCACATGCCCAAATATCATAGATATTGTATAATAATTCATAAATGTGAAATATTTAAGTTTTACAACTAAAAAGTTAACAACAAGTCTTTTAAGCAAAAGTTTCGGTTTGGTTCGGTTTCCATCTCCCAACGAGTTCATAGATGGATTCCACATTCTTAATATCAAAGAACTTGTAAAAAAGATTTTAGAAACACAAATCTAACATTAAACAAGTTTAAACAACTATTTTAACCAAACTAGTAAGCAAAAGTTCGGTTTCCGGTTTAGAGCTATTTGTGGTCGAACCGAAGGATAGACTCTTAAACCCATAACCATGAAACTTGTAAATAAGGTAAATAAACTAAAATGAGCAGATGTTAGACATGGTTAGTATGTGCAAACAAGTTATGTGTGTGTATATATATCAAGAACACGAAGTCCTCTATGAAGCCTTGCCTTACGAGGTCCGAAACTTAACCAACCGGAGTCGAAGAAGTAACTACCAAAGGAAACAAGGGGTGTGTATTATATATATGTTGTACCACCATATTCAAGTGTTAGAAATGTTAGATGAACAAGTTAGAATTAAAGATTAAACTCAGTTTGACTTTTGGAAGTCAAACCTTCAAGAACACAATGAAAATAACCTTAAGATCTTTGAATTTGGTAGAGAAATTGGAGTTGTAGCAGGTGTAAATGAGGGGGAAAGTGTGTGTATATATAGGGGAAGGAGTTGGGTCAAAGATGGGTGTTAAACACAAGAAATTTCATGCAAAAAGGGTCAAAAACGAACACAAAACAACAAAAATGAGTGCAGGTGCAGGTCTGCCGTCGCGCCCCGCACGACGGGGTGGATTTCCTGATTTTTCAATACTTTTAAAAATGGCAGTTTTGGCCCCCGAAGTTCGTTTTAAGTGATTTTTAAGCGTTTTAATGACCGAATTGAATGTTTTCAAGACCCAACAAGTGTAAAACAATATTGTAACATAAAATCCATCATTTTTATTATTTCCAACGTTTCGGTTTAGAAAACGGGTCGGTTTACATCAATAAAGTTTACAAAACGGATACGAATCGAGACCCGAAATTGACGAATGTCACAGTATCCCCTATTTTAGGAAATTTCGTCCCGAAATTAAGATGAAGACGGCGATTCAAACAAATGTGGATACTTCTCTTTCATTGTGTCTTCTCGTTCCCATGTAAACTCCGGACATGCCGTGATTCCCATCGAACTTTTACTAACCGAATCCGACTACGCTTGGTTTTCTTCTCGTTGCGATCCATAATCTCAACGGGTCATTCAACCATAATCATAGATTCATCAACATGAACTTCTTCGAGAGGTATATGGAGATTTCCGTCGGCTAGGCACTTTTTAAGATTCGAAACATGAAAAGTCGGATGAACACCGACAAGTTCTTGCGGAAGTTCAAGTCGATAAGCCACCTTCCCAACACGTTCAAGAATTTTAAAAGGACCAACCAAATGAGGAGCTAGTTTACCCTTCTTTCCAAAACGGACTACCCCCTTCCAAGGAGATAGGTTTAGAAGGA
Source organism: Bidens hawaiensis (assembly GCF_021521415.1). Classification (NCBI taxonomy): domain Eukaryota; kingdom Viridiplantae; phylum Streptophyta; class Magnoliopsida; order Asterales; family Asteraceae; genus Bidens; species Bidens hawaiensis. The sequence continues at coordinate 6,470,933 of NW_027491024.1, forward strand.
CAAGATCGTCAACATTAAATTTGATCGGTTTTCGCCGTTTGTCGGCGTAACTCTTTTGATGATTTCTAGCTGCTAGTAGATTTTTACGGATTTGATCAATGACATCAGTTGCTTCTTGGACCATTTCGGGTCCTGTGATTTGGGCTTAACCGATTTCATTCCAACAAACTGGGGAACGACATTTACCATCGTAAAGAGCTTGAAAAGGAGCCATTTCGATGTTAGAATGATAGCTATTGTTATATGAGAATTCGATGAACGGAATGTGAGAATCCCAATTTCCATCAAAGTCAAGAACACATGCTCGTAGCATATCCTCGAGTATTTGAATCATACATTCGGTTTGACTGTCCGTTTACGATATGTCCCAAAAATTGAACTTCCTCGAGCCAAAATTCACATTTGGAGAATTTGGCATAGATTTGTTCGTTTCTAAGGAGCTCGAGAGTGGAACGCAAATGATGTTCATGTTCGGCTTTGGATTTAGAGATGATAAGGATGTCATCAATAAAGACAATAACAAATTTATCAAGGAATGGTTTACAAACGCGGTTCATGAGGTCCATAAACACCGCGGGTGCATTTGTTAACCCGAAGGGCATAACCAAAAATTCGAAATGTGCATATCGAGTACGGAAAGCGGTTTTAGGAATCTCCTCTTCGCGAACACGCAATTGATGATAACCCGATCGAAGATCTATTTTTGGAGAAACAAGTTGCGCCTTGAAGTTGGTCGAATAGGTCGTCGATACATGGCAAAGGATAACGATTTTTAATAGTAAGCTTGTTGAGTTCACGATAATCAATGCACATACGAAACGAACCATCATTCTTTTTCACGAAGAGAACGGGAGCGCCCCAAGGAGAAGTGCTTGGACGAATGAAGCCTTTATCGGAAAGTTCTTCGAGTTGGTTTGATAGTTCTTGCATTTCCGATGGGGCTAGACGATAAGGAGCCTTGGCCACGGGCATCGCGCCGGGCACAAGATCGATTTGGAATTCAATCGGACGAACGGGAGGAAGACCGGTGACATCATTGGGAAAGACATCAAGAAAATCACGAACAATAGGAATATCTTGGATTTTCCTTTCATTTTTGTCCTTTGTCACCGAGAGAGCTAAAAACGGAGCGTACTTTTGGCGTAAATACTTTTGCGATTGAGCACACGACATGAGATTTAGCCTTCGAGAAGTTGTGTTTCCAAAGACCTTAAGAATCTTGCCGTTAACGAGCGGGATGCGAATGAATTTATTAAAACAAACGACTTCGGCACGGTGCAAAGATAACAAATCCATGCCTACTATGACATCGAAACTACCCATTTGCATCGGGATGATATCGATGGAGAATTTATGCTTAGAAAGGATGAGAGAACAATCGCGGACGACGGAATTGATGGTAATAGAGTTGCCATTGGCGACTTCAACGGAGAACGGCCGGGAAAGCTTAGTTTGGGGCATAGCAAGTTTCGACTCAAATTTCAAAGAAATAAAACTTCTATCGGCACCGGTATCAAATAAAATAGAAGCCAAATGATAGTTCACCAAAAACATACCGTTCACAACATCGTTTGCCACTTGATCTTGGTTTCCATTCATCATAAAAGCTCGCCCTTGGTTGCCATGGTTGACTTGTGGTGGAGGTGGAGGTGGTGCTTGGATGGGTTGGATGGGTTGGATGAGTGGTGCATTGAGTTGGGGAAGTTGAGGTTGGTAAGTCTGAACTTGGTAGGCTTGGGTTTAGTAATAGGGAACGGTTACGGTGTGGGCTTGGTTGGCAAAGGTTAAACGTGGGCAGTTGTTGCGGAAATGGTTTGGGTCACCACAGTTAAAGCAAGCTCGGGGTTGTTGGGGTTGGTTTGGTGGGTATGGTGCATATCGGTTTTGGGAATTTTGGGGAAAAGTTCTTGGTTGGTTTGGTTGGGTTCGTTGGGTGGATCGGCATGTGGTGTGGAGATGGCCAAATCGGTTACAAATGATGCATTGGCGACAAGACGAGTTTAGTGGATGGTGAAGTTGGCAAGTGTTACATAGCGAGGAGTTCCCAACATAAGGTTTTCGGTTTTGAGGGAGGGTTTGGGTTTGTTGTTGTGGTTGAGGTTGGCTGACGGCATAATTTCGGTAGTTGGTTTTGGGTTTCTTTTTCTTGTTGTTGTTTTGTCGGGAAGAGTTTGAGTAGTTAATGGCTTGTGGTGCGGGTTCAACCTTGGCTTGCATTGCGGGCTCGGGCTTGGCTTTCTTACTTGCTTTCTTGAGGGTTAGGGTACCTGCCTTCACATGATTTTCCGATAGTGCACCGGCTAATGTGATGGCTTCCTCAAGGTTCGCGGGTTTGCTACTCATGACGGAGTCACGGATTTGCATCGGTAAACCCCCGATGTATTTATCGATTTCACGTTCGGTTGGGGTAACCAAATGAGGAACAAGGATGCTCAAATCATGGAAGCGAAGTGAGCAGGCGGCGTTATCACAACTTTCTTGTTTTAGTTACCAAAATTCTACCTCAAGCTTTTGGAGCTCGTCTTTGGGACAGAATTTCTTCATCATAAGTGCCTTGAGTTCGGCCCATGGAAGAGCCATAGCCGTATCCGAACCTTGGAGGTGCATAACACTACCCCACCATGTTAGAGCGGTCTCTCTAAACATGCTTGACGCAAAATTTGTCTTTTTCGCATCGGGGCATTCGCTATGTCGGAACACACTCTCGGTCGATTCGAACCATTGCAACAAGGTAGTCGCACAATTGGTTCTAAGGAACTTGGACGGGTTTGCACTAGTAAATTTCTTAAGTAGGTAACATGCGGGTTTGGGTTCAACGGGTGCAACAACGGGTGCGGGTAGTGTAGCTTGGATTTGGGTTATAAGTTTGGGAATCACAGCGGCCATTTGTTTGGCGACGAGAGCGGCAATGCGTCAAGTGGAGTTCTTACGCGGTTGGCGTCTTAGCGGAGGCATGCTAAAAATTTATAAAGAAAATGGGATAAGTTTTGGGTAAAGGAAATGAATATTAAGGTGTATAAAATAAAATAAGATTTCGATTTTTGATTTGTGAATCCTATAGTTAGTATGGAGAAGATGTTAGTGTTAGATAAAATATAAAACTTTGTTTATAAATAACAAACCGTAAACAAAACGTAAATGATTTTGAGATGGTTAAAGCTTGAAAATTTGAGATTTATAGAGTCGGAAAAACCGTGCATGAAATCACCATGACTCGATATTTCAACACTAAAAAAAGTTTTATAAAACACCACGTTGGAGTCTAAACATGTGCACGTAACCACCGCGACTTTTTCATGTTTTAGACTCAAATAACAATGATAACACAATAAATCGAGATACAACGTCATGCCAAAACACTAGTTCACGAAATCACCGTAGTCCTATTGTTTTAACACCGAAAATTAGGATGGCGACCGGAACGCTCGCATTCGACTACTTAAAGAATTGGCATTTATAACACGGTTTATGGCCTAGAAAACAAGCACTATAACTCAACCATCCCAGGTAAATAAATCACCTTCGATCCTTGGAATCTTTTTGTCAAATGGTCATTTTATAGTGTCTCGTTTTCTATGATGCCTACAAACCCGATATAAACGCAACCATTAAGGGATTTGAAACAACGGGATCCAAGTTAATCTTGTAATCCATAAAACACAATGAAAATCTACTTTTTGCGTTTTAAGGTAAGGATACATTGGAAATACTAAGAAAGTGTGTGTATGTGAACATTTAGGATATTGGTGAATTTTAAACAAGTTTATAAATAAACATGCTATATGAACAATAAAATAGAGTAAACACATATGAACACACGTATAGGACCCTAAGCATAACAATTCTAGGTCGTTACGTTTAACCACCTATCCAAATTGTCAAGGCTCTGATACCAATCTGTCACACCCCGACCAAAGGCAGCGGAACATGCCGGGGTGCAACGATTGCCCATAAGCGCATGACACTATTTAAAGCGACAATATTTAACAAAATCATTTCATTTCACATCATCGAAAATGTTACATATCCAAATATTCATAAGTCAAATATAACAAAATATCACAAAATATAGCAAATCAAATATTGTTCAATTTTGCTAATATCCTAACGGTATTTGTGACGTTTTCTTCACCGAACTCCATAATCAACCTAGATGCAAACATGTAACATTTCATAAAATAAAGTTTGTCAACACAAAAGTTGGGGAGCAATTCATAAGTTTGAACAATAGTTATATAGTATGAAAAGCCACAAAACTAGTATACAAAACCATAAATAATAGCTATAAACTTGGATGAAATAGTTATCGCTATCAAGTTAGCGACACCCAACTATAAGGGGTTGCCAAATAGTTTAGGATTTTATAGTTATTGTTAATTGCATTAGGTTAACGACACCTTGCCATGAGGGGTTGCCAAATGGTCGAGGATTTATAGTTCCACCATCCAAAAGCGATAAACAAATAGACAAATAAGCATAGAACACCAAATCGAGCAATTATTCAAGTAAAGTACACAACAACGTTTGTGGTTTAAGACCCATGTATAAAAAATTTAGTTTAGATAAGATGAAATGTCACCCCCAAAATAAAAGATAGAAAACTGGGTATGAAGTTACTCACGTTCAAGTAATAAACTTGAAAGTTTGATATTTGGAGATTTGCCGGAACGACGAGTTAACGTATGAAGCCTAAAATAAAAGAAGTCTTGGATTTAGAAAGGTTTCCTTGAAGATCTTTAAATAAAATAATGGTTACAAAAAGTAAACAATTTAAAGTTCGAGGTTTAAAATGTAACTATTTAAGAATTTATAATAATAACACTTTAAAAATGTGAGTTTGCTCAAAACCGGGTTAAAATATCTAACCTTAATATTTACTTAACCAATATTAAGTAATAAGGTGGGAAAATGCTAAAATTAAAGTTCCATTGGGACAAAGATACTAAAACGGGTTTTTAATGAGTGTTCGGGTTGTCGATTTGGGCCTTGATAAATGGTCAAACCCAAAGTTAACTTTCCAAAATATTAATTATTATTAGATAACTCAATAAAACATAATAACACTTAACCAAGTATGTAGATCTATTGTTTCAGAACTAACAACGTACGTTAAGCGAGTGTTCGGTTTTGTCGGTCCAAACTATGTTATGTGACCAAGTGGGATCCAACATTTCCAAGTACTTAAGAAAATAATTAAAATCAGTTTGTAAACTATTTTTAAAGAAATATACAAGTCTTGATAGCTAAAAACACACTTGTGTTTCTTAAGCGAGTAAAAATCGGATTGGTTCGGTTTCCATCTCACAATATGTTCCTTGATGGTCTCCACATGCCCAAATATCATAGATCTTGTATAATAATTCATAAATGAGAAATATTTAAGTTTTACAACTAAAAAGTTAACAACAAGTCTTTTAAGCAAAAGGTTCGGTTTGGTTCGGTTTCCATCTCCCAACGAGTTCATAGATGGATTCCACATGCTTAATATCAAAGAACTTGTAAAAAAGATTTTAGAAACACAAATCTAACATTAAACAAGTTTAAACAACTATTTTAACCAAACTAGTAAGCAAAAGTTCGGTTTCCGGTTTAGAGCTATTTGTGATCGAACCGAAGGATAGACTCTTAAACCCATAACCATGAAACTTGTAAATAAGGTAAATAAACTAAAATGAGCAGATGTTAGACATGGTTAGTATGTGCAAACAAGTTATGTGTGTGTATATATATCAAGAACACAAAGTCCTCCATGAAGCCTTGCCTTACGAGGTCCGAAACTTAACCAACCGGAGTCGGAGAAGTAACTACCAAAGGAAACAAGGGGTGTGTATTATATATATGTTATACCACTATATTCAAGTGTTAGAAATGTTAGATGAACAAGTTAGAATTAAAGATTAAACTCAGTTTGACTTTTGGAAGTCAAATCTTCAAGAACACAATGAAAATAACCTTAAGATCTTTGAATTTGGGAGAGAAATTGAAGTTGTAGTAGGTGTAAATGAGGGGGAAAGTGTGTGTATATATTGGGGAAGGAGTTGGGTCAAAGATGGGTGTTAAACACACGAAATTTCATGCAAAAAGGGTAAAAAACGAACACAAAACAACAAAAACGAGTGCTGGTGCAGGTCTGCCGTCGCACCCCGCGACCAGAATAGGGGTCCCCCGTCGCGCGGCGCGACGGGGTGGATTTCCTGATTTTTCAATATTTTCAAAAATGGCAGTTTTGCCCCCGAAGTTCGTTTTAAGTGATTTTTAAGCGTTTTAAAGACCGAATTGAATGTTTTTAAGACCCAACAAGTGTAAAACAATATTGTAACATAAAATCCATCATTTTTATTATTTCCAAAGTGTCGGTTTACAAAACGGGTCGGTTTACATCAATAAAGTTTACAAAACGGATACGAATCGAGACCCGAATTTGACGAATGTCACACCCACTGTCGGTCAATATTCATACCCATCTTCATCAATATTGCCACCCATTTCCCAACTATTTCCTAATTTCGGTCAATCATCATCCCAACAATACCAACACCTTCATACCAACAAGAACCACCTATAGTGCATACCACTCCAATATTTCAACAACCACAATCAAGTTTTCAATATTAACCACCGCCTTTTGTGCAATCTTCAAGAACATAAGGTGATGGTTATGGTGATATGTTTGTAGGGGAGTTTGAGGGTTATGAAATGGAATGTTATTTCATGGGAGGTGATGGAAATCAAATGGTGAATCAAGGGAACTTTGCCTATGCTCAAAGGCAACAACATGAACCGGTTAATCAACAAGTTCAACAACCACTGGTTATTCAACAACAACAAGTGCCACAAAAAGTTCCTCAACAACAAGAACAACAATTTCAACAAAAAATGCCCCAACCAGAATTTCAACAATTTGCACATCCAAGGCCCATACAAAGGCAAATGGGTCAACCAAGAGTAAGATTGGGGGTACCAAGAAGACACGCAAGAGAAATGGTAAGGGGGATTGAAACTCATTTTCGACCGGTCATCACTAATTTCCATCTTCGGTGGTTATTCCTCAAAATCCACAAGGAAGAACATTTGAGGTTAGAACCAATTCCCTCCAAAGTCTACCAAAGTATAAGGGTTTAGCAACGGAAGAACCTTACTTTCACTTAGAGGCATATGATTCCATTTGCAACACGATTGGGGGTCAATGGTTTTCATCGGATGAGGTTAAGTTGGTCCTTTTTCAATTTTCTTTGGAAGATAAGGCGAAAAGATGGTTTTACACATTGCCTTTCGCATCAATTTATACTTGGGCCGAGATGCAACAACGGTTTTTAGAAGAGTTTTACACGACTCAAAAGACTAATGACACAAGAAAAAGTTTGAGAACTTTCCAACAATAATCGGGTGAGATGTTTCATGAAGCATTTGAACGGTTTAATATGATGATAAAGAATTGTCCTCACCATGCTATTGCTCTTTGGGAGTTGTTAAATGCTTTTCATGACGGGTTGAATAAGGAAGATGAGCAGGATTTGATGTCGATTACAAATGGTACGTTTTGTACTAATTATGAGCAAGATGATTGGGCGTTTTTGGAGAAAATGGCCGTAAAATAAATAAGAATGGCTCAAACCACATGAAGAGCAAGGTCGACTATTGGAAGACCGCAAGTACATGTCGTAGAAAATGAAGGAGTACAAACCACGAATCAAGTAATTGATGTTTGTACTAATTTTAATGAATTGGGTCATGCAACGGATGCGTGTATGGTCCGACAAGAACAAGTGGAGGAAGTGAATGCGATCCAAGGTCAAGGGGGAGGTGGTAGAAAAAAATAACATGAACTCAAACACTTACCACCCCGGGTTGATAAATCATCCGAATTTTTATTATGGGAATCCGTCTATCCAATCCAATCCAAATTTCTAAGGGAATCAAGGAAATTATGTTCCAAGGCAACATTACAACAATCAAGGCTTTCAAAGTCAATTTCAACAAATGGGAAGTGGTCAAGGTGGGTATTCGGGTAAAAGTTGCCTCAAGTGATAATGAAGTCATGGATATGATCAAAATGATGCAACAAGAAATGCAAAAGAGAAATTAAATGGATGATGATCGTTTACTGTGAATTTTATGACAAAGCAATCCAGTCGTTGACCACTCAAATGAGTCAACTTGCAGCCGATGTGGCGATTTTGAAAAAAACATAGGTCAATTACCAAGTGACACCACAACAAACCCGCAACACAACAGCTCGAGCTTAAAGAAGGGTAATAACGTGCATATCAATGCGGTAAGTCTTTTACCTAATTTTGGAATTCCTAGTGTTCAAGTTGATCCAACACCACAGTTAGTTGAGGGGGTGGTAAAAGATATTAGTGATGAGATTGAAAATGTGGGTAATTATGAAACAATTTTTCAAAATAACTTTGAATTACAACCGAATGAAACATCTTTTTGTGAAAATTGTTCTTGTGATAAATGTTTAAATGACAAATTAACCAAAATAATGGATGAGAGGGTTGATAATAATATAATCCCGAGTAAACTTCAAGACCCAGAGTGCCTCTTTTATCAATCCAAATTAGTGAATTTAAAACTGATCGGACACCACTAGATCTTGGAGCCTGTTTTAGTATCAAGCCCAGTAGTTTATATGATCAGTATGAGTTTGGTCCGATACAAAAAGTAAACACCACCGTGGTTTTAGCGGCAAACCCATACACTTCCCCAAGGCATGATATATAATGTGATGGTACATGTGGAGGATTTATGTTACCTAGTTGACCTTTTAGTACTTGATTATGCTAAAAATGTAACTAACACGCAACCCACGGTCATATTGGGTAGACCCTTCCTTGCCACTTCACTTGCAGTAATTGATTGTGCTAAGGGGAAGCTGGGAATTAAATGTGGGAATTGTGATAAACGATTATTATTATTTGAAAATACTACTGACCCTCTTGTTGACAAGGAAAGCCTGAAGGCGGATTTTATTAACAAGTGTGTATCCTTGAGCAAGGATCAAACGAAAGTGGAGTGTTGGTGATTGACAGGTCAGTTGAGAAGAAATAAGTTGAGCATCAACAGAGTGAGAAGGTGACAGAAAAAGGTAGCCGACCAAGGAAGACGAAAGTGAGACATCCACCTAACCTAAATGATCCAGGGTGGAGGATGAGGATGTTCGGGCCCGACCCTGGTTTGTCGGAAGACTGGCAACAATTGCTTGAAAAAGAGCGATCTTATAACTAGAAGGCTGCATGGAAGTGGGCCAGCCAGCCACCGTGAATGTCATAAAAGTATCAAAAAGGTGGTAATTGTATATTTTTTATTTTGCTTTATAATTTCTAGTTTGTTTGTTATTAATGGTATTTTAAGCTACCATCTTAGCAAAAACCAAGTGTGGGGAAATTCTTATGGATTTTTCTTCGACACTGTGTTGGGGACAACACGGACTTTTCATGGAAGGAAGTGAAGTTTTAATTAGTAATGTCTTTGTTATTATTCTCAACAAGCCATACATTGGGGACAATGTATCCCAAGTGTGGGGATGGGAGAATTTTTTTCATTTTCAAAAGATTTCTAAAAAAAAATTAAAAAATTTTAAAATTAAAAGAAAACCGAAAAGTGGTAAAATGGTGGGGTAAGGTTTTGGTCCCTCTTCATGGTCACAACTTCCTAATGGACAAGTTTGCCTAGTTGTTTTAGAAACGAGATTGTTTAGTATTCTAGTTAAGGTTAGCATGCTTTTGGTATAACCTACATAACATGTCCGAATACACTTGTATATTGAGAAAGTGAAGATTGGTGAGAGATTTGATATTCTCCAATAGAACTTGTGCAATCATTTCATTTCGAGACCTTAGCTTGGCATAAGTGATAGAGGCAATTAGGTTAAAGCCTCGTCTAGATGAGTGCGAGTGTGGGTTTTGGGGGTTGGGCCTCATACATTACACATATGAGCATGGTTAATGAGAGGGGCAGAGGGTTGGTTCCCTTAGAAAACATTATTGGACTTATTGTTTTTATTCAATCAACCCCGATGTTATATTTGCAAGACGATCTGGCTTAGTAGGTATTGCTTGTATATGTATTTGTTTTAGTGCTAATAGATAGGAAGTATTGAGTATTATGTTTATTTGCAATGTCAAAAAAAAATCGAGATTCATTTTTCAAAGTATTGAGTGTTGAAAAAAAAAGTTAGTGGTGTATATAGTTGTTTATTTCATTGTTTACTTAGCTTGTAGGTAATAATCCAGATCGGATCGCCTGAGCTACTTTCAATATTCCAATTCCATACCCTTACACCTAGCCCCGTTATAACCCATTTTAAGTTCTCTTGATTTGCATTTGTGTAAAAGCATTTATATAGGTGGAGATTTGACGGCAGTACAAGTGTATGTGAGGAAAATTGGTTACGATTGAATATATGTGAACGATCACTGACAAGAGCGTTAACGTGTGAGGTGTGTTATGTGTGCAAACCTATAGCAACGAGGGAATAGGGTATGACTTGGGTCCTTGACTAAACCGGAATTGTTCGGTAAGCATGGTGTGTGACATCTGCCCGATCCGACCCGACCCAGGTACCCGTTTTCTGATCCGATTCTTTTTATGATTTAAAATTTAATTATTTTCTTTTAAAACTTGACATTTAAAATATATATATTACTAATAATATGTTCCTCCCCGCCCCTCTCTCTTCCTTTCCGCCGTCCCGTCCCTCTCCTTCTCCTTCTTTCCGCCTTCTTTTCTCTCTTGTCGCTATCCCGCCCTTCTGTTTAACCTTTGAGCCTTGAACCCCCCCCCCTCTAACTCTTTGCTTGCCCCTTTGGTTCTTCCCGCCTAAGGATGTCTGCGCAGCCTCGCGCGCTAGACTCCTTACAAGGAAGCCTGCGTGAAGATTGACTGTTCCTGCGTTACGCGCTAGGGACTGTAGTTCTTCCCGCGGCGCGCTAAGAACTATAGTTCTTCGCGCGGCGCGCTAAGAATTGTAGATCCTCCCGCGACGAGCTGTGAATTTGTAGTTCTTCCCGCGGCGCGCGCTAAGGTTTGTTCTGTCTGCCTTCGCCCTCGCGCGCTCAATCTTCTCGTGTGCGCAGCCTCTCGCGCGCGCAGCTTTCTCGCGCTGTCTTGTGTCCTTTCTTCTGTTTTAACTTGCTTGTTTGCTTTTGATATCTTATCTTTTGTGCTGTTGACCTAACCTGTCTTATGTCTGAAAAGCCACTTTTGGCGCAGCATGCGCACCAACCCCATTGATTGGCAGGAAAAGTGACTGACATTATCTTTTGAGATCTGCTTTTCCCATGCTTGACCAGTACCTTTTCTGACACCTCCCATGCCTGTTTACTGTTCCCTGTCAGTCTTCCCTTTTGCTTTTTCTCTTTTCCTGCAGCCGTCATATCTTTTGTTATCTTTTGGTTTGTCTTGTTCTGTTTGCCTTGGAATCTTTTCCCCTTTTTCTGGATTTATGTCTCCTAGGGTGTCCCTATAAATAATAATGTTAATTTCCTAACACTACACACACAAAGCACTTAAACTCTCCTGTTCTCTCTTGCTCCTTGCCGTTGTTCTTCCTCAACCGCCTCCCTCTCTGCCTCCGTCTTCCTCCCAGTTCTGCCCTGCTTTTCCGGTAATATATATTACATATAATAATTTACTTATTAATTATGCTAACTTATAATCAAGACTTAAAACAAATCATTAAAACAATAATCTTATTTATAGGTTAACTTGTGCTTGTTTAAAGTTGATTCTTGCTTTATCTTACACCGCACCGTTTATCAAGTGAGTAATCTCGTACCTAATCCCTTTTTATTTTTAATGTTTTGGGATGTTCATGTGTTCATACAAACTTAGAGTCTTAAACTTGTTTATGAACTTTAGTCGCGCAGTACCCCATGTGTTGAGGACGTTTACTTGGCTGTTTATTTGTATGTGTGTATCATTAACCGCTTTGTTCGGCCTATTCCGAAGTTTTCATGGATCCATTAGATGAACACGGGAGACCTATCGTTTACGGTTTTCTTTGTTTACACTTGCACAGATGTTTTCTTGTTTTTGTGCTCATTTGGGAGCACGGATTGAACTATGAACTATGATCTATTTAGGCTTGATCACAATCTGATTACATCCTTGTTAAACACCAGACATACACGTGTTGCGCGCAGTGATTATTGTTATCTATTATCTATTAAACTTGATTTCTCACCAACACGCAAGTGTTTGACGTTTTATTTTAACACTTGTTCAGGTTTGCTGTAGCTACATTTGGAGCTTGTGGACACGTAGGACGTTTTCACTTTTGGACCTAGATTAAAATGTATCAAGACAAGTTATTGTTGTTTGAATATTTTGCCTTATAATATATTGATTTATGTTGATTTATGTTATCTTGCGATTGCGTTGCGCGTGCGCGAATGAATATATTTATTAAATATTGACACCCAATAGTGTCACGAGTAATGAAACAATATGTGGCGCCCCGATGTATAATCCGCCTTTGGTCGGGGTGTTACAGATTGGTATCAGAGCTCGTTGACTTTAGGATAGGTGGTTAGACGTAACGGCCTAGAATACCTAAGAGTCCCTTCTCGCGCATGAGAGAAATCTCATGTTTGCGCGCTTATTGTTAATTACTCGTTGTTTATAAATATGCGTGCGCAGACGCAGCGTATGGTTTTATGTTTTATTTCGCGATATTTCGATTTTTGCTGAATTTCGATTTTTATTGATTTTACTTACATATTCGTTTGTTGGGATTGAAAATCCGAAAAGTCATGGTGATACATGAATAGTTGATTTTCAAATTCCATTTACGATTATGTTCTGAGGTTGGAGACTTGAAAAGTTATGGTGATACATGAATCGTCAATCTCCAATACTCGTTTACTAGTCATTTTAAATAGAGAATTCGGAAAGTCATGGTGATACATGAATTGTCGATTCTCGATTCGAATTTGTTATCTGTATTAAGTTTGCATTCAAATTCATGTTTTACTTTAACTGTTGATGGTATCTAAACCCCCGAAACCAAGCTTTATAAGATTATACTTTGCGCTAAGATATTAACCAAAATTAAAACTTTTATAGAATGCCTCCGCTATCAGCTCGTTATCAGAGGAGAGAAGCCTCGCGCAGGCGTAGACAGCAACGTTCCCAGGAAATGGCCGCCGCGATAGCCCAAGCCTTAAACCAAACTAATACCAACCCCTCCGGATACAGTATTAAATCCTTCAATGCGGGTAACCCTCCGAAATTCACCGGACTTGAAGGAGCCACCGTAATGCTCCAGTGGCTCGAGAAAATTGAAAACACTTTCCTCCATACCCAATGCCCTCCAGACCGACGAACCCTATATGCCTCCAGTGTCCTGGAAGCAAGGGCGCTTACATGGTGGAATGGAGTAGCTCATGCGCGTGGCGCAGAGGCTGCTTCTAGCATGCTTTGGGAGGAATTTAAGGATCTCTTGACGCGAGAATTCTGCCCTCCCAACGAAGTTAAGCGCCTGGAGGAAGAATTTTGGAATCTTAAGCAGTACAGTGGCGAAGCGCGCGAGTACGCGACGCGCTTCCATGAACTAAGCCTGCTTGTCCCTCACCTTGTTACCCCTTCCCGCCGAGCCATCGAGAAATTCCTTGGGGGTCTCCCCATGGAAATTCAAGACTCTGTATGGGCCAGGAACCCAGCAACCCTCTCTGACGCCATCGAGTTGGCCGCTGTGCTCAGCGACAACCATTTCAGGGCAGGAACCCTGTTCCTGCGGGGAACAGAAAGGACCAAACCCACCAAGACTGTCCCAGAACCAACAGAAACCAAACCAGAACCCTCAAACCGTAACAACCTCAAGCGCAGGCGCAAAGCCTATGCGCTTACCAACCCGCCCATTGTCCAACAACCCGCCTACCAACCCCTAGTACACGCTCCTAACCCACTGTCAACCTACCCAACACCTCCTGTAGTCCATAACTATGCCTTAACCAATCCCGCACTCCCTGCCCCGCCACCTAAGAAACCTTACACAGGAACCCAACCCTTTTGCCCAACCTGTAGACTTCACCGCCCAACCCAAACCCCGTGTCGACAATGTAACCGATGTGGCCGCGTTGGTCACTCTGCTGAGTACTGTAGAGTCCCTCCCGCCAACCCCATCGCGCAAACACCACCAGCCTACCCGCAGAACCCGCAACCAGCATACCCAAACCCACGACCCAGGTCGTGCTTTAACTGCGGTGATCCCAGTCATTTCCGGAACGCGTGCCCGAGACTACAAGTTCAGATTACGCAAGCGAACCCAGTTAACCAAATCTCGAGCCAAGTGACGCGCGGACGAGCTTTTAACATAACCGCGCACCAAGCGCAAGCGAATAATGACGTAGTTAATGGTACATTTTTGCTTAACGGACATTATGCATCCATACTTTTTGATACTGGCGCCGATAGAAGTTTTATTTCTCGCGCGTTTGAGCAGAAGCTTGCGCGACCGCGCGATGACTTAAAAGAAAAATTTTCAGTTGAATTGGCTAATGGCGAAACTGTTTTAATTAACTCTGTGATCAAGGATTGCACGCTTAACCTTAACGAAAATGATTTTCTAATCGACCTCATCCCCATGCCTCTTGGAAGTTTTGATGTTATTATTGGTATGGACTGGCTCTCGAATAATCGCGCCGAAGTTATTTGCGCCAAGAAGGTGATTCGCATTCCTCGAGAAAATGGTGATCTTCATATCTACGGCGAGAAACCCTCCCGTGGACTTAAGCTTATGTCTTGCGCCGAAGCCCAAAGACTCATGCGGAAGAAGTGTATCGCATTCTTAGCCCATGTGGTCAAACCCGATGAAGGAAAGAAGAAGCTTCGCGATATCCCCGTTGTGCGTGACTTCCCTGAAGTTTTTCCCGATGATCTTCCTGGTATCCCTCCCGCTCGTGAAGTCGAGTTTCGTATTGATCTTGTCCCTGGTGCTTCCCCCGTAGCCAAATCTCCTTATCGTCTTGCACCCGCTGAGATGCAAGAATTGGCAAGTCAACTTCAAGAGTTGACCGCTAAAGGATTCATTCGCCCTAGCTCTTCGCCCTGGGGTGCTCCGGTGTTGTTCGTTAAAAAGAAAGATGGTACGTTTCGCATGTGAATTGATTACCGCGAGCTGAACAAACTCACCATTAAGAACCGGTATCCCTTACCGCGTATTGACGACCTCTTCGATCAACTCCAAGGTGCCTCTTGTTTTTCCAAGATCGATCTCCGCTCTGGCTATCACCAGTTGCGCATCCGCGATGAAGATATTCCCAAGACTGCTTTTCGTACTCGCTATGGCCATTTTGAATTCTTGGTCATGTCCTTCGGTTTAACCAACGCACCCGCCGTTTTCATGGATCTAATGAATCGGGTGTGTAGGCCTTTCTTGGATAAATTCGTGATTGTGTTTATCGATGACGTTCTGATTTATTCCAAAACCAAGGCCGAGCATGAGCAACATCTTCGGTTGGTGTTGCAAAAGCTTCGAACCGAGCAACTCTTTGCCAAACTCTCCAAGTGTGAATTTTGGTCGGATGAAGTACAGTTTCTTGGCCATGTTGTTAACAAGATGGGTATTCATGTCGACCCATCCAAGATCGAAGCAATCAAGAACTGGATTACGCCATCTACTCCTACCGAAATCCGTTCCTTTTTGGGCTTAGCTGGTTACTACCGGCGATTTATTTCGAACTTCTCAAAGATCGCATTGCCTTTAACAGCTCTAACGCACAAAGGTAAACGTATATTTGGGGCTCGAAGCAAGAAGAAGCCTTTCTGACGCTCAAGCGAATGTTGTGTGAAGCTCCTGTTCTTGCGCTACCTGAGGGTAATGATGATTTTGTCGTGTATTGCGATGCATCCAACCAAGGTCTCGGTTGTGTTCTTATGCAACGAAGCAAGGTTATCGCTTACGCATCAAGGCAACTCAAGGTTCATGAAAAGAATTATACAACTCACGACCTCGAACTAGGCGCAGTGGTATTTGCCTTGAAGATCTGGAGACACTACCTTTATGGTACTAAGTGTATCCTCTACACTGACCATAAAAGCCTTCAGCATATCTTTGATCAAAAGGAACTCAACATGAGGCAACGCTGATGGAACGAACTCATCAGCGATTACGATTGTGAGATCCGGTATCATCCTGGTAAGGCTAATGTGGTAGCCGATGCGCTCAGCCGCAAACCCAGCCAGCTTAACTGTATCTTGCCGCGCACGCAGCTTCACTTCACGCCGATCCAAAGCAACCTTGAATCGCGCATTCGTGACGCGCAGCGCGTATCCATCAGTAATGGTAACCTTCGCGCCGAGTTAGCGTGTGGCGCGGAAGCGCATTTTGTTCCTAATCTGAGTGGAATTCTCTGCTATCTCAATCGCATCTGGATCCCCTATGATGAAAATCTCCGATCTGTCCTACTGAGTGAAGCGCACAAAACTCGGTATTCCATTCATCCTGGCGCTGATAAGATGTACAAGGATTTGCGCATTACTTATTGGTGGCCCGGTATGAAAAAGGATATTGCTGTGTTCGTAGCTAAATGCCTGACTTGTTCTAAGGTAAAAGCTGAACATCAACGCCCATCTGGTTTGCTCGAACAACCAGAAATTCCTACGTGGAAATGGGAAGGCATAGCGATGGACTTTATTACCAAGTTACCTTTGACAGCAAGCAAACATGATAGCATTTGGGTAATAGTGGATCGTTTGACTAAGTCTGCTCACTTTCTGCCCATTCGTGAAAACTACCGTGTTGAGCATCTTGCGCAGCTCTATGTCAAGGAGATTGTCTGCCGTCATGGTACTCCTTTGAGCATCATATCCGATCGCGATGGCCGTTTTATATCCCACTTTTGGAAATCTCTCCAATCTGCGCTAGGAACTCGCTTGGACATGAGTACTGCATATCATCCTCAGACTGACGGACAGTCTGAGCGAACTATTCAAACTCTTGAGGATATGCTCCGATCTTGTGTTCTTGATTTTGGAGGTAATTGGGATTCACACCTACCTCTGGTCGAGTTCTCTTATAATAACAGCTATCATTCCAGTATCGGTATGGCCCCATTTGAAGCACTTTACGGTCGTAAGTGCCGCTCCCCGATTTGTTGGAGCGAAGTGGGTGAAGCTCAAATCACAGGACCCGAACTTGTTCAAGAGACAACCGATAAAATCGCCAAGATCCGTGATCATCTGCTGACTGCCAGAAACCGACAGAAGAGTTACGCAGATCGTAGGCGGAAGCCTCTCGAATTTCAAGTTGGTGATCTTGTTCTCCTCAAAGTGTCGCCCTGGAAGGGTGTTGTCCGCTTTGGGAAGAAAGGTAAGCTTGCTCCTCGTTATGTTGGGCCATTCAAGATTCTCGCGCGCGTGGGAAAAGTTGCCTACAGACTTGACCTGCCGCCCGCGCTCAGCAATGTGCATCCAACGTTCCATGTATCCAATCTCAAGAAATGTTTAGCTGACGAGAACCTTCACATTCCACTTGATGAAGTTCAAGTTGACGAATCCATGCATTTCGTTGAGAAGCCTGTTGAGATTATGGATCGCGAGGTTAAGCAAACCAAGCGCAGTCGTATCCCTATTGTTAAAGTTCGCTGGGAGTCCAAGCGCGGAGCCGAGTTCACATGGGAAAGAGAAGATCAGATGAAGATCAAGTACCCGCACCTGTTCTCTGCGCAACCTACTTTGAGATAAATTTCGGGACGAAATTTCTTAAAGTAGGGGAGACTGTGACATCTGCCCGATCCGACCCGACCCAGGTACCCGTTTTCTGATCCGATTCTTTTTATGATTTAAAATTTAATTATTTTCTTTTAAAACTTGACATTTAAAATATATATATTACTAATAATATGTTCCTCCCCGCCCCTCTCTCTTCCTTTCCGCCGTCCCGTCCCTCTCCTTCTTTCCGCCTTCTTTTCTCTCTTGTCGCTATCCCGCCCTTCTGTTTAACCTTTGAGCCTTGAACCCCCCCCTCTAACTCTTTGCTTGCCCCTTTGGTTCTTCCCGCCTAAGGATGTCTGCGCAGCCTCGCGCGCTAGACTCCTTACAAGGAAGCCTGCGTGAAGATTGACTGTTCCTGCGTTACGCGCTAGGGACTGTAGTTCTTCCCGCGGCGCGCTAAGAACTATAGTTCTTCACGCGGCGCGCTAAGAATTGTAGATCCTCCCGCGACGCGCTGTGAATTTGTAGTTCTTCCCGCGGCGCGCGCTAAGGTTTGTTCTGTCTGCCTTCGCCCTCGCGCGCTCAATCTTCTCGTGTGCGCAGCCTCTCGCGCGCGCAGCTTTCTCGCGCTGTCTTGTGTCATTTCTTCTGTTTTAACTTGCTTGTTTGCTTTTGATATCTTATCTTTTGTGCTGTTGACCTAACCTGTCTTATGTCTGAAAAGCCACTTTTGGCGCAGCATGCGCACCAACCCCATTGATTGGCAGGAAAAGTGACTGACATTATCTTTTGAGATCTGCTTTTCCCATGCTTGACCAGTACCTTTTCTGACACCTCCCATGCCTGTTTACTGTTCCCTGTCAGTCTTCCCTTTTGCTTTTTCTCTTTTCCTGCAGCCGTCATATCTTTTGTTATCTTTTGGTTTGTCTTGTTCTGTTTGCCTTGGAATCTTTTCCCCTTTTTCTGGATTTATGTCTCCTAGGGTGTCCCTATAAATAATAATGTTAATTTCCTAACACTACACACACAAAGCACTTAAACTCTCCTGTTCTCTCTTGCTCCTTGCCGTTGTTCTTCCTCAGCCGCCTCCCTCTCTGCCTCCGTTTTCCTCCCTGTTCTGCCCTGCTTTTCCGGTAATATATATTACATATAATAATTTACTTATTAATTATGCTAACTTATAATCAAGACTTAAAACAAATCATTAAAACAATAATCTTATTTATAGGTTAACTTGTGCTTGTTTAAAGTTGATTCTTGCTTTATCTTACACCGCACCGTTTATCAAGTGAGTAATCTCGTACCTAATCCCTTTTTATTTTTAATGTTTTGGAATGTTCATGTGTTCATACAAACTTAGAGTCTTAAACTTGTTTATGAACTTTAGTCGCGCAGTACCCCATGTGTTGAGGACGTTTACTTGGCTGTTTATTTGTATGTGTGTATCATTAACCGCTTTGTTCGGCCTATTCCGAAGTTTTCATGGATCCATTAGATGAACACGGGAGACCTATCGTTTACGGTTTTCTTTGTTTACACTTGCACAGATGTTTTCTTGTTTTTGTGCTCATTTGGGAGCACGGATTGAACTATGAACTATGATCTATTTAGGCTTGATCACAATCTGATTACACCCTTGTTAAACACCAGACATACACGTGTTGCGCGCAGTGATTATTGTTATCTATTATCTATTAAACTTGATTTCTCACCAACACGCAAGTGTTTGACGTTTTATTTTAACACATGTTCAGGTTTGCTGTAGCTACATTTGGAGCTTGTGGACACGTAGGACGTTTTCACTTTTGGACCTAGATTAAAATGTATCAAGACAAGTTATTGTTGTTCGAATATTTTGCCTTATAATATATTGATTTATGTTGATTTATGTTATCTTGCGATTGCGTTGCGCGTGCGCGAATGAATATATTTATTAAATATTGACACCCAATAGTGTCACGAGTAATGAAACAATATGTGGCGCCCCGATGTATAATCCGCCTTTGGTCGGTGTGTTACATGGTGGTGGTAATTTAAAAATTAAAAAAAATTGTTGTTTGAGGTGTTGCTTGGGGGCTAACAACGGTTAAGTGTGGGAATGTGACGGGTGAATCGTAGGGAGCCATTAAGCAAGCAAAAAGATATAAATTCATAATCTTAACCAATTAATTTCATAGAATTAGTTGACTAAGGTTACTCATATAACTGCAGGTATGAGGAGATAGAGGATGAAATCACGAGAACGGGGGCGAAAACAGCGAAGAAAACATAGTTGAAACGAGAAAGATATGAAAAAAACAAGAAACTGAGCAAGAGCTCCACCGTGGCCTACGTTGTTGGCCGTGGGCCACGGTCAAACGGGCACCAAAACCACGTAATTCACCGTACTGTGGTCATTCTGGTCACCGTAGCTGGACCGTGGACCATGGTCCTAGTCGTAACTACAGTTTTTATTCCTTTTTAGACGGTTTTAGGGTGTCTTTTGACATACTTTTCAATTGGAACGAGTCTAGGGCGATTTCTGGTGTGCCTAACAATATTTGGGTGATTACAATAATTGGTTTGTGTCTTTGATTCCCATGAACAATGCATTAGAAGTGATGATGATTCTCCATACCATGAGTGACTAATTCTATTGGTGATCGTCTTGGATATAAGGTTTAATTGATACACTATGTTATGCTTGAATTTCTAGAATAATAACTTTGCAATGTTTGTTTAGTTGTTATGGTGTTTGAATAATTGTTTGTAAATTTTTGCTTGTGTTTGATCATAATCTAAACCATACGTTCTTGGTAACATTGATAATCGAGATATCATGGGAGGAATTGGGGTTGAATATTAGTTAATTTATTATCGGGTAACAATTATATAAATCCAAGTACTTAGTTCCCTTTTATCACAAACAAGTAATCAAACATGAATTATGTCTATGTTGTTCTTTTTAGTAAAAATGAACATTAGTGTTGATTTAAACCTGAAATCTAGGATGGTCGCTTACTCTTAATCGGTTTATTAATCTTAATTATTGTTTTCAATTTATTTTATTTCTTTTTAGTTAATCAAATCCAATCAATAAAAATATGAATTTACTTTTTATGCAATTTAGTTTAATTTAATTGTCTGTTAAAGATACTAGTAAACATGCATTCAACAAACTCTCTGTGTTCGACACCCACTTACTGCTATCTATTTAGTTGTATTTGGTTTATTTTTGAGTGAGTCTTTGACCCAAACGTCAGTGATCCTGTAACGAATGAGCTACAAATTTGTTAAATCCCGTAACTAATGGTTATCCCTAAATAATGAATGAGCCTCTTTCGCTAAATTCCTTAGCGAATGGACTCCTAACTTAACGAATAGGCGGCTAGTCTCACGAATGGACCTCATTCGCTATACAATCCATTGCGAATGGGCCATATTACATTATAGCCTAATGACTAAACTTCCCTTAACTTATTCGATCGGCTATGGACAACAAATCAATCACTAACATAAACCACTCCCTAAATTATAAAAACTCTACTCACCAAATTTGGTGGTTTGAATGTGATTGCTCTTATATGAGAGGGTTTTGCAAATTACAGGGTGGAGTTATAAGTGGTTGTGAGTGAAAATTATATGGTGGAGAAAGAAGTGTAGGCTTTTAATCAGAATGATGATATGGGTTAATTGATGTAAATTAAAACTCAGTATGAAACAGTGCTTCAAACGATGAAACAACGCTTCAATTCAGGCGTTTGAACTTCTAATTAACAAAAATATAGACGTTTGTATTACCGTTTTGAGATAAATTTTACATCAGTCGACTCAAATCCTTTTTTCTATCAAAAGCGCTAAAACGTCTTTTTGAAATTCAAGAAGAAAAACTTAATATCGTTAAGTTTTTTTTAACAAATATCCAATGAGAGTAGATTTTTTAAAATTTGAGACCATTAGCGGTATTATTCTCATTTGAGATTAAGGGTGGCAAATGTGACCCATTGTGTTGAACGGGTTGTAATAAATTGTATATAATTAGTCAGAATATGTCAAACTAAAAAAAGAAAATGACCAAAATGTGTCAAATGGGTTGACATATTTTCTCGAGAATTTTTTTTATGAAAGGAGAAAAACGGAGGAAACTTTTTAGTATTTTTTTAAAATTTTTTAGATTTTGATTTATATTTCGATTATTAATTTTTTAATATTTTAATGAGTGGTTTCTGAAATCTCAATCCATTTTGACCCATTTAAAAAACCTCATTAAAAAATTCAAAACAAAAGAATTAAAAAAACATAACTTGAAATATAAATCAAAAACTAAAATAGTGAAAGTACTAAAAAGTTTCTTTCGTTTTTCTTGTTCCCTAAAAAAATCAAGATGTCAACCCGTCTGAATCGTTTCAATCATTTTATTTTTTTAGTTAGACCCATTTCGATCTATTATATATACATATTATTATTACAACACATTCAACCCATTGGTTGTCAACCCTAGTTAAGATCATTATCGGCCAATGACATTAAGTCAGAATTATTAAAATCCAATTTGTCATTGTTATAAAAGGCTATTAGTTATGTTTTTTAATGTGTGTGTTTTTTTATTAAAATCTTTTCAAAATTTTGTTTTTTATTAAAAGAAAAGGACTAAAACAAGAAAATAACATATATACGAGTAGCATAGACCTAAGACGACCAATATAAAATTATACAAGTAGTATATGTAGGTCCTAAGAACGGATAAAACAACAAAACAAACTAGTCTACTTAAATCAATATCAACACTAGCTAGCAGAAATCACTCGTGAGGAACCGAGATCTCGGATCTTGCTTGGTGAGTTTATTTACCCGAAATGGATAAGAGAAGGTTGAAGAGGATAGAGTTTGTAAATGGATAAGATTATGGTTTGCAAAAGGTTAACGTTGCATGAGTATACTTCACCTTATATAGGTGGAAGTATCTCATGCATCTATTATAACTTGGGCCAAATGGGCTTTGTTTACATGGCCTATGGCCTAAACATACAAAGAACATACCAACTAGTTAACTAAAATAAATGTTTACAGTTCGAGTAAATACAAAAGACTAATATACAAAACGGGACCCAACAATCTCCATCTAGTCTTTAGTATTAAATCCGTTAGCTCTCGTCTTCGGTCGGTCTCGTACTCGAAGCCGTCCTCTTAGTTATATAGTTGATTATCAACAAGATAGCGCACAAACTTGTTGATTTTCTCAATTATATGATCGTTTCTGTCGTATCAGACGTCATCGACAGTTCCCACCGGTGAGTTGTAGAGTTTCAGCAGATCTTCCTTGCAAAGTGCAGCAAGCTCATGCTCATCGAAGAAATGCAGGTGATGCATGTTTTCGCAGTGTATGATTGCTTCACCAGTGTCGCTGTCAAACTCCCAACAAATGAAATGCTCGAACACGTTGGGAGAAATGGTTCTCCATGATAGATCGATCTCCCGTCCTTGTATGTCTTATAAAACCACATTCTTTTCTTCTTTCCAGTGGTGGGATCAATTTATGTGGGAAGACGAAAGGCCTTACCTGTAACACCGCGTAAAATACTCTAATAGGATTTAGCCAAAAAGGACTAATTTATAAGTATAGGGACTTAAAATGTATATTATGAAAATTTAGCCTCATCGCGATACAAGACGGCGTAGTTAGTTCACCTATCGCGTATAGCGATGGACTTGCACAAAGACCAAGAAATGGGCAGCACAGCGATACGCTACTGCCTAACCAACGAGATCATCGCGTATCGCTATGACCACGGTAAGCAACCGGACATATCTCCAACCACGTGTCAACACGTGGCACGATTTGACAAGACACGTGACACCACGTGGCAAGGCGGCGTAAATTGCGGCTCCGTGATACGCGATGACCAGGAGTGTTACTCCATCACGTATCGCGATCGGGTACAAAATTTGTCTATAAATAGGCAGTTACGGGATTGAACCCAAATCATCCCAAATCACCTTCAATCACACACACATAAGTCTATGGAATTGTGCCCGATTGCCGTGACGAGCTGACGTTTAGTTTTCTCGAAATTTGTGCAAATAATGAAGTCTTGAACAAGTTAAGCGAGTAGATCAAGATCCTACCGTCAAGACATCACCTTTTCTTATTATTATCATTCCGAATGTTCGTACTAAGGTAGGAGTTAAGTTTAATTTTTCCTTAGACTTTAATCGAGGCTATGGCCTTTAACCTTGAAAGTATTTTATAATCATTCATAAACGAGTTTTCATAAACGTTACTTCTTAATGATTTAATTTTAACAAAAGATATATTTTGACGGACATGTAGTAAACTGTAAGGGTGATATCACTAGTAGTGAGTTTCTTTCCTAAGGAAAAGTAATTCATACAAATCCCAATCAACCGAGGGACCCGTTTACTTACCTGGAGAAACTCACCAACGTGTTAGAACCTATTAAGCCAAAGCATGCTATATCAAATATCACATAAAACAAAGTGTTTTCATTCATAAACGAAGAGAAACGATTTCAAGGTTAAGCTTAACAATCATAGATTAATCAAGAAACACCATTCAAATATTTATACAAACCTATTTATGTATAGGTTAATATCATTCTCAATCAAAGAAATGTTTCAAACTAACCAACAGTACAGGTGAATACGCTAACCTTTACAAACACTCAAAACCTATTTATACTGGATAAAGATGAACGGGTGTTTGTCTTAACGAGTCAGTCAACGTTTACATGAGATTGCGTGATCTCTAAAACGTTATAATACAAAGTAGAAAATAAAAACAACTCAGACCGATTACACATGTGTCTGGATATATACATAACTGGTCAGCCTAAACAATCAAAGGCTACGTGGCCGCAAACTAACAGTCATAACTAGTTCTCCATTAGGGACTACGTGGCTCGGGGAAAATTTTGTGTGTGTGTAGGGTAGTGGTACAAATCCAAAAAATGAAATACTTCTTGCTGAGTGTACAGAAAACTATATTTGTATTGTAAATGTTATTCAAATTATTTTATAGAGTCATACATGTTCACCAGCACATAGCTGGCGTATTTTTCCAACACAATGCAGGTAATTAAGTATTAGCAAGGATTGGAGTTGTCATGGAGTTAGAAGCGCATAACAAGATGGCTCAGCTTTTGTTATAAAAATCCTTGTAATATGAAACATGTATTTTGCAAACGAATACTTGGGTATTTAATTCCCAAGTAAATTTTCAATATAAATTAATATTATATTCAACCTAATAGTCTTCCGCTAAAAAAAACCTATAAACTTTGTTATATTTACAAAACAGGTACCAATTCGTGGTCACACGCCTACGCCCTATGTCGGGGTTTAACATGTTGGTATCAGAGCCATCAGTTTCAGCGAATTAGGTATTAAACATTAGTACCTAAGCTTTAACCTTAAAGTTATTGTTATTATTCTTATTATTATTTCGTAGGGATAAGATAGGATTGGTAAACTTGCTATCTCTAAATCTGACTAAGTGCAGATGTCTTATATTAATTATCTTGGTCATAGACGCCGAGTAGCCATTCAAACTAAACCAATACTCATTCGCGAACCATCAGATATAGAGAGCAGTAACAATTATTATACTAACTTCTTCAATCAAAATCAGTCAATCATTCCGACACTACCATGTGGGAGTCAACCCATGTATCTTCCAGGAATTCAGTAATGTCCAATCGAAATCTTTGACGATACCTCCAACAACATTCCCCAGTTTTATCCATCTGAAATCCCATCTTATCATCCTTTCGAGGAGCAAGAAGTCCAAAGTAGGATCAAGCAGGAAACTGATTCAGACTCATTAAATTGGATGTAGTGTTACTCTGACAAAAGAAGATGACAATTTGGATCGTCACCACCAAACTATCAAGTTCCACAGACTACCGCAGGACCAAGTCGAAAACTTAGGATGAGGGTTATCATGCCCTATGAAACGATATCATTTCATTCACCAATCAAAAATCCATATGAATCGGAAAAGGATCCTGAGGAAGAAGATGGGGAAAACGAAAACTCTTATTTTCCTCCATATACATGACCGAGGCCTTCAATCTCCCAGCAATCCAATGAGATCCGCAAGGAAGCAAACCTTATCGAGGAATTTTATACAAACAATATTCTCGATGGGGAAATGCATGCATACGCTGCAAACCTGCATCTCTATCCAAGGGAAAACACTTATCTCTTCCCAGCCGCATCCGCACCAACGGGATATCCTACCCCGCCTAATTCGGTGATGGACGAGCTGCGAAATGAGAAAGTGGATAAAAATAAAATGGGAAACAAGATAGTTAATAAATGTGATAAGATGAAAAATCTCGTTAAGAAGTGGATTAGAGACTAAGAATAATATGTTTGTAATAAATCGTTGATGACTATTGTATTTTCCTTCATGTAACAAAAATAATGTAATATTAAGGTGTGTCTTTTCTTCTAAAATCTTGTTTTATTCATGTAACAGCATGTCTGAACAAGGAAAAGTTCAAAGTAATCCGGAAATACAAGTAAACAACAAAGAAAATACCGTGGAGGAAAATATACAAGCGATACCGAAAGATTATGTGCTCGGTATTCGCGATTTAATATAAGAGGATGTATAACCACTTTATGAAATCTTGAAAATGATCCTAGTAGAACTGCTACTCATTCTAATAAAAGAGCTAGTCAAAGGCAAAAGCGAAACTCTAAACTCACGAAAAGAAACAAAAACAGAGAAAGAAAAGAAAGAAAGTAATAAAAAGAAATCGGAGGAAAAGAAGAATGAAGTAAGTGATCAAGGCTCGACCGCCGAGAACGAACTTCGTAAGAAAACTAAGAAATTAAAAATACAAGAAGTTTGTGATTTCAAAGTTGTCAAAGTATACAACCTAAAGGAATTTCACGGAGATAAGGGAGCGATTGCTACCCTCCGATGGTTGGAGGAGATGGAGTCTCTCGTGTTGATAAGTAAGGGTACAGAGAGGGAGAAAGTGCAATATACCTCCCAAATGTTCAAGGGGGATGCGTTGGAATGGTGGAATACCCTCATTGGGGTCAAGGGTAGAGAGAACTTGTATAATTTAGAATGGGCAACGATTAAAGAAATGCCACTAAAGAAATTTTGTCCAATCAATGAAATCGACTGGATACAAACCAAGCTATGGAATCACAAAGTTGTTGGAACGAATCTCAAGGAATATAATACCAAAAATCTTGAGTACGGTAGGATTGTCCCTCACTTGGTCACTCCCGAAATTAATAAAGTGACACGATACATTTATGGACTACCCATCAAGATCCGTGATTTAGTTCGTTTAAATATGCTATCGTCAACTGAATCAGCCATAGAGTTGGTAGGAGACATTTCGGCAAAATGTCTTCGACCACTTAATGCCATCACATGCAATTTTTGGAACAAGACGGGTCATGTTTAAGCTGACTGCAAAAGAAAAATAGTAGTATGTTTCGATTGTGGAGAGAATGGGCATTTTAGTACGGAATGTCCGAAAATGAAGCCGACAACAACAACGGCTGGTGTAAGTGGTAGAGGTGCCAAGACCGGTACCAAGAAAGGGAACACGCGTGTCTTCATGCTGGATACCCAGAAGGCCGCAGACATACCGGACGTGATCAACGGTACGTTTCCTATTAATAATGTTTATGCTAGGGTTTTATTTGACTCGGGTGCGAACCAAAATTTTATAGATTATGAACTTTGTAGTCTATTGAATGAATCCTTAGTTAAACTAGATAAACATTATGGAGTCAAAACTGTTGATGGAAATGTAAGTAGAAGAACCGAGGCTTTAAATAACGCCATAATTTTGTTAGACGATCATATCATACCTGTACGACTGTTACCTATTACATTAGCAGGTTTTGATGTAGGTTTAGGTATGGATTGGTTATCATCTAATCAAGCACATATTTTATGTAATGATAAAGCCATTGATATCCGAACGTCTAAGAACAAAACCATTCGAATAACCGATGATAAGAAGCGGGAAAGGTAGGAATAATTTCTAAGATAAAAGCAAGTCGTTGATTAGGTAAGGGATGCCTTGCTTTCATGGCCTAGGTAACCAAAGAACCTAAACCCAAAAATATGGAAGATGTGCCAATTGTATCTAAATTCCAAGATGTGATTCCCGATGAATTACCAGGAGCCCCACCCGACATAGAAGTAGAGTTCAGAGTCGACCTTATACTAGGAACTTCACCGATAGCTAAGTCTCTCTATAGACTAGCACACACTGAAATGAAAGAGTTGAAGAAACAGTTAAATGAGCTTTTGGAAAAAGGATTCATACAACCGAGTTCGTCGTCATGGGGAGCTCCAGTTCTGTTTGTGAAGAAGACAGATGGATCGATGAGAATGTGCATAGATAACCGAGAACTAAATAAGGTTACAATGAAGAACAAGTACCCACTACCAAGAATTGATGATCTGCTCGATCAGCTCCAAGCAGCAAGTTGTTTTTCAAAAATTGATCTTAGATAGAAACCTCTTCAAAGTATGATCAGATTAAGGCAAGAATGAAAGCTGCTCAAGACAGACAGAAGTCGTATGCTAATAAGCATCGACGATCGATTGATTTTAACGTTGGTGACAATGTGATGCTCAACGTCTCGCCTTGGAAAGGAATCATTCGTTTCAGGAATAGGGGAAAGTTGAGTCCGAGATACCTTGGACCGTTTAAGATTATGGATCGTGTGGGTGAAGTGGCTTATAAGCTGTAATTGCCCGAAGAGCTAGAAGAAATTCATTCAACCTTCCATGTTTCTCATCTGAGAAAATGTCTTGCTGATGACATTTCTCATGTGCCATTAGTGGATATTGAGGTTGATGAACAGTTGAACCTCATTGAGCAACCGATAGAGATTGTTGACCGCAAGGAGAAGCAACTTCATCACAAGGTGATACCCTTAGTGAAAGTGATATGGAAGCATCGCAAAGGAATCGGACGCTACGTGGGAAGTTGAGGAAGAGATGCGCAAGTTTTACCCGAACTTGTTTTAGAAATAGTTAGGTTTCAGGGACGAAACCTCTTTAAGGAGGGAAGACTTGTAACATCCTAAAATTTACGATGATAAAATAAAGGAAAGTTATGTTTAGTTATTGTGTGTTTATATTTAATTTGATATTATAAAGTGTATGGACTTGGGTAATTAAAGATGGAATAAGGGATGGGATGGTCCTTAGGTCCATGGCTTAAGAGGGTATAAATATCCCCTAAAACCTCCCTAAAACCCTCATTTCTCTCCATCTTATTCTCTACACACTCAAAACACACACACATACTCTCCCTCTTACGGCTGCAACCAAGAGAAGGAAATCCGAGACTAAACAAGCTTTGATTCTTGATAGATCTTGGATATTTAAGCAAGAAATAAGATTAAAGTTCATAACCAAGCAAAACCATAGCTTTAAAACAAGTAAAGGTATGTTCTGGATCTTTAAAGTTTATGTTTTTATGAACGCTTTGTTATGAAACTAAACCCTAGAGTAGATCGGGTAAAAACGAACCAATAAGTAGCAAACTAGATGTTAAAACGGACTTAACGAACGTATGGTTATGAACGGATCGTTTAAAGGCTAGATATAGTTTTGAACATCTTTAGCCCTAAAGGTTCAAACTTTATGGTCACTCGGGTCAAGTTTTGGCCGAAAACGGTTAGGGAATCATTTATGGGTCAATACCGAGCCATAGTAACGTGTTAGGGTTAAAAACGAGTAAAAATAATGATATTACCAACCCGTGGCCAAGTATTCAGCTTACTCGCTTACTTTTGATAAACTCGCTTACTTTGGATAAATTCGCTTACAATTGATAAACTCGCTTACAATTGATAAACTTTTTTACTTTTATAAACTCGCTTACAAAGACCAGACTCGCTTACATTTCCTATAATCATTTACAATCTTAAGACTCGCTTACAATCTTGAGACTCGATTACAATGTTCATTAGCTTACAATGTTCGTTAGCTTGCAATGTCCATTAGCTTACAATGTGCATTAGCTTACAATGTCCATTAGCTTACAATGTGATCATTAGCTTGCAATGTGGTCATTAGCTTACAATGTGGTCATTAGCTTATAATGTGATCATTAGCTTACAATGGATCATTAGATTACAATGTGATAAATAGAATACAAATGCATTGGGGTTTAAGGTAAAATATTCTAAGTAAAATGTAATCTAAAACAAGACCATTAGATTAGACCAGACTTAGCAATTTTGGCTGAGATATGAACAATATAATTAGGACAAGTATTGATACGTGTAATTATTATACAGTTAGTAGAGCTCAATTAAAGAAAGGGATAACGACTAACGGAGATCGAAATAGGATCCATGTGAGTTTCTAGCCCCACTTCCTTGTTATGTTTTAGGGTTGTGTGCATACTCAATATGAATGTTAATACACTTACCTTAAATGGTAAGTGTATGTCTTAATGATGAATGTTATAGTTATGTTTATATCATGAATGCATGCTTGACAGTACGTGAACGATCTTCCGATATTGCACGTATCGTTAAGGAAGGAATAGTGTAGTATGTATGATATGAGCATGTGAATAAGGAAGTATGTATGAACATGGTATGAAAGGTATGTATGAATGTGATAATGATAATGATAATGAAAGGTAAAGTACGGTTAAAGGGTTGCATACCCAAATAATGTATGCGAAGGATAAAGGGTTGCATACCCTAATAATATATGCGAAGGATAAAGGGTTGCATGCCCTAATAATATATGCGAAGGATAAAGGGTTGCATACCCTAATATTATATGCGAAGGTTAATGGGTTGCATACCCTAATAATATATGTGAACGTTATAGGGCGTAATGCTCTTTGAAACGTAATGTATGAATATGAAAGAAAGTACGAAGCTAAGTATTATAAACGATAGTAGGAAAGTATGAAGTATGAACGAATTGTATCTTATATGATTAACTAGAACTCACTCAGCGTAGCTGAATTTAAGTATGCACGCAGGTGAGTAGAATGATCCAGCTAGCTTGAACGGGGACACATGGCAAACGAATAAGAGGCTGACATTTGAAGACACATGATGTTATATTTAATGTTTTAATTTTGAAAGATAAGAATGTTTTAAGACATGTTATGAATTATTATTGTAATGCTATGAAAGTTTGATATTTCGCGTAAAGTTTTAATTAACTCTGATATTTAGAACTGTGTTTATGAGTAAATCCAATGTCAAAATTGAGGCACCGGTAACGGGGCCTTACAAAACTTAGCCGGAAATGTTATCGGATGCAACTGTTCTCTTAAAGGTACATACCAACCTTGATTACAAAAAGAGACAACATGATGCTCCAAGGTTGATAGGATTTCAATGATATCCCTTCAATGTTAACTATTAACCTAATCGAATATTTTAAGACACACAAATGAAAAGCTTTAAATAAAAAAACAAATAATATTATATAACCAATAAAAAATGGACAAACTGATAATGCAAGTTTCTTAGTAAATCTAAATAGACACAACGAATTTTGTAGATTCAACTTATTTAATTATAGCTTAATTATCAATTTGGTAACAACGATTTCAAAAAAGAGAGAACAAAAGTTAATTTGTAATTGCTAAATCAAATTAAAGGATAAGCAATGATTAATTTGACAAATAACTCCAAAACTAATATCCTAATTCATCCAATGAGATGCATAAGTTCACTTACTGACTATAAGCTGCCAAAACAACAATCAAGTACTATAATATGCCTACACTGCAATCAATAACATATAGTAAACATCCAAGGTAACATAATCCGCTAAGACAACAATCAGGTACTACAAAAACATATTTGGAACACAAATATTTTAAATATAGTGAAAACTGAGACCAACCTTGATTGAGTAAACAATGAGAATAGTGGAGGAAACGAAGAAGAAAAGTGGTGATTGGAAAATCAAATTAGGGTTTGCAAAAGGCAACGAATAAAATCAATTGAAAATGAAATTCACATAAAGCAGATAAAATATCTGACGAATTGCAACAATTATATGAAATATTAAAATGCAAACCTTATTATCCTATTTGGCTTTGAGCTTTCTGAAAACGACGATGAACCATGAGAAATAAAATCAGGGATGATTTGAAGGTTGATTATGTTTGAAGCATGGATGATTTCATATTCAATGGTTGATTTCATCTTCAGAGGTCAGCAAAATCACGTGGACGAATATTAAGGTTTTTTTTTAAGAATACTTGTTGAAGAGAATGGATGTTTTTGAGAAATGGTAGAATTGGAGAAAACGAGTTAGACCCATAAGAATATGATTTTTTGCAAATATAATGAAAAAAAACTAGAAAATGTCATGTGACAATTTTAAGACATTCGGTGAGAAACCTATTGTTTTATTATACAGAGAGGTTTTATGAACAATTAATAAGTAATACTAGTATCTAACATGCACCAATCACTAACTTACAATCCGAAGGCTTCAAGCCCAACATAATCCAAGCCTTTAGCTTCAAGCCTACATCCAAACCTTTATCTTCAAGCCCAACAACACTCCATTGACCAGCCCAAAATATTTGTAGAAAATTATAATAGTAATAATAATAAAGGTTAAACTATCAGTCTAGTTTACTGTTTACATGTGGCCGATTTCATGTTCCGAACCATCAAACTCAGGTTTTCAAACTATAAACCATGGATGGAACCATATAAATGGTAAACTAACCTTTTGTTTCAATTTTGGCAGTTTTAATGGTTTATAAATCCAAACTAGTGATTTTACCCGCGCTTTGCTGCGCGGGTTCATGTTTTTACCGATAAGTGGTTTTCAAATACGTTAGGTACTGAATATATTATTCAGTAATGATACAAAATATTCCCGATATATATGGAAAAAAAAAAGATAAGTTACAACAATATAATCAAAACAATATGTATGTATATCTATAGCAATTCAGTTCTTGTGGTTTAGCCCAAAATTTAATGATACAAGTATGCATACTACATCATATTTGTGGGTATATATGCAGTCAAGATAGGGAAATGAGATACCTTGCTTCCAACCAGTGGCATTGCAACCCAGTTTTATTGTAGTCAAAAGACAATCTTAAAACTACCTATAGTTGACTGGTAGAGAAATTCCAGATTTAACACACACGAAAACAGTAAATGCACCTAACTTGTTAACTAATATGATAAATAATATGGTTTGTAATTCTTGTGTGGACAGTAAAAACTTACCGAGCATGTGCTGATAATTATGAAAAATCTGCAATGTTGCATATCCAATAATAAGTTGGTAGCTGGTTTTCAAAATGATCCTGCACCTCCCCTACACCAAATCTTTAATCGACTTTGACACCAATTTGGCCCCCTAAACAAAATGTGAGTTGACATGTAAAAAAAAAACGTGACAAGTAGTGGAATTAGACCCGTATACTCTTAAAATAAATGACATGTGTCACCTACAAAATACTTTAATCTAAAATGATACAAAGCATGAAACCTTATAAGTCATTTTATTCAAACTAACATAAGTTATTATTGAAAGGAATTATTGTGATAAAATTTGACCAGAAATCCAAATTCATAGGCCCTCAATTTCATTAATAACCAATCAAAAATCAAATTTGTAGGGCGTTCGCGAATATCTAAGCATCAAAGACACCTTCACTACAAATTAACGAATTAGAAACAACATCATCGAAAAGAATCATCTCATTTTAAGCAAATTGGAGATCTCAAACAGAGATTGCAAAGCGGGCTGAATTTGAAACCGTAACCCCGGAAACTAAAAGAAATAGATAGGAAGCATTGGATACCCAAAATCTGAAACCATAAAGTTGAAATTATAATGCAGAAGTCGGTGAATTGAGTTTAGTTGAATTCACCAACCACATAATAAAAACCAAGAATGATGATTAGCCTTAGGTAAGTCATGGTGATTAAGAATTAGGGTTCAATTACCTGCTTTGATTAGGATAAAGTTGCCTAACCATAAAGAAATGCACCGTAATTGCAGTCGTAGTAATCATATGTGTGCCTCTTCGTAGGGGTTATTTCCATACCTATATCGGGAATAGTTGAGAGGCAATTCCAGTGAAAAATTGCCGTTGAACAACTAAAAAAGACATAATAGAATATAGTTAGAAGAAATTAGCTGAGGAAGTAGCACGTGTTAGTCAACGTGTCATCAAACAGAAAAATACGTTTTGAACGAAAGTACCAACAACATGAAAAAGTGTACGCCTCATCTACAGTAGCTTTTTGAGTTACAACTGAAACTTGCAAATTAGTGTATATATAATATAAAGAATGTTGTGAAAAAAGCAAGTATTGAAGTGGTTAGATGCAAAAATCATCTTCCTGATTTCAGATAGTACATGGGTGAGTCTCACACAAGCAGTTCCAAAGAATGCGGGTATTCGGATAACCCATAATGAAGCAAGTGAAAAGATAGCCACCCACCTAGTAACCGAGTGACGTATTTGTGTGGATTACCGAAAGTTGAATGTTGTGACTTCCAATTACCACTTCCTAATCCCTTTCATTGATCAGGCCATCGAGAAATTGTCAGGTCAGAAATTTTATTGCTTTTTAGATGGTTATTCGGGATATAATCAAATTTCTATTCATGATAAACACCCTGGTAATGACCATTCTACCCCTAGAAGTGAAAAGTTGATTGTTTGTTCCACTGGTGCATTTGAATCATGTTTCATAACTTCCACAAAAGTGGAATATTAGGTGCACGTCCAACGATCATATTTTCTAGTCCGTAGTATTTCAATCTCCCAAATCAAACAAGTTAAACATTTTCTTGTTTCTTTTCAGAATCTCGACGATGGTGAACTGAGTGTAAAGCTGAACATACTGCGCTTTCATCAACTTTGTGAACCAATTTGGTGCTTTCATCAATCGTACGCATGCTTCTTTCGTCGCGTGGAGAACTGATCATGAACTTGGTCTAGCGAATCGACCGTTTGCTGCAACATAGTACCGCCATGGCCGCTCAACGAGCCGCAAACATCGAAGCGTTACACACATACCCACATCCTTCGCGGCCGCCATCACCAAATTTACCGCCTCGGATCAACTAGAGCCACCGCCACCAACCCAACAATCGCAACAAGCATAATACCACCACCAATAGTCTTCACAAATCTAGCCGAGAAAATCAAGGCCTACATCTCCACAATTAACAAAAACCTAGTCAAACCAGCAACCCCACAACCACCACTACCCTTATCTATGCCGACACCCAAAAAGACCATCCATTTGGCTCTCTTTGTCAACAAGAAAAACCAAATGTCTTCAAAAATAAAACCACCACCCAATGTAAATCCCATGCAACATATGCCCATGTTGAACAAATTCAAGATTAAAACTTCGAACCCAACTTCAGCTAATCAAGAACCACTTCAAGCCGGTAACATCCCATCAAAACCGAAACCAACGCACAAACCTGAGCCAACACCAGAACCTTTCCCAACCTTCCGTCACACTTCAAGGAACTCTGAATCATCGCTCGAAGGTGAAGTTAGGAGAAGGGAGTGGCGCCCACCATGGTAAAACGTCGCAATTTAGCCGAATGCCACGGGAATACGCAAGTGTCGATCATCTTGGCGGGCCGTTGTGACTGCACCGACTGCGGATGGAAGAGTCGAATGATGACCACCGTGCAAAACACTTTCCGTTCTTGAGGACAAGAACGTTTTAAAGGGGGCGAGGAATTGATATTATCATAAATATTAGTGAAAATTCCAATTTGTAACCTTGGAATATATCGTCGGGAGATGGAATAACCACTAAAAACGAATTTGCGCATGTTGCACGTTTGTGAAATTTTGGCAGGTCAGTCTGTGCCATTCCGTTAGATATTTCCGTTAATGACCGTTGAGATGGAGGGTGTTTTAGACTTTTTACAAATACAAAATTAGGTGATATATCTGAGCCAATATGTTTATTATTTTTTTCAAGAGCTTGGAGGAACCAGCTTGCCGGGAAAAATGGCAGTCCGATCACCGGGTATTATCTCCTTCCTCCTTCTTCCACACTCTTTCTCCCTTTCTCCACCATTCCTTCCTC
Source organism: Bidens hawaiensis (assembly GCF_021521415.1). NCBI lineage: Eukaryota > Viridiplantae > Streptophyta > Magnoliopsida > Asterales > Asteraceae > Bidens > Bidens hawaiensis. Next base: position 6,506,678 of record NW_027491024.1, read on the forward strand.
CTCTCCTTCCTTCTTTACATACTCTTCTCAACTTTCTCTCCTTCCTCCAAACTGTATTATATATATATATTCCTCCTTCATCCAACACCATCCACCTTAGCCACTTCCCGTCCGAATCCTCCATCCAACACCATCTCCACCGTAGCCACTTCCCATCCGACACCAACACCGACCGGCTCGGTCCCGACGCACCTCTTCCCGGCTCACCGTCACACCCGGCCCGACGCACCTCTTCCCGTCTCCCGACGCACCTCTACAATGGTTTTAATCATCAACTTGAACTTCAATCGGGCTCTCTTTGGAGTCCCGATTGATGTTAATCTACGATTTCGGGTCCGGAATCGTGCAATTTCGGTTCGGTTTTTTGTTACCTTCGCGGGCTAAAACCGAATCGACTTTCATAGGAGGTGGCATTTCGGGCCACGTCTCATTCCGTTGTAAAATCTCAAAGTTTATAATTCGGGTGAAAAGTTATATTTATGTTATGTATCTAAAATCCCGAAGTTTATAATTCGGGTGTTTTGTTATATGTAATTTGTGTTCGTGTTATATATATAAAACAAATGTTTGTGTTCATTGTGTTCGGGTTCGGGTGGTTGGGTTCGGTTCGGGTGAAAAGTCTATATAAAAAAATGGAATATATACGTTCGTTTGGTTGTTTTCTGGTTCGGTTCGGGTGAAAAGTTTAAAAAATGGTTCGTTTGGTTGTTTTCGGGTAAAAAGTTTACAAAAAAATGGTTCGTTTGGTTGTTTTCGGGTTCAGTTCAGTGAAAAGTTTACAAAAAAATGGTTCGTTTGGTTGTTTTCGGGTGAAAAGTTTATTTAAAAAATGGTTCGTTTGATTGTTTTCGGGTTCGGTTCGGGTGAAAAGTTTACAAAAAAATGATTCGTTTGGTTGTTTTCGAGTGAAAAGCTTACAAAAAATGGTTCGTTTGGTTTTTTTGGGGTTCGGTTCGGGTGAAAAGTTTACTAAAAATTGGTTCATTTGGTTGTTTTCGGGTGAAAAGTTTACTACCAAATGGTTCGTTTGGTTGCTTTCAGGTTCGGTTCGGGTGAAAAGTTTAAAAAATGGTTCGTTTGGTTGTTTTCGGGTGAAAAGTTTACAACAAATTGGTTTGTTTGGTTGTTTTCGGGTGAAAAGTTTACAAAATTAGTTCAGTTCAGTTCAATTGGTTCGTTAAATATATATGATGATTATGATGATAAAGATATGGAATGATGGAGATAGGGAGATGATGATGATGATGATGATGAGAAACTCTTTAATGAAAAGAAGGAATATATATTTCATATTGTATATGTATAAGAAACATTAGATCAGTTCAAATGGTTGGTGTTGTTTGTTGTTAAGACAGAGCTCGGGGGTTCTAACCCCAGCCTCTACACGATTTTGAAATATAAGTTTTAGAATTAATTATAGGCTTAGGGGTAAAATGGTCATTTCAATCTTTTTTGGTTAGTCAATTAACGGTCAACTGACGGGAAGGGCACAGACTGACCCACCAAAATTTCACAGACGTGCAACATGCGCAAACTCGTTTTCAGTGGTTATTCCAACTCCTGACGATATATTCCAAGGAGGCAAATTGGAATTTTCTCTAAATATTATTTAAGTTTAATATATTAATTAAGTTTTCTTAATGTATTATAGTTAGGTTTCCTTATTGGTTTATATTTTTCTATTTTTATGTCTTTGTTTTCCTATATATTGTAATCTCCGTTTGAGAAAGAATAAAAAAAATAATCATAAAATTGTCTTAAGTCTGGTTTCTCTTCTTCTCTTTTGTTCTTAGAGCCTAACTCACTTGTAACATCCTAAAACTTCAATAATAATATTTAATATATTATTTCCGATGATAGACAAGTATACTTGAGTTAATAAAGAAATAACAAAATAATAAAGATGGAAAAGAGAGTAGGATAATTATATGGAAATAATTATGGACTAAAAAGGAAAGATGGGCCTTAGGTCCATGGGCTTAACGGAGTATAAATATCCCTTAAACCCTAATTCTTTCCATTTCCATCCATATTATCCATCTTATTCTCTCCACTCTCTAAACCACACACACCCAAACACCCTATTTACGGCCGTAAGCAAGAACAAGGATCCGAGATCAAAATCAAGCCTTTTATTGATAGATCTTTGTGATACAAGCTAAATACAAGATCAAGGTCCATAACTCAAACTAGCCGTAGCCTAGAAATATCATAAGGTATGTTCTCTACGATTAAAGGTTACATTTTTATGAACGAATGATCATGAAACTCAAACTTTGAGTAAATCGGGTCTAGATACATCATAAAAATGCAAGCTTGATGATTAAAATGGGCGAAATGGACTCATGGATATGAACGGTTCTTAAAGGAAACCCTAAACTTAGCCTAGAACGTTTTAAAACCATAAAGGTCTAAGCTTTATGCCTAAAACGGGTTAGATCTAGTTGATGATGTAGTGACGGGTGTAAAACGGTTAGTATAAATAGAAAGGGGTGGTTAAAGTTCATGATATGAACCATAAAAACAGTTAACTGAGGGTTCTCGGCCAGACACGAGTTCTTGGTCAAACCTGGGATTTCGGTCAAACCTGGGATTTCGGTCAAACACGAGTTCTCGGTCAAACCTGGGATTTCGGTCAATAGGGGTTCTCGGCCATGTTTTCGGCCACCCCATTCTGCTGAGTTTTGGGCCTAAATCCAGTTGGGCCCAGATACCATAATGGACAGTTGAACTAAATATATAAAGCAAACTGGCCCATTATCTTAGGCTTAGCAAATAAGCCCAACTTAGAAAATGATTTAAAATGTGAATGGAAAATGTGTTAAGGCAGCTTAACCCTAGCCAGGGGCTCTGCCCCTTGGACCCCGCTAGGGGCTACCGCCCCTAGAACCCCGCTGCCAGGGGCGCTGCCCCCGGACCCCCGCTCGTGGAGGGCATAATTAAACTAGAAACGCGTTATGGGTAGTGATAGTTAGATTGATATGTGTACTTGTTATACAGTTAGCCGTGCACAATTAAAGAAGTGGATAACGATTAACGGTGAACGCAACAGGATTCAGGTGAGTTTCTAGCCCAACTTCCTTGTTATGTTTCGGGGCTGTGTGCATACTCGATGTGATAGTCAATACACTTACCTTAAGTGTTAAGTGTATGCCTCGTATGATTTATGTATGATGATTGATGTATATATATATGATATGTGAAAGATGTATGTATGTTAAGATGTTAGCACATGAACGATATTCGGATAGTGCATGTACTAATAAGAAAGGTACGTAAAGGCAGGTAGGGTACAATGTACTAAACATATGGAACCGACCCTAATAATGTCGGCGAATGTAGGGAACCGACCCTAATAATGTCGGCGAATGTAGGGAACCGACCCTAATAATATCGGCGAAGGTTATAGGGCGGAAGGCTCTTTAAAATGTATGTGTATGAATGAAAGTACGTAAGAAAGAATGAAAGTACGTAAGTATGTAAGTATATAAGATAATAGGAATGTATGTACCTTCGGGTGCATAGGTAAATATGTGAATGTATTGGACGTTGCCTGATTAACTAGAACTCACTCAGCGTAGCTGACTTTTAGTTTGCACGCAGGCTAATCGACTGAGACAGCTGGCTTGAGGGAGACACATTGCAATACTGAAGAGGCTGGCATATGAAGATTTGTCATAATGTTTTGATACTATGTAATATGTTATGTTTTTTTTAAAAGACGAGTTATGGATGTTTGTAATGGATGGTTGACAGTTTATATTATTCCGCGAAAGTTTTAATTAACTCTGATATTTAGAATTGTGTTCATGAGTAAATCCAACACCAAAGTAGGGCTACCGGTAACGCGGCCTTACATCACTCTACGGGTCTATTGAAAGATTAACCATCTCGAATCGGTCTATATCAGTGCGTGTCTTTTCTACATGAGCTAAGGAGAAGCTTGAGGATGTGGGTTGTCACACATCATGTTACCTGCCTGAAACACAACGAAACGGGTCAAACCATCGGTTGCCAAAAATATAGCCCGTGCTAACAAGCGGCTACAGCTGCTAACGAGTTACTCGAAACACTTCTACAGTTCTACTGCTTATAGCCACACAACTGTTTTGTTGTGAGGTTGAAAATAAATGAATATCAACACTAAATCATATTCTGTTTTGTGTGATCCGAATCAATTTTAAGGCTGTATGTATATAAATTTAAATATTCTGTAAGTTTGTTTAAAAGTTATGATATTTTATATATATATATATATATATATATATATATATATATATATATATTCAATTATACTTGTTTTATAATTATATTAAAAGTAATTATAATTTATTGTTTTCATTTAGATACTAAAATAAATAATTTAGTTAGATATATTAGTATAAAGAGTATGGTCCTGCTAAATTTGTTAAGGAGTGTGAACTTTTAACAGTTTTATTTATTTATTCATTTGTTTGTTTTAAGGTGGACATTTTATTGTTGAAGTTAGTTTCTCGTGTAATTGATGATGTAACAGGAGTAACAAGAAGGTGCAACTGCACATTGTTATTAGTTTAGTACTTTGTTGGTGGCGGGTCAATACTCACTACATAGTGGTTGAGTGTCGTTAACAACACAATTATTAGGCATTTTCACAAAGTTTTATACAACCCTTCAATTCATTGTATCTTGTTAAATGAAATATATAACTTTTTAATTAAGTTTTTAATCAAATATTACATATCATATATGACGTGGTTATTTTAAGGCAAGTTAGATTTTAATAATCTCAATTTAAAGTAGTTGGCCGATAATAATCCTAACTTATAAAATAGTTGTCATCGGTCTCAACTTTCATACTGTTTGTTTTTATTGAATCTCCTTTAAAAAAAACTTAACGGCGTTAAGTTTTTCCCAAATTTCAAATTTTTTTTGGGTTTTCATTTGGAATGAAGATACAAGTCGATTGATGTAAAACCTACTTCAAAATGGTGGTCCAAACGACTAAAGGATGCTTCAATTCCGGCGTGCAAACTTTTAATTAACAAAAATCAAGCTGTTTGGAGCACCGTTTCGAGGTAAGTTTTACATCAATCGATCTGTATCCTCATTCTGATAAAATGCTCTAAAACATCAATTTAAAATTTGGAAAAAACTTAACGTCTTTAAGTTTTTTAAACATATGTCCAATGAAAACAAATTATATAAAAGTTGGGACCGGTGACAGCTATTTTTTAAGTTGGGATTACTATCGGCCAACTGCATTAAGTTGGAATTTTTAAAATTCAATTCGCTTTATTTTAAATATATTAGTAATACTAGGTTATTGACCCGTGTACGACACGAGTGGAAATATAGAAATCGTCAAGTACACACATATATAACTTCTATGACACCCCACATTTTTCACGTTAACTCTGTTAATCCAAACTCCGTTATCTTGCATGTCATGCATAGCATTTACACGAGTCAGTAACTTGTCACACACACGAGTCAGTAATGAGTCACACACACGAGTCTGCCATTACGCGTTGGTAATTAATGTCGAATAAGATATGTTTAAATAGTTCAGATATAATTTTTATGTGCTAGATGATTTTATGTGTTATGCGATTTAGTACATTACGCTTGCTTAACATGCTATTAGATATTATAATAATAGTAAAAAAAAAGATTTTTCATCCATCGCGTTACGCGACGGGGAGGATGGTTGGTCTTCGTGATACGCCTGCCAAAACTAGACGAGATATTTTGGTTTAAAACCCATTTTACAAACCTTAGCCCCCCATAATCCTAATTCAGACGTCCCAAAACACATACAGAGACACACATTCCATGGGAGAATTCTAGAGTTCTTGGGTGTTTTGAAGAGCTATGGATCTTAGAAATCATCATTTAATCACAACACGAAGGTGTTAATCGTTAATCCTTGAATGCTTGTTCATCTTTTTTTTTCTTGATGATAAACCCTAAATTGATATGAAGGTTTTCTGTAATATGGATGGTGTATTACGAGTATGATGTTATGTATTCGTTAATTGATGGATAAGAACCCTCATTGTTGCGTAGATCGAACGGATTATTACATGAGTTTTGATATTAACAGTTTGCTGACATATTTATACTCGTTTATGGTTTTGCCTGTAACTTGATGATAAATGATTATTATTTTACCGATTCAATTGGTCTTGCATTATTTGGATAAATGAGGTTAAATAGCTATGAAAATACTTTTTGTTGTGCAATCTGCTGAACTCTTTGTACCTATCTACAATGATTAATTTATTGTGAATTTTGTATACACGAGAAAAATATAATAAATTTTTTTTTGAAAAACCTAATTCATATATTATACTGTGGTAAATTATGTAAAACTTATTTCCAAGTTTTTCTTAGTGAATAAAATCCGTTTGTACATGCTAGAATATGTCTTATAAACTGCTTGATCAGAATTTGAATTATATGACAATTGTTGATGGTTTGATCATGATGTGACATAGGATGTAGGTTAGAACAACCTAAAACTATTGACATTAATTGCAATCACCAACAATTCGTCAGGTTAAGTTTGTGTTTGTGCGTGATTCCATATGTGAGTCTTAGAGTCATGTGTTGTTGAACATACTCTCATAACTTAAACACCTTTATTAGGTAGCGGTTAGTGAGTCAAGTGCATTCTTTCGATTTTGAGGAAAATCTATTTCAGGCGTCACCAGGTGAGTTTATGTTTTTTCTATTTATTTTTTGGAGAGAAAACACAAAACATTTTCATATACTTGTTTTCTGGATAGAAAACACAAAACATTTTCCTACTTGTTTTCGAAAAGAAAACACAAAACATTTGCCTATACTTGATTTTGAGAAGAAAACACGGACATACTTATATACTGGTTTTATGTAGGAAAACGCAGTGAATCGTTTTGGATGATGTAATTTCTTATATATCACAAGTTTATACTAGATACTCTCTATATAAGATAAAGTCCTTACATACCATGAACCGTTAAGATGGGATCGCGGGGAAATATAAGTAGTACTACTGTGTTTGGCAAACCCTCCTACTAAAACTCGACTGGAGGTCAGACGGGTGTAAATTGTCCTAGCATTCATGCGACAGTGTTTGCGATAGACTTGATAAGAAAACCTACATACAGTCAGCTTCGGTTCAAACGTCTAGTAGCTTGTAATTGGGTTACTTGCCCTAGTATATTTGAACTGTGCTAAATCTACATATACTAAATATACTACTTTTAACTATAGCTTATGAACTCTCCAACCTCGTGTTGACCCTTGACTATTTATACTTGCTCATGTTGCTAGATGTGCTAAAGAGCGGGTTCCATTACATATGTTTGGAGTCTCATTTGTCACAAGAATTCTTATTTTACTTGATTTACATGTGATGGGTTGTGCATGTTTGAACACATGGGTTATTGTATTTTCTAAACCGTTTAACGCTTTCGCAAAAATTTTAAACCGTTTGGTTTGTTTTTGGTTTCTCGATTGTTTGGATGAAACTTAAATAATTTTTAAATATTTTAATTGGTTGTTTGTAAGGACCCGTTACCGGTGCCTCACATTTGGACGTTGGATTTACTCATAAACACAGTTCTAAATATTAGAGTTAATAAAAACATTCGCGGACTATTAAAACTTCAACCATAATATAATACATAGCTTCCAAATCTTATTAGCATAAACATTCAAAGTAGTTTAAACAGAAAACATTGTCTTTATAATAACATAACACTTCCTTGAGATGTCAGTTCTTCAATTCCATGCCATGTGTTCCCCTCAAGCGAGCTGCCACATTCTACTCACCTGCGTGCATACTAAAAGTCAGCTACGCTGAGTGAGTTCTAGTTAATCGCATAACATACACTACATACACACATACATACTTTCATTCATACTTTCATACTTTCATACTTACTTACCTTCATTCTTTCTTTTATAATATATTCGTACCTTACGTTTTAAAGAGCATTTCGCCCTATAACCTTCGCATATATTATTAGGGTATGCAACCCTTTTACCTTCGCATATATTATTAGGGTATGCAACCCTTTTTCCTTCGCATAAATTATTAGGGTATGCAACCCTTTAACCTTCGCATATATTATTAGGGTATGCAACCCTTTAACCTTACCTTACCTTTCATTATCATATCCATACATTTAATACCATACATATCATAGTCGTACATACTTCCTTATTCACATACACATATCGTACATACTACACTATACTTGCCTTAACAATACGTTCACGTACTGTCAAGCATACATACATAACTATCACAATCATCATCTAGACATACACTTACCATTTAAGGTAAGTGTATTAGCATTCACATCGAGTATGCACACAGCCCCGAAAACATAACAAGGAAATGGGGCTAGAAACTCACCTGAATTCGGTTACGTTCACCGTTTATCGTTATTCCCTTCTTGAGCTGTGCACGACTAATTGTATAACAATTACACGTATTAATTAACTATCACTATCCATATTATATTTCTAGTTTAATTATTACCCACAACGAACGGGGGTCCGGGGACAGCGCCCCTGGCAGCGGGTTCTGGGGGCGGCAGCCCCTAGCGGGGTCCAAGTGGCAGAGCCCCTGGCTGGGGTTAAGCTGCGTTTTCCTTCGCCATAAAGAATTAAGCCTAATTCGTTACCTTTTATGATATGATTCGTTAGTCTGGTTCATTGTCTCATCATAGCGAATTGGAGCGTGATGAACCACCTGATTCGTTACCTAGTTCGTTATCCAAGTACGCTAGCCTACTTCGTTATCCTAACGAATTCGGCGGGTAACGAATCACTTGATTCGTTATCTGATCATAACGAACTGGGGAAACTGATTCGTTATTTGGTCATAGTGAATTGGTGAACTAGTTCGTTATCTGATCATAACGAACTGGGATAATCAATTCGCTACCATATCTTAACGAATTGCACAATCTTATCCAGACTTTGACTCATGGGGTCAAAGTCAAAATCGTCAAGAATACCCACAGTCAACCTAAGCCAGATCTGCAATTAAACCCTCAAATCTTAACGAAACATCCCGATTTGGGTATCAATGAACTCGGAATTCCAGCGCAAAACAAACCCCAACCATCATACCTTTCAAATACTACATTTTTAAAGGTCCGATTTAAGCATATATATCTACGGCCTATTTACCCTCGATTAACCTATCAAATGTTGATGAAATTCAGTAGGATTTGCTTTGTTGGATCCGTTTTTACCATATGTATACAGATCTAAGATTTCCTAGATGAATCCGAACCTAAATAAACGATTTTCAATTATAAACGTACCTTAAACGAGTCGAACTACGAACACGAGCTGGTCTTTGATGTAGGTTCGGTTCGTCACAACGTTCCAGCACCAACAAGCTCAGGTTTTCGCCTTCGGATCTTGGTTCGGGTTTGTGTGTGTTTTCCAAGGTGTAGGCTATGGTGTAGAGATGGATAGAAATGGAAAGGTTTAGGGTTTAAGGGGTATTTATACTCCCTTAAGCCCATGGACCTAAGGCCCATTCCATCTTTTATTTTATCTTCTAAAGTCCAAGCCCAACCGTGTATAGTTTATTATCTAAACCGATAAACGACACAATATAAAATAAACGAAATTTATTTTACTATTATAACCAAAAGTAGGATGTTACATTGTTTGCTATAACGAATGAGCTATATCCTGGTATGTCACGCGTCTCGCGATAAAATCCTATAAGTCAAAATTTGAGGGTGTAATAATTTCAAATAACAAGATATTTTTTTAGTATGTTTTTTGAGACAACAACATGATTTATAATTGCAATTCATATTCATATGGAAAGAAATAGTGAAAAACATAAAGTTACAAAAAATGAAGTTAAGTATATAGTAGAGTGTTTACAAACAAAATTAACATAATCTACATAAGCTACTAAATATTTTCTTATAAACCATATTTGTTGTTTTGTTTGTAACTCTACATTGGTTATCTAAAATAAGCATTTTAATACCTTACTATGGTATAGACCCGTGTTACACACGGATGGAAAAACATGTCAACAAACATAATAAATTTAAACAACAATTTCAAGCAACACAAAACTTCTTCAAACTTTCGGACCAAAACGTTAACCATTTACAATGTCAAGATATTAAAAGTTTAAAGTTACAATAAGTTAATATTCACCAAACCACCAAAAAAACATCAGCAAAAGACCTAAACATGTTCTTTCTTATTAAGCCACCATTAACTTCTTCAAATATTCTAACGAAAGAAACTCATTTTGCTTCATCGCCTGAAAATTAACAAAAAAAATATCATCCAAATTATATATACCATTAAAATAATATGTTTAATAATGAAAGCCCGTGTTACACACGGATGAAGGTTATAATAAAAGTAAAAAAATATTACATGTAATACGTAAATTGAGTTAAATTATATAATGATTTTTATTTATGAGTTTTATAATGAGTTTTTGATATTTTATATACTATTTTATAAATTATAATTTGCAAACCAAACCTTGGTGTTAAATTTATTTTAAAACAAAACATTTATATCGATATTGTTATACATTTCATGTGTATAAAAATGATATTTAGAACAAAATGTTGTCACATATTAAAAACGTATTTCTATAACGTTGGAAGAATTGGAGACGAAGACTCAAAAATAATATAAAATTTCAATATCTTTCAATGGCTATTAACCTGTGTATCATACGCGTGAAAATAGTATATAAATATATATTGTGACAATAATAATAATAATAATAATGAATTAATATTGTAATATTTATAAGAACAAATAATGTAAGTCCCGAATCTGGATCACTACAATATGATATCAACCCGAACACGATGTTAGTGCAGAATCCTAACACAGTGGTGATTCAAGAACAATGATACGAAATATATAAATATGATGAACACAGTGTAATACTCAAAATGCACACGATTATATTATTAAACCGTCTGGTACATGAGATTACAAAAATCAGTATTGCTCTCTAGATGGCGGCTCTCAAAGTGTTCAACTTCTCTCAATGTGAACAACCCTTACCCTATACATTACATGAACTATATATAGGGAAACCAAAACACCTAGGCCCACATAAACCAAAAGCCCACCGAGATCCATAAGGATCTCGGTTTAAATAAATAGCCCAAAAGTAAACCCAACATACATAGAACTAAGTACAAACCACCAAATATGGACCCAACAATCTCCCCATTGGTTTGTAGCTTCGTTCTTGTTTATTCCACTTCAGACTAGCCTAACCGAAATCCATAGAGATTTCGATATTACACCAATGCAGTTCTTCAACTCGTCCTTGTTTATGTCACTTTAGTCTTGATCATGTCGTGGCCTTTTGATATGCGTTCGTCTAACCAAGTTATGACCCAACAATCTTGCCCTTAGATTGATGCTTTCAAGATCTTCAGAATCTTTACTAGAGTATGATCAGTAACTTCAGCATCTGCATCCAGTACTCTTCCATCTCCCTCTCTTTGAAGCATCATCCAATTTGAGTCTCAGATACTTCATATGCTTCCGTTGCAAGAAATCAGTCTTGAAAGAACAATCAACTTTGATAGAAAGATCAACCAAAATATTTTTGAAAACAATTAAATAAAACAAAATAAGACAAACATATTTTTGTAATTTTATTTTTCTGTTTTTTTTTTAATTTTCTTGAAAAGACTTGAAATGTGATCATACCAGCTAAACCAACTATAACACAATAACCGATATCATATTTCATGAGCTGAAAACTTCCAAACAATTTCTTAACACATTTGTTTTGACAAGAGTAATCGAGAAGTAAAGAATAAAATAAATGAAATAAAATAAAACCAAAAACAACAAATAAAACAAATTTAATCACCCGGTCTTCTTGTAATTTAGCTAAAAATCGGGATCAAATTTCAGTTTTTGATAAAAATGTCGTCTTTATGAAAAGATCCGAACATGGAATCATATTGTTTAAGGTGCTTTCACAAAGATTCATGTTCAGCGTTATTATGACATAAAGAAACAGGTTGATAGCAGGTATAACGAACTTAGCATGATTTTCATTGCATCAGTGATATGAATTAGGTTCAATTCGACATAAATCTTAGATGGACATCACTCACGGACCTGTGATGCCTCCTATCTCTTCTCAAAGCGTATTTGGATTTCCCCAGATCACCCCAATTTGACTCCAACCCCTGGTGCTTAATCAAAAGATTTTATATAAGAACAAGCTTAGTTTTAAAGGTTGAACGTTGGACTTAGTGCAAGTAAACTGACAAGCCTTTCATTCGAGACATGACAGGACTTAATTGTGTGCCCCCATCTCTGTAGTTCTAGTTTGACCCTTTAAGCCTTGTTAATGAGATAACTTTAAGAAGTAAGCGCAATTACTAGAAGAATTTTTTTTTCATCTTTTCCTTTTTTTTACATCTTTTCCTGTTTTTTTATAATAATAAACATAATAGCACAATATGTTTGGTGATCAAGACACAAACGGGCTCGTTTATGACTGGGTAATTGCTTTTCTGCCTATCATTCGGAGAGATGTATACGGAGACATGCACATTTCTTCAAAATGACTCTCCACAGTAAGTTTAGCATATTTAGTTAATATCACTTCAACTTTTACGCATCATGGAAAGCTACCATACAAATCAATAACTGTTCTAGAGCCTTTTCAGCTTAATAACTTCACCCGTTAGGCACACAGAAACCATTTATCTATCACTTTCCAAAGGTTGGATCAATTTTCACTTGAAAATATTTTTAGGCTTCTAAAAACTGTTAACTGAATAGTAATATCACTTCCCATAAAATTACAGAAGACAAACATGTTAAGAACTCAGTCACCCTGGTCACTTTTCAATTTTCAGGTAAATGGCTATCCCGTATGACCACTAATGGTTAACAGGACCAAAACACATATGAGAATACATGTCCCTCCAACTTGGAATTACCGACATTTTAAGTGAAAGAATTCAAAACACATAAACACATCACAAACGCCCCATATGCTTTCAGTCTTTAGATAAATGGCTATCCTGTGAATCTACAAGTAGATCACCGGACCAAACATATACAAGTTTATGTTCTTCAAACTTGAGCAACCGACATAATTTTAAGAGAGAGTGAAGTGATGACCGTCGTTTGAGTCAATCAAAAACCTAATTATTCTAAATAGTAAGAGCAAGTAGGGTATCGTATCACAAGGAGTATGTGGTCAATGCAATTCGTGTATAGATTTAATGTTATGAAGTAACTGGTATTTAGTGCTGATCACACAAGCAATAGTTTGAATTAAAAGAACTAAGCAACGAACAAATAAACGAGTTTTAAGCAGTTAACAAAGCAAATCACACCCGGAAAATTCAAGTAAGCAAACAAAAAGTATCTCATGCAACCTAACAGATTGATTATTAACGATTATCTGAAAACTGATCAACCAGACAAAACCTTAGACTTCAACAATTACTTTACAAACGGCACTGGTTATCAAACAGTCCTTGCTAGTGTGACTCAGTTAAGGGTAATTGTACGTTTTATTGTATTCAATCTAACCAAACAGTTATATGACTAATTATCTAGCAACTGGTAACAGATCGTTCAGACCAACGTAAACCTAAACCGACCGAACACACAGAAATACTAAATATCAATAATCATATATTAATCATCAATAGCAAAACATAAGTATTCTTAATCACATGAGAAAAACTGTAAAAGATTACAAACTATACATCTCGGGTGCGATTCTAGGAGATTAGCCAAGCCTAGACATCATTGAATCTTCGATATGGATGATAGAAATCATATATAGGATCTTCACACGAGCTAAGATGGTGGAAATCGCCTATAGGACTGTTGGAAATCGCCTCTTGGTCGTCAAAAACGAAGTTAGGGTTTCATATGATGAAAGATATGATATTAACCAAATTTTCCCGTCTGCACACCCGTCGCGGTACGCGACGAGGGCCTTCTATGAGCCGATCGCGTACCGCGATTGACTGCTGGTCAACATCTTTTTAAACTCCCATCGCGGTACGCGATGGGGACCTCAGTAAGCCCATCTCGTACGGCGATGGGACACTGCTGCACCAAACTTCGCTTCACTTCACCGTTTCGCGTGCTGGACATCCTGGGTCTTCATTCCTTATCACAACAGGTCCATATTGAGTACTTTAACGCCTGTGACCTGAAATCCAATAATACACGTATGAAGTATCGATAGTTCTAGAATAAACAGTTAAAACTAAATAATAAACGAACTAAAACATATACAAATTAACCGACCATCACATCCCCACACTTATCTTTTGCTTGCCCTCAAGCAAAACTCTAAAGCAAACATCGACCTCCATCATAGGTATGTATAGTATCGCCATTAATACTAGTAAAGTTTAAAGTCATACCCAGTTTCCCATACTGACACTGTTTTTAGATTGACATCTCACAAATATGGTTAAATGCTATAATAAAAACAATAGAGCCGCCCAGACAGGCGTACTTTGTTTCCGGTTAAGGCACACATGCTCATACCACTCGTAATATAACATCTCTCCTCTCGGTTTAATATATGGACTAGCAAAAGATGTGCCAGTATCACTCAGATCTCTATATCACTTATAAGTACATATTAATCCATCAAGCTGCTTTTGCACAAATGCAAATCAAGAGGTCTTTAAAAGGGTTGTAATGGGGCCAGGTGTAAGGGTATGGAAGGGAAATATTTAAGTAGCTCAAATGATCCGACCCGGCTTATTACAAAACATCTAAATAAACGAAACAACTGTACAACTAACTGACTGATTATATACATCTAAATAAGCAAACTATCAACATACTGATTTCACATTTTTTTTGACATAAACGAACTTCAACGAACGAACTACAGAATACATAACTGAATATAAACATACATCTTTTTGTCTTTTTCTCAGTTTCATTTTTTTGTTTTTTTAAGCATAATAACGTGATGCTTAACAATGAGATAAATACAAATACAAAACAAAAGCAAATACAATTACAGATACAAATAAACCTAGTAAGCCGGATCGTATCGTAACATAATGTCGGGGTTAAACAAACGAAAAAAAAATAAGTTCAAGAAATGTTTTCTAAGGGACCCAACCCCCTGCCCCTCACATTAACCTCACCTCATATGTGTAATAATGAGGCCCCAACCCCCCAATACCCACACTCACGCTCATCCAGACGAGGCTTAACCTAGTTGCCTCTATCACTTTTGCATTTTGCCAACTATGATCCCGTAATCCATGAACATCAGTGAAAGCACTCAAATGACATGTGTGTACTATATATTATATGTGTATTATATATATTTAGGTCAACTCACACACGTACCGAAGGAATAGGGTTAACGACATAAACATGTGTACCTGTCCCCATGACTCGTTATCCCCGCCTAAACGACCCCATTTTCAAGTTCTCGTTATAAATACATTTGTGAGTAAGACTAATGAGACGCTGAAAAACCAACCATGACCAGAAACCTATAACTTGGCATTAATGGCAATAATTAACAGTTAACAACTTTGGTTTCTGAACATTCTTCGAGGTACTATCGGGCTAAAAATTTTCAAATTTCCCCCATCCCCACACTTGAGGTTTACATTTTCCTCAATTTAAGAACACATAACATTGTACTCAAAGTTAAAAATGAAAGAACGATTAATAAACATTTGAGGGACGGGGTTGAAATTGACTTTTTGACTTTTAAGCAAATTTAAAATTTCGGGGCTTATGTGTGGCGGTTCTACTAACAATTATACAATTACACTTTTAACGTTTAAAATAATAAACATAATGAAATTATGAAACTGAAATCACTTGATATCAACGTGACTGGAGAAGCACCAGTCGGCTCGTGAACTCTCAAAAACACTCGTGTACTCTCGTCTCATCCAATTACCAAACTGACAATCGAACCTGCAAAATCTCGAGATGTGTAGAAGCAAGCTTCTCACAAGTGTAAGACATAGGTCTTTTAAGAGTTTCGAAAATGAATAATTCTTAATTTTTTTAAAACAATTACCGAGCCAAATTAATTCGTTTCATAATAAATTCTGTTAAGTTAGTTAAAAATGTTAAAAGACCTAACTCACTTTCGTAGGAATCATGATTGCATTTAGAATATGCAACAAGCCCTGTAATCCCCCCGGTAGCCCGGGAGGACGAGTGGGGTCTCGTGAGGGTTTATAGTGAACCACACCCACAAAGTTTGGTTACAACAAAATGTATAAATAAAGTCAAACACAGCAACAATCAAAAGATATATAAACATATAATCCCAACCAGTTACCCAAACATGATCCCCCAAAATATAATATAATATAATACAGACCATGATACTGATAAAAACAAAATAAAATGAAAAAGGGTAACCAAAGAGCTACTGTACTGGCGGATCATCATTTGCCTCGTCATGTGGATCTGCTGGCTGCTCCACTGAAATGATCAACGACTGTGGAAGTGGTACCTGCGAAGCAACAAATAATAAACAAAAGTAATCATCATAACGGGCCCATTGGGCCCGCTATCTCCTCTCGCTGTGCCAGCTGCTCCTGCTGAATCTCCAACTGCCGCTGATATATCATGTGTAATGTGACTGGCTGCTGCGGCTGTGAAGATGATGAAGCTGATGCCTGTCTCAGCGGATGCTGCTGCTGAGGCCGCTCAATGTGTGAAGTCGGACGATGCTGCCAGCGTGTCTGAATACCAATCTAGAGAGAAACTGCCGCATCCGATCCCTCTAGTGGTGGTGCCTGTGGGCCCTGTCGAACCGGGACTAAAGCTAGTGGATCATGTTCCTCAATGATCCCGGCCCAACGGGCCTCCGATGTCCCAAAAACACCTGTATCTGGCCTCCGCGTGAAATATCTAGTCGGATAACGCTCAAAGACCCCAAGCCTCTCTGCGATCCTCGTAATATAAGGCCCTAAAGGTAAGCGTGCCAAAGATCCTCGAAGTCTGCTACCCCGTGCGAAAGACGTGAGCAGGAGCATCGCCACATTGGCCGATCGCTGGCCAAGGATGGAATATAAGCACAACATATGTAAGTTGATGCACTTCTCGTGGCCCGAATGTCGGCCTACGAGAGTACAGGCAACGATCCTGTGAATGTAGCGATGGACGGGGTCCCGAATAGATGACTCCACAACAGAACTGGAGTGGGCCCTGTCGGCGATCTCCTCCCAATACTGGCCGAACTGGGTCTCCGTGAGCCAGTGCTCACGGGGCGCCTGAGCATGTGTTGTGTACCGTCGTATTCTCTACAGAAATGCAGGTGCCTGAACCTCCTCAGCCGTATAAAATCCAGTGGCCACGGCAAAATCTGGGACTGACATCTCAAACAGCTGTCGTCACAGTGAGAATGATACCGGGCGTGGCCCACTGAAGTTCGTGGGCGTAAAATCAAAGGTCGAGTAGAACTCACGTGTGAGCTCGACATATGAACGCGAGTCACACGCGAGCACAGCTTCCCATGGACCTGTCAATAAATCACGTACTTGGTCGTGAATCTCTAGAGCACGCAACAATGTCCAGTCAAACGAGCGGTGGCGAAGCAACTGCATCTGTCGAACACGCTCAAATCTAGTAGACTCCTCTAATGTCAAGTCGAATCGAAGAACCTGATGAGGTATACGTCCATCTCCCATAATATCCGCTGGCTCGATGCCAGGGACAATCTGGACCTCATCGCTACTGTAACGGATGACACGCGGGTCAGTCCGCTGCGTCTTGCGCCGTGCAGGCGCTGGTGCATCAGCCATATCTGCAAACTCAAGCAAACAAGTTAGATATGCTATTATGGCGACGACCGTATAGCATTTTGGTCGCGGTCATCCCATATAATAAAATAATATTAAAATATTAATAAAATATTAAAATAAAAAAATAAAAATAAATAAAGACGAAAAATTCGGGGACACCCTGTGCGTATATCTAAAAACCAGATTAACCCGCCCGAATGGAGATTGAGTACGGGCGGGTTAAATTAACAATTCACACTGTCAAGGTCTCCCCGAAGCCCGATTAACAAAACACAAACAAACGTGACTCGACACAACTCGATTAACTATACACAACCAAACAAAACAAAAGACGAACAGACATACTTGACACAAACTGACCAACTGTCTCGAAAAACATGCAAAGCAAACAAGTAATATGTCGAGTTGGGTTTCGAAGTACTAATAAAATATTTTAAAAATACTATAATTAGTTTCATAATAAAATAATGTTTTTTAAATGTGAACATCAAAACTCGACTCGTCACATTAAACAATTTCGATTAATCAACCCGAACAACCCGTAAACCATAATTCCAAAGTAACAACTACTAACCCGAACCAATGTCCCGAAACATCCAATAAATCAGACAAACCCGACATCCCGGATGTCAACCTAAATCGACCCGATAATAACCTGACAACCACAACAACCCCACTAACCCCGATAATCCCGCAAACCGATATTCGAAGAAATAAAATAAAAATAATAAAATACATACCTCAAAATCGACGAACCAAAGTGAATCGAATACGAATGACGGTGGTGGACGCGATGACTAAGGAAGAAGGGAGACGGCAGCGTTGGTTGGAAGTTGGACAGGTAGCGGCGGTGGTCGGAGATGGAAAGGGTACAGGTGGTGGTGTAGTGGGGTAACGGCGGTGGTAAATCAGAGATGGGAGGTGACAGTGGTGGTTGTGGTGGGTTGTGGGGGTGAGTGGTAGTGTCAGGGGAAAGACTTCAGTGAGTGGTGGTAAGGTGGGAGACGGATGACGTGATGGTGGTGGAGAGTTTGTAGGTGGAGGGTATGGCGGTGGAGGTTGTTATTCGCGAGAGCAAGTAGAAAAGACGGGGAGAAGAGAACGGAGAAGAAAAAGAAAGAAAGAAGAAGAAGAAGAAGGTAAATAACCTACCGGGTCAGGCGGTGCTCCATGAACCATCGCGTACCGCGATGGGTTAAATGGTGACGAGCGCGTACCGCCGCCCAAAACAAGAAAATTAGGGATTTAACCCCATCGCGGTACGCGATGGGCATGGCAGAAATCAGTTTCGAAATTTTTCGAAAACGCACCTGTTTTGGCATCCCGACATCACCCTGGACACGTTCAAAACTGAAAATACCTTTACAAACCTGGAGTGACGTGTACTACGCCAATGCTTACCGAACTTCTCTAATTTCCCAATCTTTAACGAGCTTCCCCACACTTGGCGTTTACTACACAAAACTCGAGCCAACACTAAGTACAAGACTCAATAAAATAAAAACAAAACTGGACAGACACTTACAAACCCCGGGTTGCCTCCCGTAAGCGCTGAATTTAAAGTCTACAGCTCGACAATGCCTCGAACTCAGTTATCTTCATAAACCGGTGAAGTCACAATAAAATTCACCGATTCCTTATCCAGCTCGTGTATGTCCTTCATCTCCAAATATGGCTTCAGTCTATAGCCATTTACCACTTGCCTCAAATGATCATCGAAATCTTCAATCTCGTACTGACCATGATTTCCAACCCTTACAATCAAATACGGGCCCGTCCACTTACTTTTCAACTTACCCGGAAAGAGCTTCATCCTTGTGTTGTACAACCACACTCGTTGACCAACTTCAAAATTCTTCAACCGGATATTGGCATCATGAACTTTCTTCATTTTCGCCTTATAAACGGATGCGTAATCGTATGCATCGTCTCACAATTACTCAATTTCGCACAAAGCCAATTTTCTCGCTGTACCTGCATCATCATAATCCATGTTAACCTGTTTAGTAGCCCAAAACGCTCTTTGTGCAATTTCAACCGGTAAATGGCAATCCTTTCCATACACAAGTCTATTAGGAGTGGTTCCAATTGGCGTTTTATAAGCGGTTCAGTAGGCCCATAAGGCATCGGTCAACTTGGTTGACCAATCCTTTCTGTCCGTTCGAACAGTTTTCTGTAAAATCTGTTTTATTTGCCTATTGGAAACCTCAACTTGTCCACTCGTTTGTGGATGGTAAGGAGTTGCAATCCTATCATCAACACCATATCGTTTAAGCAATTTCCCGAATTTAAAATTCTTAAAATGAGATCCCCATCACTTATGATGGTTCGGGGGACTCCAAATCTCGAAAAAATATTACTTTGAACAAAATTGCAAACGACTATGTGATCATTTTTCATAGTGGCTATCTCTTCAACCCATTTAGAAACGTAATAGACGGCCACTAGGATATATAAATTACCGTGTGAATTCGGGAACGGGCCCATGAAATTGATCCCCCAGACATCAAAAATGTCAACAACTAGGATCGGGTTCAAGGGAATCTCGTCTCGCTTAGAAATACTCCCGAGTTGTTGACACTTTAAACAGTGTGTCGCGACTCGTGAGCATCTTTAAACAATGAAGGCCAAAAGAAACCACTTGTTAAAACTTTTCGAGCGGTTTTCTGGCCACTGAAATGACCACCACACGCAGATGAATGCGTGTGTTCCAACACTGATCTGACATCCTCCTCGGGTATGCATCGTCTGATCATCTGATCTGCACCAATTTTTAACAAATCCGGATCGTCCCAGATTTACTGTTTAGCTTGGGACATCAACTGTTTCTTCTTTCTCCTTGGCCAATGCTCTGGTAAATCACCTGCAACTTTAAAATTAACAATGTGAGCAAACCAAGGATTTCGTGAAACTGCCAGGATATGTTCATCCGGGAAGGACTCGTTAATGGGCCCATCAGTTTTCCCATTTTCCACCATAATTCGGGACAAGTGATCTGCAACAACATTTTCACTCCCTTTCTTGTCCCAAATCTCTAGATCAAATTCCTGTAACAGCAAAACCCATCTGATAAGCCTCGGTTTTGCATCCTTTTTTATCCATGAGGTACCTGACAGCAGAATGGTCAGAATATATAATAACTTTACTACCCCAAATATAAGACCGGAATTTATCTAGAGCATATACTACTGCTAGTAAATCCTTCTCGGTTGTGGTATAATTTAATTGAGCATCCGAGAGGGTTTTACTTGCATAGTATATAGCAACGGGTTTCTTGTCGACCCGTTGTCCCAAAACAGCCCCGACCGCATAATCACTTGCATCACACATTATTTCAAAAGGTAAACTCCAATCGGGTGATTGCAAGATCGGGGCTTCAACTAATTTCAATTTCAAAATGTCAAAGGCCATGGCACATTCATCATTAAAGTCAAACGGGGCATCCTTAAGCAATAAATTACTTAAGGGTTTGGTAATGTCACTAAAACCCTTAATAAACCGTCTATAAAACCCGGCATGCCCCAGAAATGATCTAATGCCTTTGACATTGGTGGGATGAGGTAAAGTAGAAATAACTTGGACCTTAGCCCGGTCCACCTCGATCCCTCGACTCGAAACAACATGGCCCAACACAATTTCCTCTTGGACCATAAAATGTCTCTTTTCCCAACTAAGAACGAAATTCGTTTCGACACATCTTTTTAAAACTCTTTCGAGTTGGTTTAAACATGAATCGAAAGATGTGCCGAAAATCGAAAAATCATCCATGAAGATTTCCAAAGACTCCCCCACCATATCTGAAAAGATAGTCATCATGCACCTCTGAAAGGTGGCAGGGCGTTACATAACCCAAATGGCATTCGCCTAAACGCGAATGTGCCATACGGGCACGTAAACGTGGTCTTTTCCTGATCCTCAGGATGAATAGCTGTCTGGTTGTAACCGGAATACCCATCTAAAAAACAATAAAATTTTTGACCAGATAGCTTTTCGACAATTTGATCGATAAACGGAAGCGGAAAGTGATCTTTTGATGTTGCCGCATTCAGTTTACGATAATCAATACAAATGCGCCACCCGGTTACAGGCCGGGTGGCGACCTCGTTACCTAAGTCGTCCTTGACGACTTGGATGCCCGCATTTTTCGGTACTGTCTGTGTCGGGCTCACTCACATGTTGTCTGATATGGCAAAGATAATGCCAGTATCTAACCACTTCAGCACCTCCTTTTTCACAACTTCCCTCATGTTCGGGTTCAACCTCTGCTGAGCATCATGCGCGGGTTTGACAGCCGGATCTGTTAAAATTTTGTGCATCACAATTGAGGGACTAATTCCCTTCAAATCCGATATCGTCCACCCGATTGCTTCTTTATTCGCAACCAGCATCTCCATCAAAGCATTTTCCTGTTCAACATATAAGTTAGAAGCTATAATAACAGGCAATGTATTATTCTTACCAAGAAAAGCATATTTTAAATGCTTTGGGAGCTCTTTCAGCTCAACTTTCGGTGCTTCCAGCCTGAACTGACCCGGTATCAATCTTCTCGGGAAGCGATTCCACCTGAACTGACCATGGTGGACGGTCTCCTCGCACAGCTGCGATCTCCATCTGTCTTTCTTCATCTTCCAACAACTTGTCTGTTTCCACCTGTAACCTGTCAAACAAAAAACACGTCTCCGTTGTGCCATCCGAACTGACGACAGAGTCGTATAGTGGAATGCACTCGTCAATGACATCGACCATAAAGCACTCGTCATCAACCGGAGAATTATCTCCACGTGTGAAAACATTAATTCTCAGCTTACGGTTACCGAATGCCATGTCAACAGTACCATTTCTGTCACACCCCGTTAAGCGTATTGCGGAAGCGTAAAACGGAAATGCAACAGATACAACTGGTATCAAATACATTGTTCATAAAGAAACATTACTAACTAGTTTACAATATATTATATCGTTCTAACATCTTTTACAAACTAGGTGATACTATCAAACCGGTTCTTCAATTACTTTACTTCTAACTCAAATGTCCATGACAGCAACCACCAATCAGACACGTAACGCACAGAAAATTACTTCTCATATCTGATTACCTGAAAAGCATGTTAAAATAGGTCAACTACGAATAGTTGGTGAGTTTCATAAGTTTAACGAAATCAGTTCTGCGTACCACACAGTCATAGTTTGTATGTACGCGCGTATGTAAAAACATGCATTTTACGTTTGTATAAATATATACAGCCATATCCTTGTGTGTGCATATGCACACATGTAAGTTTATCATATAAATTCGAAATTTCAGTAAAATCGTGATTGTTTGTTCGTACTACCTGTTTCCAATTTCCGTGTTTAACCAACCACTGTGGCTCCCCTTCCGCCCACAACGGTTCCGTGTTAACATCAACCACTGTGGTCCCCCCTTCCACCCACAACGATGATTCCACTTAGACTCAAACATTATATAGTGTACACACAATTAATTAATATATTCTACACATAGTATTTCCTACGTCTAATCACGTAGCATGTATATAGACACATATGCACATATAGTATTTATCACGTACCACCAATTACTGTGGCTCCCCATCCGCCCTCAATACGCATAATCACATTATTTTCTTAACATTCATGTCATAATCAAGTTAGTTCGTTTAATAAGTTGCAGCAGAACTTGGCTCGTAGGCCATACTCAACTTTAGTTTATAAGTTGCAGCAGAACTTGGCTCGTAGACCATACTCAACTTTAGTTTATAAGTTGCAGCAGAACTTGGCTCGTAGACCATACTCAACTTTAGTTTATGAGTTGCAGCAGAACTTGGCTCGTAGGCCATACTCAACTTTAGTTTATAAGTTGCAGCAGAACTTGGCTCGTAGGCCATACTCAACTTTAGTTTATAAGTTGCAGCAGAACTTGGCTCGTAGACCATACTCAACTTTAGTTTATGAGTTGCAGCAGAACTTGGCTCGTAGGTCATACTCAACTTTAGTTTATAAGTTGCAGCAGAACTTGGCTCGTAGGCCATACTCAACTTTAGTTTATAAGTTGCAGCAGAACTTGGCTCGTAGGCCATACTCAACTTTAGTTTATAAGTTGCAGCAGAACTTGGCTCGTAAGCCATACTCAACTTTAGTTTATTACTATTGTGGCCCCCCTTCCGCCCACAATAGCCCCATAATCATCATAGACCACGTTATCACCAAAATTAGTTATGTTTAACATTACATAACATGTTTGTATAAGCCTGCTGTCACGTGTAATTTCATTATGTTTTGCAAATTCGTATTATCTCCACTTAATATATCAATCAACGATAATAATCATCTTTCATCAGCACGTAGTCAATCATTATGTTTGTAGGGACTTTTCATATATAATTGTTCAGATATTTATTATGTCCCGAATCGTTTTCAGATCGATAACGTGTATAAACATGCTTTCCACCCCAAAAGTTCGTAAAACAGTTTAGAAAGTGGGGGTCGTGAAACTCACCTTATCGTAGTTCGCACAGAAATCACGTGTCAATAAGTCAGATGCCTCGTTTATAGCCTGATTCCTATAAACGGTACCGTATCGTTAATACTAGGACAGTGTTCAAGCTAAGTCGGGCTGTATAGATAATCTGGGTATAGCTGTTAGGTCCAGAACATGACCATAGTCTTAGATTGTGACGTTGTATACTATGAAATGTTTAAAACTGGATTTGGCTCAGTTTCACCGTTTTCCGGGCCTAGCTCAGTTGATCGTTTATACGTTTCGGGATTAGGTAAGATCACATAAACTTAAGTAAATATATTGATTGATAAAATGATTTGATTTATGAAAGAATTTTAAGGTTTCGGTGTCTGGTTTGATCGCAGGGTTCGTTTCCGTTTTCACACGGTTTTAATTATACAAAACGCGCCCAATCCACCCGATTTGTCCGGAATTTTCGTAACAAGTTCGTTTTTATCAATATCATTCAAAAATATGATATTTGACCACTTTTGACATTTTGACATACCAGTCAGTCCGTTAAACACAAAACTGCCGGTTTCGTTAAAACAATTATAATTTAAATCTTTGATTAATCATAACTAAATATGTACTTATATATAAATTATGCAAATTTTTGTAAAAATACATTAAGACATGGAGAATTTTATAAAAATATTTCCAGAAATTTTATGATTAATTATTTATTTATAAAAATTCATTTAATAGGTTATAATCATGTAATAAATGGCCCGTTTATATCAAACGACCTCCGAAAAATCCAATAATTTTTACCAATGGCCTTAATGTTCTTACATAGCCCCTGAAAAATTTCCAGAACCTAACTCTTTTGACAAAAAGCCTTTTTGTGCGTTTTTCGGCTGTTAAAATTCGGTTAAACGATGATTGCACAAACCATACTTAGGCATTTCCAATGATTCCCAAACTTTACCAGTGATCTTACCATCCCATATCAAACTCCAAAACCAAGTTTTAGAATTTTTCAACATGTTTAGCTATTTTTCCCAAATAAACGCTCATAAACGGAAATAAATTCACCAAATATTCTCCGTTTATCGAAAAATTACCAAATTTGAACAGGGACTCATTTATATGATCCCTAATGTCCCTGCAAAGTTTCACAAGCTAAAAACAAGCACATCACAACCTAATACTAAACAGCCCCTAAGCGAGTGTTACGAGTTTACCTTGTCGGTTTTCGATGAATTTTGCTAGTTTAAACGATTCTCCGGGTCTCGGGTTGCAAACTCAGTATATCTACATATCATATAACATCAAACCAAGCATAAATCATCCATGTAGCAGGCTTGATAATTAGGGTTTCGGTTTTGGGTTCAAACCGAACTTTCTAACCGTAAAAACGTTGTATTCATGTTCTAATCCGCGTTTTTGACCAAAAAAGTATATGTTCCTGGTTTGTAAACATGTTTAACATCAAAACATAATTTTGGATGATTTTTGAGAGTTTTACACCGTTAACTTTGATTTTTACTAGCCAAGACATGTTTTTATGCTATTAAACGAGTATAAACGAATCAAAATCGAGCTTTTATGAGATCATACCTAGGGTTTGCTTGAAGTTCTGTATTGAAGAAGGAAGGATCCAGATTTTTTGTGTTGTAAATATCTCCTATCTTGTTTATATAAAAAAAATAAACATGGAGGCCTTTGTTCAATTTTGGCGGCCGCAACTTCTAGGGGCCCATTGGGCCTCTTTTTGGCCCAATGGTGCCTCGGTTTTCGTGCCACACGTAAAAGTCTGTCCAAAATTTAGTTCGGGTTCGGTTTTTCGCAAGAAAATTAATTCGGGTGTGAGAAATAGCGCAAAAACGAGTGTTTTTCAGCTTATTTTTGTAAAATAAGAAAAACGTACTGACTCGTTGTAAAATTCCAAAATATTTTCACGGATTGCTTAAAACATGTCATATAAGTGTTTTATAAGTCTTTTTCGGCTTAACGGATGCTACAATGCTTGTTTTGATATTAACGATTGCGTTTAAGCTTATAGCGTATCGATAAACGAAACCTTTTTCGTTTAAAGAGTTTTAAACGTACTAAGGCTTAAATATCAATATGTTAGCCTCTATAACATATATATAACTCGTATATGACCCCTCGGTATGTATACGGGTCATAATTAGTATCGGTCGGTTACTCGTTTAAACACTACGAATTAACCGATTTATCGTTTACTTGTTACGTAATGAATATAGTGTACCTCGTTTTGTCATGAATGTCACATTCTCCCCCCGTTAAGAAATTTCGTCCCCGAAATTTATATGTCAAATATGCTCTTTTTGGGGAAAATTTTATAATCATTTGTTTTGGAATTCGTTTTTTCTGTTTCCGAACACGTTTGATTCCCCGTTGTGGATTCCATTGGATTTTATTCAATAAGATTTTATTGTATCACAACTGTTTGATTTTTTTTTTTTTTTTTTTTTTTTCCACTCAGTATTTCCATGAGTCTCTTTATAGAGTTTAGCTGTATAAAAGCTTTCAAATAGTACTAATTCCGCCATGTCAGTAAAGCACTCATTTTGATTCGATATATATATATATATATATATATATATATATATATATATAATGGGAATGATATAATTTTGCTTAATACGTTACGGTTCGAGGCAATTTTGTACAGTTCCATGTATTTTAGAATCAGCCCATCGTTTTCCTCAACTCACTAACAACTTTCAAAATTTGATAACTTCTCGTATTTCTCAGTATAGCCCTCTTGTTAGCCTTAGGCGGCCTTCGGTTTGTTATTAATATCACGAGCTTTATTTATGGTTATCGAAATCGAATCGGATTTTATTTTGGATGTCGCCAATTTTTCAATTTCAATAAGATGGCGAGTTACATTCTTGCTCGTATAATATAGTATATAGGCGTTTACATAATATTACGATGATTGTTAATGTACGAGGATTGACATTACCGGTCTTACTCTCCTCTAAGGTTTGAATAGTTTATTTGATTTGATTGTTTTATAGAGGATTATAGATTGAGCTTAGGCCAATTAGGGATCTAAAATTTCATACCCAGTTCACCAAGAGTAAGGTTTTGTTAAGGCTTTTTCAGTTGGATAGTTGTTACCATTCGGAAGAAAGTATTCGGAGTGGATTAGTCAAGAAACTATTATTTAGCTGGTAATGCTTTTTCGGGATGTTTTGGGAATATGTGTTAAGAGATCCATTGTAGTTTGTTTCCCACTTCCAATGGGGTATCTCGAATTGTTGTAGCATCTCCGAGGATCTTTTGTATTCCCCATTAACTTATAATAGTGCACACTTCACAACATATGTGCCTATGATTCCTTCATATCTTTCGCTTGCATATATATATTATTACTCAGTTTATCCGCACATCTGGCCTGGCTTTTCCTTGTTCATCACTCAGTTTGCTATAAAAGTTTAAAGTTCAAGTTTCGGTTACGGATAGTGTAGATTTCCTCATCCGTGTTTCGTCATTGGGGTACTAGGTTTTGTTCCGTGTACCGGGTCACTTCTTTATCTAGAAGAGGTAGTATAACAGTTTTATTTCTATGTATAACCTTCATTTGAACTCAATTAACTAGTTCATACTGACTATTACACAATGACTCCTCACTTTCACCGGGAGTGCATTGATAGGGAATAGCTAGTTATTTAGGTTAAGAGGGTAGTTTTTCGAGTAATATGGTTAGTATTTATAGCCTTACTTTTGGTGGTTTCTATAGTATACAGAATTGTTATTTTACTAGACAGTATATTTTCCAAGGTAATAACTTGTAGGAACGAAACGTCTATCAGTGTCCATAATCAATAAACTAAAGTATATTAGGCATTACTAAGAACGTACCTGTTACTACATTTGTTCTATCCGGTTTATTCACAATACTTGTCCCCTAGTCGAGTTGGACGTCGATGTCGGTCCTTGCCTTTGTCTTTCCATCGCAATTGGGTTCAATCTAGGGCAGTCTTTCTTGATGTGCTCCATACTACCACACTCATAACAGGCATTACGGTTTATTATGGGTTGGTTTTGGTAGACTGGTTGTTGTCGTGTTGGTTGCGGTTGGGGTAGTTGTGAGTCCTGGAGTTGGGTTGGTGGATTTATAGTATTCATAACGGTTCTACAATTTCGGGCATAGTGTCCCACCTTCTCACATTTGTGACACACATTGGTCCGACATTCACCAACATGATGATAACCACATTTTCCACATCTAGGCAAAAGCCCGTTATACTTATTTTGTTTCACATCGGAACTGATCATAGTGTAATTTTGTATTGCAAGGCGCGCGCATTTATTCCGTTGTCTTTCTTGTATTCCCGCTCCATAATTGGTTCGTTTTGTACCAGATGATTCCCCGGGCATTCTTAATGAACCACTTCTAATCAAATCAGAAGTTACAATGCCGGCTTGTAACACGGCATTTTCGAAAGTTACAGGGCCAGTTGAATTAACCAAACTCCTGACTTCGGGGGCTAAACCCCAAATGTAGCGTTCAGTACGTTTAGATTCTGGAGTAACTAACCATGGGACTAGACGAGCCAGTTCGTTAAAGCGATGGGTATACTCCAAGTGATCTGCACCCTTCATTTCTAGATTCCAAAGTTCTTGCTCTAATTTCTGAATTTCGCTTCTCGGACAAAGGCGTTTTATCATAAGATTTTTAAGTTCTGTCCAAGACATACGATTGGTTGCCTCTTGTCCTTGAATTTGCATAACAGTATTCCACCACATTAGCGCGTGGTCTACAAACGTAGAAGTAGCAAATTTGACAATACAAGCTGGGGGACAGTTAGTGATATTAATGATAGATTCAGTCTTTTCGATCCACTTTACCAGTCCATTTGGTCCTTCAGTACCACTAAATTCCATAGGTTTACATAGCATGAAGTTCTTAAGTTGATATCCGTGTTGCGGGGGATTTTGATTGTTACAACTATTGTTCAAGTTCGGTAGGAGATTATCATTATTGAAAGTAATATTGGTATTCAACGGGGGAGTATTAGTTGCGATAGTATCAGTATTTTTCGGGGGAGCATTTGTGGTTGTATTAGTATTTGTCGAGGGATTAGTATTTACAACCGCGTTAGCGTTCGGCACTTGATTTGTATTCATAGTTGTATGGATACCAGCAGCGAATTGTGCTGCTATTGTCGGAAGTACTGTTTGTAGTTGTTGAGCGATCATCTCGGCTATATCTGCCTTAGACAACATGTTTACTTTCTTCGGGGCCATTCTAATATAAAAACCAGTTATCTCACAATTAACAAAATTCACATACGCTAATGATCACAAAAAGGAATTACAATAACAAGTAATCAGGTATTTCAATTAACACGTATGTATCACACAGGTTTGTTCTCGAGTCTGAATACTAAGGATAGTATATAAAATTAGCCTAGCAAACACCAAAGTTTGCATATATATTAAAAGTTGTCATCTCATGACAAGAAATTTTAACCCAATAGGGGTCAATGTTTGTATTAAAAATGCCCAAATCGTCCTCCATATTAGTATAGCGCACCACCATATGCTTGTATGGAGTATCAGAAACTATACACGACAATACCGTACTATCCTTATCTATCAAAGTACGCTTTATAACAATTATAAATAATTCACGACTTGTACGACAATTGTTCCGATATGATCCCATTATTGGGAAGCTGTTTTTGTTCGGTCTCTCCCGTAGGTAGATATTTGCTGGCTACGAGTTTAATCAGTATGTTATAGTGGGAATGCACGTGTATATTTCACCTGACTTCTAAATGTTGTTAACTAATATTGTAACATATATTCTTTCGTCAGGTCATTCTGTATTCGTAGGCATGTCGGACTTAATAAAAGTAGTAGTTTGCTGGTTGGAGGTAATTAGGTTTCATTCCAGTCGGGGCACGTCATCATTTCGTGAGCATGAGGTTTCTCTCCTACAGTAACCAATTGGAATAGGAAATATATAGGAGAGGTTGGATATTCTTATTCGTAGATGGTTCAATGAGTTTGCTAGTTAAGGAGGTTCATCAGAGTTAGTTGTACTGGTAAATTGTAAAGGAAATTATTATTATTATTAATATTTCTTTTTGAAATATCATTAGTATATTATATGTACTGGTAGTCACGGTCTGTTTATAGAATTGGGGAATCAATAAAGTAGTTATTATATTTATAATTCAATAAGTTGGATTCATCACTAAGTATTTCCCCCGGGATGGTGTTTGTTTTTCAAACAACAGAAATCGAAGGATGACCAGAAAATAGTTTAATTTTGTGTCAAAGAAACGAGTACATGAAATAAAGGTTAGACCCAGGCTGAGAGGTATTATATGTGTATATATATATATTCTTGAAATCATTATCTGTAGGACACGCCTCTCGTGATTCATTCCCGGGCCTTGTACATTAGGTTCCTTAGTGGTTTCGTCATATCACTAGATTTAGTTTGAGGTCGGTTAAGCGTTCTCGTATTCTCGTTTACAGGAAACACCGGTTCCTTAGTTGTCATAAGGCTACCCGATCTCGACATCTTTCGGTGCAATCGTTAATCAGAAGAAAACGTTTTTCGGTAGCTTAGATCATCGTAAAGGATATTATTAATTAATACCGAAGTTAAATATTTTATTTGTTACGAACAGGTATAATATAAATTTTGATACGATATAATTTTAATCATAATATAAATTAATATTAATTATGACCGAATATAATATTCGTTACAATAAGATTCAATATCATCGGTAGTATCGTACGCACACGTATCCCTATATCTCATCTCAGATAAGCACGTATGCACATTTCATATATACTTCACGTCACCTTTATGCACGTATGTTGCCATTTTTACCTATCAATATGTTCCGCGACTTCACCCCGAATTCCCTCGTACAAGCAAGTCTGTTATTACGTTCCGGACCATAATAACTCACTTGCCCTACGAGTTCATCCCGGCATTCATCAATATCTATCGTTACTCATTAATAAGTTTCCCAGTGATAATCGAGCCTACGGTTATATTATAGGTATCCTAAGGGATAACCTAATCCTTTATAACCAATGGCTCTGATACCAACTTCTGTCACACCCCGTTAAGCGTATTGCGGAAGCGTAAAACGGAAATGCAACAGATACAACTGGTATCAAATACATTGTTCATAAAGAAACATTACTAACTAGTTTACAATATATTATATCGTTCTAACATCTTTTACAAACTAGGTGATACTATCAAACCGGTTCTTCAATTACTTTACTTCTAACTCAAATGTCCATGACAGCAACCACCAATCAGACACGTAACGCACAGAAAATTACTTCTCATATCTGATTACCTGAAAAGCATGTTAAAATAGGTCAACTAAGAATAGTTGGTGAGTTTCATAAGTTTAACGAAATCAGTTCTGCGTACCACACAGTCATAGTTTGTATGTACGCGCGTATGTAAAAACATGCATTTTACGTTTGTATAAATATATACAGCCATATCCTTGTGTGTGCATATGCACACATGTAAGTTTATCATATAAATTCGAAATTTCAGTAAAATCGTGATTGTTTGTTCGTACTACCTGTTTCCAATTTCCGTGTTTAACCAACCACTGTGGCTCCCCTTCCGCCCACAACGGTTCCGTGTTAACATCAACCACTGTGGTCCCCCCTTCCACCCACAACGATGATTCCACTTAGACTCAAACATTATATAGTGTACACACAATTAATTAATATATTCTACACATAGTATTTCCTACGTCTAATCACGTAGCATGTATATAGACACATATGCACATATAGTATTTATCACGTACCACCAATTACTGTGGCTCCCCATCCGCCCTCAATACGCATAATCACATTATTTTCTTAACATTCATGTCATAATCAAGTTAGTTCGTTTAATAAGTTGCAGCAGAACTTGGCTCGTAGGCCATACTCAACTTTAGTTTATAAGTTGCAGCAGAACTTGGCTCGTAGACCATACTCAACTTTAGTTTATAAGTTGCAGCAGAACTTGGCTCGTAGACCATACTCAACTTTAGTTTATGAGTTGCAGCAGAACTTGGCTCGTAGACCATACTCAACTTTAGTTTATAAGTTGCAGCAGAACTTGGCTCGTAGGCCATACTCAACTTTAGTTTATAAGTTGCAGCAGAACTTGGCTCGTAGACCATACTCAACTTTAGTTTATGAGTTGCAGCAGAACTTGGCTCGTAGGCCATACTCAACTTTAGTTTATAAGTTGCAGCAGAACTTGGCTCGTAGGCCATACTCAACTTTAGTTTATAAGTTGCAGCAGAACTTGGCTCGTAGGCCATACTCAACTTTAGTTTATAAGTTGCAGCAGAACTTGGCTCGTAGGCCATACTCAACTTTAGTTTATAAGTTGCAGCAGAACTTGGCTCGTAAGCCATACTCAACTTTAGTTTATTACTATTGTGGCCCCCCTTCCGCCCACAATAGCCCCATAATCATCATAGACCACGTTATCACCAAAATTAGTTATGTTTAACATTACATAACATGTTTGTATAAGCCTGCTGTCACGTGTAATTTCATTATGTTTTGCAAATTCGTATTATCTCCACTTAATATATCAATCAACGATAATAATCATCTTTCATCAGCACGTAGTCAATCATTATGTTTGTAGGGACTTTTCATATATAATTGTTCAGATATTTATTATGTCCCGAATCGTTTTCAGATCGATAACGTGTATAAACATGCTTTCCACCCCAAAAGTTCGTAAAACAGTTTAGAAAGTGGGGGTCGTGAAACTCACCTTATCGTAGTTCGCACAGAAATCACGTGTCAATAAGTCAGATGCCTCGTTTATAGCCTGATTCCTATAAACGGTACCGTATCGTTAATACTAGGACAGTGTTCAAGCTAAGTCGGGCTGTATAGATAATCTGGGTATAGCTGTTAGGTCCAGAACATGACCATAGTCTTAGATTGTGACGTTGTATACTATGAAATGTTTAAAACTGGATTTGGCTCAGTTTCACCGTTTTCCGGGCCTAGCTCAGTTGATCGTTTATACGTTTCGGGATTAGGTAAGATCACATAAACTTAAGTAAATATATTGATTGATAAAATGATTTGATTTATGAAAGAATTTTAAGGTTTCGGTGTCTGGTTTGATCGCAGGGTTCGTTTCCGTTTTCACACGGTTTTAATTATACAAAACGCGCCCAATCCACCCGATTTGTCCGGAATTTTCGTAACAAGTTCGTTTTTATCAATATCATTCAAAAATATGATATTTGACCACTTTTGACATTTTGACATACCAGTCAGTCCGTTAAACACAAAACTGCCGGTTTCGTTAAAACAATTATAATTTAAATCTTTGATTAATCATAACTAAATATGTACTTATATATAAATTATGAAAATTTTTGTAAAAATACATTAAGACATGGAGAATTTTATAAAAATATTTCCAGAAATTTTATGATTAATTATTTATTTATAAAAATTCATTTAATAGGTTATAATCATGTAATAAATGGCCCGTTTATATCAAACGACCTCCGAAAAATCCAATAATTTTTACCAATGGCCTTAATGTTCTTACATAGCCCCTGAAAAATTTCCAGAACCTAACTCTTTTGACAAAAAGCCTTTTTGTGCGTTTTTCGGCTGTTAAAATTCGGTTAAACGATGATTGCACAAACCATACTTAGGCATTTCCAATGATTCCCAAACTTTACCAGTGATCTTACCATCCCATATCAAACTCCAAAACCAAGTTTTAGAATTTTTCAACATGTTTAGCTATTTTTCCCAAATAAACGCTCATAAACGGAAATAAATTCACCAAATATTCTCCGTTTATCGAAAAATTACCAAATTTGAACAGGGACTCATTTATATGATCCCTAATGTCCCTGCAAATTTTCACAAGCTAAAAACAAGCACGTCACAACCTAATACTAAACAGCCCCTAAGCGAGTGTTATGAGTTTACCTTGTCGGTTTTCGATGAATTTTGCTAGTTTAAACGATTCTCCGGGTCTCGGGTTGCAAACTCAGTATATCTACATATCATATAACATCAAACCAAGCATAAATCATCCATGTAGCAGGCTTGATAATTAGGGTTTCGGTTTTGGGTTCAAACCGAACTTTCTAACCGTAAAAACGTTGTATTCATGTTCTAATCCGCGTTTTTGACCAAAAAAGTATATGTTCCTGGTTTGTAAACATGTTTAACATCAAAACATAATTTTGGATGATTTTTGAGAGTTTTACACCGTTAACTTTGATTTTTACTAGCCAAGACATGTTTTTATGCTATTAAACGAGTATAAACGAATCAAAATCGAGCTTTTATGAGATCATACCTAGGGTTTGCTTGAAGTTCTGTATTGAAGAAGGAAGGATCCAGATTTTTTGTGTTGTAAATATCTCCTACCTTGTTTATATAAAAAAAATAAACATGGAGGCCTTTGTTCAATTTTGGCGGCCGCAACTTCTATGGGCCCATTGGGCCTCTTTTTGGCCCAATGGTGCCTCTGTTTTCGTGCCACACGTAAAAGTCTGTCCAAAATTTAGTTCGGGTTCGGTTTTTCGCAAGAAAATTAATTCGGGTGTGAGAAATAGCGCAAAAACGAGTGTTTTTCAGCTTATTTTTGTAAAATAAGAAAAACGTACTGTCTCGTTGTAAAATTCCAAAATATTTTCACGGATTGCTTAAAACATGTCATATAAGTGTTTTATAAGTCTTTTTCGGCTTAACGGATGCTACAATGCTTGTTTTGATATTAACGATTGCGTTTAAGCTTATAGCGTATCGATAAACGAAACCTTTTTCGTTTAAAGAGTTTTAAACGTACTAAGGCTTAAATATCAATATGTTAGCCTCTATAACATATATATAACTCGTATATGACCCCTCGGTATGTATACGGGTCATAATTAGTATCGGTCGGTTACTCGTTTAAACACTACGAATTAACCGATTTATCGTTTACTTGTTACGTAATGAATATAGTGTACCTCGTTTTGTCATGAATGTCACAATTTCTACAATTAATGTTGGCATTTACGGTAGCCAAAAATGGTCTACCAAGGATAACCGTAGACTGTTTAGTCCTCTCACCTGAAACATAATCGAGGACTAAAAGGTCATCTGGAAAGTAAAAGTCTTCCACCTTGACGATAACGTTAGTCAATATTCCTCGGGGCAGTTTTGGTGTCTGGTAAGCCAAGACAACCGTGGTGGCAGCCGCACGAAGCGGGCCAAAATCATACTGGTCGTATAAACTGCCCAGGAGAATACTGATGCTAGCTCCAAAATCTAGAAGCGCCCGAGTCATTTTAAAATCACCCACTTGAATGGGTATAATGGGCATTCCCGGATCTTGTAGCTTGGGTGGAAGAGCACCCGAAAGAATTGCACTCACATTATCGGTAAAATCAATATGTTTAGGAATCTTATGACTCCTTTTCTGTGTGCACAATTCTTTTAAATACTTAGCATAAGCGGGAATTTGATTTATGGCATCTAAAATAGGAATGTTAATTTTGACTTGTTTAAACGTTTCCCACATCTCTTCTTGTTGCGGGCCACGTTTTGATGCCATCTTCGCCTTTGATGGCGCCAACAAAGCATCGGGATATGGAACAGTTTTCACCTTTTCCTTATCCTTAGAGTTGTTGGTGTCATCCTTCGGAACCGATTTATTATTTTTAGTTTCACTTTTGTTAGGTTTATTTATTTCAATCGGTTCCGGCTCGTCATCACTGACGAGATTTTCGTCAATCTCTTCCACCACCCCATCAACCAAAGGTGGTGGCCCCCCCAACCTTGTTATCATATTTCTTACCATTACGTAAAATACTTACCTGATTGACGTGCTTTTTCGAACTGGGACTGTGATGATTCGGGTTGACTGTGGTGTCGCTCGGCAGTTGGCCCGCATTCTTTTGTAATTTCGCCATGTCTGAAGTGAGCTGACCAATTTGCTTCATCATTGCCTCCGATGATTTATCCCGTAACTCGAACTGTTGCTTCGTCTCGGCCTTTTGATCAGTCATGGCTTTCAATAACGCATCCAACTTCAAATGTACTGACTCATCCGAATTTCCCGAGGACTGTATCTGCTGATCCTGATTACCTGAAAATTTTTCGCCCCGGTTACCGTCTCTATTATACCCCCGATTCTGATTACCCGAGCCCTGCTGATAACCGCTCTGGCTGTAATTACCCTACGATCTGTTATGACTCGATCCCTGAAAGTTCGGGTTCAACTGAGAAGACGCGTTCCGTAACGAAAATTCGGGTGGTTCCTCAGGCCCGGGTGATATGTGTTCGAATTGAACCCTTGGCCTTTGGAATCCCCGGAAGCATAACTGACTTCCTCAGTATCATCCTCCTCGTCATCATAAAACTCGGGGCAATTTTCTGCTTTGTGCCCGAGTTCACCACAATCTTCACAAACCGGGAATTTTACTCCAACTTTCCCGACTTCTTTCTTCTTACCCTTTCTGTACCCAGCCAGTTCACGTTCTAACTCAGCAATTCTTTCAGACTCACTCGTGACTGACTTAACCGGTCTGGATGAATTACCCCGTCTTCGTCTTTCAACTGCTGCTTCTGCCTTGGAATCTTCACACATGAACTATAAATATTCCCAATCATCTTCCTCCGGCTGATTCAACAGCTGACTATTACATGAGGCCTTAAGATGCTTTTGGTCCTCGTACGTCAAACCATCAACAAAGCACTTTACCAGTTCCCATAGTTCGATTTGGTGATGTGGGCATTTTCTGATCATATCCTTATATCTGGTAAAAGCTTCATGGAATAACTCACCCGGTAACTGTGAAAAGTGACGAATGTCTGAACGGGCCTTGGTAGTCTTCGACTGCGAATAAAACTCGTTTAGGAAGAGTTGTTGCATCTCAGCCCAGTTTCTGATACTGTGTGTTGGTAACGAGTTAAACCACACTTTCGCTTTGTCTTTTAACGAGAACTGAAATAACCGCAACCGGACTTCATCCTGATCGAACGTACCATCACCAATAGACCCGCAAATAGCCGAAAAATTGGTCAAGTGCGAATACGGGTCTTCCGAAGCCATCCCGTGAAAATGAGGAACGATGTTGATGTAAGATGGCCGGGACTTGAAAGTTTGTTGTCCCGGCACTCGTTCCTGTGGGACCAACGGGGATGCTCCGTCTGAGATAGCCGGTCTGAATCGACTGTTAACACCATGAGCCGGGGCTATGTAATTTCCCCTTTGCCCCCTGGGGTTTTCCATATCGCCCCGGTTAACCGGAATACCACGAACTCTTTCGGGCCGTTCCGCCCGATTAACCCTGTCTCGACCCCTTCCATTTCTGTTAACGGGTTCAGCCCTTCTTCGAATTACCGGCTCTTCCACTTCTTCTTCATACTGATTATCACCCTCAACCTCTGGTTCATCAACCTCATTCTCGGGCTCAACCGCCCGATTCCTCTTAACCCATCGTTCTACCTCATCATCAGCTGCCCGAAAACCTTTGTTTCCATTATTATCTTCACCCTCATCCTCATCTTCAGTTGGAACACTCGATCGAACATCATCAATATTTATCCGAACTCGGCGGTTAGGGTTATTGTTTGGAGCGGATGGTCCGGATTGGTCAAAGTTGAGGTTTAAGTTACGGTTAAGGTTTCGGTTTCGGTTTTGATTTCGGATTCTGGAAGCACGAGCTAAGTGATTTTGGTCATTTGGGTTATTGAAGTTTGGTGGGTCAGGTATGTTGTCTGGGTGAAACTGGTTATTCTGTGGAAGTGGGTCTTGGTTTTGGTTGTTTTAGTTTTGGTTCAGATTCTGGTTCTGGTTCTGATTGATTATTAACGATTAACTGAAAACTGATCAACCAGACAAAACCTTAGACTTCAACAATTACTTTACACACGGCACTGGTTATCAAACAGTCCTTGCTAGTGTGACTCGGTTAAGGGTAATTGTACGTTTTATTGTATTCAATCTAACCAAACAGTTATATGACTAATTATCTAGCAACTGGTAACAGATCGTTCAGACCAACGTAAACCTAAACCAACCGAACACACAGAAATACTAAATATCAATAATCATATATTAATCATCAATAGCAAAACATAAGTATTCTTAATCACATGAGAAAAACTGTAAAAGATTACAAACTATACATCTCGGGTGCGATTCTAGGAGATTAGCCAAGCCTAGACATCATTGAATCTTCGATATGGATGATAGAAATCATATATAGGATCTTCACACGAGCAAAGATGGTGGAAATCGCCTATAGGACTGATGGAAATCGCCTCTTGGTCGTCAAAAACGAAGTTAGGGTTTCATATGATGAAAGATATGATATTAACCAAATTTTCCCATCTACAAACCTGTCATGGTACGCGACGGGGCCTTATGTGAGCCGATCGCGTACCACGATTGACTGCTGCTCAACATCTTTTTAAACTCCCATCGCGGTACGCGATGGGGACCTCAGCAAGCCCATCGCGTACGACGATGGGACACTGCTGCACCAAACTTCGCTTCACTTCACCGTTTCGCGTGCTGGACATCCCGGATCTTCATTCCGTGTCACACAGGTCCATATTGAGTACTTTAACGCCTGTGACCTGAAATCCAATAATACACGTATTTAGTATCGATAGTTCTAGAATAAACAGTTAAAAATAAATAATAAACGAACTAAAACATATACAAATTAACCGACCATCATGAAGTTTGAAAGACATAGAATTTTTTATTATTAAACGCACAAACACACTTTTTGAAATTTTTTAATTTCTCCCCCTAAATTTGTGCAAAAACTTTTATGTACAAATTTAACCTCAAAAAGACTCAATCGTCAAAACGAAGTATTTAATAAAAAATGAAGTGTGATAGTCAGCCAACCGATGTAATATCATTTCTCATGTACGTTCAAGTTATTTTCTCATTTTTTGAAAAACAAAATACACTATACTTGAAAAACTATATGAGAACATGTTTTTTTGAATTTTTAAATTTAAAATTTTAAAATCTTTTTGATTGATCAATCTTTCATACCAAAGTGACGCGGTTACCTTTTATCTTCAAGACTTCATTTTTCATTTGTGAGAATCTCCCCCTAGGAATAAGCTTGTTTTGAGATTCTGCATCTTTGTGAGTTGAATGTCTGGAACAAGCCTTTTAATATGCAATGTATTCCCTGATTTGTTCCTACACACTTAGAGAGCAGATTAAAAACGTTCTATCACCCTAAGATCCCGTCCAGGTCAAAAAACAATGGATATTTGCCCTGTCATGTGCCTGGAACAACCCATATAATAAACAAAGAGTTTGTGGTTGTTCCTACACGCATAGCGGGATCAGTTGGATATAGGAACCCAAGTCATAAATGTCTTGGTGTTCCCTTGAGCATAAACATATGTGACCTATTGCCAACTCATATCTTTCCCATCTTTAACAGAATCATTTGTTAATATAGACTCTGTTTGCTGAGTTTTAAGTTTCCAAGTCTGTCTTGGTTTAGTGAAATTTGATATAACAGACTTTGGAGTGGAGCAATTTGAATTCTAATTCTTAAAACTTTCCACACTCTTTGATTTATGAAAATTTATTTTTCTTTTAATAGTTTCTAAATCATTTGACTTGTAAACCTGTCATATTAACTTTGAATCCTTGAGTATCTGTGACCCGTTGTACAGATACTCGTGGTTTTCTAAAATAAGCATTTTGTTTAACCACTGGATTCGGTTGAAACATGTTACCTTTCACTTGAGAAGCTTGTCTATTAACAGCACGGTAGTGACATTCCTTTGCCAAATGCCCATTCCCACAGACGAAACACGCCTTCATCCTTCTTCTAAAGTCGACGGAAGCACTTGCCTCATGTTGGAATTCCTTCTTAGGAAAGGTTTTTCCATTCTTCTTGCCCCTTGGCGTAGCCTTCTGATTTTGTTTGTAATTGGGAACATATAGACGATAGACACAATTTCTAGCTATATGTCATGGTGTGCCAAAGTGGTAACATGTTTGCCTCTTAATATAAGTAGCACCCGATGATTTATCAACACATGGAGATCCGTAGGATCTATGAGGACGAGACTGTCCTTGTCGTGCTGATTTCTTACGTGCCTTCCCTTTGTTGCCACAACTCTGTGTATTATTATTAGTACAGTTTTGAGTTGTGTCATCCGAGTTTGATGACACGTTAGAAAAGGATTTATTTTCACTAGCCTGAACCCCTTTACTATCAGAAGCAACATCATTTACTCTATCAGAAGCAACATCATTTACTCTATCAGAAGCAACATCATTTACTATATCTGCACATGAAGTAGAAACATCAAAATTGTTCACACATTTAAAAACAGGCTTGATTTCCTCTAGGGATCCTGATCCAACAGTTTCAGATTGAACCTGTTTACCATACTTCATGTCTTTTATCTTTTCCTCCTGTTCTTTGGTAACAAGGGTAGGGACATAATTGTGGTTGTAAGGTGGGGGAACTTGACTGTATCCTATTCCCTCACCTTCATTTTCCTTCCACCACAATTGGTTTTCAATCATTGAGTTAACAACTTTACTGGAACCATCGAATTTTTTAAAATCAAGTTCAACCTTTTCAAACTTACTAGTTAGATTTAAGATTTCTAACTTGGGAGCTTCCAGTTTAGCAGTTAACTCAGTAATTTCTTGTTTGTCATCTAGGTAATGACAACTCTTTATACTAAAATCAGACTTAAGCTTTTTAATGTCTTTGTTCTGAGCTTATATTTTGTCTAGAAAACCCTTTTCATTTTTCTTAAGTTTAAAATTCTCTGATTTTATTCTTTCCATATCTCTGATTAGACTGTCATTATGAAGTTTATGCATTTCTATTTTCTCACCACAATTTAAAGAACATGGTTGAAAACGTACCTCAGATGAATCCGGTGAAGTGAACGCCATGTATGCAAACTGGAGCTCCTTGACCTTTTCCTCAGCAGTGTTTTCCTCTTCAGAGTCCTCAACTGTTGCGAAATTTTCAGTTTGATTTCCACTGTTCAGCGCAACCATCTGATCTTCCCATGAGAACGTTTGAGCAACCATACCTCTTTCA
Source organism: Bidens hawaiensis (assembly GCF_021521415.1). Lineage (NCBI taxonomy): Eukaryota > Viridiplantae > Streptophyta > Magnoliopsida > Asterales > Asteraceae > Bidens > Bidens hawaiensis. The sequence goes on from NW_027491024.1 coordinate 6,548,056, forward strand.
CCATTTCCCGAACTGCCTCCAACTTCACCCCGAACATTTCCGACTGGAACCAATGCCCTCTCCGTATTTCCTTCCTTAGTTGGATTAGTGCATTCACGAGCAAAATGACCCGACTCGTGACAGTTGTAAAACCTGAGGGTCTCTTTGTTAAACCCCACCTTTCGATTATTAGGCATGTTCCAATTATTTACCCGTCCTCTTAGTAAACTTCTTTGCACGAAAAACTGCCATGGAAATTTGCCACGAGATGTCCATTTCTTCAACATCGTCGGGATGAATCTGATCAAGTTCAGCAGAAACCACCGGTTGAACCAAGTCTCCGGCCAGAAAGGCATGATAGCAGTTCATGAATCCCGCCATTAGAGCGATATTCTCTTGAGTTTCTTTAGGTATAGTGGGAATCTGGCTGGGGTTTAGACTGGGAGTGGTTTTACCAAAATCATTTATAGACTGACCAGATTTGGTGAAAAACACTGGAGCTGGATTAGGTGAATTTGATGATGATGATTGACCGAGGGTGGATGAAAACATCTGGAAGTTTCCCTGTGGTGGTTGTTGAGTGGGCTTGAACAGTGAAAAGCTATCTTGAGACATGAGAGCACTGTTAGAAACAACGTTATATCTAGCAGCACTATAAGAGCTAGCATGATTTATTGCCCGTTGTTTATCATCCATATCACAGGCTTTAATAGTGGCAATCATTTCAGTCATGCTCATTCTGTTAAGATCTTTGGTCTTTTTGATAACTGCAACATTCATGTCCCAATTTTTCGGCAGAGAGTTTACTAACTTGTTGTTAATCTCTGAGGTTTGCAGAAAGATCCCAGCAGTTCTCATTTCAGTTACAAGGGATATAAACCTCTGAAGTTGAGATTCCAATGTCTCTCCCAGAACATGATTGAACATATTAAATTTTTGTCGCAACAAATCTTGACGACTTCTCTTCATATCCTCATTTCCATCATAAACTTCTATCAGTGCAGCCCACAACTCCTTAGCTGATTGGAGTTCTCTAAATTGAAGGGCAATCTCGGGTGAGAGTGCCATAGTTAGAGTTGAAAGAGCTTTCTCATTTTCTTCAACTTTTGCAAAGTCATCATCATCGTATAGAGCAACTGGTTTCACAAGAACCTCAGTTGAACCATCCCTTTGATAGGTGATCCTTTGAGGTCCCCTCACAATGCTTTTCCAAATTTTTGAATCTTTCATCTTGGCATAGTGTTCGAAACGGAATTTCCATTCACTGAACCCCTCATGGTATAATAAACGAGGTATACGTGTAGCAGTGCCCATGATGGAATCAAGTTCTTGATGAAGTGAAGAGTTGATGGAGCTGCTGCCATTAGTTAACTGAGCCATTTAATTCAGGTCCAAATAAGATTAAGTTCAATTTAAGTCCAATTAAGGGTCCAAGACTAACAGGCCCAAAGCAACAGACTGGGCCGAGAATGCGTTGAACAGGTGATGACCAAAGTTGACCGAAAACTCAAGTGTTGACCAAAGATTGACCGAGAACACTCTTGGCCGAGAACTATTGACCGAAAACCAATTTTCTGACCGAGAACTATTGACCGAAAACCACTCTTGTCCCAATTTGTTGACAAACTATTGACCGAAAACAACTCTTGGCCGAGAACTACGAGGAGCCAAGAACAAGTAGTCACCGAGAACAATAATCAGCCGAGAACTACTGATTTTTGAGAACTACAGAGGCCGAAAACCACAAAAAAACTCCAACTGAATTGTAACAAATTTCCAAATAAAGTGGGATTTGATTTAATTTCTAAGTCAAATCCAATCTTTATCCAAAAATAGTCCAATCTTCTTCTCCGAACACTGCCTCGCCGGAAAAACTTAGATGCCATCGGATAAACTAATTCTCGAATCTCTGATATCACAATAACGAGCCTGAATAAGGTCTAAGGCTCTGATACCAATTGTAAGTCCCGAATCTGGATCACTACAATATGATATCAACCCAAACACGATGTTAGTGCGGAATCCTAACACAGTGGTGATTCAAGAACAATGATACGAAATATATAAATATGATGAACACGATGTAATACTCAAAATGCACACGATTATATTATTAAACCGTCTGGTACATGAGATTACACAAATCGGTATTGCTCTCTAGATGGTGGCTCTCAAAGTGTTCAACTTCTCTCAATGTGAACAACCCTTACCCTATACATTACATGAACTATACATAGGGAAACCAAAACACCTAGGCCCACATAAACCAAAAGCCCACCGAGATCCATAAGGATCTCGGTTTAAATACATAGCCCAAAAGTAAACCCAACATACATAGAACTAAGTACAAACCACCAAATATGGACCCAACAAATAATTTTACATTCATTTGAAGGTATTACATTGTTGTTTTTATTAAAACAAAATAATATACAACAACAAACTAAAATGCCAACTTAAAACATCTTTCTAACTTAAACCATGAAGCCAAAATGATATATCAATAAAAACTACATCATGATATATAAAGTCATAAAGTCTTATCTATTAAACAATCATCAAAATACAAATAAATGTGTTTGATGTGGTCTAAAATATATATGTTATTATATTAATATTTCTCACACTTTAAAATGCTTTAAGCTAGTTTTGTTATTAAATATTACTCAAGCGGCTTATATTTATATTTTAAAGGGCAATGAGCTAAATTGAATTGTTTCTATTATGGAGTACTTATGTCTGAAAAATGAATATTTAAGATGATCTAAATTCGAGAATTAATTCTATCTTAATTTAGAGTTAAGAGTAATTACAAGAATTAATTATTGCCTGTGCATTGAATTTCTTTAGAATTTTGGGGTTTGAGTCCACGTTGGCAAGAAATGGAAACATTAAGTGTGAATTAAATTGCTTTGATGGTTAAACTAATTGTTTGTGTATTTTGACTTTGGTACTCGCAGGAAACACAAATTGTTTATAGTGCAAGACTTGGGCCTATGTTATATTAGTCAAAATGGGTTTTATTTTTATTTGGTGGCTAACGTAAAAAAACCAAAGGACATCAAATGGGCCCCATGTGGACTAATTATGGAAGTTGGCAATATTATTAGTAAAAAGGATATCATCATTATTTTTTAACGAGAGTGCTTTTGATACAATATTTGGTGTCGGCTGATTGAAGGCAAAAAGAACCCTAAGGGGGATCGACAAAGAGTTCAACCCAAAGAAGGAATATTATAAAGAGAAGAAAGGCGTTGTTTCGAGGGGAGATCGTTTGGGTTCAACACCTACTCAACAAAGAATCATTAATATTCGGTTTGAATTTATTATTTTAATTATGAGTTTGTTTGTTGAACTTAATTATTTTTGTTTATTTGATTTCAAGATTCTAAGCTAAACTTATTAGACTGCCTAGGCTTATAATGAACCATTGTTTGAAGTTTTATTTTATTTGGAGTTTGGTTTTCGTTATGGTTTTATGATTCAGTAAATTGTTTGGCTTATTTGATTGATGCGTATGTGTACTTGGTTTTGGTTGTTCTAGTTTTATTATTCCACAAAACCCTTGGTGATTGTTTCATATGATAGGATTTCTTTTAGGTCATCTGCTGTGTGTTTTTGACTAGTTTATGATTGAATTCGAATAAGATCATAGGAATAATATTATTAGTCAAACAAATAAAAGTGTGCTTCAAACCTAGAAAGTTGTAAGGTGATACGTTATTGCTAGATCTTTGTTGATTGAGATTGCTAGATTTAGTTCTTCGTAAGGAGTTCGTCTAGGTTAGATTAATTAATTTTGTCTAGCAAGTCAATGAAGTTCGTCAAATTACCTTTGATTTCCGCGCTGTAAGGTAGGATTTCATTATAAAGGTACTCTATCATAATTAATTAGATAACTGTAAGGAAGTCTAATATTAACATTGGTGTTTTTAAGAACTTAATAGAAATCCATAGGTGTCTTCTTGAAGGGTCGGGGGTCCTGTTTGGGTTTTCTTTTAAGTGATTATTTTATGATCCCAATTCCATAACAAGCATTTTCCTAATAATTGATAACTTAAACTTTGAGGATTCTAGCCTAGGTGGTTTTTCATCGTCATCTGATTTAAATTAATTAAAATTTTCTCTTGTTTATTTTACTTAATTTTCTTAATTAGTTTAAATTTAGTTTTTAAGTAAACCCCCTCTTTAATAATAATAATAGTCAATAGTCGTGTCAGTTAGTTGAGTCTAATTAGTTAATTTACGTAATTTAAAGAGTTTCATGGGTTCGATATCCGTACTTACTTAGCTTTACTAGAGTCGATCGGTTCACTTGTCGGTTAGTAGTTTAGTCGAGTTTTAGAGAGTATAGAGTATTACCTAGTGTCTAGATTAGCGTAATTTAGTTAATAATTATTAGACTACTTTTAGCACATCAAGTTTTTGGCGCCGTTGCCGGGGAACTCTAGGCGATTGCATTATTAGCTTTGATTAGACTTACTTGCTACATACGTGCTATTTTTTGTTTTTAGTCGTAGGAGTCTAAGTAGTTTTTCTTTTTATTTTTGTTTTTTTTTGTAGTTTGTTTTGAGTCGTAGGAGTTAGGTTAATATAGTTTAGTTTAATTTCTTTTAATTAGTTTAGTTTTCTTTAATATTTTTTTTATTTTACTACTATTTGGTGCTCGTGATCCTTTTCTGTTTAAGTTTGTATTTGCAGTGATCTTCATGGATTGTTACTACGGGGCCAGAGTTGAAGGAAATCCTCATAAAGATCAAAGAGGTTTAAGCATATGGGAGTCAGAAATACTGGCAATTATGGACCACCTAGATAAAAACAGCTATCGGCCTAAATTCTGCGTGGTGTATGATAGGATGGGGGATATTATCGGTTGTAAAGACTCATCTGGCACAATGATGGATCACATACCACATCCAGAAGATATATTATACAATATTTTACGTGTCACCCATAGCATTAATCCAAAGCACCACTTTCAGATATCATGGATGATTTCAGGCGAGGCATAAAGTATCAAATACAATTTTATGAGCCGACGATTCAGTTTGAGGATGTTGGGTTGCAGGATAAGACAGAGGATCGTATTCCCTATTGGGAAGACGATTTTAGGGGTGAATTTGGTGAAGATTTGGTGGGTTCAGCCGATGTGGATGAGAGTGATTTTAACCCCGAAAGAGATCTTGAGGAGCTTGAAGTTTTGTTATTCGGGGAGCCAGTTAAGAAACAAAATGTCAAAGAGGAATCACAAGAGATATCCGAAGAATTGAAGAGTAAAGAATTGCATCTCGTTGTGAAAGAACATCCACGTCTGCACGGTAAAGCGGATATGTTTTTAGAAGTAGTTGTTCGTGGATCGCCACGTAAATCAAGAGCCCCAAGAAGGAAGATATTTAGGCTCAGGAATCAAAGTGTGTGTAATTGGTCGTATTTTCAGAATTTTAATAATGGGTGGATTGAACCAAATGCGTAATTTTGGGCCTACATGAGTTTGGAAATTAGTTTCTTCCCAACTAATTTTAAGAGTAGAGTGTTGAGGAGCACTAATGGGAAGAGGATCAAGGAAAAGCCTCCTGATTGAGGTTTTGGGAGTAATTCTGGCTGAATACATTTTGTAAACTTAGCGCTTCCCGGGAAGCAACCCGGTAGTATCCTTTTCTTCTATTTTTATTTCTATTTTGTTTTTACTTCTTTGCTCTGCCGGTTGTTTCTTCTCTTACTTGCAGGTTGTTCCAAGGTTGCTTATGAGATAGTTAATGGGATATGGTTTTAAACAAGTGTGGGGATGCCACTTGTTTCAGGATTTCTGCTTTTGTTCGTGAAAGATGACGTTATTTGAAGATAGCTTGTTGTTCGTGTTGGAATTGGAGGGCGTGGAACACGACTCACGAGGCATATAATCTATTTACCAGGTAAGTCTGTTCCAATTCATTATTTTTATTTTTGCATAATTTTATTTGTAATTTTTTTTTCTCACATTGAGGACAATGTGAAATTTAAGTGTAGGGATGGGAAATTGATATTTTCGGCAAAAATAAAAAAAAGAATTAAAAAAATAATAAGTAAAAAAAACGGTTAATTTTTTTTTTGGAAATGTCCCAAGAGTTTAATGAAATTTTTTTTGCAATAAAATGGAAGATGATAGAAAAATCATAAATTGGTCTTTCAAACTACTAATAATATGAGATAAATAAAAGAAAGCGTACTTAACTTGGGATGTGTCGGTAGGCTCAGCCTTGAGAATGAAAGGGCAATTTGATAAAATGGGTCGGAAATCTCTTGTGGGTAAAGTGTTTTGTCCATAGAAAATAATTAATGAAAGGTCGGGCCATACTCAAGTCTCAATTTTTTGTATGAAAAGTGGAAATACTATAAATTTAAAAAATTTGAATACATTATCATATGATGCTTGGGTAGGTTTAACGTTAGAGTATGCTGTGTAGCCTGTGATATAAATCTTAAACTGCTAGTTTTAGTGTTTTACACATCATTGACGTATGGTTTTATAACCTTAAATCTTGTATTGATGGGATGCTGACGGGTGGTCCATGGGACAACCCTTAAGTGGTTTAAGTTCGTTAATATTCATGCGTTTAATATGTTTATTTTGTTGAATTAGTGTAGGCTCCTGGACGGATCGTACACGGGACGTCGCTAACAACGCAGGTGCGGAATCCCTGCGTGGGTAGATACGAGTGTAGAGTATGTAGAGATCGAACACGAAAGCAATAAACCAACCACGTTATATTGATAACAAACACGTGACCCGAGGTCACAGTTACAGACTATGACACGAACACGTTCACTGAACAACTGAAAACAAAACCCTAAAACGACCAACTACGTAAACTGTTCGCTGAACAGTATATAAACACGACAACTTCGCCACAGGCGAAGTTGTCAATAACTTCGCTGATTCAACAAGTTCGCCATAGCGAACTTGTTGACAACTTCGCGTTTTACATAAATAATCATAATCAAAACATAATTACATTACAGACTCGATTACAAATGCTAGACTATGAACTACTGACACATGTACCAACAGACTCCCCCTTGGCAGTAGCTTCATATCTTGATCTTCAACTCTTGAGTCTTGTAATCTTGCATCTCTAAGCATGCGCCCCTTCTCTAACACATACCGACACCACCCGTTGATATTTCCTAGCTTGATCCTTCCAAGCAGGAATGTAGAAGATCTTTTTCTCGTTGAGCGCCTTCAGATCAGCCTTCGATAGATTAACAAGATGCATCGGGTCGTAAACCCGAAGTACTTCTTGTTCATCCTCATCTTCCATTACCGCCTCAGCTGTCTCACAATCCACGTACCACCATTTTAGATCTTTGAGCACGTCCTTGGGCATGAACTTCATCGGTACTTCTTTAAGGCACCGGATCGGTTTGTATTTCATGACCATCCAAGGTTTTCCATCAACTCTCAGACCTCTATCCTTGTCTTCGACAAGTTTTCCCTTTTGTGGTTTCAGTAGCTCAAACTTTTTATCTTTAACACACTCTTTCCACACGATCTTCGCAATAATTCTAGCCATGTTGTCTTCGCTTCTGTTTATCAATCCCAATCTGGCTAAATCTTTTACTTCACATTCTGGCAGTGTGTTTAGAGATCTCAACTTTCTCTGGAAGTACTGAATGCCATCGTACCTCTTGATCACGAAGAGCCGCAACTGCTCGTCATATAACCAGCAGATAATACCTTTCTTGGCTTCCGCGTATCCCTTAATATTGTAACTTTTTCTGAACATCTTAGGGACCGCCGGCTTCTTCGTCTTTACGAACCAGTGGGCACAACCTTCCTTCCATTTCGGTTTTTCCTCCCACTCAGCATCTTCCTCAGCATTCTCATCACCCAAACCTGTTCCGTCAACCTCCGGAATCTCATGTTCCACGGAGTTATCAACAATCTCACTTTCTTCTAATACGTTTTCAACCGTAATCTGTTCTCCAATCCTCTCAATCTCATCCACTGGCAGCACATCATCTTCCATCATAAACTCATCATCCTCCTCATCCAACTCTTTCAATGCATCTATCACGTCTTCAACATCATCATCATCATCAACTGCTACAACATCGTCACCAGCTGCATTTGTAGACTCCCCCTCAGTTGTGGAAGCCCCAAGAGCCTGAGAGGTTCTTGGCAGCTCACCACCTGCACCTTCTGGTGCATTGGGATCATCGTCATGATCTTCTCTTCGTTTCGTCCTCAACTCATCACCCCTACACGTCTTCTCCCCCTGAGATGCCAAGAATGCCTTGAAGGCATCTATTATTTTACCGTGTTCTACCAGGAGGGCTGCTTGTAGTCGATTGGATTCCACTAGGCTCTGAATGGTCTTTGTCTGATCAGCAACAATCCGCTCTAGTGAAGTAATCCTCTCGGAATCTGAAGTAGGCATTGGAGTTGGCGGGACATCAGCAGAAGTGACCGCAGGTGGTACACTTGGTAACCCTGCAGTAGAAGTGATGGTCGACTCCACAAATCGTGCAACTACCACCGGTGGATTAAGCGGTTGTGGTGGTAGAGACACAACTGTTGGTGTCGACGTCTCGACCGCTGTAACCTGTGCTGTAGTAGGAATAAGAGACATACCAGACAAGGCAGGTGGAGCAAAACGTACCAGCCTTGAAGATTCTCCAGCTCCCGAACCTGTACCTCTCTGTTCTCTTCTTGAACGTCTGAGCACAATCTGCACTGCCTCCTCTTCATCAACTTCATCCTCATCCTCGTCTACCGTTCTCGGTCTCTTTCCCGTAATCCTTTCCCGAGACACCATAAGTCTTCTCGCCTCAGCAAACGTCTCGTCTAGATCAGAGTCAGCTACCGAAGTAGCTGCTCTAGTAACATCCATAAACTGAGGACCCGAGACATCCATATCAAACACACCATGTACGCCAAAGGCAGCATTAAGATCAACGTCTTCAGCAGTAGACACAGCATGAGATACAGTAGCTGGCACAGCAGCAGAGGCAACAGTAGAAACCACAGGCGCAGCTGATACAGCATGAGGTGCTGCCGCCTGATGTGGTTGGGGGTCTCTGAACTCGTCCCCTCCTGCAGGAACATACTCCGGATTGATGAGATATCCGAATAAGGGAGTATGCCTGGGACGCAGCTCAGGCTTGCTTCGAGTGCTCGAGGTGCGGCACTGAGCAAAGATACGTTTCGTCACGCATTCGACGTATCTTATTGGGCGTCTCTGTGGTAGCGACGGAGCGACATGATTTAAAATCATCTGTAAGAAACGAGGATACATAGTGAATCGCTCGCGCGCCACAGCCCTTCGTTGACGATCAATCTCGTAAAATATAAGCTGACTGAATGAATATCTGCGGTTGTAAGTCAGCGCTATCATGGCCGACTGCATCGTCGCGCCCATCCCGTCTGTTCCTGCCTTCCTGCCGGACATGCATACTATTAAAACATGCATCAGGAAGCGCCACTGATCTAGCAGAAACCCTTTCCTCCTCTGCGAGTCCCCCAGCGGACCCGAATAACCCATCCTCAAATAAGCTCCATCCCGGAAAGGAGCTACGAACTCCGTTGGGTCATCTCTAGTTTCTTCACCGAACTGCAGAGCCAACCGTATGTCTTCCGAGGAAAACTGTATGTTGTGACCATTTACGGTTGCTCGCATCACCGGAGGCTCAGGCCTGCAATCGTAGTACACTGTCTGCCAAAAGTCTTCAATGTTAGGCAGAGAAATAGGCAGTGTATTTGTCAGCGCGTGAAAGACTCTTGATCGCAGGAGAAACGTGATAATCTCCCTGTAGTCTTCGACGCCTCGTGCGTCTGGATCTAACGTGATGTACTGGTTATGGGCTGGAAAGAATTGTCGTTGCTCATCACCATCATCACCACCAGCACCACCAATAGCAGCCATATCTGCACCAAACAAAACAAGTTAGACAGTGTGTAAGCAGCTCACAAGTTCGCTAAGTACCACGAGCGAAGTTGTGATTAAACCTGTACAGGCGAACTTATAGGTGAGGCGAAGTTGGGAACAACTTCGCTTCAACTATAATTTCGTCTAAAAACTGTTAAGTAAAATGGCATAGGCGAAGTTGATGATAACTTCGCCGAATCACAACATCGCCACAGGCGAACTTGAGTTCAAGGCGAAGTTACGGATAACTTCGCCACTGGCGAACTTAAGCTTCAAGGCGAAGTTACGGATAACTTCGCCACAGGCGAAATTAATCTCTTGGCGAAGTTGTGGATAACTTCGCCTAAACCTTAACTTCGCCTGAATCTGAAACGGCGACTGTTCAGATTCAAAGGGTTAGATCCGATGTTTTCGGACCGATTTGACGATCCATCAGTGAATAACAGCATGGATTAATGATATTGAGACGTGAAGGACGTCCATGAACACGTAACACAAGGGTGAAAATCATGGTTTTGAAGATTCAATAACCCGAGGTCTCGAACCGGGTAAAACTATAACGAACGAGTAAGTATGTGAATGATATTTACCACACATACCGTCAATGAGTACTAGAAACTGAAATCAAGGATCGAAAACGAAGTGTAAACTAGATCTCGGATAATAAGGTTTAGATATTATGTTCGCCGGAAACTTTCAATATTACTGTTTACTGTTTCAAAAGCCTTATATAGGGCAGAGTTGGTTCAGGCGAAGTTACGCTTAACTTCGCCTAGGCGAAGTTAAGCACAACTTCGCCAAATTCAACAACTTCGCCCGTATTTTCAAATTCAGCCCTTTAAGTTTGAATAATCTTGCAGTTAACACTAGAAGTTCCCAGAAAGAGTTAAACAAAAATGATCATGTCCAAGTAACCAGTTTTTCAATAACACAACTACAAAAATAGAAAAACTTATAAAAATTTTACGAAATAAGGGATCAAATTTCAGTCTAGTCAGGGACCACTATGTTATAGAAAAGATCCCAACAGGAATCATACTAACTATGTGACTGTCACTTGGATCCGTGTTTAGCTGTATTATGACATAGAGAAACAGGTTGTAAGCATGTAAATAACTTAAATGGTTTTCATTGTTTCTGTGATACAGATTAAGTTTCAGTTAAGCTCAAAATTTAAGTAGACAACAACTCAGAGATAATGATGTCTTCTATCTATTCTCAAAGCGTATTTGGCTATACCCAAGTCACCCCGAGTTGACTTCGACCCATAGTGTCTGATTAACTTGTATATACTCGTTGTCAGCTTCCCGTTCTCTTCTTACTCCAGACATGAGAAGTCTTGATTGTTATTATGTCTCATAAGTACTAAAAATATACATGTTTTTTTTTTTTTTTTTTTTTTTTTTTTTTTTTTTTAACCAAACATTCTTATTGACTTCGGAGTATTAAACTACTGCAAGTCCCGAATCTGGATCACTGCAGTGTCTTGAAATGCTTTCTTCACGGGAATCAGATCACTCATGGGCTCGTGTATGACTGGGTAGTCGCTTTTCTGCCTATCATTCGGAAAGATATGTGTGAAGACATTCAAAACTCTTAAGGAGTTTCCACGTAAATTCGAGTAGTTTAAGTTAGTATCACATACACTTTTACGCACCATAAAAATTACCACGACATACAATGACTGTTCTAAAGCCTTTTAAGCCTAATAACTTCACTAGTTAAGAACACACAATCAGTATATATATCATTTTCCAAGGTTGGATCAATTTTCTGTTAAACACAGCAAAGAACTTCTTACGAAGTAGTAGACATGAAAAGTAATTTCATTTCCCCTTAAAATTTTGATTTCAATCGCCCCGATCACGTCAAAGTCGTCAGGTAAACGGCTATCCTGAAGATCCAATAGATCAACTGGACCGACCACATACAAGTATGTGTCCTTCTTACTATGTATGACCGACTAATTTTCAGCAACAGAAAGAAAACACACGTCATAACTGCCCCGATCACTTTCAGTCTTCCGGTTAATGGCTATCCTCATTCTCTAAGTCGAAACGAGGACCAAAACATATCCGAGGATATGTCCATCAAACTGAGATAACCGACTAATTTTAAGCAATAATGACACAAATTTTTTTATTTTATTTTTTATTTTTTTTTTATTTTTTTTTTAAATAAACACAAAGGCATGGTTACTCGGGATTGATCATCCCGTTCAGCTCAATTAGGTTTTGAAATCTGGATTTATCAAACGCTTTTGTAAACAAGTCAGCAAAATTTTCAAGTGTATAAACTTTTTCGATCTTGATCAGTTTCTTCTCAGCACAATCCCGTATGAAGTGATGACGAATGTCAATATGCTTAGTTTTACTGTGCTTCACGGGATTGTTAATTACTGAGATGGCGGCAGTGTTATCAATTAAAATAGGAGTGAGTAAGAAATTCAGACCATAGTCGCGCAATTGTTGCTGAATCCACAAAACCTGAGAGCAGCAGTTGGATGCTGCCATGTATTCAGCTTCGCATGTTGAAATTGCAACTGATGTCTGTTTCTTGCACTGCCAGGAAACTAATCTTCCTCCAAGAAACTGACAGCCTCCTGTTGTTGACTTCCGACTCTGATTGCAACCCCCATAATCAGAATCTGTATAAGCCACCAGTTCAACGTCTCCTCCCTTTGGGTACCACAACCCTAGCTTCGGCTTGCCCTTGAGATACCGTAGTATCCTCTTTGCACCTTTCAAATGAGATTCTTTCGGATTTGCCTGAAAACGTGCACAAAGACAAACAGCAAACATTATATCAGGCCTAGAAGCAGTTAAATACATTAATGAACCTATTATCGCCCGATACAGAGTTGGGTCCACATCTGCGTCACCATCTGATTCAGCACCCAATTTGTGATTGACGCAGATGGGAGTATCATATGGAGAGCTGTCCTCCATCTTGAATCTTTTCAGCACATCATGAACGTACTTCGTTTGATGAATGAACATCCCGTCCTTCTTCTGATCAACCTGCAATCCTAGAAAGAAAGTTAGTTCACCCATAGCACTCATCTCGAATCGTTTCTTCATGACAGCTTCAAAATCCTGACACATGGATACTCTTGATGCAGCAAAAATGATATCATCCACGTAGACTTGAACCAGTAGGAAGTCACATCCTTCTCTCTTCACAAACAACGTACTGTCAATCAATCCCCTTTCAAAACCATTTTCCAGCAAGTAGTCCGATAACGTTGAATACCAGGCACGAGGTGCCTGATGTAACCCATATAACGCCTTGCTCAACCTGTATACGTGATCAGGAAAGTCTGGGTCAGGAAAACCCGGAGGTTGCTCAACATACACAACCTCATCAACTTTCCCGTTTAGAAACGCGCTCTTCACATCCAACTGAAATACCTTCATCTTTTTAAATGCGGCATACGCCAAAAACAATCGAATCGCTTCTAACCGGGCAACAGGAGCGAACACCTCATTGTAATCAATACCCTCTTGCTGATTAAAACCTTTAACAACCAGCCTCGCCTTATTTCTCACGATAATTCCCTTATCATCTCTCTTACATTTGAACACCCATTTTGTGCCTATAGCGTGCACATTTCTTGGTTTTTCAACCAAGGTCCAAACTTCCATTTTCTGGAACTGAGCCAACTCTTCTTGCATGGCCTCGACCCACGAGCTGTCCTTTAAAGCCATTTGATAATTCTTTGGTTCAATTTGGCTTATAAAGCAGGAATACAAACATTCATTCATTATACCCGTTTCTTTTATGCTTGTATAAACATAGGTGTGCTCATTCAAGCTACTTCTGGTTTGTACACCGGAGGACACATCACCTATAATATTCTCCAATGGGTGATCTTTGTGAATTCTCGTGGTCGGAACAGCACCGACATGCAAATTATCTTCCAAATTTGAAGAGATCTCATCTATGGTTGTTTCTGGCTGAGAGTGAAAAGGATTAATAAATTCATCTTCAGTTGAGGCCGCAGGGGTATTGATAGGGTTTGATGTGGAAGGTTGAGATTTCTCAAACGTCTGATGTTGCAATAGATTCTCTTCCTCATCAAATATCATCTTCGTCACAGCTCTTTCGTCTTCTTCAGAAATTTCCAAATCAGGTACGTTAAACGACTTAAAAAGTTTAACATAGTCGAAAAGCTCAGCAGGTCCATTGCTTGGTTTTGGCGGTTGGTAACTAGTAATGTCGGTGTTACAAACCACCTCCACCTTGCAAGTCGACGTATTGAAGACCCGTCTGTTGGGAGTCCCAACAACATAACCGACTAGGATTCCCTCATCGGCTACTTCACCAAATTTCGAATTAGTCTTCAAAATCGAACAAGGAGACCCAAATGGTTCAAGACCGCACAAGTTGAGCTTCCTTCCGTGCATAAGCTCGTAACAAGTTTTTCCAAGTCTCTTAACGGTTAGCACCCTATTCAGAACATAGCAGGCTGTAGCAACTGCTTCAGCCCAAAACATCACAGGAAGCTTCGAGTCTGCCAGCATAGTTCTGGCTCCTTCAATTAACGTTCGGTTCTTCCTTTCAGCCACTCCATTCTGTTGTGGAGTATACGGAGCGCTGTATTGATGCTCAATTCCCTTCTGAAGACAGAAGATTTCCATTTCAAAGTTCTTGAACTCTGTCCCATTGTCGCTTCTGATGAATTTAACTGATTTACTCATGACGTTCTCAACTTTTGTAATGAGATTCTTCACCATCTGAGTCGTCTCGTCTTTCGTTTTCAGAAAATATACCCACGAGTATCGCGAGTAGTCATCAGTTATCACCAAGCAGTAAGAGGTACCACCTAGACTTTGTACATTCACGGGACCGAAGATATCCATATGAAGTAGTTCTAGAGTACCGGCAATTGAGTTAATTTTCTTGGTGAGATGGGATTTCTTGTGTTGTTTTCCCTTCTTGCAGGCTATGCATTTGTCTTCAAAGTTAAAACTTTTTAAGGGAACGCCCATCACAAGCCCATTCTTGACAATGAAGTTCATCTTCCGAAGATGAATATGTCCCATTCTCCTGTGCCACAATTCTGATTCTGATTCGCTTGCTTTTGTCATTAAACAAGATTCTCCGGTGGCCATTTCAGTAGACCTCATGTCCATCACATATGTATTCGTTTCACTTGGAGCTTTCATTACTATCCATTCGTCTGGTATTTGAAAACCAGGCTTCAATACGATCGCTTCATTTTTCGTGAAATGGACAGTGTAATCTTTATCACAAATCTGTGACACACTCAGCAGATTATGCTTTAACTCCTCCACAAAGTTTACATTCTCAAGTGTCATTCTCCCATTCGACACAGTTCCTCTACCGGTAATCCTTCCACCGCTTTCACCAGCAAAACTAACTCTTGCTCCCTGAACAGGTTTTAAATCTTGCAACAAGTGTTTGTTGCCCGTCATGTGCCTGGAACAGCCGCTATCTACAATCCAAAGATTATTGGCAGCCCTGTTCAACTGTTCCTGCACAATAAAACAAAGAGTTAGAATCTTGGGACCCAAGACCAATTGGTCTTGGATCGATACGTCCCGTACCCTGGCTTTCTCAAGTTAGCATCAGGATAATTTCTGTAAGTCCTGTTAGGGAATCTCCCTGCAGATTGAGTGTAATGCCTTCCAAACCTTTGAGAATTGAAAGTGTTATATCTTGTGGTTTGGTTGTAAAACTGAGGTTTGTTTTTATGAAAACTTGAATTCGATACATTTTGGTATTTTTTAAAGTTTTCATTTTTAGTAGTAGCAAAATGACGCTTATACTCAGTTTTATTTTGCTTCACATCTCTAAATCTCGGTTTCAAAGGGCAATCTGCAACTAGATGTCCTAACTTGTTACATCTAAAGCAACATCGACTCTCCATTTTCTTGTCAAATGTTGGTTTGGATGTAGAGGTAGTGTTACCAGCCGTTCGTCTCACATAAGGTGGGACGTACGGATTGAGTGGAGAACTCTTTTTAGAAACTTTATTTTTATCTCCATCGGTGGGTAAACCTACCTTCTCTTTTGTCTGACCAGATTCGGACAACTTATCCGAATCCGATGAGACAGGACTTGAAACAGAAATATTCACACTAGAAACAGGCGAACTCGTTTCGCCACAGCTAACACTTGGTTCTACACTTGTAATCTTGATAGGAGTTGTCTGAGGAACCTCGAAATCAACAGATTTCTGAACACTTGGATTATAAGTATAGTTGTGGTTAAAGGGTGGTGGAACTTCGTGATAACCGATTCCTCCCCTCTTTGCAGAGGTACCTTGATCACTCACGAGGTGATCAAGGATTGCCGAGGAATTCCTGAACTGCTCAAGTTTGCGGTTCAGTTCCACCACCTTTACCTGGTGGTCAGCAATCTGTTTATCCCGATCAGCAATCACTTTAGTTTTTTCCTCCAAAACTTCATAACTAAGATCAATTATTTCAATTTTCTCAGCAAGTTTAAGCTTTAAGCTTTGAATGTCTTTTTCACATGCTTTTATTTTAATTTTATAACTTGTTTCTCTTGCTTTTGTAAAATGGTGATCTTCTTTAATAGTTTTAAAGTCAGCATCTAAACGGACGTACTGATCAGTCATAGTTGTTAGTTGCTCAGACAAATTTTCACAATTAGTACAAATATTCTTATTACTTACCTCGGAGCGAGTGTCCTTGTCATTTGCCATGAAAGCTGTTTCTTCTTCAGTAGCTTTCTCAGTTCCATCAACCTTCTCACATTCTTTAACTTCAGCCTCAGCCATGTTTGCTTGCTCACCAGAACCACTTGAATGCAGGTTCCAGTTGTACTCACCTGCTTCTCTGGTCAACATGGCGTTAATCTCTCTGTTAACTCCAGAATGTTGTGTAGGCCGACCTTGTCCTCGTTCAACCCTCTCATTTCTGCATTCCTTGGCAAAGTGCCCGTACTGTTGACAATTATAGCACCTTACCTTGGATTTGTCGAACCCGGGCCGACCACCAACAAACTTTCTCCCAGTTTTGTTCATAAACCGTTTCACACGCCTCACAATCATTGCCATTTGCCATTGCAAATCCATCTCCTCCAGATCATCAGCATCGATCTGGTTGTAATCCTCATCTAGTACAGCAGGGTCCACAATCTTCCCCTGGATGTAGTTTTCGTAGGAAGCAATAAATGATGCATAGACTGCAAACTGCTCTTCAGCAGATTTTACACTCATAGGCATCTTGGAATAATTATTGCTTGAGGCATTAGCAGAAAAACTACTTGTGGATGCTTGAGGCTATGAAGTACTTGATCCTCCAGCAACGAAACATACATCACCATTCGAGTTTACAGAAACGTTTCCTTTATGAGACGAGTCAGAACCTGACTCCCCTTTAGAGTAATAAGCAGCAGATTCAGGCCTCGAACTTGAGCCTGAGTTAACCTTTGCACCATACATACCAGGGTCTTGTATCTGATCTGTAGGTGTTTCTTTTCGAACCATATTAAGCTCATAAGTTCTGAGCTTGTTTACTGCCGTTTCAAGATCATAATTTGGAAAGTCTCTGTCTTCCCTCATAAGAACGGTGTACATTTCCCACTTCGGTGGGAGAGCATCGAGAAGCTTTTCAACGATCTCTTCTTCTCGGTAAGCAATCGAATAATTGCTAAGCTCTGTCATTAGATGATAGTATCTGGTGATAATATCATCCAGTGATTCGTTCTTCAAAAATTTGAAGACGGAGAACTGGGTCTTCAAAAGTTTTACCTTCGATGCACGGATACCCACATTCCCCTCGAATCTATTTTCAAGAGCATCCCAAAGCTCTCTTGCAGAAGTGTACTTTCGGAACGTATGGAGAACCTCTTGAGGAAGTGCCATTGTTATAGCTGCATGGGCCTTACTCTCAGCCTCATACATTTTCTTTTCTTCGTCCTCCATTTTGCTGTACTTCTTAACTACGTCACGGCCTTCGTATTGCATAGTTGGAGGGATATATCCATCCTGGATGCACACCCACATTTTGGCATCCTGGTATTTGATGTATTGGATGAATCTGTCCTTCCATGCCACGAAGTCAGTTCCTTTCATCAGCCTCGGGGCCTTAGTGGCAGACCCCGCTTCTACTTCCATCTTGACCAAATCGGAGATGTTAATCGACGACATCCTTGCGAAAACCTGAAAAACCTGAAAATAATAAAAAAATATTAAAACAGCTCAGTAGGCGAAGTTAAGAATAACTTCGCTTGAAAGTTAACTTCGCTGAAAAGAGAACTTCGCTGAGCCTCAAATTCGCTTGACCTGGCGAAGTTAAAAATAACTTCGCTTAGAATGAGCGAACTTAGGGGTTAAGCGAACTTGGGTGGGAAGCGAAGTTGCGGATAACTTCGCTAAGGCGAACTTATGAGGTAAGCGAAGTTGTGGTTAACTTCGCTAATCCTTATATCTTCGCCGAAAACCCTAATTCCAGTGACGGCAACTTCGCCTAAAGAATGGTAACTTCGCCCAAAGAACGATAACTTCGCCCGATGAACAAGGAAACTGTTCAGATCTGTTTTCGTCGATCCAGCCGATTCCAATCAATGCAATGGCTTGAAAATGACTGTCAAGCACGAGCAAAACACAATCCCAACAAAAACACGTCCCGCGAATAGGTCAAACGAGACGTTTTCTACACCCGCGTGAAATCCCGAACCTCACAATCGAGCCGATGGCTCTGATACCAATTGTAGGCTCCTGGACGGATCGTACACGGGACGTCGCTAACAACGCAGGTGCGGAATCCCTGCGTGGGTAGATACGAGTGTAGAGTATGTAGAGATCGAACACGAAAGCAATAAACCAACCACGTTATATTGATAACAAACACGTGACCCGAGGTCACAGTTACAGACTATGACACGAACACGTTCACTGAACAACTGAAAACAAAAACCTAAAACGACCAACTACGTAAACTGTTCGCTGAACAGTATATAAACACGACAACTTCGCCACAGGCGAAGTTGTCAATAACTTCGCTGATTCAACAAGTTCGCCATAGCGAACTTGTTGACAACTTCGCGTTTTACATAAATAATCATAATCAAAACATAATTACATTACAGACTCGATTACAAATGCTAGACTATGAACTACTGACACATGTACCAACAATTAGATAACTACGTTTACTCGTGTAATGTTAGGTATGAGAAGATAGAAGATGGAATTACGAGAGCGTGGGCGAAAACGGTGAAGAAAACGGACTTAGAACGAAGAAGTTATGGAGAAAACAAGATGAAACAAAGTTGAAGCCACCGTAGCTTACGGTAGCCACCGTAAGCTATGGTGGGTGTTGGAGTAAAAAGCTGACGTAAGGCAGTTTGTGGCCACCGTTGGGTTTTTTTAAAGCTACCGTAAGCTATGGTAGCCACCGTAGCTTACGGTGGACGCGTGTTGCAAATTGTAACTGCCATTTTTAATTGTTATCTTGGACGGCTTTTCACATGATGATCTTATCTTTTCATCTAAGAAACACCTAAAGGTGATTTGGAGAGACAATCAATCAATATCAAGTGTGGTAATCACTAGAAACTCAATTTTGATTCTTATGCAAACGATAGTCGAACGGATGATAAACCGAAACATGTGTGGCTAAATTCCTTTGTGTTTTCCCTCGGATTGTAAGGTTTATTATGTTTGTTTGGTTGATTGTTTAGACAATTTCTGAGATATTAGTTTGATCATATTGATTAAATTATTATGGTGTTGATGTATTGATTGATAGATTATTAGTTTATCGATTTTGTGTTCTAAACCGTCAGTTCTTGGTTCTTTAAGCAATCGAGATTTATCGGGAGGGATTTAGGGTTGGATAAACTAATTGGTTTTTGATTGATCACCTTGCGTTGTATAATCCAAGTACTTGATCTTCATTTATCGCATTCGTTTACATAAACACGAACTCAGTTTAAACATCAACTGTAACATTCATTGAAACCTGAAACCGAGGGAAGGCATATTTTTGCATATTGATTAATACTCGTTTATTGCTTATTTCTTTTTGTTATCAAAACCAAATAACCAAATCTTTGACTTTACTTTTTGCATTTAGTTTAATATAGTTTAATTATAAAGTTACTTAGTAACACATTTTCCACAAACTCCTTGTGTTCGACACCCGCTTATCGCTATCTAATTAGTTATAATCGGTTTATTCTTGAGTGAGTCTTCCACCTCACGCCAAATTTTGGCGCCGCTGCCGGGGAGTAGTGCGCAACGTGTGTTAGCTTTAGTAGTTTTTGTGTTATTTTCGGGTTTACGCTGGTTGTGTTAGTGTGCAGGTACCTATAGGTGTATGCATACTAGAGGCTCTAACAGGTCATCACCGCTAGTAATTGATCCCGAGATTGACAGAACACTCCGAAGAAACCGAGTTTATTTAGGGAGAATAAGCTCTTTGTTCTCCAACCGCATCAAACAACATGGATTCACCAATTCCCACTTCGGGTCAAACAATCCCGAATACACCTCCACCAAATCCACCAATCAATACTCATGTATCTACAGCATCAAGTGAACTCCAACAACCACCTGTCACAACCGAACCCATAGCTGCCCAATGCACCTATGCAACATCATCCACATTGCCACCTATTACTAACCTTTTTCCTACATTTGGTGCATCGTCATCTCAACAACATCAACAACCAACCTTTCAACCATCACAATCAAACTACCAATATCAACCTCAACCGTTTATGCAACATTCAAGATCACAAGGTGACGGATACAGATATGGGTTTGACAATGAATTTGAGGGGTATGAAGCGGAAGGTTACTACATGGGAGGTGATGGAGAAAAAATGGTAAATCCGGGGTCTTTTGGGTATGGTCAATGGCAACAACCGCAGCAAGTGCAAGATCTTAATCGACAACAACCACTGCCGGTTGTTGTCCAACATCCTATTCAACAACCGCCAGTTATACAACAAGCTCAACCACCAGTTCAACAAGTTCAACAACAACCACCGGTTGTTGTTAATCAAGTTCAACAGCAACCAATTGTTCAACAACCACAAGGGCAACCTCAAGAACAACAATTTCAACCGCAAATACCCCAACCACAATTTCAACAACAGTTTGCGTAGCCAAGGCCCGTTTATAGGCAAATGGGTCAACCAAGGGTACCCATGGGTGTACCAAGAAGGCATGCAAGAGAGATGGTAAGGGGGATTGAAGCCCATTTCCGACCCATAATCACTAATAATCCGTCTCCGGTGGTTATCCCTCTTAATCCTCAAGGGAGGACATTTGAAGTAAGAACCAATTCCCTTCAAAGTCTTCCGTAGTATAAAGGTCTAGCAACGAAGGAACCTTACTTCCACTTGGAGGAATATGACTCCATATGCAACACAATTGGGGGTCAAGGTTTTACATCAGATGAGGTAAAGTTGGTTCTATTTCAGTTCTCATTGGAAGACAAGGCAAAGAGATGGTTTTACACTTTGCCTTCCGCGTCTGTTTATACTTGGGCCGAAATGCAACAAAGATTTTTAGAAGAATTTTACACGGCCCAAAAGACCAATGATGCGAGAAGAAGTTTGAGAACCTTCCAACAACAAACGGGGAAACGTTTCATGAAGCATTTGAGAGGTTCAATTTGATGATTAAGAATTGTCCTCATCATGGTATTGCTTTATGGGAGTTGTTGAATGCGTTTCACGAGGGTTTGAGTATGGAGGATGAACGAGATTTGCGGTTGATTACTAATGGTACATTTGGTACCAATTATGAGCAAGATGATTGGGCATATTTGGAACAAATGGCGGTTACATCGAAGAGAAAGGCTCAAACCGGTAGAAGAGCAAGACCGGCAATTGGTTGACCCCATGTGCAAGCAGTGGAAGAAGGGAATGTACAAACTACAAATCAAGTAATCAATGTTTGTTCAAATTGTAACGAATTGGTTCATGCAACGGAGGTATGTACGGTAGGTCAAGCGCCGGTGGAAGAGGTGAATGCACTTCAAGGGGGAGGTGGTAGAAATTATAACATGAACTCCAACACCTACCACCCCGGGTTAAGAAATCACCCGAATTTTCGTTATGGAAATCCGGCCACTCAATCTAACCCGAATTTTCAAGGAAATCAAGGCAATTATGTTCCTCGCCAACAATATAATAACCAAGGTAATTATCATGGCGGGAATAATCAAGGATTTCAAGGTCAAGGTGGGTCAACGGGTCAAAGTTCATCGAGTGGTAATGAGGTTATGGACATGTTGAAGTTGATGCAACAAGACATGCAACGAAGAAATCAACTTGATGAGGCACGAATGCAAAAGGATGAAGTAAGAGATAAGGCCATCCAATCTTTGACTATACAAATGGGTCAACTCGCAACTGAAGTGTCCGAGTTGAAGAAGAATAAAGGTCAATTGCCAAGCGACACAAAGGTAAATCCTTCTCATAACTCTTCTCGTCATGTTCCTATTAACCACGTGAGTGTTTTAAGAAGTGGTAAAGAATACAAAAAAGATTTATCACCGGATGTGGTTGATGGGGAAGTTGAGGATATTATGGGTAATGAAAGTGATGATGAAATTCAAATTAATAAACCCACTAAACATGTCACTTTTGAAAAACCGTTTCAAAATCCGGGTCAAACTTTAAATTTAAAAGATAAAGATAAGGAAGTCGAACCAAAGGTGGTTCCATTTCCTTCGACTTTACTTGACCCGGGTAAGAAAAATATAATTTCAAGAAGGGGTCCTCAAAAAGAAGAGATGTGGGAAGTTTTTAAACAAGTAAAGGTAAATTTACCTTTACTTGAGGCAATAAAGCAAGTACCCGCTTATGCAAAATTTTTGAAAGAATTGTGCACTCAAAAGAGGCAACAAAAAGTGCCTTTACGAGTGGATTTAACTGAGCGGGTAAGTACGGTTTTAAAAGGAGATATTCCTCCTAAGCTTCAAGATCCGGGAACGCCCTTAATTAACATTCAAGTAGGTGACTTTCAAATGTCTAAGGCGCTACTAGATCTTGGGGCCGGGGTAAGTATTCTTCCGGGGGGTTTATACGACCAATATGATTTTGGTCCTTTAAAACGAGTTGAGACAACGGTTGTGTTAGCCGATTTATCACATAAACTCCCCAGAGGAATTGTGCGGGATGTGATAGTAAAAGTTGAAGAATTTTACTATTCGGCTGACTTTTTGGTCTTAGATTACTCATCGGTTGATTCGACCCAACAACAAAATGTTATATTGGGTCGACCGTTTTTAAACACCGCTCATGCTATTATTGACTGTCAATCGGGCACAGTTGATATGGCTTTTGGAAATAGAAAAATGAGATTAAATGTGTTCACTAACGGATCTAATGCTTTATGTGGTGATGAGTGTTTCATGGCAGATATTGTTGACACGTGTGAACCGCACGAATATGAGGACGATGCTTTGGAAGCATGTGTTTGTGATTTTTCTGAACATGTACATCTTTGTGCATTGAGGATGGAAGAGAAAAATCAAGACGTATTGGCGATTAAAGAAGGACGACCACCATGGACTCATCAAATTGAAAGTTTGCCAGCTGTGATTGATTCGGGTACTAAACCGTCATTGGAAAGTCCACCAAAGTTGGAATTGAAGGATTTTCCAAGCCACTTGAAGTATGCGTTTTTGGGCGATAATAACCCATTACTGGTTATTATTGCATCTAATTTGGAAGAGGCCCAAGAGCAACAATTGTTGAAGGTGTTGAAGACGAATAAAGCGGCCCTAGGTTGGACAATTTCCAATTTAAAAGGTATTAGTCCATTAATAGTTATGAACAAAATCATCACCGACGAGGAGGAAAAACCAACCCGAGAGACTCAAAGAAGGTTGAATCCCAATTTGAGAGAAGTTGTGAAGAAAGAGGTAATAAAGTGGTTGGATGCGGGAATCATCTATCCTATCTCGGATAGCGCATGGGTAAGTCCTACACAAGTGGTACCGAAAAAAGCAGGTATACAGGTAATTAAAGATGAAAGTGGTGAACAAATCGCCACCCGACCGGTCAACGGGTGGCGAGTTTGCATTGATTATCGTAAATTAAACGCCGGTACATCTAAAGATCATTTTCCATTACCATTTATTGACCAAATTATTGAAAAATTATCGGGTCAAAAGTATTACTTTTTCTTGGATGGGTACTCGGGTTATAACCAAATTGCCATGCACCCAGATGACCAACCCAAGACCACTTTCACCTGTGCGTATGGCACTTTGCTTTTCGGCGAATGCCATTCGGATTGTGTAATGCCCCGACCACATTCCAACGTTGTATGATGAGTATTTTTCGGATATGGTTGGGGAATCACTCGAGGTATTTATGGATGACTTTTCCATTTTTGGCCCAACTTATGAAACTTGTCTCAATGAATTAGAAAAATTTTAAAAAGATGTGTTGAGACAAATTTAGTTCTAAGTTGGGAGAAAAGTCACTTCATGGTACAAGAGGGTATTGTGTTGGGTCACGTGATTTCAAAAGGGGGAATGGAAGTGGATAAGGCAAAGGTTCGGATAATATCATCTTTACCTCCAGCTAAAAACATTAAAGGTGTAAGATCATTTTTGGGGCATGCAGGTTTTTATAGAAGATTTATTAAAGGCTTTAGTGTTATCACAAAACCTTTATGTAATTTATTATTAAAAGATGTTCCTTTTGATTTTTCTAATGAGTGTGTGCAAGCATTTAATGTTTTGAAGGAACAGTTGGTGAAAGCTCCCATTCTACAACCACCGAATTGGTCAAAGCCGTTTGAGATCATGTGTGATGCTAGTGACACTACTATTGGAGCGGTATTGGGTCAAAGAGTTGATAAAAAGCCGGTGGTAATTTATTATGCGAGTAAAACTTTATCCTAAGCACAACTTAATTATACAACCACCGAAAAAGAATTGCTTGCGGTGGTGTATGCTTTGGAAAAGTTTCGCTCGTACATTTGGGGGAGTAAGGTGATTGTTTATTCGGAGCATAGCGCAGTTCGATATTTGATGGAGAAGAAGGATGCAAAAGCACGGTTAATTAGATGGGTATTGCTTTTGCAAGAGTTCGATTTAGAAGTTCGGGATAAAAAAGGTGTGAGAATGTAGTGGCGGATCATCTTTCCCGAATTCCCTTGGAGGGTGTTGATGACCCGATGGAGATAAACGAACGGTTTCCCGATGAACAACTGTTAGTCGTATCGACTACACCATGGTATGCCCATTTTGTGTATTATTTAGAAACGGGATCTATTCCAAGTCATTGGGTGAATAAAAGAAGACAATGGTTCAGGGCCCAAGTGAAGCAATATATTTGGGATGAATCGGATTTGTTCAAGATTGGTTCGGACCAAATGATAAGAAGGTGTATTCCCGATTCCGAGGTGTGGGAAGTTTTGACTCATGCACATGCATCGGCGTGTAGAGGTCATTTTAGCGGTCAAAAGACGAGTTACCGGGTGCTCCAATGTGGGTTTTATTGGCCCACAATTTTTAAAGATTCAAGTGTGTATGCCCGACACTGTTTGAATTGTCAAAAGTTGGGTAGTATATCGAAACGGGATGAAATGCCATTGCAACCAATTTTGGTGTTAGAGATTTTCGATGTATGGGGAATTGACTTTATGGGCCCGTTTCCAAACTCGAATGGATTTTTATATATCTTGGTTGCGGTTGATTATGTGTCCAAGTGGGTAGAAGCGGTAGCAACAAGAACTAATGATCATTCGGTAGTTTGCAAATTCGTTCAATCAAACATCTTTGCTCGGTTTGGTATCCTGCGGGTTATTATTAGTGATGGTGGGTCACATTTCAAGAATTTCAACTTTGGGAAACTTCTAAAAAAGTACAATGTGAATCACCGAATTGCTACTCCGTATCATCCACAAACAAGTGGACAAGTTGAAGTATCCAATCGCCAAATTAAAGAAATTTTGATGAAGACGGTGCGAGTTGATAGGAAGGATTGGTCTTCTAAGTTAAACGATGCATTGTGGGCGTATCGGACTGCTTACAAAACTCCTATTGGCACAACTCCTTATCGGTTAGTTTATGGAAAAGGGTGTCATTTACCAATGGAGTTGGCACATAAGGCGCTTTGGGCAATCAAGAATGTCAACGCGGATTATAAGGAAGCGGGTGAATTGAGGAAGTTAAAGTTGAATGAGATTGAGGAAATCCGGGATGAAGCGTATGAATGTGCTTCCGCGTACAAAGACAAACTAAAGAAAGTCCATGATGCAAAGTTTAGAAAACGGACTTTTGAAGTGGGTCAAAAGGTGTGGTTGTATAATTCAAGGCTAAAGTTATTTCCGGGTAAGTTAAAGAGCAAGTGGATGGGCCCGTATGTCATCACAAAAGTGGGTCAATTCGGTGATGTGGAGATAGAAGATGTCCAAGAACAAACGAAACAAGTGGTGAACGGTCAACGACTTAAACCTTACTTGGAAGGAAAGGACATCAATATGCTCGATGTGAACCGGGTGAGTTACTTGTTACGCTCACCGGATGAGGAAACGAATTAAAGGGCCAAGGTATGTGGTATTTTTTAGTTTAGGTTAATTTAGTTTTTATTTAAAATTGGTTTTAAAAATTACCTTCCTCACTTTGGAGTTCTCCAAATCAAGTGTGGGGAAGTCCTTGCGATTTTTATACCGTGTTGAGGACAACTCGGGTTTTTCATGGGTGGTAGGGTAATTTTAATTTGGTAGATAAGTTTTTATTATTGTTTTTATGTAATCTTTTGTTTTTGTAGTTTTCGGTTTGTTATAAAAAAAAAGAAAAAAAATTGAATTGAAAACTTACAAGGGCCACCGTAGCCTACGGTACCTACCGTAAGCTACGGTGGGGAGAAAAAACATTACGCTGGCCAGCAACTGTTTTACGGTGAGATTTTGTGAACTAAGACCACCGTAAGCTACGGTGTCCATCGTAGCTTACGGTGGAGCCTTGAGTTGCGCAGCTGAACCGGGTTATTATATAAAAAAAACAATTTTACAATTAACCTACACCACACATGAGATTAACTCTTTCACCATTCATTCCACCAAACAACTTCTTCTTCTACCCCACATTAAAACCCTAACTCCCTACTTCAATTCATCATAACTTTCTCATCTCTCAACCAAATCAAGTGATTTTTGGGTCTAAATTGGCTAGAATTTCACAAGGGTTTCAATTATACCATTGTATTTGTGAGAATACTTTGTTTTGTTGGTCGATTTTGGACATATAGAGTCCGAAATGTTTTTGGGTTTTGGTGTATTTTGAAGCTTTCTTCATCTTCGTCTTCTACTACAACAAGGTATGTAATCAATTATCATTCTCGATGGTGTACTGCAATGGAATTGTAAGTTGTTCATAATTATTGCTACACCCACACTTGCTTGAATTGTTGAATTGTTGAATGATGAGTTTGAATGGGTTATGATTGAAGATGATTAGTATGATTTGAAACATAATTATGGGCATATTATTGGTCATTTAGTGGACATAATATCAAAATTTTGTGAAATTGTTTGAAAAGTTGAATAATATGTCGAAGTAACATCTTCAATCATAATGTTAAGCAAGTGTGGGTATGTTCAAGGTTGAAAAGTGATTAACTTGCTCTTTTGTTTTGTTGTTGTATTTAGAATGGGTCGAAAAGGAAAAGAACCGGTTGGGTCCTCAAGTAACCCGGCTGACCAACCGAAAAGAAGAAGGTTAATTCTTCAAAGGGATTACCCGGAAAGTGAGGAAGAAGAGGATCAAATGGGGGAAAAGCCAATTTGGAAGTCCGGGTCTTTGGTAGATCAACCTCAAGAATGGCAAGCAGAGCTCTTCCATGATCAAATGAACGCGTTGAGACAACGAACTGATGCGTTTATTTGCAAAAAAGAAGTTAGAGAAGTTACCGATAAATTCAGAGCATTGGGTTGGGAAGCAGCTTTGAAATGTTATGACAAGGAGTCAAGTAATTTGTTCGATACATAAATACAAGAATGGATGGCTACTCTACGAAAGGTTGCAGGTAACCATCCATCAAAGGACAGGTTGATTGGTACTGTGAATGGGGTTCAAGTGGAAATGTCGTTGGATAGTTTGAGACGGGTAGCAAAGTTTGATAGTAAACCGCAAAATCAGTATAGGTACCCGGATTTGGATGATTAGTATTTGGCACCCGAGAAGCACCCGATGTGGAACACAATGTTGGATGATCTGTTTTTGCCTGGGACATACGCCGGGAAATTGTACAGAAAAAATTTGATGATGGAAGCAAAATTGATGTTAACAATATGCATCAATAATGTCATCCCGCGTCAGGGTGATAGGATCGAGGTACGATATCCCGAAGTTCCAATATATACACATTGCTACATGGCTCACCGCTGATTTCATATAGATTTTTGGTAATGAGTAACATATGGATAAGCCGGAATAGTGTGGATCGGAAGATCATACCACATTGTCGGTTAATAACGGCATTGTTGAAGAAATATGGTGTTATTCGAGTGGGTGATAGGGGTTCTTATAAGAACTTCAAACCATTTGACATTACACATTTGGGGTCCGGTTGGGTGTATTCACAATCCGAACGGTATCACAAGTTGAAGAGTGATGGAAGGAGATGGAGAGTCTTGAAAGAAGATGCAAGACCATTAAATGCGGGTGAAGCGGATGACCCGGAAAGTGAAGATGAGATGAGTGGTGATGAGGCATATCATGATGATCCAAATGTAACTCATATGAATGTGGATCAAGGGGGACCGAGTGGGGATGGAAGTCAACCGGGAATGCAATCAGGTTATGTGGGAAGTGCATTTGACAATGCACAAAGGCCATATGATTCGAGTTGGGCTTTTCAAGGAACAATGCAAGAGGTGGTAGAAAGACAAAGACCGCCCACGTTTGGGAATTGGCCCGAATATTCCCAAACCATTTTTTATCAACAAACCTTCATGGGTGCGAACATGAAAAGGGCATTAAAGCAGAATTATGATCGACAAGAGTTGTGGAACCGCACCCATACATATGCCTTTGAGGATAACATGAACCGCCAATACCTTGATGATCGTCAGCGACGGATGCATGACGCGTGGCATGCCGGACAGCCGGTTGTGGCCGATCCGCCATATGTGGATTACACTACTTTGCCACCGTATGATGGTAGTGTGTCATACCCTACACCACCATTGCATTATTCCAGGTGGGTGGATCCCAATCAAGGTTCAAGTCAAAGCACCTCGCAACAACAAGGAGGTGAGCAAGGTGGTGATGGTCAAGATGCATTTGGATTTGGTGAGTTCAACGATGTGATGACGTCCATTTTCGGGCCGGCCCTACCGCCCTTCTTCTGATGGAATCTCGTGTTACCAGGTGAACATCATTTTGTATAGTTTTGTGTAAGTTATTTTGTGTCTTTATGTGTTTTTGGGTGGATGGGTGGTGGACAAAATACTTTTGATTAAGTATTATGGGAATGTGTTGGAATGAAGGTAGTGTTTAACAAATGGTTTGTCTCTTTTTCTTAAAACCGTACATTGGGGACAATGTATCTCAAGTGTGGGGATGAGGAAAAATTTTGTTTGTTTTAAAAATCAGAAAAGAAAGAAAAAAAATCAGAAAAAAATTAAAAAAAAAATCAGGAAAATAGAAAAAATTTAAAAAAATGTGTTTAAAAGAATCAGAAAGTGGTAAGATGGTGGGTTGAAGTTTTGGTCCCTTTTCATGGTCACAATTCCCTAAATAACATGTGCCTAGTTGTTTTAAAATGGAGATTATGTAGTTTTCTAACCAAGGTTAGCATGCTTTCGGTGTAATAACTTGCATAACACGTTTGTTACACTTGGAAATTTAGAAAGCAAGGATTGGTGAAATGGTTGATATTCTCCGATAGAACTTGTACAATTAGTGCATTTCGAGATCTTAGCATGGCATGAGTGCAAAAGTGATAGAGGCACTTAGGTTAAGCCTCGTCTGGATGAGCGAGAGTGTGGGTTTTGGGGGTTGGGGCCTCATACATTATACATATGAGGATGGTTATGTGAGGGGCGGGGGGTTGGTTCCTTTAGAAAACCTTATTGGGCCTATTTTTTTTTTATTTAATCTACCCCGATACTATTTTGCGAAACAATCCGACTTAATAAGATTCTATGTAATTGTTTTAGTATTCATCAGTTAGAGATGTGAAGCATTATGTTTATCATGCTAGTATGTAATGTTCAAGTATTATATTAGTTCAAAAAAAAGGTTTGTATTAGAATTGCAATGTTTATGTATGCAATGTTCAAAGTATTATATATTGAGTGAAAAAATAAAAAGAAAAGAAAAGAGAAGTTAGTGATGTTTATAGTTGTTTTTTTCTTAGATTGTTTGTAATAAGTCGGATCGGATCGTTTGAGCTACTTTCAATATTCCCTTCCATACCCTTACACTTGGCCACATTACAAACCGTTTTAAAACCTCTTGATTTGTATTTATGTCAAATGCATTTACATAGGTGGAGATTTGATGATTGTACAAGCGTATGCAAGGATAATTGATTAAATGCAACATTGTATGGATGATCACCAAGGAAAAGTTAATGTGTAAATGTGTGTTATGTATAGGTAAAAACCGAAAGCATGTTAGGTTTGGTTAGAAATCTTTGGTTTAAATGGAAATTCAAGTGAACTAGTGAACCCGATAAAAACAAGGGAATAGGGTATGACTTGGGACCTTAACTGAACCAGAATTGTGGTAAGATTGGTGGATACAAGTTGAATGTAATAGAAAGTTTGAGTTGAGATGTTGCTTGAGGGCAAGCAACGTGTAAGTGTGGGAATGTGATGGGTGGTCCATGGGACAACCCTTAAGTGGTTTAAGTTAGTTAATATTCATGCGTTTAATATGTTTATTTTGTTGAATTAGATAACTACGTTTACTCGTGTAATGGCAGGTATGAGAAGATAGAAGATGGAATTACGAGAGCGTGGGCGAAAACGGTGAAGAAAACGGACTTAGAACGAAGAAGTTATGGAGAAAACAAGATGAAACAAAGTTGAAGCCACCGTAGCTTACGGTAGCCACCGTAACGGTGGGTGTTGGAGTAAAAAGCTGCCGTAAGGCAGTTTGTGGCCACCGTTGGGTTTTTTTAAAGCTACCGTAAGCTACGGTAGCCACCGTAGCTTACGGTGGACGCGTGTTGCAAATTGTAACTGTCGTTTTTAATTGTTATCTTGGACGGCTTTTCACATGATGATCTTATCTTTTCATCTAAGAAACACCTAAGGGCGATTTGGAGAGACAATCAATCAATATCAAGTGTGGTAATCATTAGAAACTCAATTTTGATTCTTATGCAAACGATAATCGAACGGATGATAAACCGAAACATGTGTGGCTAAATTCCTTTTTGTTTTCCCTCGGATTGTAAGGTTTATTATGTTTGTTTGGTTGATTGTTTAGACAATTTCTGAGATATTAGTTTGATCATATTGATTAAATTATTATGGTGTTGATGTATTGATTGATAGATTATTAGTTTATCGATTTTGTGTTCTAAACCGCCAGTTCTTGGTTCTTTAAGTAATCGAGATTTATCGGGAGGGATTTAGGGTTGGATAAACTAATTGGTTTTTGATTGATCACCTTGCGTTGTATAATCCAAGTACTTGATCTTCATTTATCGCATTCGTTTACATAAACACGAACTCAGTTTAAACATCAACTGTAACATTCATGGAAACCTGAAACCAAGGGAAGGCATATTTTCGCATATTGATTAATATTCGTTTATTGCTTATTTCTTTTTGTTATCAAAACCAAACAACCAAATCTTTGACTTTACTTTTTGCATTTAGTTTAATTATAAAGCTACTTAGTAAAACATTTTCCACAAACTCCTTGTGTTCGACACCCGCTTATCGCTATCTAATTAGTTATAGTCGGTTTATTTTTGAGTGAGACTTCGACCTCACGTCAGAAGCCCCGGGTCTGGAGACTATGGGTCTGTATGCCGACTATTCATCTGGGTATTCACAATTCCAAATGGGGTTGTGAATATTTAAAATAAAAGCTAAAAAGGATCAAACCCGCAGATTTCTACCACATAAGTCTTTAAACATGATCACAAAAGTACAAAGTACAAATACATTACAGACTTGATCATCCACGCTGTTAGCCATGTGGAGTCCCCTTGCTCGCGTCTCATTACCATTAAAAAATGGACCACAAGGGACACGCCACATGTAAGCCCTACAGATGAAATTTTGCATACTCACCTATGTTGATGGTTCGGTGTATTTCTTGATAAGGGGGGTATGTCATGTTGTGGGGAACAATAGCTATTAATTAATTGAACCTTAATAATATCTAATAGCTGCTTGGTAGACTTTGATGCTTAAGCTTAAGTGGATAAACAATACCCTTAATCGTCTTAACTATTCAGAAAAAAATGAGCAACAAAAAGTTTTAAATCTGCTAATTTTGAGGTTTAAGTCAAGTTGGGGTGGTCTGGTCCGGTAGAAGCTGAAAATAAGCGGGTCTTAATTCTGTAAACCACTAAGTAATATTGTTGTCGGATCTTATTTGGTCCGGTAAAGATTAAGGCATGAGTTTAAGTGGACAACAATATCGGTGATCGCGGTTTTTATTTTTAAAACTGTATTTTCCGAATCTGATTCCACTGCATTAGACTTTTTCATGGATGAAAAAAGAGTAAGTGTTGGGATATTTGATGTGGTCTAAAATATATATGTTATTGTATTAATTTTTCTCACACTTTAAAATGCTTTAAGCTAGTTTTGTTATTAAATATTACTCAAACGGCTTATATTTATATTTTAAAAGGCAATGAGCAAAATTGAATTGTTTCTATTATACAATACTTATGTCTGAAAAATGAATATTTAAGATGATCTAAATTCGAGAATTAATTCTATCTTAATTTAGAGTTAAGAGTGATTACAATAATTAATTATTGCCTGTGCATTGAATTTCTTTAGAATTTTGGGGTTTGAGTTCACGTTTGCAAGAAATGGAAACATTAAGTGTGAACTAAATTGCTTTGATGGTTAAACTAATTGTTTGTGTATTTTGACTTTGGTACTCGCAGAAAACACAAATTGTTTAGGGTGCAAGACTTGGGCCTATGTTATATTAGTCAAAATGGGTTTTATTTTTATTTGGTGGCTAACGTAAAAAAACCAAAGGACATCAAATGGGGCCCATGTGGACTAATTCTAGAAGTTGGCAATATTATTAATAAAAGGGATATCATCATTATTTTTTAACGGGAGTGCTTTTGATACAAGATTTGGTGTCGGCTAATTGAAGGCAAAAAGAACCCTAAGGGGGATAGACAACGAGTTCAACCCAAAGAAGGAATATTATAAAGAGAAGAAAGGCGTTGTTTCGAATGGAGATCGTTTGGGTTCAACACCTACTCAACCAAGCATCATTAATATTCGGTTTGAATTTAATATTTTAATTATGAGTTTGGTTGTTAAATTTAATTATTTTTGTTTATTTGATTTTAAGATGCTAAGCTAAACTTATTAGACTGCCTAGGCTTATGATGAAACATTGTTTGAAGTTTTATTTTATTTGGAGTTTGGTTTTCGTTATGGTTTTATGATTCAGTAAATTGTTTGGCTTATTTGATTGATGCGTATGTGTACATGGTTTTGGTTGTTCTAGTTTTATTATTCCACAAAATTCTTGGTGATTGTTTCATATGATATGATTTTTTTAGGTCATCTGCTGTGTGTTTTTGACTAGTTTATGATTGAATTCGAATAAGATCATAGGAATAATATTATTAGTCAAACAAATAAAAGTGTGCTTCAAACCTAGAAAGCTGTAAGGTGATAGGTTATTGCTAGATCTTTGTTGATTGAGATTGCTAGATTTAGTTCTTCGTAAGGAGTTCGTCTAGGTTTGATTAATTAATTTTGTCTAGCGAGTCAATGAAGTTCGTCAAATTACCTTTGATTTCCGCGCAGTAAGGTAGGATTTCATTATAAAGGTACTCTATCATAATTAATTAGATAACTGTAAGGAAGTCTAATATTAACATTGGTGTTTTTAAGAACTTAATAGAAATCCATAGGTGTCTTCTTGAAGGGTCAGGGGTCCTGTTCGGGTTTTCTTTTAAGTGATTATTTTATGATCACAATTCCATAACAAGCATTTTCCTAATAATCGATAACTTAAACTTTGAGGATTCTAGCCTAGGTGGTTTTTCATCATCATCTTATTTAAATTAATTAAATCTTTCTCTTGTTTATTTTACTTATTTTCTTAATTAGTTTAAATTTAGTTTTTAAGTAAACCCCCTCTTTAATAATAATAATAATAGTCAATAGTCGTGTCAGTTAGTTGAGTCTAATTAGTTAATTTACGTAATTTAAAGAGTCTCGTGGGTTCGATATCCGGACTTACTTAGCTTTACTAGAGTCGATCGGTTCACTTGCCGGTTAGTAGTTTAGTTTTAGAGAGTCTAGAGTATTACTTAGTGTCTAGATTAACGTAATTTAGTTAATAATTATTAGACTACTTTTAGCACATCAGTGTTGTAATTTTTTATACTTACAAAGAAGAAAACTAATATCACCACAAAATCAAATTCAATGTACTGTTAATAAGAGAAATAAAGGTACAAATACAATTCACAAACTTATAAACAAATCATAAATCTCAATATACATCCTTGGAATGAAATAAATAATTTTATGATAACAATTATATATAGAGACTCATCATATTATCATACGGTTAATAATAGAAGTCGTTTGACAAAATTAAGACACAATTTTTATTTATAGATGATTTAGATAAACTTTGGAAGGATGTGATCGAATTAATTATGATGACAGTTTTTATCTAAATCTGAATATTAAATTTGAATATTAAAGTGTGCCAGCTTTGATTTAATTTGAATATTCATATTTTGTCAAATTTGGTTACGAAATTATTTATATATGTAAAATAAATATGTCATTTTAGCTTAAAAAGTAGTCTAACTTAAAAATAACTTGTGACAACAAGAATTCATACCAAATAAATTTGATACTCTTTTAAAATTAAAACAACCCATTTCGAAATAATTACAACATATAAAAAATGATTAATTAGTTAACTTAAAAAAATTATGGAAAGGTTTGTGATTTTTGAAATATTATAATCGGGGGTTTATGTTAGACATTAGTTTTGCATATAGGCATAATAAAAATGGCAAATATATGAAAATGGAAAATTTGTTGAGATTGAAGACTATGGAAAGCTTTAAATGTTTGTATTTTATTTGTAAAATTCCGTATTTAATCGGGTTTAAATATGTTATGACTATTAACCATAAATTAAGTAATAATAGTGACTATTCAAAATTTGAAAATTTAATCTAAATTCGAAATGATTTATTTCAAATTCCGTATTTAAGCAACAACTTACTATATTTTCAGTAACATTAAAATTAAAAGTTAGTTATAATGATGATTCTAATTTGAATTTCGAATAGAATATTGAAATTATTAATTTGGGGTTTATTTTTAGACATTAATTTTAACATTTAGGCGTAATTAAAAATGGTCAAATGTAAACAAATGGTAAGTTGGTTGACATTGAAGAATATGAAAAACTTTAAAAGTTTGTTAGTAGTTAGTCAAATACTGTATTTAATCGGAAATATATATGTTATGAATATTAATTATTTATTAATTAAGAATAAATTAAGCAACAAAGATAATACTTATATATTGTTCAAGCTACGTATTTGAAATCATTAATGCTGAAATTCGGTATTAATGTTGTAACATATTTTAGGCATTCAAAATGCTTTGATTTTATACGAATTTAATATTGATTAATTATGTCATGAATATTAAGCAAAATTAAAGTAACAAAGACTTGTGTTAAGTAAGATTTTAAAGAAAAGTCAAATGACTATTTTCATTTGAAATTTAAATATCTATTGAAATCATTAATTTGTATTTCAAAAGATAATTTGGTAATAAAGCTGGAAAAAGTTGTAAGGCCCCGTTACCGGTGCGTCACATTTGGATGTTTAATTTACTCATAAACACAGTTCTAAATATTATAGTTAATTAACACTTTACGCAGAATATAGAACTTTCATAACATTACAATAATAAACCATAACTTGTATTAAAACATTCTTGTCTTTCAAATTTAAAACATTAAATATAAAACATCATCAGTCTTTAGATGCCAGACTCTTATTCTTCTGCCATATGTCCCCGCTCAAGCCAGCTGTATCATCCTACTCACCTGCATGCATACTAAAAGTCAGCTACGCTGAGTAAGTTCTAGTTAATCACACATTATATAATACATACACTTACCTTCAAATATGCATCCGAAGATACATAATAATTACTTTACTGATTTACTTTCATTACATAATTTCATACATACATTCATACTTTATTACTTTCATACTATATAATTACTATCCATTCTATCTCAGATATTATTAAGGTATGATCCCTCTTTCCTTTGTCTATCTCAGATATTATTAGGGTTTGATCCCTTTCTTGTCTATATCAAATATTATTAGGGTCTGATCCCTCTTTCCTTTGTCTATCTCAGATATTTTAGGGTCTGATCCCTGTCTTGTCTATCTCAGATATTATTAGGTTCTGATCCCATTTTACTTCTCTATCTTAGATATTATTAGGGTCTGATCCCTTTCTTTTCTATCTCAGGCATTATATGGGTCTGATCCCTTACTTCTTCATCTTCGTACATACTGTCTTTACGTACCCGTAATATACATATACTCTCTTTTATCATTCATACATACTCATATGTTATACATATATCTAATATACATTCAGCTATCATATACATACCTCCCTTGTCAATACGTGCAATATCCGAAGATCGTTCACGTATCGACAAGCTTTCATTCACATTCAAAACATACATACATAAGTAACATATAAATCATACATGGCATACACTTACCATTTAAGGTAAGTGTATTAACTATCACATCGAGTATGCACACAGCCCCGAAAACATAACAAGGAAATGGGGCTAGAAACTCACCTGGATCCTGTTGATTTCGCCATTAATCGTTATCCCCTTCCTTAATTATGCACGGATAACTGTTTTATACATATATATATATATATATGTGTTAATTAACCGTGTAATTGATTAAGTCGGTATTTTAGTTAACCAACGTATTTTCAAAGTTGGGCTTTCTTGTTAATGCTTAAAGTAGTGGGCTGGTCTGTTTTTAAATTGATATGGGCTTAGAATCTTATAGACGGAGTTAAGTCACGCCTCAACTGTCCATGGAGGTGTCTGGGCCCAACTGAGTTCAAGCCCAAACCCAACAGGAACTGGGTCAGCCGAGAACTCTTGGCAGAGAACATATGTTGACCGAGAACCCATATTTGACCGAAATCCCATTTCAACCGAAAACCCATATTTGACCGAAAACACAGGGTTACCGAGAACACATATTCTTGACCGAGAACACATGGTCACCGAGAACTCTGACCGATAACTCTAGGTGGCCGAGAACTCATGTCCTATGTTCCCAGATCGTATTTTTCAACCCTTTCTCAGCTCTGGTAATTAAATGATGATCCATAACAAGATTTCAACACTGTCTTCTACCCCTTTTATCCGTTTAACACCCGTCATTAACCTTTTATCAAAATCTAACCCGTTTTCCATAAAGCTTGGACCTTTATAGGGTTAAAACGTTATAGGCTAGACCTAGGGTTTATCTTTGAGCCGTATATTGCCATAGGTTCGTTAAGTCCATTTTAATCCTCAAGTTTGCAACTTTAAGGTATAGCTATACTCTATTTACTATCCTACTAAGTTTCATGCAAAACCGACTTCGTTTACCCGTCCTTTTCACAAACCGAACACTACTCGTTTTACCCGAAACGAACCAACTAACCCGTTTATTATCAAGTTCATTACTTTATCAATAATCATGACCCGATCTATCATCCTACCAATTTTCATGTAAATCTGTTCATGAAAAGTAAGCCTTTCTAACAAAAACGTACCTTTGAGGTTTTTGTATGAAATCACTCGAGATGCTCAAAATCATATCAAACAAACTCCGATTTGAGTGATTCAAGAGGCCACGGAACCGTCTCATCCCGATATACAAACCCATCAGCTCACATTTTCCGTAAACCACCGCTACAGTTGCCGGAACAGCTGAACAGTTGCCGGAATCTTCACTTTTGAGCTGATATGGTTTTGCTGATAAAAATCGGACTTTCCTACCTCTGATCAAAGATCTAATCAGTGGAAACATTTATTTATATACCATAAACACTCAGTTAAAATTTGAGGCCGATCCGACGGCTATATCTCGGGGAATCTTTGTGTCTTTGTGGGTGGTTTTCTCAAAAACGGGAATTGGGTTAAGTGTGTGTTTTAATGGTGTAGGTTATAGTGTGGAGATGTATGAAAATGGAAATGATTAGGGTTTTAAGGGGTATTTATACTCCCTTAAGGCCATGGACCTTAAGCCCATCTTTCTTTTTTGGTCCATAATTAATTACATTTAATTAGCCTACTTATCCTTCAATCTTTATTACTTTACTATTTTTCTATTAACTCAAGTAAACTTTTCCATATTATATAAATAATATATTAATTATTACTTTTAGAACTTTCGGGATGTTACAAGTCTACCCACCTTATAAGAGGTTTCGTCCTCGAAACCTGCTTAGTCCTTGTAAAAAGGAATACTTCCTGTATTCACCTCCATTCTTTAACTTCCTGGCATACTGGTTCATCCTTTGTCTTACAATCAACGAGTGATGTGTTAATTAGTTTTAGCTTTCTTGGTAGCTTGTCCATGAAGTCATCTACGATACGCTTCCTTTTTCCAGACTTTGCAAGTTCATATTACTTCCACAAGTATGGTCTCCTTTCTTGTCCTTTAAATTAGCACTGAATGGCCATTCCATCAATTACAACCTTTAGCAAATATACTGCTTTGCAATACGTTCAAAACATATTAATTCCAAAAAGGAAACCTTTCCAGTTTCTCCTTAATGATTACTTCTTAAAAATCCCTTTTTCTACTCCTTGAGAGAGAACACTTCTTGCAATTCTTGAGCGCTTCCATTACATAACTTGTCGGAGAACTCTTTAAGTCACCACTTATACCTTCTTTCATTCTCATCTTTGCATCAACATGTAAGGTTCATGAGTTATAGCTGTCCAAGGTAGCTTGATCATGAAGTCCATGATGATACATCTCCCTCTTTCTTGACTAATCAAGCCTCATGTAGTCATATGAATCCATTGTTGTTTGCCGTTGCATATCAGGCTGCCTGATCTATCGTAACCAATTACCTTAACCGACTTCCTTTCTGGTATGTCTTCACCTTCTTTTATAATACCATTCTATCCTTTACGTTCCAAAGGAC
The DNA here is from genome assembly GCF_021521415.1 of Bidens hawaiensis. Lineage (NCBI taxonomy): Eukaryota > Viridiplantae > Streptophyta > Magnoliopsida > Asterales > Asteraceae > Bidens > Bidens hawaiensis. Next base: position 6,587,326 of record NW_027491024.1, read on the forward strand.
TTCCCTTCCATGATCACATGATTATCAATTACTCATTAATCATTTGTGTCAAGACTCAATAAGTCTAAACCATATCTACGCTTTCCTTGCATGTCTTTCCACCTTTTGTCCTTGGTTTCTAGCATTTTCTTGCAGTGTGACTTTCGGCTCCACATTCGTAACACTTGTGGTTGTTCTTATCCGTGTTGGCAAAGTATCATGTCTATCCACAGCTGTCACATACCATGGACTCATCTTCATTTGACTTCTGCTAAAGCGTTTCACTTCTATTAGTATATGCCTTCATTATAGGTGACATCTAGACTTATGACCTTCATATAGGATTTAGCCTCGAAGACATCCATGACGTGGAATCCTCAGGCGACCAAATTTGATCTTCACATCATAAGTATTATCTTTCAACTCTCGGTGTAACTAGAGAATCCATTAATTTTTCGTCTTGCTCTCATCCTTTATAACTTTTAACTGTACCTTGTGGATCTCGCTAATGCAATCCGGAGTACTAACTAATTTATACTACTTAAATGTCGTGATATCTTCTCCACATTCTGGCCGTCAGCAACCATATTAGCCTCACCAGGATAATACTTGATTCCACAATCATAATCCTTTATTAGCCTCACTCATCTTCTTGCCTCGTATTCCGTTCCTTCTGCTTCTTATGACATGTGTCAATGGTACACCTTGAAAACTTAGCATACAATTACTCTTTCTTCAGCGTTTCCAACACTTTTCTCAAGTGTTCAACATGGTCGGACTTATCCCTTGAATAATCGAAACTATCGTCTGTGAAGGCAACAACATATTTGTCCTAATATCGGATGACATGCCCTATTCATCATAACCATAAATGCTGCTTGAGCATTCGTCTATCCAAACGATATCACGAGAAACTCGTGGTATTCATATCGCGTTTGAAATGTTGTCTTAGGGATGTCTGCTTCTTTCACTTTCAACTGGTGATAGCCTGCTCTGAGGTCTATTTGCGAGGACCAACTCGCACCTTGCATTTGATCAAACAAATTATCCATTTGTGGCAATATCTATTCTTCACAGTAAGCTTGTTCAACTCGTAGAAATCTATACGCATTCTCATACTTCCATCTTTTTCCTTCATGAACATCGCCGGTACACCACGTAGGGAAATACTCATCATAGAACACCTTCGTCGAGGAGTTCTTGTAGTCGAGACATTAACTCTTTCATCTTGGATGGAACCAGATGGTAAGGTGCTTTTGCGACGGGCTGTGCTCCTGGTATTAACTATATCTGGAATCTTACCTTTCGTTTCGGTGCTAACATTAGAAGGTCCTACGGGAACACTTCTGGTTAGTCACATAACAGGAACATATTTCATTTCTTTCGTGTTGGTCGTAGCTTTGACAACATACACCAGGTAGGCACTGCACCCTCGCCTTAGCAAACCTTCAGCTTCTATCATCGGAATGACATTAGGCCTTGAACTTTCCTTATTACCATAAACTGTCACTGTACCACCATCCTATGACATAAACCTTATCAACTTACTCTTACATGCTATATGATCTTTAACTCAGACGTCAAATCCATTCCCAAACGACATCGAACTCTCTTAAGGTCAATCATAAAGAGTAGAAAGGAACTCACGTCCCTCTAGTTCTACCTTAAAATTCTTAACCATTCTCATACTTTGACGAAAGTATCTCTAGTGGTCTCTTCCATAAAGTATCAGGTACATAACTACATTCTTCTTAACGTCTTATTTCATATTTACTAAACTATGTAGTCTCATACTTTCATTCCTTTTCAATTAGGATGCCTCGACTTTCACCCGTCCTTCTCGATCATCTCTACTTTCTCGTCATTCGCTTCGTTACTCACGATCCTAGCAAGTTCCTTTATGGAGTTAACTATTGCAGACATACTACCTGTCTTGACCCATTCTAGTTGGGTTATCTCTATTTCTTTCATGCTACTTCCATTTGGACTTCATAGTTCGGGCTACCTTTGATGCTTCGGCGAACATTGTTGGCATTGTAGTGAGAAACATTTGAGCAACTCCCTTGGTGTATATGATTACAAGCTCCAAGTGTGATCCTTCTTCTTTACTTCCTAAAGTTGAAGTCTTATTGCTTTCGTATATTACTTTGTCACACATTCTTCAACATGTGTCTGGTTGGCACGTGTCTTACCACAGCGTCCAGTACGACCTCTTCGCGCTCGTCCCTTTTGTAGCAGTCATCTATCTTATCTCTAGGAAACACAAACGTTATCACTCTAGGAATTATTTAGCACATGATTGGTAAGGTAAGTAGTTAATGACAGTGTCCAAGTGTATTAACTATTTGCATTACCCCTCAGGTTCTACATACTTCCCTTTATGATTTCACTTGTGCTAGTTTCTATTTTTAAACAGTTAATCAATCAAACAATCAATTAATCCTATCCCAACATACACATATACTTCCTTTAACAATTAAGCTAACATCTTTACACATTATTTAACCATATACCTTACCTTTACTAAGCTTGCTTGAGTGACACATGGCTATCTTGAACTGGCATCTTCTTTCTTTTCTTATTTAAATCCCATTTTCTGTTCGAGTCTAAGCATGTAGGATGGTTAATTCTCTAGAACTTATGCTCTGATACCAACTTGTAAGGCCCCGTTACCGGTGCGCCACATTTAGATGTTGGATTTACTCATAAACACAGTTCTAAATATCAGAGTTAATTAAAACTTTATGCGGAATATAGAACTTTCATAACATTACAATAATAAACCATAACTTGTATTAAAACATTCTTGTCTTTCAAATTTAAAACATTAAATATAAAACATCATCAGTCTTTAGATGCCAGACTCTTATTCTTCTGCCATGTGTCCCCGCTCAAGCCAGCTGTATCATCCTACTCACCTGCGTGCATACTAAAAGTCAGCTACGCTGAGTAAGTTCTAGTTAATCACACATTATATAATACATACACTTACCTTCAATTATGCATCCGAAGATACATAATAATTACTTTACTGATTTACTTTCATTACATAATTTCATACATACATTCATACTTTATTACTTTCATACTATATAATTACTATCCATTCTATCTCAGATATTATTAAGGTATGATCCCTCTTTCCTTTGTCTATCTCAGATATTATTAGGGTTTGATCCCTTTCTTGTCTATATCAAATATTATTAGGGTCTGATCCCTCTTTCCTTTGTCTATCTCAGATATTTTAGGGTCTGATCCCTTTCTTGTCTATCTCAGATATTATTAGGGTCTGATCCCTTTTTACTTCTCTATCTTAGATATTATTAGGGTCTGATCCCTTTCTTCTCTATCTCATGCATTATTAGGGTCTGATCCCTTACTTCTTCATCTTCGTACATACTGTCTTTACGTACCCGTAATATACATCTACTCTCTTTTATCATTCATACATACTCATATGTTTTACATATATCTAATATACATTCAGCTATCATATACACGTATCGACAAGCTTTCATTCACATTCAAAACATACATACATAAGTAACATATAAATCATACATGGCATACACTTACCATTTAAGGTAAGTGTATTAACTATCACATCGAGTATGCACACAGCCCCGAAAACATAACAAGGAAATGGGGCTAGAAACTCACCTGGATCCTGTTGTGTTCGCCATTAATCGTTATCCCCTTCCTTAATTGTGCACGGATAACTGTTTTATACATACATATATATATATATATATTGGTTAATTAACCGTGTAATTGATTAAGTCGGTATTTTAGTTAACCAACGTATTTTCAAAGTTGGGCTTTCTTGTTAATGCTTAAAGTAGTGGGCTGGTCTGTTTTTAAATTGATATGGGCTTAGCATCTTGTAGATGGAGCTAAGTCAGGCCTCAACTGTCCATGGAGGTGTCTGGGCCCAACTGAGTTCAAGCCCAAACCCAACAGGAACTGGGTCAGCCGAGAACTCTTGGCAGAGAACATATGTTGACCGAGAACCCATATTTGACCGAAATCCCATTTCAACCGAAAACCCATATTTGACCGAAAACACAGGGTTACCGAGAACACATGGTCACCGAGAACTCTGACCGATAACTCTAGGTGGCCGGGAACTCATGTCTGATGTTCCCAGATCGTATTTTTCAACCCTTTCTCAGCTCTGGTAATTAAATGATGATCCATAACAAGATTTCAACACTGTCTTCTACCCCTTTTATCCGTTTAACACCCGTCATTAACCTTTTATCAAAATCTAACCCGTTTTTCCATAAAGCTTGGACTTTTATAGGGTTAAAACGTTATAGGCTAGACCTAGGGTTTATCTTTGAGCCATATATTGCCATAGGTTCATTAAGTCCATTTTAATCCTCAAGTTTGCAACTTTATGGTATAGTTATACTCGATTTACTATCCTACTAAGTTTCATGCAAAACCGACTTCGTTTACCCGTCCTTTTCACAAACCGAACACTACTCGTTTTACCCGAAACGAACCAACTAACCCGTTTATTATTAAGTTCATTATTTTATCAGTAATCATGACCCGATCTATCATCCTACCAATTTTCATGTAAATCCGTTCATGAAAAGTAAGCCTTTCTAACAAAAACGTACATTTGAGGTTTTTGTATGAAATCACTCTAGATGCTCAAAACCATATCAAACGAACCCCGATTTGAGTAATTCAAGAGGCCACAGAACCGTCTCATCCCGATCTACAAACCCATTAGCTCACCTTTTTCGGAAACCACCGCTACAGTCGCCGGAACAGCTGAACAGTTGCCGGAATCTTCACTTTTGAGCTGCTATGGTTTTGCTGATAAAAATCGGATTTCCCTACCTCTGATCAAAGATCTAATTTGTGGAAATATTCATTTATATACCATGAACATTCTGGAAAAATTTGAGGCCGATCTGATGGCTAGATCTCCGGAAATATTTGTGTCTTTGTGGGTGGTTTTCTCAAAAACGGGAATTGGGTTAAGTGTGTGTTTTAATGGTGTAGGCTATGGTGTGGAGATGTATAAAAAATGGAAAGGATTAGGGTTTTAAGGGGTATTTATATTCCCTTAAGCCCATGGACCTTAAGCCCATCTTTCTTTTTTTGTCCATAATTAATTACATATAATTAGCCTACTTATCCTTCCATCTTTATTACTTTACTATTTTTTAATTAACTCAATTAAACTTTTTCATCTTATATAAATAATATATTAATTATTACTTTTAGAACTTTCGGGATGTTACAGAAGTTTTATGTAAAAATTATATTAAAACAAATAATGACAAACATGTTTAAAATTGATTGAAATTTTCAATAACATCCACACATGTTAACAATCAAAACATGTTTACAATTAATAGAAATTTTCAATAACATCCACACTCATTTGAGAAAATTTGCTAATTTACAATCTTGGACCGCCAGAAGCTGAAATGAATAAAATTAAATTAATGTTACAAAATAAATTTATAATTTATATATACTAAATTAAAAAATAAAAACTCATATTTTGGTTTAGCAAGAACTAACAATGGATTTAACCGGAATATGTAAGACAATAATTGTAATGACCAGCTAAATCAACCATATTTAAGAGAATAATTGTAATCAGCACCTAAATCAGCCATTCATTGTTTGAAAGATGAAGCAATTACAGAAACTTCAACATGTTCATTTAACCTTGGATTTTGGTTTAAAACCTAAATAGAGTAAACGATGATCATATTAAACAATGGTCATTAAACTAAAGTGAAAGATAATCGGAATAATATTCAATAATACATGATCATCAAACCTTAGAGTAGACGAAATATTAAACCGATGGAAATGATAGTTCGTCGCCGGAGTGTGGATGTAAAACACATGAGAGAGAGAGAGAGAGGAAACTAAAAATGTTTATTATGGTTATTAATGTTAAGGTATATATAATATGAAAAGGATGAGTTGACATACCTAAGGTAGGAAACATGTGACATGGCATCTAATTGGCATCTAGATGGATACCCTAGAATGATTCAAGGTGAAAACATTATGAAAACTTAACTATCAAATTGTTTGGATGTTAGAATTGGAAGATTTATATTATGTTAAAAAATATGTTAGTTAAGATGGGTAAAAATATAATATGTTTTTATTATACATTATTATAAAATAGTGACATTAATATTTTGTGAAACTTGGATCACGATTTATAATAAATGAAATTTTATATAACTTTGGAAAGATTAAAAAAATTATTTTGACTTTGAAAATAATTAAAGGTTTTAAAATATATATATTAATGTTCGAATTTACGTAAAACTAAATTAGGTTTAAAGTTCAACGTAATTAAATATATTTTTATTTTTAATAATTAATATATTTTTGAATATGAAATTTTTCTAAAAATATATTTTTAATATTTTTTTATTTTGAATTATTAAATTTTAACTTTAAATCTCGTATATTATTATGTTTAGGTTTTTGAAAAGTTGTTGAAAATTCAAAAACATGTTAAAATTGTAATTAAAAGTTAAAACTCTTAAATTGTGGAAATTTTGTTAACAGTAAAGGTTGTTTCAAAATAATACAAAGATGACATGAATTTGAATACAAATTGAACAATATTATTTCCATTGGTTTTAAACTTTAACAACTTTCCAAATAGTAGTTTAGTGCATGTTATATTTTGCTTCATTTTTTTAATCATTTTTATTAACAAAGTATATATATGCTACTAACATCATTTACAATATATAGTTTAATGAACAATTACAAATCGGTGTTGAACATCATCTTCACCATCAACTTCAACTTCAACTTCAACATGAACATCCTTAACACCAAAATCCGGGTAAGTACTTGTATGCTAACTAACCAATCACGATATAATAATAGGAAGGATGATGTTGAAGTTATCATAAAATGATTATTAAACTATAAGGTTCATTTTATTGATCAAGATAAAGTTAATAACAAAGATAACAAAACTGAAAAGTAACATATGAAAATAGTAGGGAATCAATTGGATTAGGGTTTACAGTGACTAATTGCGTTTATAATGAACAACAAAGATTTCGATTAAACTTTCAAACAGTAAGGGTTTTGATAACCTACGATTTCAATTAACTTGAAAAAAACATTAATTAAAAGAATACCTTAGATAGATAGAAGACTGAACTTATGATTAAAGAAAAACTTGAGAGGCAATTAGGGTTTTGGATGGTGGTAGGGAATGAGAATGATTGTGACTGATAAAGAATATCAAATAATATAGTAGTTAAAGTTCTGAGTTGTTGGGTTAACGATTAATAAGGAATGATCTACATGGCATCTAGGTGGTATCCTATGTGGACAACCTGGATGAATGCCATGTGGACACATTGTAATGCTTTAATATATTAGTATGATTTACTCTCCACTCTTGATAAAACTACATATATTTGACCATGTGTATAAACTGGGTCTTTCAAGTATAACCTAACTCTTGCTAGAGACTGACCGTGACTTTTGTTAATAGTTATTGCAAAACAAACTACAACGGGAAGCTGTCTACTCTTGAACTTAAATAGAAGTTTTGTATACTGAAAGCGTTAGTAACTAAAATTACTTTTACTTCAACGGCACACCTACCCAAAAGAATTATTTGAAGTCCAGTTTCATTACACATTCTGCTCTTATGGTCAATAGGTGGAGGTATTTGCTTTAACAGTCATAGTCATGCATATCTTAACGAAGAAAGTTTAATATAATGTAATCAGTGGTGGATCCAGAAAATTTTGCTAGTGGGTGTAAAAAATTACCATCATAGAACGGGTCAAGTCAAACTAAAACGGGTCAAACCAAAATGAGCCAGGTCAAATGAAATTACATTAAATAAACCACGTATACAAATGTAAGCAATAAATTTCCCCAAAACACAATAACAAATACATATTACATGTGATAAAAACCTTTGCATAATTATTACGGTACAAAGCGCTCTTATGCACAAATAAAAAAAAAAAGCTAAATAGTGTAGAACTATAAAAAAGAAATGATACTCTGAATACTATCATATTTTGGTCTAATTTTTATAATGGTTCGATTAAACTAACAAAATATATCGCTATATTAATAACTAATTGATAAAGTGGTTAGACAATTGAATAATCTAAGATTAATTGTTATTTTGTGAAAGAAAAACTACACTTGCATTGAAAAGTTGGCTCGGAAAGTTGAGTTTGGGGCACTAAAAAAACACGGATGGGGCACTTGGGGTCTTTGAACCTAATATAGTAGAAGTTTATAGAAGAAAATACGAATTTGAGGAGGTGCATACGCTCCCCCTGGCTCAATACTAAATCCGCCCCTTAATATAATTATAATAGACATGCATATATGTATGGATTTACCTTTATTTGTTAATTTCCAAAAATTACCACACAGTTGTTCATGAACTTGGCGGTTTCTTTGTTGTTAGTAATGCTGAGTGTAATAGCAATTGCAACTTTGTATCTAATTAGTAGTATCTGGATAACAATTTTTTTTTTATTCTAGCTTAGATTTTGTCAAGACTTCCATTATAGTAACACAAATATATTTGTATTTACCAGATTGGTTGTTAACAGGTGTTTTGATATATCCTTAGGTTCAAAGCAGGCAGGAACTCTGGGCATTATCAAAATAAAACTCTCAACAAAATAATAATATGCACATAAGTTAAACTACAAAAGCAGGATTAGAGAAAGAAATGGATTATGGGCTTAGGTTTGTTAATATCAACAGCCAAATGCAAGATCCTAGGAAAACAGTTGTCTTAAGTTGGAAAAATATATTTCCAAGGTCATCAAAACAAGAGAACGCAGTTACGGTTGAGTTCATATCAACAAACTTTGATATTGAACTTCGGGTTAGAACTGTTAGGAACAAAGCGGCGCAACAGAACAACACACGAACAAGCAAACACGATATACACGCAGTAAACAGAAAATAAATGATAAACGACACAAGAGTCTTACGTGGTTCGGTCCCAGCGGAAGACCTACATCCACTGGCTGCCACTACAACAAAAAGGGCTTTTTAGTACGCACAAAAACGTCCTAAAATGCTATTTTATAGGACCTTTCATTTAATAGGACCAACGAGAAAAACTTTTCATGTAAAGGGGTCGTATTAAGTCTCAGAACTCAAAAAGCGTCATGATATCCCAAATAAGATTATGAAACTGATTTTATGGTCGCATAATATACCTATTAACAACACAAAAGACGCCTCAATAAAAACATATTTGGACACTTTTACAATGTTTTAACATGTGCTTACCTACCTTTAATCTTTTAATACAAATACAAACGTCCTAAAAAATTAATTTATAAGACCCTTATGATGTAATATTATAGATACTTTAGTACCAAGAAAAAAGTCCTGATATCCCAAATAAGATTAAGCAACTAATTTTTATGGTCACATAATATATCTATTAACAACCCAAAAGGCGTCCTAATAAATATATGATATATAATATAATATATAAAACAAAATTGAATAAATAAATTGTAATTGTAGAACTCATAATATTATAACTTCAATAAAAAGTTCAATACGAAACATATTTCAATTACTAGATAAAAATTGTGTAATAAATAACATATTCCAAACTTCAAATGTTTACACAATGAGTCAATATGTTTCTTTGAGTGAAAATTACACTTTTATAAAACTTAGCTCCAATGTTTTTCATGTCATCTACCCTGCAATCATCCATCATAAAAACAAACATTAGTATTAATTAAAAAAATCTAAAAGTTCGATTTATAAAAGTCATTGTTCTTGATTCAACAAAAAAAACATGTAAAAGAAAATTATTCAAACGTCTAACAATTAAACAAATTACCAACATATATTATGCATCCATTTATAATTGTCCCAAACAACTAACTATATTTAAAAAAAACATCATATTACGCAGCGGCAACAATAAAGTTTGAAGGTGCTACTTCTTGACAAACTTTGAGCTAAAAGAATAAGTTTAAGTTGTAGAAGATAAGTAAATAAAAATAAATTTATGAAACGAAACCTTTATGTCAATATACTAATATAATTGTTCAAATTTAAATAAGCTGAATATTATATATTCTGAAAGTATGATAAGAATTTAACGTACCTTTGACAACAAGGGTACGATCGACGACATTTGGAATCTACATATACAAAAATCAAGAAAATAAACTGAAATAAGCATAAATGAGAATCTATTATGATAACCCTGTGATCAATCATGCACACCCAAAATAAAAGTTGCTAAAAGTACCATGATAAGAATCAAGAAAATAAACTGTATTTTTTGTAGCTAAAAGTAGATGCCACTTTGACCAATAAGCTAATTCACTTAAACAAAATAAACAGTAAGTTATATGTAGTAATGTACCATGATAAGAATCTATTATGATAGTTGTGATCAATCATGCATACCCAAAATAAAAAACCATAGTCAAATTCACATCATCCTCGAGACGCAAGATAAAGAAGGTTCTACAGTTTGACTTCCAAACTTAGACGATTTCATTGTTCTACATTACATACACCCTAGCAGATTGTTAACTGACATGAAATATGCACCAAGAAAATATCAATACATTTTACATATTGAAGAAACGTGGATCGACTCACTGGTAGACGATCAACTTTCCTCGGGTGTGATTATGCTATTTCACCGATGGTTCTCTGGGATCTGGATTCTTCCACCTACAGAATGAACAGCACCGTAAACTTACCCCTCAGAAAGGGACAGAGGGGTCCTCTTTGGGGTAACCCTCCGGTGTGAGAATAAGAGATTGTAGGAGAAGATAATAATCTGAGGGTAAGGAATTGGAATGTATTGCTTAATAATGTGTAATACTGTGTAATAGGGCATACCTCTCCTTGTGGAGTTGATGTGGTATTTATAGTGCTAGGGTTTCCAATGATTGGGCTCAGACCCAATTAGGGCCTTTTTGGCCTCCTCCTATTGCTTCGCGCCACGTGTCCTTGGGACACCTGGTGCTTTTTCATTGATTATTCTCTGACCCATGTGCAATCACGTGGTAGCACATGGGTTTTGCTGAGTTGTCCACCTTTCATTGGCAGCTGTCAACATCAGCATATTCTTATTCCTTAAAATGATACCTTCTGGAAGGTTGTCTGACGTGCACAATCAAGGTTGTCCTTATCCTGATTTGGATAAGGACGAGGTTGATTATGTGCATGTGTGATATGCGCCTATCCTGAGGATGCGCGAGGTCTTCTCTTTATTCTCACGCGCAGATGTTTCATGCGCAGATGTGATATGCACAAGCATGTGATATGCGCCACGCGCAGATGTGATATGCGTGAGCATGTAATATGCGTCACGCGCGGATGCGTCACGCGCAGATGTGATATGCGTGAGCATATATGGTGCGTGAGCATGTGATACGCGTGAGCATATGTGATGCCTGAGCATATGTGATATGCGTGAGCATATGTGATATGCGCCATGCGCATAGGTTTTGGCTTTGTGCCTTTATAATATCTTGATTTCAAGCCTCTTGTCTATGTCTTGTGGGTTGACCCGCCTCGCTCGGTGTTGAGGCGGGTACATACCTCTTCAAGCCCCCCCAGTCTAATGTGTGTCTTGTCTCGCGCGAGCGAGGTAAGATAGATATTAGACTTAATAGTTTGCTCTTTTAGTAGGGTTTTGTCTTTTTCTTCTTATTACTCATCGTTGCGCGAAATTCTATCCTTTTGGTTGAAACGAATCGTCCCTGTACGTGGTTGGTTGTTGCTGACATGCGTCAGTGATGGAGACGTGTCAGACTTTTCGTGTGCTCGAGGTGCTACAGTTGCCTTTCATGTCCCCTCACATAGTGTCAGGAACACGTGTCGCGCTCGCGTTGGTCCGTACCTGCGAGTGGTGGCGCGTGAACTCTGCAGCACCTGTATCGTTTCTTTTCGTGTCCCCTCACACAGTGTCAGGGATACGTGTCGCGCTCGCGTTGGCTTATACCTGCGAGTGGGGGCGCGTGAAGTCCGATCAGTACCAATTTTTCTCTCTCTTAGGCCTATAAAAGCAAGCCCTTAGAGTTTTTATCCTTCATCTTCCTTGTTGTTTATTCAGAGATTTCCTTTCTTTCTATTCCGATTAAGTGCCTATCTTTCAGATTTCCGTTCTTCAGAAGCAACTTGTGCCTGACTCTGTTGTATGTCTGATAGCCCAGACAACACAATCTCCCCCAGCAATCGCCGTGTGAAATCGTTAGTAATGTCTATGTTGAAGAAGACCGGCAAGGGGAAGAGGGTTGCTGAGGCCTCATCGGAGGAGGTAGGGAAGACCAAGGCAGTGAAGAAGTGGGATGAGATCCCCTGTAAACTGAGGCAGTCCGATTTTGACAGCCTTATCGCCTCTCAGGGTTTTCTCCCTGAGTATGGCTGCATGTTGCCGGCGGCCGGGCAAACGGCGGCGGACCCGCCCACCGGCTATATATCCCTTTATTGCCATTTTTTCACCCACTGCAACCTTCGTCTCCCGATTACAAGGTTTGTGGGTGCACTGCTTAGGTTTTATGGGATTCATATATCCCAAGTCCATCCGTTTGGACTCGTGCGCATGACTCATTTTGAGTTCATGTGCAAATCTCAGCGCGAGGAGCCCACCCCTCGGCGCTTTCAGCTTTTTTATAAGCCCAAGATCCAAGATTCTTGGTTCTCATTTATTCCTCGCAGTCAGAAGGTCAAGTGCTGCACTGTTTCATTCAAGAGCCTTCATGACTGGTCTGAGAGATTTTTCTATATCAGGGCTGGTGTGATCCCCATCCGCATGACCATGCGCGCGATCTCTTCTGCGCCCGCGGATGTGGGTGTCTTCAAGAACCCAACTGGCGCCTGGGTAAAAAAGTTGACTGCCGAACCATCCCCCGCCAAGAAAATTTGCGAGGAGGCGCTAGTGGGGGTTGGTATGAGCAGGAGGTGGGCTGACAGCGCGACTGTGCCCGTTATCCAAGTTGACGGCTTGTGTAAGTTAACTCATTGCATTACTTATGCGCGAATATAATTCGTTTTGCTGATATCATTTGACTTGTTTTGTGCAGTCAGCAAGGAGTATGTCCACGCCGCCTATGATGAGCATATGGAGGGTGGCTCCGTCGCGCTGGGCGCTGGGGAGGTTGGCTTCCCCGATCGCTTCGATGACATGTTCATCCCTGTTGATCTGGGATTTCTCTTTGACAGCGATGCGCCTGGTAAGCCTTTGTACTTATGCTTATGCCTTTATAATACCAAATTTGGCTAACATTTCTGTTGCACGTATTGTAGACGCGCTTGAGAACTACGAGCTGGAGCTCGCGGAAGAGGAGGAGGAGGAGGAGGCTGAGGTGCCCCAACTAAAGCTTAAAGCTAAGGGGAAAACTGGCGCAGGGGCCAGTAAGAAACAGAAGAAAGATGTTGCCCCTGTTGCTCAGGATCCACTTACTCAGGCGACGGGACTTGAGAAAACCCAGGAGTTTACCTCCAAGTTTTCCTTGTCTTCCCTGCCTCAAAATGTGGGCAGACCTCCTGTCCACACGAGGTATGGTGCCGCCACCTCCTCCCTTCGCGCGGCAGAAAAGGGAAGCGGCGCTGCGCCTGCTGTTTCCTCTTCGACAGGTATACTTTATTTATACTTTATGGTTTTATGAGCGCGATTCTGATAGAATTATTAATGAATCTTTGCTCACTCAAATGTTTGTAGAGCCGGCGACCTTGGTGGATCAACCTCAGGCGCAACAAGGTGCCGAGGCTGCGCCGGAGGTCGCTTCGAAGTCCCCTGTTTTACCCCCAAAAAGGGGGAGAATGGACTTCATGGTGATGTTTAACTCGCGAACGGCGGTGCGCCAAGGTATGTATTGCACTTTTATTTTCTGACTTTTCTCTTTTTAGATCAAGTCAGAACCATTTCTTTTTGTTGATTTTTTCATAGGAGTCATTGCTGGCGTACAAGCTGCTGGCGGCACTGCTGGCGCCGGTGCCAGCGCCGTTGGTCCTGCTCCTGCTCCTGCAAGCGCTGAATCTCCCCTCATCGGGATTACTAAGGAGCAGGAGGCCGTTTTACGCGCCGACCTGGCGGCGTCGAGACCTCCCTCACCTCCTCCTGCGCGCAGCCCTCCTCGCGAGACTGATTTTGGTTCTTCTAGGTCGCAGGATAAAAGGCCTGTTTCAGAGGAGGATGAGGAGGTTCAAGTTGAAGGCTCCGACAGTGGCCGCACCAGCCCTGCAGCGCCACGAGATTTCGCGGCGCAGTCTTCTCGTGGGGCTGGCGCTGACTTTTCTGCTTCATCCCCGCAGGTATAGGTTCGTTTTTGCTCCGCTGCACGGACTTCCATATTAGTGTTTTGATGACTTAGATCATTACTTTGTGTTTGCAGGAAGCCGATCACATTTGCCGCCCAAGATGGAATATTACTGAGGACAGCTCATTTCAGTCCATGGGTGTGTGTGAGGACTTCTGGGCTCATTCTGTGCCTCCAGCTGAAAGGAGGTTTCAGGAGGACCGCGCTCGCGAGGACTTGCTCAACGATCATCTGTTTGCTGGGTCGGCTTTCTTTGCTGCCTCCCAAGAGCTTCGCGATGATTACGTAAAGGTACGTGATGCTCTTGCGGAAGCCAAGCAAGAGGCTAATGTGTCTGCTAGGAATCTTTCTGATGCTCGAGAGAGAGCTGAGAAACTCCAAGCAGAGCTCAGCGAGAACAGAGCAAGTGCCAACACCGCCTTCGTGAAGCGCGGGCATGAGCTACAGGCTGCGCGGGAGAAGCTACAGGCGGCCGAGGCGGACGCGGCCAAGTACGCGCGTAGAGTGCGCGACTTGGAGCTGGACGCGGAGGCGCGTGACCAAGCTCTTGTCCAGTCTATAACTGACAAATCATCATTGGAGAGTGAGGTTGCGCGCCTGAAGAAGGAGCTTGCGGCCGCGCGGGCAGAGAAAGATGAAGCCTTGGCGACGGCAGCGTCTAGCCAGGAAGCACTTGATGCGGCAGCAGCGTCCGACAGAGAGGAGCTGAAACAGACTAAGGAAACTGTTGAGTTGTTAAACTCTCAGATCCCTGCTCTTGAGACGTCTGTTTCTTCCCTCGCGCAGGATCGCCAATGGCTAATCTCACAGGGTATTACTCGTTGCGCTTACGCGATGAAATACTCAGACGAGTTTCAGACCCTTGTGATGGATTGCAACGCTGCCTCGCGCTTGGTGGGTCGAGCTGAAGGGTTCCAGGATGGTTGTGAATATAGCGTGCTGAAGAAGAACCCATCCGACTACCCTTATCAGCTCGACGTTGTCTGCGCGGACATGGCCGAGATGGGGGAGAAGTATTTGAATACTCCAATTCCCATCCTTGCGCAGGTATTTTAACCTTAATGAGTTTACCTTGACTTATTTTCCTAGTCTTTTTGTACTCATATTTTTCCTTATGATTTGCAGATATCCGCGCTCGCAGACCAGCCCGATCTCGGCGCGCTAAAGAAATTACTTGACGAGTGCGAAGGGGCTGGTGGCGGCGATGATGGCGCGGGGAATGCTGCCCCTGCTAGCGGCTCTGGCGTGGCCAAAGGACCCGCTCCTGACACTATTGTGATAGAAGGCGACTCCATTCAGGACGAACATCTTGACTATGGTCAGTTTGGAGATGACGAGGAGTGGGCTGCGCCAGATGCTGAGGGCGGTGATGAGGACGATGAAGAGGCTGACGTCGACGTGGAGACTTGAGAAGCCCTTCATGTTTTTTTTTTTATTTGTAGTTTGTATCACATCATCTTGTAAACTTGTAAATTTCAATGCTTTGGAATGAAATTTTGTTTTTCCCTTATTTGCATCTTGCGCATTCCCCATTCATCTCTTTATATTGCATGTTTGCTTGTTGAATATAAGATATGCTTGCACGTTGAAATAAGAACAAGGTTGCAAGGAAATTATTATACTTAATCCTTGTCATATTGTAAGTGATTTTGCAATATCCTGACTATGTTGACACGTGGTTTGGCGTTTCATTATTCCTCTTTTGCGCGACGTTATCGCGCATTTATTATAGGGAACTATGAGTTTTTTAGCCTTTACGTGTCAGTATGTGTTACTCTGATATCCATTACAATTTCATGCGCGACCTCGACCTGAGACCTTAACAACTATGTTTTGGCATGTGCTTTGCCTTAGTTGTGCTTAGGTATTTTTATGGTCAGGCTGCGCAGCATGTAGGATGGATGTTGTGAGTGATTTGAGCTAAGGCTCACATTATTGGGCTAAGGCCCTGAGCTAAGGCTCATATTATGGGGCTAAGGCCCTGAAGTTTTAGAGTTAAGACTCGTTAACGCGTTTGAGCTTGAAGCTCGCGCATGTATGTTTTACTTCGTTTTATTTTTTGTTTTGATGTCAATACAATGTTGTCATATTGCTCAAAATTAATAAAGGGAAGTGTGAAACATGTATGCAAAAGGTAATAGAATCCACATTAAGAGAAGATAGCGTGTATCATTATTCATAATGGCTTAAAAAGCCTTGATTACAAACTTGACATTTTTTACATGAAACATTTTCTAAGCTGTGCCGCGTTCCATGCGCGCGGGATCTTCTTTCCATTCAAATCTTTTAAAGCGTATGCGCCTTTTCCCAATTCTTCCGAGACTTGATAAGGTCCCTCCCAATTGGGGGACATTTTTCCCGGGGGTATCGCGCGGCTAGCTTCATTGTTTCGAAGGACAAAATCATTTTTCTTGAAGTGGCATTCTTTCACGCGCTGATTGTAATATTTTTCCAGTTTTTTCTTGTATTTGGCTTCACTGATGATAGCCGCCTCTCTGCGCCCTTCAAGTAAGTTGAGATCCAACCTCCTTTCGCGCTCGTTATCAATCTTGCTCATCATGAGCACTCTATGGGATGGGCATCCAATTTCTGCTGGAATTATTGCCTCCGTTCCATAGGTTAGGCTGAACGGGGATTCGCCATTGCTGGTTTTGCTTAATGTCCTGTGCGCCCACAGGACATTAGGTAGCTCTTCGACCCAAGAATGGGATTCTCCCTCCAACCTTTTCTTCAGCCCATTTAGCAAGCTTTGGTTCGCGCGCTCCACTTGGCCATTCCCCTGAGGGTGGTATACTGAAGTGAAGATTTGGTTGATGCGCAATTCCTTGAGCCAGCTGGATATCTTTCTGTCAGTGAATTGTTTGCCATTATCGCTCACAATTTCCATGGGCAAGCCAAAACGGCATATGATGTGGCTCCAGATAAATTGCTTCATCGCCTCGGCTGTAATTTTTGCTAGTGGCTTGGCTTCAACCCATTTTGTGAAATAGTCTACTGCCACTACCAAAAATTTTACTCGCCCTTGCGCCTGCGGTAAGGGACCCACAATATCGATTGCCCATTTGTGGAAAGGCCATGCGGAGGTCACCGGAATCAAGTTGTTCTTTGGCCGCATGGTGTTTGGCGCATAGCTCTGACACGCTTTGCATTTTTGGATCTCTTTTAAAGCGTCCAAGTACATGCCTGGCCAATAGTAACCTGCGCTCATTGCCTTGGCAACCACCATGCGCGGGCCAGCATGTATTCCACAGATTCCTTCGTGTATCTCTCTGATCACATAGCTTGCTTCCTCAGCATCTAGGCATTTCATGAGCGGTCCAAGATAAGAGCGTCGATATAATGTACCATCAAGCAGTTCATAGTTCTGCGACTTGTGTCTTATCTTCCTCGCCTGTGCGCGATTGTCCGGTACCTTTCCCTCCTTCAAGAATTCCATTATTGGAGTTATCCATGATGAAGGGGTTGTATGAGTTACAAGGACAGACTTCGCTACCACCGACGGGTTGCTCATTACTTCTACCCTGACATCTTTGCCAAAGTGATCGAAGCTGGTTGATGCCATCTTACTCAGCGCATCGGCAGATTTGTTTTCACTGCGCGGAATATGAATGATTCTGAAGCAGTCAAATTGCTCGATGAGCTTTTTCGCCTGCTCTATTTACAGAGGCATGGTGTTCTCCTTGGCATCATAAAGGCCATTGACCTGTGCTGCTACCAAGTATGAATCAACATGGGCCTCTAGCTTTTTAACTCCGAATTTGTGCGCGATGCGCAGGCCAGCCAGCAGGGCTTCATACTCAGCTTCATTGTTGGTGCTCTTGAAGTCCAACCTGATGGCGTAAGTATATTCATGATTCTCTGGATCCACCAGCTTGAGGCCTGCGCCGGACCCTTCGTTGTTTGAAGCTCCGTCAGTGAACAAACTCCAAACATTTTCTTCATCATTGGCTCGCGGAGGGTCTACCTCGCGCTGAGCCTCTTCAATTTTTCCTTCGGGGATTTCTGCGATGAAATCAGCTAAAACTTGTCCCTTTATTGCTGGACGGGGCTTATAGGCGATCGTGTGTTCTCCTAATTCCAGCGCCCATTTTGTCAGCCTTCCTGAGAGCGCGGGACGCCGCAAGACTTGCTGGATGTTGTAACCAGTCAGAACTTCAATGGGATGACCATTGAAATATCTATGAAGCTTGCGCGACGCGTGTGTTAGTGACAAAACTAACTTTTCCATGATGGAGTAGCGCGTCTCAGGATCTGTCAGCACCCGACTCACATAGTATATTGGCGTTTGGATTCCCTTGCGATCCACCAACAATACTGCGCCGATGGCGCGCTCTCCTGCTGATAAGTACAATGTCAAAGTTTCACCAGGAAGTGGAGCTGTGAGCGCGGGCAGATTTATCAAACATTCTTTTATCTCACTGAAAGCTTGCTCGGCCTCAGGAGTCCACTTGAATTGGCTTTTCTTTAGGCAATTTCTCAATGTGTTGACGAATGGGGTAGATTTGCTTGCATGGTTCGCTAGGAACCTGTTGATTGATACCAATCTCCCATTCAACTTTTGGACTTCTTTCATGGTGGATGGCGAGGGCATGTCAAGGATGGCCTCCACCTTCTCTGGGTCACCTTGAAACCATCCTTGGTGACCATTACACCTAGAAATTTTCCCTCTTGTACGCCGAAAGTGCATTTGCTCGGGTTGAGCTTCATGTTTACTTCCTTTAGGCGCCCAAGGGTTTCTTCGATGTCTTTGAGCATTTGTTTTTCCTCCCTGCTTTTGATCACCAAATCATCCACGTAGACTTCTAGGTTTCTTCCAATTTGCTCGTTGAAAACAGCATCCATAAGTCTTTGGTAGGTGGCTCCTGCATTCTTCAAACCAAAGGGCATTTTTGTGTAACAAAAAACACCCTTATCGGTTCTGAAGGCAGTCTTGTCCTCATCTTGTGGTGCCATTTGAATCTGGTGATAGCCCTTGTAGGCATCCAGGAAACATTTGAGCTTGAATGGCGCCACGGAGTCCACCTTTGCGTCGATGTTTGGGAGGGGGTAACAATCTTTTGGGCATGCTTTGTTGAGGTCCTTGAAGTCAATGCACATCCTCCACGACCCGTTACTTTTCTTTACCATCACAGGATTGGCTACCCATGTCTGGTATCGTATCGGGCGGATGATGTTTGCGCGCAGTAGATCCTCAACCTGCTCATTCATGGCCTTTGCCTTCTCATCCCCCATGACTCTCTTCTTTTGAGCAATTGGCTCTACAGACTTGAACGTGTTGAGAGAATGTTGCGCCAGGTCTCGCGGAACCCCAGTCATATCGGAGTGTTGCCACGCGAAGACCGACATATATGCTGTGAGCAATCTTTTCATTCTCAACCTCGTGTCGTCTGATATAGTAGCGCCAATTGTGATTGTTTGCTCCGGGAATTTCGGGTTGAGAATCCATTCCTCTGGCGCGTTGTCTGCCATTGGAAGTTTCATTCTCCCTTCCCGTGGTGTACTTGTCACTGCACACAAATGATCTCGGTATACAAAAGTTACACCTGTTGGTGTTGGGAACCCCAACGCGCCATGCGCTGGCGACGGTATGGCGTTGAATTGGGCAATCGTTCCCCTACCCAAGATCATATTGTGGCATGAAGTGGTGGGCAAGACCAAGAAGTTGACAACTTCGACTCGCTTGTGTTTCTCATCCCCCATAGTTAGTTCAAATTGTATTTGACCTAGGGGATGAATGATTTCATTTGAAACACCAGAGATTGGTGCATTCACAATTTCAAGCCTTGCTTGGTCTGCCGGATCCAGTTTCCTGAAACATTGCTCATACATGATGTCTGATTCGCTGCCAGTGTCCACCAGGACTTTTGACACTTCATAATGAGAAATGTGTGTAGTGATGACAAGAGGACTGCTGATAGAAGGGCCTCCCCTGATTCTTGGGAAGATTACTTGTTGCTCGCGCCAATCTCCTTGGATTTGCGCGCTTCTCTTTCTTGATCTTTGCCCTTGCCTTCCTCCCTCGGCTACACAGATTCTTTTGAACTTTTTGCTGGCTGAGGCTCCTTCTGGTTGTTCATTTTCTGGTCTTGAGTTTTTCACCAGGTGAGCCAGCTTGCCTGATTTCACATCTTTTTCAATTGCATCCTTCAAGTGGTGGCATGCATCAGTGTTGTGTCCTGTGGACTTGTGAAACTCACAGTACTTGCCACTGTTTGATGGTCCCTTGTAGTGTAGTGGCTTGGGGCTTTTGAACTGGACATTCTCAGTGCTTAACACTTGTGAAGGCGTTTTAGTGAGGGGAGTCCATATTCTTGGCAGAGGTCTGTTAGGATCTCTGCCGCCTTCCCTCTTATCACCTTCTCCGCGATTACGAATGTCTTTTTGGGGCTGGGGTGAGCTTGGTTGCACCTGCTTTTCTGCGGGAGAAAAACTGGTTGGTTGCAACCTGGACCACACAGAGTTCTGTTTGCCCCTTCTTTCGTTGTTGCGCGGTGCCTCTGCTTGATGCCCTCTTTCTCTCGCTCTATCTTGGGCAATTTGTTTTTCATTTCTCGCGAAGACTCGCGATGCTTCCATTAGCTTGGCCCAAGTGGTTGGCATGCCATCTCTGCTCACGAGAGCTCTGCGGAGTTGATCACTGCGCGCGCCTTGTATAAAGGCCACGCGCAAAAGTTGCTCAGTGATACCTCCAATTGCCAGAGACTCCTGATTGAAACGAGTTATGTAGTCTTCAATCGTTTCATCATTCCTGCGCACGCAGTGCATGATGTCATCAGGGTCGCGCGTGTGTCTGCGCTGCTGTACGAAGTGGGCTTGGAACTTTTCCAATAGTTCCTCGAACCCATCGATTT
Organism: Bidens hawaiensis; assembly: GCF_021521415.1. NCBI lineage: Eukaryota > Viridiplantae > Streptophyta > Magnoliopsida > Asterales > Asteraceae > Bidens > Bidens hawaiensis. The sequence continues at coordinate 6,608,474 of NW_027491024.1, forward strand.
GCCCAGTTGGCAAGCTCTCGAACCAGACACGCGCCGCGCCCGTGAGGCAGCGAGCAAACATGTGACACCATGTTGGCATCGTCCAGCTTTCTAGGTTTCCAGTGTTGTAAAAACCTTGTAAGAAATCGTCTGGATCTGTTGTGCCGTCATATTTGCCCAAACCACTTGGCATCTTGGTTTTGTGCTGAATGGGGGCCTTCGCGATGCGCTCAGTGAATTTTGAATGTTTCACCAAGATGGCTGGCCTGTACGGTGTGGTTATGTCCACTTGCCCTCTCACTGGTGGGCTGTATGGTGTGTACAGATCCAGGTCGGCTTTGGCTCCAGGCGCCATGTTCATGTGCGCGCGGAGCTGTGAGCCTCCTGCATGAGTATCTCGCGTCTTTCTCATGCTGTGCACTTCTTCATCACTAAACTCAGCGTGTTCAGTGTGAACAGAGTGACCATCTTCAGGCGCGCGCGCCCTTTTTGTTCCATGACCGGTTTGCTTGTCAAACGCTAGCCTTTGTGTTAAGTCGGCTAACTTTTTGTGTTTGACCAGCTCATTGTACTTGTCCATTAGACGTCGTTGCTCGTTTATGAGCCATTCCTTAGGGTCATTGGTTTCATCTTCTGGACCCATTGGTCCTTTTTGTTTCGCGCCGGTAAGATTTTGGAACGTGAGATCGTCTGGAGGAGTTTCAGTCTGGCTATGAGGAGTTGTGATGAAGGGATGGTTACTGGTGGTGCGCGTAGAATCACGCGGAACCCTCAGAAACTGCTGTCCCCCATTAACATCCTCACGCTCAATATCCTCCAGAACTTGATCGACGTTACGAACACCAGAAACCATGGGGAAATTTTTTTTAGAGAACTGATGAAATTTTGTTGCCGTTGTAACAGGTGATGGCGCCAATGAAGAAACGTGGATCGACTCACTGGTAGACGATCAACTTTCCTCGGGTGTGATTATGCTATTTCACCGATGGTTCTCTGGGATCTGGATTCTTCCACCTACAAAATGAACAGCACCGTAAACTTACCCCTCAGAAAGGGACAGAGGGGTCCTCTTTGGGGTAACCCTCCGGTGTGAGAATAAGAGATTGTAGGAGAAGATAATAATCTGAGGGTAAGGAATTGGAATGTATTGCTTAATAATGTGTAATACTGTGTAATAGGGCATACCTCTCCTTGTGGAGTTGATGTGGTATTTATAGTGCTAGGGTTTCCAATGATTGGGCTCAGACCCAATTAGGGCCTTTTTGGCCTCCTCCTATTGCTTCGCGCCACGTGTCCTTGGGACACCTGGTGCTTTTTCATTGATTATTCTCTGACCCATGTGCAATCACGTGGTAGCACATGGGTTTTGCTGAGTTGTCCACCTTTCATTGGCAGCTGTCAACATCAGCATATTCTTATTCCTTAAAAAGTTACCTTCTGGAAGGTTGTCTGACGTGCACAATCAAGGTTGTCCTTATCCTGATTTGGATAAGGACGAGGTTGATTATGTGCATGTGTGATATGCGCCTATCCTGAGGATGCGCGAGGTCTTCTCTTTATTCTCACGCGCAGATGTTTCATGCGCAGATGTGATATGCACAAGCATGTGATATGCGCCACGAGCGGATGCGCCACGCGCAGATGTGATATGCGTGAGCATGTAATATGCGTCACGCGCGGATGCGTCATACGCAGATGTGATATGCGTGAGCATATATGATGCGTGAGCATGTGATACGCGTGAGCATATGTGATGCCTGAGCATATGTGATATGCGTGAGCATATGTGATATGCGCCATGCGCATAGGTTTTGGCTTTGTGCCTTTATAATATCTTGATTTCAAGCCTCTTGTCTATGTCTTGTGGGTTGACCCGCCTCGCTCGGTGTTGAGGCGGGTACATACCTCTTCAAGCCCCCCAATGAAGAAACGTGGATCGACTCACTGGTAGACGATCAACTTTCCTCGGGTGTGATTATGCTATTTCACCGATGGTTCTCTGGGATCTGGATTCTTCCACCTACAAAATGAACAGCACCGTAAACTTACCCCTCAGAAAGGGACAGAGGGGTCCTCTTTGGGGTAACCCTCAGGTGTGAGAATAAGAGATTGTAGGAGAAGATAATAATCTGAGGGTAAGGAATTGGAATGTGTTGCTTAATAATGTGTAATACTGTGTAATAGGGCATACCTCTCCTTGTGGAGTTGATGTGGTATTTATAGTGCTAGGGTTTCCAATGATTAGGCTCAGACCCAATTAGGGCCTTTTTGGCCTCCTCCTATTGCTTCGCGCCACGTGTCCTTGGGACACCTGGTGCTTTTTCATTGATTATTCTCTGACCCATGTGCAATCACGTGGTAGCACATGGGTTTTGCTGAGTTGTCCACCTTTCATTGGCAGCTGTCAACATCAGCATATTCTTATTCCTTAAAAAGATACCTTCTGGAAGGTTGTCTGACGTGCACAATCAAGGTTGTCCTTATCCTGATTTGGATAAGGACGAGGTTGATTATGTGCATGTGTGATATGCGCCTATCCTGAGGATGCGCGAGGTCTTCTCTTTATTCTCACGCGCAGATGTTTCATGCGCAGATGTGATATGCACAAGCATGTGATATGCGCCACGCGCAGATGTGATATGCGTGAGCATGTAATATGCGTCACGCGCGGATGCGTCACGCGCAGATGTGATATGCGTGAGCATATATGGTGCGTGAGCATGTGATACGCGTGAGCATATGTGATGCCTGAGCATATGTGATATGCGTGAGCATATGTGATATGCGCCATGCGCATAGGTTTTGGCTTTGTGCCTTTATAATATCTTGATTTCAAGCCTCTTGTCTATGTCTTGTGGGTTGACCCGCCTCGCTCGGTGTTGAGGCGGGTACATACCTCTTCACATATATCACAAATCATTATAAACCCTAGATCTAAACACATGAAATAAAGTAAAGAAATTAAGAAGATCAATTGGAATACCATATCTCAAGTGATGTTGAACCCATAGGTCAGTAGAAGCAATGTCAAACCTGGTCAGTAGCAACAAGTATTGCTGGAAAATACATATACACACATACACACGAACACAAAATTAACATGTATTGTTTGTTCAGTTAAAGTTAAGTAAACAAACAGGAATATGATTCGCTTTCGCTCATTGAACCTTAACAAGCCTTGGATGTTTTTAATTTTATAAAAAATAATTAAAAACATATGTGAAGTCATAAAAAATGAGCCGAGACCGAGCTTGAAAAAAATAACAGACAAGCTTGAGCCTAGTTGAGCTTGGGTTCGGCCCGTTTACACCCCTATCTGTAACCACTAAACTAATAAGCTGACTTAGTCAGGTTAGTTGCATGACCCATAAACATTCCCCGTTTTCATGTGCAAATGCAACCAGTTTTCCATCACTATGATTCGTTGCATAACACATAACTCAATGAATACATTAAAAAAAAAAGCAAACATATCAGTTTTGTTATACTAATACTAGCCAAATATTAGTTGGTTACAAATAAACAAACATAGTACTAACACCAAACTATTAATTGGTTGCAAATGATGCCTTAATAAAATAATTGACACTCAAATACTAAAATCATTAATTTTTAATATATTAAACCTACTAATTAAACGCTCATTGTTTAATAAACATAAATTTTACACATCCAGGGCATACATGATTTAAGGTCAAACAAAAGTCAAACTTGCAATCATAAAAAAGTGTTAACATGAGTAAACTAAAGTTTTTAAAAATTACTATATAGTCTATTCACCAAATCCTAAATCAACAATCAACATGACACAATTTATGAAGCAAAATACACACAAAAAGTCAAAACATATCCAATCCAAGTCGACGAAGAGATCTCACAGTTCAAACGGGAAGATCGATTATATCCAAGTGATTAAAGCGATGAAGCTTCCTGTTTTATCCGGTTGCTAAACCAAAGTCTAAAAATCAAAATGTATGTAAACAGTTTAATTGAATCATCCATCCTATTAAATATCTTTTTAGGACACCGATTCTGTAGCGTATATTGTAAAAGGACCCCAAATGTTCATTTGTCCTATTAAATAGATTTTAGAACCCTATTTTACAAGCGTCCCACACAAAAGGTCCTAAAAAGCCCTTTTTGTTGTAGTGTGCAACTAGGTTATTTCATTATTGATGTGCGAAGATTACAATTACATATCAGGGATATTTATAAGATATAAACTAGGGTTAAAGGCTTAATCAACAAGAAACAATAACGGGCCAAGTTCTTGTTCTTCTTGTCACCAATTTGAGCCCAAGCCCAAAACTAGCTCAAAGCCTTCACAAATCCTAACAATCTCCCACTTGAAGGCTTTGCACGAACCGCAACAGCCATCCAAACAAAACCCGATACCTAGTAACTCAAGTAATCTTCAATAACATAAATCACCAAACCTCCCGTACCAAGAACAAGCTAAAACTCCAACAACGGAAGTTCTCCAAACCTCCAGTTCTTCACGAACAAGCTAAGATTTCAACAACCCAATCCACCTAGTTGCAGTGGCTGGCCTTTGCATCGGTTTCCCGAAAGGCCCATTGAACCGCCCCAGCTCCAATATGGTCATCACAGACCCAGTCATGGCAAAGCCCGCCAATGACTCATCTTCAATCTCAGCCGGCACCTACTTACTCATATAACCGGCTCCAGAGACTTCCAGAAGAAAGAACACTATCCTAATACAGCAAGCACCAAAGAGAGAATTTTCATTCGGAATTTCGGTCTCAAAACCTCAACGTCACTATGTAATTGTACTTGAACACCCCCGTGCTCCCACTTTTACCAAATCCCAGTCAAGATTTAAACCTCCAAATACGCTCAAGCTGACATCCATGTGGCTCCAGGATTCATGCTTGCAATACGAACCCACTTAGCTTTACCCGATGCAGCGAGCCAAGACTTTTGCAACTCCAGAAAAGTCATAAATAAATAGATTCACCAATGCTTCATTGAAGTAGGTAACACGAAAATAAAGCAAAACAAAATCTCAAACCCAAGAGCCTTCACTACCTTTCACTGAGTCTCAATGCATCATCACCGACACATTCTCAAAAGCAGAATTTACCATTAATGGACATTGACTCTAAAGAATGTCCCACACCTTCATGCAGCCTTCACCAAGTCAAACTATGCTCAGCTCCCACTGTCTCTGTTATCCCAACCATGCCAAACCAACACTCCATGATATGAATCCTCAATTGTACTTCCTCGGCAAACGTCTTTACCCAGCACAAGATCCATGTCAACTCAAATGTTGTACCACTGATCACCACCGAACAAGATAAAACTTCATTGTGCTAAACCAGCTAACAGACAAACGGTTATAACAACAGTTGAACTTTCATGGAAAGCAAGCGGTACAAAGGGTTCTATGACCGTACACCCGATCAGTTAACACAACCCTAACCGAAAGATCATCCAAATGAGCAATAGTTCACATGACTTGACACTAACCCTTTTTGTTCACTTATGTAGTTACCAATGCACCTGCCGGTTCCTTTTTCTCCAGGTTTATCCCTTTATCGGTACCACATCCAAGTTCACTTTGACAAACCAACCAACCCAAATCTTTAACCGTTGAACATTCCGATCATAACCATCTCATCTTCAGTTATAACAATAACAAACAAGAACAAAATCGGAAACAGTGAACAGACACAGCAATGGCAAGGGCCTCAAACAACACGATTTGCCCCTGCATTGACCGATTAATCAAGTAACTGAATAATAAACTGTAAACAATTACCTCAGACCATCTCTTGCAGGCAAATCCGAACCAAACCCAAACATAACTGATCTTCACATAACTCGGTTAAAATAATTTTCTGGTTGATAATAATTGCCAAAACGCGAACTCAAAAATAATTCCAAAACCTGCCTATGTCAAATAACACCTCTTGGTGAAACACAACAAAAAAACAATGAAAATAATTTCCCATTTTTGTGTGTACGAACATTCACCCAAAAAGAATGCCATTTGTTCTTGAACCACGTATACCCTTGACACCAAGATGCTTCTTCCATTTTTTTTACTCAGCCAAATAGCTAGGCCGTACTAGCTAAACAAAGGCCCAAAAAAAAAAATAAACAACCCAACAAACCAAGAATATACTTACTGCTCAAATGGTTTTATTATGGTCAGAGCTGCCCCTGTGCAAACCGGCCAACCTGGTACTCGTTCCCGTCAAATTCTGGTCATCAATTTCAGCCACAAAACCAGCGATCAAATCAAAGACCCTCGTCATATCGATTCAACTCCCGACCGTTCCTGATTTACCCAATAGATTCGCAACCTTGACGAGAAAACGCTACTCGCAAAACAGTGCCATAGCAATCCTAGCCCTTCTTCTCGGACCTAACACCCGACAATATAAACAAAAAAATGGTCTTGCGACCTTGGCGGCACTCGTGAAAACCATACCACAACCCAACGATTTTAAAAGAGTTTCCCGATGATTCAGTTGACTATCACGCAGCCGACAACACCCAAACCCTAAAACATGCTGACTTCTCCGAAACAGGATAATCGAACCTGCGAATCATCAATGCTAAACCGTGTGTAACAACGAGCCAAAGCTCTGATACTACTTGTTAGGAACAAAGCGGCGCAGCGGAACAACACACGAACAAGCACACACAATTATACACGCAGTAAACAGAAAATAAATGATAAACGACATAAGAGTTTTACGTGGTTCGGCCCCGGCGGGGGACTTACATCCACTGGCTGCAACTAGGTTATTTCATTATTGAGGTGCGAAAATTACAATTACATATCAGGGTTATTTATAAGATATAAACTAGGGTTAAAAACTTAATCAACAAGAAACAATAACGGGCCAAGTTCTTGTTCTTCTTGTCACCAATTTGAGCCCAAGCCCAAAACTAGCTCAAAGCCTTCACAAATCCTAACAGGAACGTGTTCTAAATAAAATGGGTTCACATTGAAATATGAACTATTTAAAAAGGAAAAGTATCAAAATGGGTTAGCAAGTGTTATAATAGTGAGTTAGTAACCAAAAATTTTTATACTTGAGTAGACCCAATTTGACCCATTATATAATTTCAGTAGATCCAAATTTACACGTTGTATCACTTGACTTAACCTAAACCGCCATATAATCTGAGTAGGAGCACCAATAAAAAACGTTTCTTAAAAGAACTATAAATTTGTTTTTAGTAGGATCGGGTTTGCCATTTAAAATGGGGTGACGACACAGCTTGTTGTCCGCTTACCCACCTCTCTATTATAATTGAATCCTTTTGTTCAATATATGAGTTTTAAAGTTCGAAAAAAAAACCCTAATCTTTCAGAGTAATTCGATTTTCATCTTGCTGAACAAAAGAAAAGCCCATCATTTCATCTAGATATCCATTTGCAGAGGTTGCATCACTTACAACATTTGCAAATTCAAACAAACATACAAGTATAAGAACTGAAACTTCCACCATATAATATACTAAGGGGCTGTTTGGCAATTGTTGAGCCATTAAATGCTGAACCGGGAAGACGTCTGAATGATTAAGAGACTCTAACCCAGTAAGTGCTGAACCGGTAAGTGTTGTTTGGTTGGACATCTGAATGACTGTGCTGAATGACTATTTACCCCTCTGAACTATTTCATGCTAAATGAAAAATATTTGTTGATTCAAAGCTTTTACTAACTGTACTAAACGACCAAACTTTCATTATAACTATCCAAAATAAATTTTAAAACATACTTTTATTATAACGAGCCCTAAACATCAAATAAGGCTTGAGCTGTATCTGCTTGTTCACTCCATGGTTAAGTTTAAACCATCCTTGTAAAGTCCCCATTATGTTTCATTAGGTTTGTAACATTATGACAATTCGGGGACTAAAAAATAATCTCGAAATACCAGGACTATTATGCCCAGAATATGTTTATGTAGAGAACAAAATAGGTCCCCACTAGTACAAAAGAGACCATTTGTGAGCGTCAAACAGTGCAAAAGCCCTTTTTATCAAACGAAACATAAAGGTTACACAAAATTACAAACGTTTGCATAAATAAAGCTAAAAATATTTCAATAAAAGTTCCAATAAATCTCAATTTTCTACATAAAATATAAATTTACATGAACCGCAAGCTTGATTCACAAATGTAACATTTTTCATCTCTCGTCTAGGAGCTTCTTCAGTAACAAACCAAATCCATTCCACAAATTATTCCTTTATTTGAGATGTAGTGATCATTAAGTCAACATCATATTATTTGAAACAATAGCATTGAAATGTGAAGCTTGTTTGGAACTGAAAGTAAAAAAATAATACAAAGACAAATTAATCATCAAAAAGGTAAGAGCTATAAATTACATCAAAATATAAAACCTTGTTAAAAATCCTCGCATAATGGTCAAAGAGTGCCCAATGATTACTTAGAAAGCAGAAAAGAGAAAATTATTTAAAAAAAACATGAACACGATAAAATTTTTACCTTTTAGGAAATACATGTGATCCCTTAATTCATTGCAAACCAGCAACATAAGTTTTTAACTTTCACTTGTGCATATTAAGTCAAGTTACTTATTTTACAGAATTGGAAAAAACACTTGTAAACCAAACACAAAATAAACATAATCACATAACACAATAACTTCTTATGGAAAAATTGATGGCACAACCTAGAAACAACCTTACACAACTTTGAAAGCTCTTAACTTTTCACTCACAACTTGGTTTGACTTGAATTTCTTTTTATCAATTTAGTTTTATTTTGAGATCAACATGCTACCAAACTGCCATAGGCATTTGTTCTTGAATTAGCATAAACTCAACATCAATTATCATATGATTCAAGACATAACCAAGTTAGCTTTCAAACTGGCTCTATTTTAGTTCGGTTATAGCGACCCTTACTGACTTACTTCAAATATATTGCCATTTTCTGTTATGTTTGTTTGGTTTAAAGGGTTTTAGTTTCGGTTTCTTCATTGTTTCGGGTTGCGACTTCATAATGACCCTTACTTCAAAGGGGTCGCCTTTTTAATTCCATACATGTTTTGTTTTGGTTAAGTTCATTGCGACCCTTACTGACTTACTTCAAAGATATTGCCATTTTCTGTTATGTGTGTTTGGTTTAAAGGGTTTTAGTTTCAGACTCTACTTTATTTCGGGTTGCGACTTCATAGTGACCCTTACTTCAAAGGGGTCGCCTGTTTAATTCCATACATATTTTTTTGTTCAGTTCATTGCGACCCTTACTGACTTACTTCAAATGGATTGCTTGTTTTCAGTTTAGATTGAATTCCAAACTGATTATTTCAGTTTGGTTCCAACAGTCGGGTGAACCCGAGCAACCCGAGGATCGCATGAATGTTTAAGATTCCACAGTCACCATAGTGACCCTAACTTCAAATGGATCAAGAGAATTTGTCTATTGTTAATAGTAAAGCAAACTATTTAGAGCAATTAGTTCATTGCCCTTTTGTAAGTGCAAATGTTTTCAACTTTCTAGGAAACCATAAACAGAAGGTGTTAAAACATCATAGCATAAAAAAGGCTGCAGTTTGCATATAACAGGTGTTACTGTTAGCACATGCATACTTTTAGGCATATGTATATATCCTCCTAAAAGATATGGCATATACTTTTAGCTTCAACTCTAAATTATATATTATTGTGTATCAATTTGTTTGAGCTTATCTAACTTGTGTTTGTTTAATTAGAACAGTGAATGATTTTTGCAAGTAAGAACTGATCTCATAAGATGACCCAATATCAACATTCATTTCGTAAAGTTTTTTTTGTCAAAATAAAAGCACGATTCAACCAAATTGAACATCAATTAACTTAAGCTGAATATCAATTAATCGTTCGAACCATAAACCTGCTTCTAGGCCTAGACGTTAGAACCCTAAAAATCATAAAACAGAAATCGACGAGGTTGGGGAAACATAAGAGTAGAAATCGAGTGGGGAAATAAAAAATCATACCTGTTTGTGCTTGGAATATGGCTGAAATCAAGCGAGTATGGTGGTGTTGATTCTAGGTCACCAGAAGAGAAGGAGAAAGAAAGCCAGTGATGGTAGTATGTGTGGGTTTGTGCACTGAATGGTTCAGCTTCAATCTCCATCTGAGCGATTAAGAGGAATATGGAAACTTTCAGATGTGTGATTTAAGCAAACCAAACACCCTCACATCTGAGCGAACCAGACATATCCTCTTAATAGCCTCATTAAGAGGCAAACAAACACCCCCTAATACAATAAGGTTATATTAACAAATCATACCACATCTCAAGAGATCAACTTATTGATCATCGGAAACCATCTCAATGACTTTCATACAGTCCAAAACGGTCATGAATGTAACTATCACCACCACAATGGATATTGCGTCTACAATAAGGATCTCCATTTCAATCCAGACTGTATCGACCACCGCCACCATACCATTGCTTGCTTCTCATCAAAAGTCACGAAACAAAATCCTCGCGATCGCCTACAGACGTGTCTAAAACAACCTAAATCATAATAGTAGAATGTAAATATACAACACTTAAGAATTTATATACAGGTATATAAAATTGATTGAGCTCAATGCGCATAATACATACAACTCTAAATCAATACCAATCAAATCTTTTGAAAAAGAAAATTTCACAAAATAAAGTCAGTTTAAATAGAACCGCCTAATTTTCATTAACATTTATATTTATGTTTTCTACAAATCCATTCTTAATCACATACATTAATTAATTAATTATTAACTTTTAGTTATCAAAATTAAAACATAAAATTTATAGGAATCTCTATAAAAACGGAAATAAATTAACTAATAGTTAATTTTAGGTCACCTTAATTACCGGGTGTTGTTAGCCCCTTTCCTTCATTTTTACTAAATGTACCCTCTCCCTCAAGATTTACGTTAATACGATAAACATTTCTATTTTTTCTTTGTCATTTTGTCATATTTTATTGCCATTAATATTTTAAAAAGAGAAAATTAGCATTTGCCTCCTTGGGTAATATCGTCGCAAGATGGATTGACCACTGAAAAAGAATTTGCGGATGTTGTGCCATTGTATTTCTCAGGAGGGTTTTTTTGGATCCTTTCCGTTAGTTGATCGTCGTTGACTAACCAAAAAAGGTTGAAATGATCATTTTACCCCTAAGCCTATAATTAATTCTAAAACTTATCTTTCAAAATCGTGTAGAGGATGGGGTTCGAACCCCCAACCTTTGGTTTGACAACAAACAAAACCTACCATTTGAACTGATCTGATGTTTGTTATACCTATACAATATGAAATATATATTCATCACTTCATTAAAGGCTTCCTCATCATCATCATCATCATCTCCCTATCTTCATCATCTCCATATACCAAAGTATACAACACCAAACTCCAATTACAAACACAGTTTCATTCTTCCATGCATACTATTACAGTATTACACAATTCAATACTTTAAAACACACAATTCTCGCATCTTGAGACAACCCTAATTCCAACCCAGGAAGATGATGTTGATGCTGCTGATAATTATTATGATACCCGGGTACTTAAAACCCTTGAAACCCTAAAAAATTCGACCCAATTACCAAACAATTATTATGTGCCCCAACTGAGATCGAACTCCGGCGGGTACGGAACCGGCGGCCGCCATGGCAGAAGCCGGAACGGTGCCGGAGCTAGTGGCGGCGATGATTGAGGGTTCGGCGTGGTGTAAGAGAGTTCGAAGATGAACGGTCCAGGAGCCGCCTGTAAGGCCCCGTTACCGGTGCCTCAAATTTGGACGTTGGATTTACTCATCGACATAGTTCAAATCATCAGAGTTAATAAAAACATACGCGGAATATAAAACTTAAACCATTCGTTACAAACATCCATATTTTGTCTTTTAAAACATTACTTAAAATAAAATATCATAGCAAAATCTTCAGATGCCAGCTTCGTCTAACTCTGCCATGTGTCCTCCTCAAGCTACTTGCCTCATTCTACTCACCTGCGTGCATACTAAAAGTCAGCTACGCTAAGTGAGTTCTAATTAATCACCTAACATACAACACCTTCTTACATTTCATACTTAAGCTTCTTAACTTTCTTTCATACATACATAAGTGCATATACTTTCATTTTTACTTTCATACTTTCTTTCATACATACTTCACACTTTATAATTCATTACATACATAATCATATGTTCTAAAGAGACTTTCACCCTATAACCTCACAGATATTATTAGGGTCTGGTCCCTAACATCACAGATATTATAAGGGTCTGGTCCCTAACATCACAGATATTATTAGGGTCTGGTCCCTACCATCACCGATATTAGTAGGGTCTGGTCCCTACCATCATAGATATTATTAGGGTCTGGTCCTTCTTCGTTATCATACAACCATACCTTTCCTTCTTTTGTTAACTCTATTGCATTCATACATATAAGCATATACATTATACTTACCTTATACATAACACTACAACTTGACAGTACGTTCAATATCCGAAGATCGTTCACGTACTAACAAGCAACCATTCATACATTTCACATCATTCACATAAGGCATACACTTATCACTTAGGATAAGTGTATTAACAAACATATCGAGTATGCACACAGCCCCGAAAACATAACACAGAAGTGGGGCTAGAAACTCACCTGAATGCGGTTACGTTCACCGTTTATGGTTATTCTTTTCTTCAGTTGGGCACGGCTAACTGTATAATAATTATATGCATCAATTAACTATCGCTACACATCTCACGTTTCTAGTCTAATCATTACCCTCAACGAACGGGGGTCCGGGGGCAGTGCCCCTGGCAGCGGGGTTCTAGGGGCGGCAGCCCCTAGCGGGGTCCAAGGGGCAGAGCCCCTGGCTGGGGTTAATTATTTTAAAATTTTATTTTGCATTAGTTGTCTTAACATGTTTTCCATTAGGATTCTAAATTATTTTTTAAGCTGGGCTTATTTAAATCAGGTCCAAATATCCATCATCTGGCCCAATTTGGGTTCAGGCCAAAGGCCCAACAGAACTGTGGCCGAGAACTCAAGACAGAGAACCCATTTGACCGAGAACTCGTATCTGACCGAAAACTATGGTCTGACCGAGAACTCGAGTTTGACCGAACTCCCATGCCTAGCCGAGAACACGGGTTGGCCGAGAACCCTCAGTCCTGGCCGAGAACACCCAGTTCAGCCCATTTTTCTATCTTTATGTTTCTAACCTACTCATTTAACTGTTTTAAGGTTCAAATCATGAATTTTAACCACTTTTCTTTACCATTCCTATTCGTTTTGCACCCATTATCCTCACGGCTTCAAGATCTAACCCGTTTTAGACATAAAGCTTAAACCTTTTTAGAGTTAAAACGTTATAGGCTAGATCTAGGGTTTATTTATGAGCCGTATACTACCATAAGTCTATAAGGTTCCTTTTAATCATCAAGTTTACATTTTTTTGGAATATCTAGGCCCGATCTACTCTAGGGTTAAGTTTCATGGCTAACGGTCAATAAAAACGTAATCCTTAAGGTCAAGATCATACCTTTATACGGTTAATAGGCCACGGCTTGACTTGTTTATCAACCTTTATCTTGTATCTAGCTTGTGTAGTCAATATCTATTGGTATTCGGCTTGGATTTGGTCTTGGATCTCTCTCTCTAGCTTGCGGCCGTAAGAGAGTATTTTAGGTGTGTGTTTGGAGTGTGTAGGGAGAAAGATGGATATTATGGATGGAAATGGAAAGGATTAGGGTTTAAGGGGTATTTATACTCCCTTAAGCCCATGGACCTAAGACCCATCTTTCCTTTTTGGTCCATAATTACCTCCATCTAATTTACCTACTTATCTTACCATCTTTACTATTCTACTATTTATTTATTTATTAACTCAAGTAAACTTTTCCGTCATGACGAGTCAATATTCATTATTATTATTATTCGAAATTTCGGGATGTTACACCGCCATGGCAGACGCCGGAGCCGGTGGCGGCAAACACGGCGGCCGCGGCCGTCGACTTTGGTGTGGCGGTCTTTGACTGGGAGTTTGTGGGTTTCCGGTGGCCGCGGAGAATGCAGAAGGTGGGTTTGTGTTTGCATAATGGAATTGGATAATGGGTCTGTGAAATTGAAATGGGTTTGGGGGTTTAGGGTTAGTTTGAAGGTGAATTGGCTGGGATTGTGAACATGTTTGTTGAAGGTAATTTAGGCTTCTTCTAAAGCTGCTGATGAATAAATGAATAATGTGACAGTAGAAGATGAAATATAATATATTATTATTATTATTTTTATCTATTATTAATTTATTATTATTATTATGTACAATGACAACTTTACCCTTCACCACTAACAGTCAACGGTATGTTGACTAACGGTAGGAGCCAAAAAACCCGCCCAAGAAATGTAATGGCACAACATGCAATTCTTTTTCAGTGGTCAATCCATCTCGTGACGATATTACCCAGGGAGGCAAATGCTAATGTTCTCTTTAAAAAAATGTTTTTTTTTTCCTTTGTTTTCATACTAAAATTTTTTTTTAATAACAAAAAAATGTTTACGTAAAAAAAAAATTTTTAATTCCAAAAAAAACATTTTTTTAATAGTAAGCGTTTTAATACTTTTAGGGTGATTTCATTCTTTTTAAATAATTTTTAAAGACAGATAACTTTAAAAAAGAAACACATATTTTTCATCATTAAAAGAGATTAAATAACCTACGATTTGATCAACATGTCTGTTCTATTCTCATGTGACAATAAGTTCATGCGTCCGAACATATCAAAAAATATTTAAATGATTTTCTTTTTGTAGGGCAGGAGACATATGATAAGATAAATATATACAAAAAGTCTTATAAAGTACGTATTGTAATGATAATAAATATTATTTGTATGATAAATAATGATGAACATAAAAAGAGAGAAAATGAAAAAAAAAATAAATAAATCTTATAGTATTTGATTTAATAAGGAGACTTGAAATGACAAAAAATATTAGAGGGTAGTAATATGTTAAATAAAATTGTTAAATGAATTGAAAATATAGGGGAGAGGGTGTGACAAGTCCACGAGAGTGTTAGGTTTAGCCTAACCCTAATTAACAACCGAAATTCAAAAAATAAGAATAAGGAAATATTTTTTTGACTATTACACGTTTGACCCAAAGTCATTTAACTCAAAACCTATATTGACTTGAACATGTTAACCTTGTAACCTCAATAACTTTGTGATCTGCAGACGCAGTTTTATCATCATACAACATACTAATAGGTATAAAATGCTTTTTAACAGATGCAACATATCTTAAAGAGTAACATGTTTAACAAATGCAACTAAATAAACAAGGAGAACATCATGCGTTGAGATCCTTGTATAACATATAAATCTATTAACTTAAATAAACTATTTAACTTTATGATGCAGTTTCGGAAGCGATCAATGGCTCAAGACACTCATGATAATCAAAGACGATAAAATCGAACCAAAGGTTCAAAGAACAATGTTCTTATATTTAATATTCAACCAAAAACTAATAATCTAAACAACCTTGGATCCCTATTTATACTAAACATGGAAAAAGATAAACTAGGAAACGAGATAACATAAAAATAATAAAAGATATTAAAAATCAAAATTCAAATAAAGAGATTTGCATCATACTCCCCGTCTTCGAAAAAACTCGACCTCGAGTTTTGTCTTCGAAACAAAGCCACCCGGATCAAAAGGAACATCAACGCGCTCCTTATTTATTAACTTTATGTCATGCCCAAACAATTCAACTTTGCAAACCACCTCGCGCGAATTTGAACTTACACCACTTGGGTCTATCGGATCGCTGGTTCTCTCCACCTCCTTCTCCCCGTCTTCGAAAAAGACTCGTCCCCGAGTCTTAAGTACATCGAAAAAATCATTGACACCCCGAGATAAAAGACTGGCTCCTTTGTTTTTGTTACTAGACAACTTAATAATCTTTAAAAACAAACTTGAAAACTTCAAAAACAAGTCACCGGTTTCATATGGAGCATTGGAGTGTTTCTTGTTTACTTTATTCATTCTAAAACAATTTCCATGCATTACACGTAAATTGGTTATGAGATGCATGCTTGCCTCAAACTTCCAACCCATAATTTCTCTAATTTGAAGATCACATGCATATGGAATATTTAAATCAGTAGACTTATTATCGGGAATTTTGCACAAATTTTTAGCAACCAATATCTTCTCTTCCAGCTCGAAATTCAAATTCCTAATATATCCCAATTCTTGTGAATTCAATTCCGTAGGAGATCTCGTAATAGTCAAACCTTCCATAATATTTGTCGGCACTAATGGAGCTTCCGAACCAACACCACCCGCTACCTCATCATTGCCCAAAGCCACCTCCTCACCATCTGTGTTCACCGCAGACCCAGCCGTAGCCACCCCATCATCGATAGCTCCGCTACGAATATTTTGCAAAAACAACCATTCTTCTTCATCAAAATCAAATCCGTCTTCATCATACTTCGGACCTTCTTCCAATAAATCAATCCCGGCAAACAATTTACCCCACTTAATATCATCTTCCTCGTCCCCGTAATCATCAAACACGGGTGGCGAATCATAGATAAAGTCACCATTGAAAGAAATCACATCTTCGTCCTCATAACTTGATTCAAAGAACCGAGGTGGGTGACGGAAAAACGGATGCTCCTCTCTGTCGTCACCTTCGTCCCAGACGACGATGCTCGACTCAGTTTCCGCCTTGCACATCTCCTGTTGTAACTCGAGATCGCAGACTCGTTTTCGGAGCCGTTTGATCTCTTCCAGATCGCGGACTCGTTGTCGGAGTCGTTTGATCTTCATAAGATCCTGTGGGTTGGAACAGACTCCACCGCTGCCTCGGTCGGCGAATCTGCGAATAGGACATCGATCTTCTCCACGAGCACACGAATAGAAAACCCTCCTTTCGTTGCCTCGGTCGGCAATTCTACGAGCAAGAAAGTATCCATCTTCATGTCGAGCCATTTGAGAACCAAAAGCTCTGATACCAACTGATGCAGTTTCGGAAGCGATCAATGGCTCAAGACACTCATGATAATCAAAGACGATAAAATCAAACCAAAGGTTCAAAGAAAAATGTTCTTATATTTAATATTCAACCAAAAACTAATAATCTAAACAACCTTGGATCCCTATTTATACTAAACATGGAAAAAGATAAACTAGGAAACGAGATAACATAAAAATAACCGAAAACGAGTCCGCGATCTCGAATTACAACGGGAGATGCGCAAGACGGAAACCGCGTCGAGCACCGTCGTCTGGGACGAAGGTGACGACGGAGAGGAGCATCCGTTTTTCAGTCACCCACCTCGGTTCTTTGAATCGAGTTATGAGGATGAAGATGTGATTTCTTCTAATGTTGATTATAGTTATGATTCGCCACCCGTGTTTGATACTTACGGAGATGAGGAAGAATATATGGTGGCTATGGGTGGTGATATGGTGGTTAATGGTGGCCATGTAAAGAAGAGTGGCGATGTTTTGTTTTGTTCTCCAGTAAATCGTGATATCATCATTGATAGTGATGAAGATGGAAGTGCTACCGTGGCAATGGTGGGCGGCTATGGATTGGCTACTGGTGGCATTGGGGCGGATGCCGGTGTGGTGACTCCGTTAATGTTGGGAAATATTATGGAAGGAGTGAATGTTGCTCAAGATATGGAATGCTTGAATTTTGAAAAATCCATTAATGCCGATAAAAGAGCTCTTGACTCAATCAAAAATATGCAATGTCAAGTTAAGGAAATTGAAGTGGTGGGGCCACTTATTATTACACATAATCAGGAGGTACCAATCATAACGGGTGATGGCAATTCAAAGGGGATGCATGCAAATTCTCACGTGGGTTTAAAATGTGATGGGCCAATTTCTACATCTAGCAAGTCAAAATTAATATGTGGTCCTTTCGGACATAGCCCATCAAAGTTTAACCATGGTTCAATTGGTCGGGATCCAATGATTAAAAAAAACAGCGAAAACAGATGGTTTGAATTATATATAGTGATTGCAAAAGCAAATGGGGCGTACGTTTATTCCGAGCCAGTCAAATTAAATGTAAACAAATCACTTGCTAGTGTTCCCTTTGATCCAGGTGGTACAGGTTCGGAACAAGGCAAGACAACCCGTGAAGTTACGTTATTTAGACAAGCCGTGATGATAATACTAATAAATGGGAATCGGGTTGATGTTCCGTTTGATCCAGGTGGCTTGCTTTTGAAGGCAAAACTCGAGGACAAGTTTTCTCAAAGAAGAGGAGTATGACGCGGGAAGAGATATGAAGATCAAATATTTTATTATTTATTTGAATTTGAATATCTTTTATTAGTTTAAGTTTATTTGGTTTCTAATTTTATCTTCTTTTATTTTAGTATAAATAGGATGGTAGGGTTTCTTTGTTATTAGTTTTTATTTGAGTTTTGTATTAAAAGAACATTGTTCTTGAAACCATTGGTTCGTTTACTCGTCTTTGATTAATCATTAGTCTCTCGAGCCATTGATTACTTCCGAAATTGCATCACTTTTTAAGTTCAATCTCAAAATAAGTAAAATTAAAAGTCATCAGAGGTGTTGAGCCAACTTGCATACTCTCTTATTTATTGAATAACAATATAAAATAATTCTAGAATCAATTCATATGGGATTTGTGTGTTTTGATTCAGTCAGATTATGCACCGCAAATCATCATCTTGATTTATTCAAACAAAACCTATGCATGGGTCAAGCATCTAAACTAATGAAAATCAACATCACAATCTCATCAAATGCAAAAAAAAAAAAATGGAACCAAAAGTACGCAACAAAAACACTATATAAACCCTATGTGGCCTCATGAATGATATCAAACACCCAATCTTCTTTACAATTAAACCCAAAATAAGGAGTTAATTAACATAATAGAAGCATTAAACAAACCCTAAGCATCCAAGTACAGAAATCAAACCTTAAAACGATTAAAAAAATTCGATTAGTGGAAGATACAAGAAATGTATCATCCTTAAACTTTCGGGCTATAGTTGATAAAAATAAAAGTACATGACTTAAATGAAAAATCTGAAATTTAAGATTCATCGCTCTATGCTATGGATCAAGAATCAACCATCGCGATACGCGACGAGTATCTCACAACACCCCAGAAAAGACGGTGTTGTGCTACGTGACCACCAGAACCTTTAGGTCATCGTGTATGGTTAAGCAACCGTGACACGTGTCAACACGTGATAGTCCACGTTAAAATACAGTTTTCATTAGAAAAAGGTATGGTTAAAATATTATTACTTTACAAATATAATGTTTTATAATGTTTTTCTTGAAAAAGAAACCCATTATATACATTTATTCACGAATAAGACACCTAGTATATAAAAGAAACAAAAAGGAACTATAAGGTTCAAATATGTTATAAAGAAATAACCATCAAGGTAAATGTTATTCAAATAGACTAAAGGTCTATAGCTAGATCGTTGATCTAGTTATTTACAAAAGGTTATTATCATATTATAGGTCCGAGGTAACATTCAAGCATAAACAGTGAAACACATTGATCATAACAAAGGTGAATGCGTCTAAACTCTTTACATGCGTGAATACGCTAAAACTTTTATAACTTTTTAATCGAGTCTTACAAATTTTTACATGAGATTAAGTATCTCTATAACGTTGTAAACAAAGGTAATCGATGGCCTTTAGGCTATTGTATACGTTTGTCTGGATCCTTACATATGTGGTTAGACGGTGGGCACACCGCACCACGCCTGGTTATTCCTCTTCCACACTGGGCTGGATCTAAGTAGTATTCGAGTGATGAATGAGCTTGTGTATATTAGTAGTTGCTAAATACTCGAACGCTGCAGTGTTTACTGAGCGGTTTCGAGTTGAACTGGTGTTTATAATAGTTATTCAGAATTCCAAAACTTAGTTAATTCCTTGGCCATGATGGGTCGAGTTATAAGATACTCCTAGGGAGTGTAACAACTCGGATTTAATAAGTTATTTTTTTATCTGTTTACCCGACCCGCATTTTAGGTTCGGGAAATTTTGGCAATAAAATATCGCGTTTATCAAAATATTATTATATAATAATTATTTGTTATTTATTTATTTAATATATATATAATCAATTTTCAAGCATATACATTTTTAAACCTAAACTATAATTTAACCTATTTTGTTTCCACACCTGAACTAGAGGGACTAAACTGAAAATATGATATATTAATATATAATAATATGGTATAACCCGTTAACCTTTATGTCAAATCCGTATCCATGATCCAAACATTAAACCCGAAACCCATTTAGTATTCTTGCACCACAATTATCGTCTAAATCACGGAATTGATTTATGATCTTTGCTAAGCTTACCATAATGATCTCACTGACGCAACCAATTAAGAAACAACAATTTTTTTTCATATGAATTGCTTATATGAACGATCCGTCTTAACCTGTTCTTCAATATACGATATATCGATCACCATAATACAATTAAAGTTGCAGAAACAACCCTTTACCCGTCGCCATCTATACCCCCTTATCTAATTTTATTATCGTTGTCGTTTGTATCGTGTTCTTGATAATGTTCTAGTTTTCACTGCCGTGATCAACTCACGCCCCAACATTTCCGCCTTAGGTTGGGGTGTGACAGGGTGTAACTAAGTAAATAAAATATTTTAGTGTCAACGTGTTCACCAGCATGTGTTGCTGACTTATATTATAAACGGTTTTACAGCTAATCAGGAATAGATTTTGGAAATGATGGATGATCATTAGATGATCTGATGGTCCAGATGAAGTTTTTGTTATTAGAATAATGTAAATTGTGGTTTTATAAGTTACACACTTTTGTACTACTTATCAGGTGTTTAATTCCCGACTTTTGAATATAAAAATATTTTAATCAAGGCTTCCTATTTACAATCTTAAACTCTTATATATTTACAAAGCATGTACCAAGTATCGGTCACACTCATAGGCCTTAAGTTGGGGTGTGATGTGCTAAAAGTAGTCAAATAATTATTAACTAAAATTACGCTAAACTAGACACTAAGTAATACTCAAGACTCTTAAACTACTAACCAGCAAGTGTATCGATCGACTCTAGTATAGCTAAGTAAGTCCAGATAACGAACCACGAGACTTTATAAATTACGAAACAAGCAAATTAGACTCGACTAAGACACGACTATTTAATAATATTGTTTGAGGGGGGGTTTTAAAAGTAAATCTAAATAAACTAAAACAAAACCTAATTAATTAAATAATAATAAAACATAATCATTAATTAAAAATTAATTAATTAAATTATTAATTAACTTAACCCTAATTGATTAAAATAAGAAAAACTATTAAAACACTTAGATTAATTCAGATGATGAAAATAACTACCTAGGCTAGAATCCCCTAAGTTACGGCAATCAATTAAATGGGAAACTTAAGTTATGGAACTGGGATCGTAAAACAGACCTTTGACAGAAAACCCGAATGGGACCCTTGACCTTCAAGAAGACACCTATGGATTTCAAACAAGTTTTAAGACTAACCAGTTTTATTAATAAAACTTCCTTACGGTTATTTAATAATTTATGTTTAAGTATCTTTATGACGAAATCCTACCTTACAACGCGAAAATCAAAGATAGCTAAGTAGACTAAATTGACTTAATAGACTAAGCTGAAAATTAAACCTAGACGGGCTCCTTACGAAGAACTAAATCTAGCAATCCTGACCAACAAAGATCTATCAATAACCTACCACCTTACAGCTTTCTAGGCTAGCAGCTCACTTTTATCTATTTAAATAGTTTTATTGTTTCTATGATCTTAATGCATATCAACCATAAACTAGTTAAGAACACACGATAAATGACCTAACAAAACCCTATCATATGAAACAATCAACAAGGGCAATGTGAAACAATAAATCCAAGTAAATAAAACCAAGAAATCATACGCATCAATTAACTCAAACTCAACACTTTACTTAAAACATAAAATCCATAACGAAAAGAAATCCCAATCAAAATCAAACCAAATAAAGGTTAATCACGATCTAGGTAGTTTATGAAGTTTTAGCCTAGCATCGTGTAATCTAAATCAAACAAAACAAATAAAACCGAAAACATTGTGAAAATATAAAGAATGGGAAATCAGAGATGATAAAACCTGTAATCTTCAATAGTGAACGTCTAACTCTTCACCGGCTGTTCTCGTGCCTTCGAAACCTCCAGGAAACTCGAATAATAGCTCTCTAAAACTCCAAATTCGTCTGGTGGTAGCAAGTTATCTTTAGGTTAAAGTTAGGGATGTTTATATACTTAAAACAGGGCCCAACAATTAACAAAAACGACCAAAAAATAACATTCATCGATCACTAGGCGCCGCGCGGCCAGTGTGCCCCCTGGGATCGCGCGTCGTGGCGTGTGGGATTAGGGTGGTCGGTCAAACTGGCCATGTCTGACCGGTTCCTTCATGTCGCGTTCCGGATCCTCGTTTTAGCTCTTTTTGACTCGTTTTTCGCTCTTTTCGATCACGATCAACTTCCATTGCCTACGAAACATAAAAATGTTAGTGGTATACAAATCTCGACTAAAAACGAACATAAACTATTAAAATATTAAATAAAATATACGCGGGAAACAAAAATATTTAGTATTATATCAAATAACCCCATACTTATTCTTTTTTCGTCCCTGAAAAAGTCTAATGCAGTTGGATCAGAATTGGAAAATATAGTCTTAAAAACATATAGGTTAATTTTAAAG
This sequence comes from Bidens hawaiensis, assembly GCF_021521415.1. NCBI lineage: Eukaryota > Viridiplantae > Streptophyta > Magnoliopsida > Asterales > Asteraceae > Bidens > Bidens hawaiensis. Next base: position 6,631,266 of record NW_027491024.1, read on the forward strand.
CTTAGAAAAACGCAAAAACCGCGATCACCGGTATTGTTGTCCACTTAAACCCATGCCTTAATCTTTACCTGGACAAATAAGATACAAGAATAATACTACTCGGTGGTTTACACAACTAAGACCCGCTTATTTTCAGCTTTTACCCGACCAGACCACCTCGACTTGACTTAAACCTCAAAATTAGCAGATTTAAAACTTTTGTTGCCCTATAATTTTTTTCATTAATAGTTAAGACGATCAAGGGTATTGTTTATCCACCTAAGTTTAAGCATCAAAGTCTACCAAGCAGCCATTAGATATGATTAGGGAAAATTAATTAATAGCTAGTGTTCCCCATAACATGACATTCCCCCATTATCAAGGTGAGTATGCAAAATTTTATCTGTAGGGCTTACATGTGGCGCGTCCTTTGTGGTCCGTTTCTTAATGGTAATGAGACGCGAGCAAGGGGACCCCGCATGGCTAAAAGCATGGATGATCAAGTCAGTAGTGTATTTGTACTTTTTGTACGTAGTGATCATTGTTTATTGACTTATGTGGCAGAAAACATCGGGGTTGCTCTTTTTAGCTTTATTTTAAATATTCACAACCATACTTAGAAATTGTGAATACCCAGATGAATAGATGGCATACACACCCATGGTCTCCGGACATGAGGCATCCCATCAATACAAGAATTAAGGCTATAAAACCTTATGTCAATGAAGTGTAAAACACTAAAACTAAGCAGCTTAAGATTTATATCAGAGGCTACACGGCATACTCTAACGTTAAACCTACCCAAGCATCATATAATAACGTATTCAAAATTTAAAACTCATAATATTTATAGCATTCACTTTTCATATCAAGAATTGAGGCTTGAGTATGGCTCAACCTTTCATTACTTATCTTCCACGGACAAAGCGTTTTACCCACAAAAGATTTCCGTTTTACCCATTACTTATCTTCCACGGACAAAGCCTACCGACACATCCCGAGTTAAGTGCGTTTTCTTTTTATATTAGTAGTTTGAAAAACCAATTTCCGATAAGCATCATCATCTCCCACTTTAACCCAAAAAACTAGATTCAAGGGACATTTTTAAAGCATTTTTATTTTTTATTTTATTTTTTATTATTATTTTTATTTTTTTAGGCAATGGTTATTTACACACCCTTTTTTGATATTCATACACCCTTTTAACACACATTTAGCTTTTATATACACCCTATAAAAGGTGTATAACACATCCCTTTTATTATTATTATTATTATTATTATTATTATTATTATTATTTTTTAACTCAAGTACGAAAATGAAAACAAAACTAAAATTAGTAAACACTTGCGTCCCATCCCCACACTTAAATTTTGCATTGTCCTCAATGCGAGCACGGGAAACACGACTAGAAAAAATAAAAACTAAAACTAAAATTATAAAGAATAAAAGCAAAAACCTAAAAAGTAAAAATAAAAACATAAAAACAAAGTATAATAGAAAAGACTTAGTTGGTAATATGCGAGACTGTCAATGTGTCAGTCTATTTCCATGGGTGCTCTCCTTACCGACCGCTCACCATGATTTAGCATCTCATTCTCTCTTTCTGAACGGGCACAGTCACTCCTCTCGACAAACCTAAGTAACGTCAAACACAATATATAGAAAATAACGGTTATTTATAAGTCTTCAACAGTCACCAAAATCCAACCCTCCAACCCAACCAAATAGTCTAGAATAATATTAGTACAGACCAAATAAAAATAAAAATATCATAAAAAGAAAAATAAAAACATCCTAAATAAATAAAGGATACAAACTCCCATGCTGGTGCGTCATCCCCAACTCAATCCTCGTCCTCTTCCTCCTCCTCTTCTTCTTCCTCCTCTGAACCCTGATCATAAGTGTGATATGGCACGGCATTATCAAATTCTGGATCACCCGGACCGTTAAATGATGCCCTATAACCATAACCCGAACCACCTCGGGCACTCGACCTGCTTTAACCCACAACATCCGGCTGTCGGAGATGATCAGGCAAATTAATTCTCAACTAAGTCATCAAATGCCTCAACGTGTCATCATACCTCTGCTGATTCTCCCTCATCATCTGCCTCATCTGGTCAAACCCGGACTCGATCCGCTCATACAATCACTTCATAGTAATCGTCTCGGGGCGAGGCTCTTTAACCGGAAATTCAACACTCGGTCTCTCAGATCTGTGTATCGGCCTGATGTCGTGTGGGCAAACAGGCTCTCATAGCCGCAGCAGCCTTGGTATTCGACGGTGAATGAACTTGTGGACCCAACTTAATATCTTCCCACGCTAATGGGTCACTCATCTTTAAAATACCCGCCTTTCTCAAATCTTTCACTCCAACATACTCTCTCACGGGCCCCTTTCTCATATACTCTGGTTTAAACTTCTGAATCACACCCAAGTTTCTAGCAATAACTGTGATATATGGGCCCATGCCAAGATTTGACCTTTTCTTAGTTCCATCTCGTCTCTTACGATGAAAAGACCATACCAAAATACTTGCATAATTAACCGAAACTTTTTCCACCATCGCCAACAAACAAAAAATATCCAACCAATTCAACTTATTATCACCCAAACCCCGGCCAATAAGCGTGTTCACCAAAACCCTATGAATATAACGGAGCACCAGATCCCGAATATCCGAACTCACCATACTACCCGAAAACGAACAAATAGCAATTTTATTCCAAAACTAGCCACTTGCGCCTTACATAAACTTATCGGTTTCTTATTTGTGAAAGCACCACGTATACTCGTCTTAAACCCCGGCTCTCGCACCTCATCTTCCGAATAAAAACCACTCACTACCCCAAACTCCATGATAGACATCTCATTCGTCTTTCTACCGAGAGAAAACGAAACCGCATCCAGCTGAACAAAGTTGCCATCTTTATATTGTAAAGTGCTAAAAAACTCCAATGTCACTTCATGGTATTGCGATTCGTCAAGACACAACATAGCTTTAAACTTCGGACCCAACAACTCCTCCATTTGCTCTCTTTGACCAATCGTATCCAACAAGTTCCAATCGATAGTTTTAAAAGTGAGAAGATCCGAATTAGCAAGATTGTCCATCCGAATATATTCTTGCGAACCTTCCTCAAATTGAAGTAACGAACTATCGCGAATATTTTGAGTTTTTCTTCTCGTCTCAATGGGCCGATCTTGATATTCAATAATACGATTTTTCGGCTTCGGCTTAACTGGAATCAACTCGTCGGGCTCGCCTCGTGGTCGCGGAGTCAGACCTCTTTTTTGCTTACCCGCTTCTTTCGACATCCTGGCATCTCCTGAATTCTCGTCAAATCCTCTCATCATGATGGTGATGATCCGTTGAAATGACTCAGCGACGCAACCAAACTACAAAAACTAGTGTTCGCGACTCAAAGAAAATAAAATAAAATAAATTATACAAACTCTACACTTGAGTTTTCACTCAAGAACCCCTTTGATGATTTAGTTCTATGGATCAAGGGGAGTTTCCTCCACCTCGATTGAATCCTCCGGCCCTCGAAGATAATGCTTTAAACAATGGTCATTCACTTTCCACGAAGTTCCATTGTCCGGATTCTCTAACTCCACCGCTCCATACGGGAATACTTCCTTCACCAAATATGGTCCTGTCCACTTGGATCTCAATTTACCTGCAAATAACTTCAAACGAGAGCTAAATAATAATACTTTATCACTTTTCTTGGAGTCTTTACCTCCATTTAAACGTCGATCGTGCAACACTTTCGTCTTTTCCTTTATATCTAACGATCGAGAATACGCCGCATCACGAAGTTCCTCCAACTCATGAATTTGAAAATATCTCTTTCTTGCGGCCTCAGTAAGATCAACATTAACCGTCTTCAATGCCCAAAACGCCCGGTGCTCTAACTCAACGGGAAAATGACATGCTTTACCGTAAACTTGCATAAACGGTGTAGTACCCAACGGTGTCTTGTACGCAGTTCTGAATGCCCATAGCGCGTCATCCAATTTCTCCGACCAATCTCTCCGATTTATTTCCACCGTCTTCACCAAAATTCTCTTCACCCCTCTGTTAGCATTTTCGACTTGACCATTCGTTTGAAGATGGTAAATGGTAGAGGTGCGATGAGTAACTCCATAACGAGCTAATGCCTTCTCCATGACGACATTACAAAAATGAGTACCTCAATCATTAATAATCGCCCGTGGAGTCCCGAAACGAGTAAACAACTTCTTGAGAAACTTCACAACAACTCTGGCATCATTCATGGCTAATGCTTGGGCTTTAACCCACTTGGAAACATAATCTATCACCACTAAAATATACTTATGACCACCGGAAACGGAAAATGGTCACATAAAATCGATGCCCGAAAACATAAAAAATTTCAAGAGTTTGTACGGGGTTTTGAGGCATCTCGTTCTTCGATGAAATATTTCTGATTCATTGACAAGAATCACACGTCTTAACAGATTCCACCGCATCTTTTACAACCGACGGCCAATAAAAACCACTATCAAATACCTTTTGGGCCGTGGCATGTGCTCCATGATGACCTCCCATTAAACCCTCGTGAACATGTCTCAAACTATCCAACCTGTCTTCTTTTGTCACGCATCTTCTAAGAATCCTGTCACCACCAATCTTGAAAAGAAAAGGGTTGTCCCAAACATACCGGAGTAACATCATGGAAAAACTTCTTCTTTGTTGCGTAGTCATTCCTTTCAACACAAGGCCGGTAGATAAATAATTAGCAAAATAGGTGAACCATGGCAAACCTTGCTTTTCGACCGCAACAAAATCAATCAACTCATGCCGGAATCTATCACCAATCTCGTCCTCACGAATTTCTTCTCTCTTCGGATCTTCTAAATGGGAAAGATGATCCGCCGCAACATTCTCCTCCCCATTCTTATCTTTAATTTCTATGTCAAACTCGGAAAGTAAAAGGATCCACCGTATGAGATGGGGCTTCGCGTCTCTCTTGTGAAAGAGAAAATGCAAAGCTGGATGATCTGTAAAAACGGTGGTTTTTGAAAGCACAAAATACGACCAGAACTTGTCAAATGCAAACACAACGGCTAAAAGTTCCTTTTCGGTGGTGGTGTAGTTCTCTTGGGAATCATTCAACGTCTTGCTTGCATAATAAATTGGGTGAAAATGTTTCTCACGCCTTTGTCCCAAAACCGCCCCAACTGCATAATCGCTCGCATCACATATGAGCTCAAACGACAAGTTACAATCCGGTGAGACGAGAATACGGGCACTCACGAGTTGTTATTTCAAAAACTTGAAAGCCTTTAAACACTCTTCATCGAACACAAAAGGGATTTCTTTCTCTAGTAGTCGGGTTATTGGGTGGGTAATTTTTGAAAAATCTTTAATAAACCACCGGTAGAAGCCCGCATGACCTAGAAAACTCCTTATATCTTTAACATTTGTCGGTGGAGGAAGCCTACTAATTGTGTCAATCTTCGCCTGATCCACCTCTATACCATCTCTTGAAATCTTATGACCCAATACTATCTCTTCCGTCACCATAAAGTGATACTTTTCCCAATTCAAGATCAACTTCGTCTCGATGCACCTCTTCAACATCCTCTCAAGATTACCTAAACAATCATCGAAAGAATTACCATACACCGAAAAATCATCCTTATATACCTCCATGTACGTCTCTATCATATCCTGAAAAATCGCCACCATACATCGCTAAAAGATAGCCGGAGCATTACACAACCCAAACGGCATGCGACGATACGAATACGTGCCATACGGGCATGTAAAAGTCGTCTTCTCTTGATCTTCCCGTGCAATTGGAATCTGAAAATAACCTGAAAACCCATCAAGAAAACAATAAAATTGCTGATCTGCGAGACGCTCCAACATTGTAACATCACGAAAATTTTGAGCCAAAAATGACAAGTTTTCAAAGTCTAGGGCTCAATTCTGCCAAATTCCAAACCCAAGGGTTAAAAATAAAAATTCTTATTTTCTGACTCATCACGACACGCGATGGATCAGCTGAGAGACCCATCGCGATACGCGATGGTGTGTCTGATAGCGAGACGCGTGGCCCGCCACGTGGCCACACTGTAACATCCCAAAATTTGCAATAAATAATATTTTATATATTATCTCTCATGGTGGACAAGTTTACTTAAGACAGTAAATAAAATAATAATAATTAAAGAGGGAAAAAGAAGTAGGCTAATTAGAGAGAATTAATCATGGACTAAAAAAGAAAGATGGGCCTTATGTCCATGGGCTTAAGGGAGTATATATGCCCCTTAAACCCTAAATCATTCCATTTCCATCCAACTTATCCATCTTTTTTTCTCTACACCTTAAAACACACAATTAAGCCATAAAATACCTTCCTTAGCCGCCACCCATTATCCAAACCATAAACCGATCATAGTAATCATAGATCTTCGATCATACAAGAGAGCTAACGAGTCCAAGGTCGTGTATCAAGCTATCCGTGACCCTACTCACGTCAAAAGGAACGTTTTAAGCTTAAAGGTTACATTTTTATGAACGTTTTGCCATGAAACTTGACCCTAGAGTAGATCGGGTCTAGATTTTCCATAAAAATACAAACTTGAGGATTAAAATGGATGAAATGGACTCATAGATATAAACGGTTCATAAAGGAAACCCTAGATCTAGCCTAGAACGTTTTAACCCTATAAAGGTTTAAGCTTTATGTCTAAAACGGGTTAGATCTTGAAGCCGTGATGATAATGGGTGTAAAACGGATATGAATGGTAAAGAAAAGTTGTTAAAAGTTCATGAATGGAACCTTAGAAAAGTAACTGAGCATGGGAGAAACATAAAAATGGAAAGATGAGCTGAGCTGGGTGTTCTCGGCCAGAAAAGGAGATCTCGGCCAGAAAAGAGAACTCGGCCAGAAAAGAATTCTCGATCAAAACGAGTATTCGGTCAACATTAGTTTTCGGTCACCAAAGGTTCTCGGCCATAGGGTTCTCGGCCAGTGTGTTCTTGGCCAGAACCATTAGTTCTCGGTCAAGAACAAGGTTCTCGGCCACCCAGGTTCTGTTTGGTTTGGGCCTGGACCCTGTTGGCCCAGATGAACAGTTGGACGGACTTAATTAAGCCCTTAAGATGCTAAGCCCAACTTAGAGAATAAAATAATAATTTAAAACTGTAATGAAAAATGTGTTAAGACAGTTAATGGAAATACAGGGGCTCTGCCCCTTGGACCCCGCTAGGGGCTGCCGCCCCTAGAACCCCGCTTCCAGGGGCGCTGCCCCCGAACCCCCGTTCGTTGTGGGTTATATAAAGATAGAAATACGACATGAGTAGTAATAGTTAATTAATCCATGTGAATATTATACAGTTAGCCGTGCACAGCTCAAGAAAGGGATTACGATTAACGGTGAACGTAACCGCATTCATGTGAGTTTCTAGCCCCATTTATGTGTTATGTTTTCGGGGCTGTGTGCATACTCGATGTGATTGTTAATACATTTATCCTAAGTGATAAGTGTATGCCTTATGTGATTATGTGAAAGGTAAGAATGATGGCTTTTCGGAACGTGAACGATCTTCGGATATTGCACGTGCTGTCAAGATATAATGTTATGTATAAGCTATGAATGATATGTATGTATGTTATGAATGAATGTAAGAGATAGAAAGGTAGAAAAGGGACTGGACCCTAATAATATCAAAGGCAGAAAAGGGACCGAGCCCTTTAATAATCTCGAGGCAGAAAAAGGGACCGGACCCTGATAACTTCTGAGGCAGAAAAAGGGACTGGACCCTAATAATATCCAAGGCAGAAAACGGGACCGGACCCTAATAAAATCTGAGGCAGAATAGAATAGAAAGTAGAATTTGATTTATAAGAGTATGAATGGAAGTATGTATGTATGTATGTATGTATGTAAAGTATGTTATGTTATTAACTAGAACTCACTCAGCGTAGCTGACTTTTAGTATGTACGCAGGTGAGTAGAATGAAACAGCTCGCTTGAGGGGAGCACATGGCATTGAATAAGTGGCTGGCATCGGAAGACGTTTATGTTTAATATTATGTTATTTTGAAAGACAAGGTGTTTATTCTAAGACAAGTTATGGATTAATGTAATGCTTATGAAAGTTTTTATATTCCGCGTATGTTTTTATTAACTCTGATGATTAGAACTATGTTGATGAGTAAATCCAACGTCCAAATGTTTGGCACCGGTAACGGGGCCTTACACACACGTGGCACGACGTCCGCCACGTGTCAACACGTGGCACACCGTCTGCCACGTGGCGACACGTCGCAGACCTATTGTGTGATTCACCAGGGCTATGTCGCGGTATGCGTCGGGTGCCCTGAAGGCCGTCGCGTACCGCGATGGACTCCAAAATTTTGCCTATAAATAGCAAGGTCGGGACCAGCCATTTGCACACCAAAATCATCACATACCACTCTCTCTCTAACATCCCTCTTCACCTCGATATTCATACCCTCGGCCTACCTCGATAAGCGTGCTATAATTCCATGATTTGCGTGCCCAATTCCTCGATTTCCTTGTCGACATTTCCTCGAAGTACGTGCCACCCTCCACCCACATACAACCAAGTAGGTGTTTGTTCTCGAAATGCGTGTCATCAATTGTCGAAGATTGGTGATCGTTGGCATGCCAAGAAAGGTATATCAAAGTTGAACAAGAAAGAAAAGCGGCGTTGGAGTGTTGCTCGAGTTCTTAGGGTTTCTAAAACGCCAACAAGGTTAGGTGTAACGACAAATCAAATATAATATTATATTAAAGGCTTAAACTTTAAGTCGAGATTAAGTTTAAGCCTCGATAAAAGAGAAATAAACATAACAAAGAAAGTAATTAAAGATTGAATTGTAAATATGTATATATGTGTGTAAGTATATATGTATATTCTTTGTTATGAAAATATTATTTAAGTAATAAAGAGTATTCTTAAATAATAAAAGAAAAAGAATACGTTTCTTAGAGAAGAAGAAACGGGTTTCATATATAAACTAAAGGTTTATAATTACTTTTAAACTAAAGGTTTTCAAGTAAAAGAGATTTATGAACTATAGGTTCATCGAGGTAGAGTTATAAAATAAGACTAAAGGTCTTAAGCCGGATTGTATATCCGACTAACAAATGGTTATACTCGTACTATAGGTGTGAGATAGCAAGGGAAAGACCCTCGGACGGTGTTTGAAGCCAATCCCAAAGAGAAAAGGTGAATACGCCCCCAAACTTTTACAAAATTTATTTTAAAATAAGTCAAACGTGTTATATGAAGTTATTTACAAGGATCTACGTGTTCCTAAAACCGTTATAAATAAGGGTATAAGCCTAGCCCTCAGGCTGTAGTATATGTGTGTATGGATCCTTACATATGTGGTAGTACGCGGTGGGCACATCGCACCACGCTTGGTCGTAGGACGCTTTCCTATAGGAAGCACGACCATGTGTATACTTACGGGTACTTACCTAAGTCGAACGCTGTGATGTTTGCTGAGGTGACCAAGTGTAGAGGCTCGAATTTATAATGTGTTGTTTAACTTTGTTATTCCTAAGCCACGATGGGCCGAGGCAGGCGTAGTCTCGAGGGGTAATAAAGTAAAAGAAAATATTTTAGTGTCAGCGTATTCACCAGCATCCGTTGCTGACGTATTTCATTTACATTTTGCAGGTGAACAATGATAGCGCTTGGAGTAACGAAGTGCTACTAATATCCGATGGCTCGGATTTATTTTGTATAAACTTAACATACTAAAATAGTGGTTTGTAATTATAAACAAGTAATGTTTTGTTAACAACTCAAACGGGTATTTTATAATCCCGTCTTTTGAAGATATATATATATATATATATATATATATATATGTTACATTTAGATCCTTAAAGTTTTATAAAGTCTTCCGCTTACAACGTAACTCTGATTAATTTACAAATGTGGTACCAACTATTGGTCACACTCCTCGGCCCTAGATGGGGGTGTGACAGGTTGGTATCAAAGTCATCTATCTTAGCGAATTGGGTATCATAAAACAATACCCAAGCTTCTATCCAAGTATAGGAAATAATTGTTTATTTGTTTTAGGGATAAGATAGGCTGGTAACCTTTTCTTTCCCTCTACATTCTAAACCACCTCTAATAGATGTCATTCAAAGCTCATATGGAGAATTATGTACGCAAGGCTAAAGAGGCTGGAATTGCCGAACCTTACCCCGAGGATAATATGAGTGAAGGATATTATGAAGCGTACTTTGACCAAGATGTGGAACATGACTTAACCAAACCCGTATACTACCCTGGAAGTAAACACTATTCAATAGACGTTCCCGAAAGTCCACCAAAAAAAATAATTGAATCACCAAGGCACTCAAGCTACCATCCACCAACCATACCAATGTACCATCCCTCTGAAGTACCGACATACCATCAATCCGAGATCCCCACATACCAACCATCAGAGATACCACAATACTATCCAACTGGATACCTACCACCAAATCCATATCTATCCTATGCCTTCCTTTCCAACTTACCATCAAAGAAGAACCAAGATCCCCATCCTCCGACTGAATACAATGTCACTCCGATCAACGACGATGGCATACCGGAAGCTCCACTTTCAATGAAGTCAACTCCCAACTAAACAAAGGTGAAGGGCCATCCCGCAAACCTATAATGAGGGTAATGATGTCCTATGAAAGCTTCAAGATGCACCCCCCTCCCCAATAAACAATGAGACCACCCAGAAGATGGAAGAAGAAGAACCTGAAGAAGAGGAAGAACCCGAGGAGGAAGAGGAGGACCCTGAAGAAGAGGAGGATCCCGAGGAGGAGTCTGAACCGGAAGAAGAGCATCCTGATAATCCCAACGAGATATCAACATCAATAGATGGATCACTCACTTCCCAAAACCCAAGCTACGGTTCTGTTGATCCATATGTTCAATATCTCGAGAAACTCAAGAACCAAGCTTCGTTAAGCTTCCCACCATTCCAAGGCATAATCCCAATAGAAGAAGAACAAGCGGATGAGATCTGAGAACAAAACCGAGCATCTAAAACTTTCTTCTATCTGTCATCCGACATGACATACGTTCCGTATCCAGAAACAAGGAACCACTACGAGATGGTGACATTGGGTTACCGCGACCCACCACCACAATATGGATACCCCAACGAAGTTCCACAGTCATATGAAGAACACTTGGACCGTGCCCTGCACGAAACAGATGATTGGAGGAAGAAGGTGGCCATTGAAGGAGAAAAGAAAAAGAAAATAGGGAAGACACTTCTTCGTAAGTGCAACAAAATAACGAAAGTGGTGAAGAAGTTCTTGAAAGATTGAAGATGGTGGAGAAGAATACAATGTGAAGTTATTTGTATAATATAGTTTGTATGCTATGTGAAATATGTATGTAACAAGAACGTTTAAACGTTCTTGAAATAAAGATAGGATGATCTATATATATATAAATATCAAATGATATATATATGTGTGTATATATAATGGAATAAATATATATATATATATCCTTTTGTGATATATATATATATATATATAAATGTGTAATAAAATATATGTTTAATAAAGGAAACGTTGTTAAAATTTCAGATATAAAAGAAATATTAAAAAGAAAAATTTCTGAACAAGGTAATAACAACGAGAATGCACGGAAAGAAAAGGGAAAAGGTCCCGAGAAAGAACAGGAAGAACCTATTCCTAATAAATATATGAGCCAAATCCAAAAGATGATTAAGAAAGCGGTTAGGGAAGAATCTGAATTTAGTTATCAATCTAGGCAATCCAAACATTCACGATCTGTTAATCCTTCCCAAAGATCCGTAAAATCCCGTCCAAAACCTTCTCATGTCGAGGAGAGTGTTCATGAGTCCAACGTTGATGGTGGGGTTAGACAAGAATTCAAGAAACTCAAAATCAGTGGATGTTCGTTCAAAGACTTCAAGTATTATGGACCAAAGGAGTTCCACGGAGACAAAGGAGCCATCACAACCGTGAGGTGGCTTGAGGAGATGGAAACAATTGTGATAACAAGCAAGTGCTCCGATGAGGAGAAGATTCAGTATTCTGCCCTGATGTTCAAGGGAGAAGCACTTGAGTGGTGGAATACCATGATTATGAGCAAAGGGAGAGAAGTGATGTACAATTTAAATTGGGATGAGTTCAAGGCAATGTTGATGGGAAAGTTTTGTCCCATGCATGAAGCCGGCCAAGTCCAAACAAAATTTCTCAATCTTAAGGTCGTGGAGACGAATCTTTGTGAATACAACACCAAGTTTCACGAATATTGTCGCCTGGTTCCCCAGCTGGTGAATCCTGAATCCAGCAAAGTTACCCGATACATTTGGGGACTACCGCGGGAAATCCGCGACATGGTGAGGTCACACTTACCACAAACTGCTGACTCTGCAATGGAGTTAGCTGGTTACCAGATGGGCGTAATGATCCGCAACAAAGAAGAGGACAAGAAGGTATCAACAACAACTGCCCAAGGGAGAACAAGTGGAGGCACCAACTACAAAGTCAAAGGTGTAAACCAACACCAAAATCGACCCAATTCAAACGCTACGCCTTGCAAGACATGTAGAAGATACCACAAGGGTCGATGCAATTTCGCTCCACCTCTAAAGGTGTGTGAGTCATGCAACCGTACGGGTCATGCGGCTGCTGATTGTTGGAAAAAGAAAATGACATGTTACAATTGTAAGGAGATGGGACACTTGAGCTTCGAGTGTCCAAAGAACAAACCCACGACTGGTGGTGCGGGTGGAAGTGGCCAGAACAAGAAGGGAAATGCTCTTGTCTTTGTACTCGACACGAAGAAAGCCGCTGACATGCCGGAAACCATTACCAGTACGTTTCTAGTCAACGACACCTATGCTAGAGTTTTATTCGATTCGGGTGCCAATTTAGGTTTTATAGATTATAGTTTTTGTAGTCTATTAAACGAACCGTTAATAAAATAAAATAAAACTCTAAGCGTCGAGACTGCTAGTGGTGAAATCGTTAAGATCTCCGAAGCCCTTGAAAACGGAAAAATTCACTTAGCTGGTTATATTCTGCCTATTCAACTCTTACCAATGGCACTTGCTAGTTTTGACGTTGTACTTGGTATGGATTGGTTATCTGATAACCATGCCCGTATCATCTGCAATAGCAAAACCATTGAACTTCAAGCCCCCGATAAACGAACGATTCGAATTAAGGGGACAAAGACGCTGGCCAAGTTAGCATAATTTCTATGATTAGGGCTAACAAATGTTTAAATCAAGGATTCTTAGCATTCATGGCCTACGTCACTGAAGAATCAAAGCCAAAGGAGATAAAGGACGTACCTATAGTCTCCGACTTTTCCAATGTCTTTCCTGATGAACTTCCCGGAATTCCTCCTGATCGTGAAGTAGAGTTTAGGATCATCTCATTCCCGGTACTTCTCCGATCTCCAAAGCTCCGTATCGTTTAGCGCCAACCGAGATGAAGGAGTTAAAGAAACCACTCGATGAGCTTCTGGAGAAAGGCTTCATTCGACCAAGTTCGTCACCTTGGGGAGCACAAATACTATTCGTCAAGAAGAAGGATGGGTCTATGCGTATGTGTATCGATTATCGTGTGTTAAACAAAGTCACAATCAAGAATCGTTATCCACTCCCTCGAATCGATGATCTTTTTGACCAACTTCAAGGTGCTAGCTTCTTTTCTAAAATCGATCTTCGTTCCGGCTATCACCAACTTAAAGTCCAATATGAGGATATTCCAAAAACCGCGTTTCGAACAAGGTATGGACATTATGAGTTCACGGTCATGCCTTTTGGACTTACTAATGCTCCAGCTGCGTTCATGGACATGATGAATCATATTTGCAAGCCTTACTTGGATAAATTTGTTATTGTATTCATCGACGACATAGATATTTATTCTAAGTCAAATGCTGATCATGAAGTCCATCTTCGAACTTTGCTTGAAATTTTTAGAACCGAGAAGTTGTATGCCAAGTTCTCAAAATGCAAGTTCTGGTTGCATGAAGTACAATTTCTTGGTCACATCGTCAACGTCAACGGTATTCAAGTCGATCCCGCTAAGATTGAAGCTATCTCTAAGTGGGAGATCACAAAATCGCCAACCGAGATTCGAAGTTTCTTAGGTTTGGCTGGCTATTACCATAGATTCATTGAAAATTTCTCTCGTATCGCCGTTCCCCTAACTTCCTTAACTCGTAAGAACATCAAGTATGAATGGGAACGAAGCAACAAGAGGCGTTCGACATACTCAAACAAAAGCTTACTCAAGCACCTATACTGGCCTTGCTAGATGGTACTGAGGATTTTGTTGTCTTTAGTGATGCATCTCACTCCGGCTTAGGATGTGTACTAATGCAACGCAAGAAAGTAATCGCCTACGCCTGTTGTCAACTCAAAGTACACGAAAAGAACTATACAACTCACGATCTAGAGTTAGGCGCCATAATCTTTGCACTTAAGATATGGAGGCACTATCTCTATGGAGTAAGATTTACCTTGTATACTGATCACAAAAGTCTAAAACACATCTTTGATCAAAAAGAGCTCAACATGCGCCAACGGTGATGAATGGAAACACTCAATGACTACGATTGTGAGATTGTTTACCATGAAGGCAAAGCCAACGTCGTGGCTGATGCCTTAAGTCGCAAGGAACATGAGAAACCTAAAAGAGTTCGAGCAGTGCGTCTAGAACTTCAAATTGATCTTTTCGAACAAATCAAATATGCCCAAACTCAAGCGATCAATGAAAACCAAATCTCCGACGAAAAACGTAACGGCACCATTGACTCGTTAGTCAAGGGTGACGATGGTATCCTTTGACTCGGAAATAGAATTTGGGTACCAATCGTTGGGAATTTGCGTGAGAAAATTTTTAATGAAGCTCACAAATCCAAGTACATGATGCATCCCGGGAGCGACAAAATGTATCATAATCTCAAAGCAAACTATTTGTGGAATGGGATAAAAAGGGATGTCGCTTCTCATGTTGCGAAATGTCTAACGTGTTTAAAAGTCAAGGCTGAACACCAAAAGCCTTCGGGATTGCTTCAGTAACCCGAACTTCCCGTATGGAAGTGGGAGTTAATCACTATGGATTTCATTACCAAACTCCCGAAGACGACTCGACAACACAATGCTATTTGGGTGATTGTGGATCGATTGACAAAATCCGCACACTTTATACCCATCATTGAGTCATATTCAATGGATAGACTAGCGTGTATTTATGTGAACAACATCGTTGCTTTGCATGGAGTACCGCTATCTATAATTTCTGATCGAGACAGTCGTTTTACGTCTCATTTTTGGAAAAGCTTCCAACAAGCACTCAGCACAAAGCTAAACCTTAGCACCACCTATCATCCACAAACTGATGGGCAAAGCGAAAGGACAATTCAAACGTTGGAAGGCATGCTTCGGGCTTGTGTGATTGACTTTGGTGAAAATTGGGATGACCACTTACCCCTAATGGAATTCTCGTACAATAATAGTTATCACACAAGTATTTAAGCCGCACCATTTGAGGCGTTATATGGTCGAAAGTGTAGAACGTCGGTGTGCTGGTCAGAAACCGGAGACCATTAGTTATCTGGACCCGAGATAGTCCAAGAAACCACCGACAAGATTCTCCAATTCCGAGAACGACTTAAGACGGCACGTGATCGCCAAAAGAGTTACGCCGATGTCCGTCGTAAGCCGTTGTAATTCAAAGTTGGTGAGAAAGTGTTAAAAGTCTCGCCTTAGAGAGGCGTCGTTCGCTTCTGTAAGAAAGGAAAGTTAAGTCCTCGATTCGTTGGACCTTTCGAGGTACTTGAACGAATAGGAACTATTGCATACCATTTGCGACTGCCCGAAGAAATGAAAGGGATACACGATGTATTCCATGTTTCGAATCTGCGTAAATGCTTGACTGATGAATCTTTAGATATGCCATTAAAAGACGTCGAAATAAACGAAAACTTAAAATTTATAGAACGTCCAATCCAAATAGAAAATTCGAAAACAAAGAAATTAAAAAGAAGAACATTGAAAATTGTGAAAATAAAATGGGACTCTGATGGTCGGTTAATATGTATATGTTTTAGTTTGTTTATTGTTTAGTTTTAACTGTTTATTCTAGAACTATCAATACTGCATACGTGTATTATTGGATTTCAGGTCACAGGAGTTAAAGTACTCATTATGGACCTATTGTGACACGGAATGAAGACCCGGGATGTCCAGCACGCAAATTGATGAAATAGTTGAAGTTAGCTGTATCAGGGTCCCATCGCGGTACGCGATGGGCCTGCTGAAGTACCCATCACCGCGATGGGTAGCATTTTAACCTTTGACTTTGTGGTCAATCGCGGTACGCGATTGGACTTTGAAGACCCTTCGCGTACCGCGACGGGAGTGCAGACGGGATTTTGAGTTTATAACTTCATTTTCATCAATAAAAAACCCTAACTCCGTTTTGACGAACCATAGGCGATTCCAGCAGCTCCAAGAGGTGATTTCCACCATTATAGCTTGTGTCAAGACCTTCTACATGATCCATATCATCTGTATCGAAGATTTGATGATGTCTAGGCTCGGCTAATCTCCTAGAATCGCACCCGGGATGTATAGTTTGTAACCTTTTACAGTTTTTCTCATGTGATTAAAATACTTATGTTTTGTTATTGATGATTAATATATGATTATTGATGTTTAGTATTTCTATGTGTTCGGTCGGTTTAGGTTTACGTTGGTCTGAACGATCTGTTACCAGTTGCTAGATAATTAGTCATATAACTGTTTGGTTAGATTGAATACAATAAAACGTACAATTACCCTTAACTGAGTCACACTGGCAAGGACTGTTTGATAACCAGTGCCGTGTGTAAAGTAATTGTTGACGTCTAAGGTTTTGTCTTGTTGACCAGTTTTTAGTTAATCGTTAATAATCAATCGGTTAGGTTGCATGAGATACTGTTTGGTTGCTTACTTGAATTCCCGGGTGTGGTTTGCTTTGTTAACTGTTTAATACTCGTTTACTTGTTCGTTGCTTAGTTCTCTTAATTTAAACTATTGCTTGTGTGATCAGCACTAAAACCGTTTACTTCATAATATTAAATCTGTAACACGAATTGCATTGACCACATATTCCTTGTGATACGACACGCTACTTGCTCTAACTATTTAGAATAATTAGGTTTTTGATTGACTCAAACGACGGTCATCAAAATGGCGTCGTTGCCGGGGAGTTAGTGCGCTTTTTGTTTTTCGTGTTATTTGATTTTCGTGTTTTATTTAATTTTCAGTTTTTAGTTTAAATTTTATTTTAATTTATTTTATTTGTATTTTTTCATTTTACGCGGGTTGTGTTAGTTGTGCATATTACTGGTTTATGCGCACCCGCCATTCGGGCCGACAGTCTCCATTAGTTTAGGAGCTCGAAATCGAGAGAGTAGCTCGGCAGAACCGAGTATAAAACAGAAACTCACAAATGGAAGACCAGAACCAGAATCAAAATCAGAACCAGAACCAGAACCATAACCAAAACCAAGATCCACTTCCACAAACCAACATGTTTCACCCAGAAAACATACCCGACCCACCAAACTTCAATAACCAGAATAACCAAAACAACTCAGCTCATGCCTCCAGAACCCGAAATCAAAACCGAAACAGAAACCTTAACCGAAACCTAAACCTCAACTTTGACCAAGCCGGACCATCCGCTCCAAACAACAACCCAAACTGTCGAGTTCGGATAAATATTGATGATGTTCGATCGAGTGTTCCGACTGAAGATGAGAATGAGAGTGAAGATCATAATAGAAATGAAGGTTTTCGGGCAGCTGATGATGAGGTAGATCGATGGGTTCCGCCCGAGAATGAGGTTGATGAACCAGAGGCTGAGGGTGATAATCAGTATGAAGAAGAAGTGGAAGAGCCGGTAATTCAAAAAAAAGGCTGAACCTGTTAACAGACACCGAAGGGATCGAGAAAGGGTAAATCGGGCGGAACGACCCGAAAGAGTTCGTGGTATTCCGGTTAACCGGGGCGGTATGGGAGACCCCGGGGGGGCAAAGGAGAAATTACATAGCCCCAGCTCATGGTGTTAACAGTCGGTTCAGACCGGCTATCTCAGACAGAGCATCTCCGTTGGTCCCACAGGAACGAGTGCAGGGACAGCCAACTTTCAAGTCCCGGCCATCTTACATCAACATCGTTCCTCACTTCAACGGGATGGCTTCGGAAGACCCGTATTCACACTTAGCCGATTTTTCGGCTATTTGCGGGTCTATTGGTGATGTACGTTCGATCAGGATAAAGTCCGGTTGCGGTTATTCCAGTTCTCATTAAAAGACAAAGCGAATTGTGGTTTAACTCTTTACCAACACACAGTATCAGAAACTGGGCTGAGATGCAACAACTATTCCAAAACGAGTTTTATTCACAATCGAAGACTACCGAGGCCCGTTCAGACATTCGTCACTTTTCACAGTTACCGGGTGAGTTATTCCATGAAGCTTTTACCAGGTATAAGGATATGATCAGAAAATGCCCACATCACCAAATCGAACTGTGGGAACTGGTAAAGTGCTTTGTTGATGGTTTGAGGAAGATGATTGGGAATATTTAGAGTTCATGTGTGAAGATTCCAAGGCAGAAGCAGCAGCTGAAAGACGAAGACGGGGTAATTTATCCAGATCGGTTAAGTCAGTCACGAGTGAGTCTGAAAGAATTGCTGAGTTAGAACGTGAACTGGCTGGGTACAGAGAGGGTAAGAAGAAAGAAGTCGGGAAAGTTGGAGGAAAATTCCCGGTTTGTGAAGATTGTGGTGAACTCGGGCATAAAGCAGAAAATTGCCCCGAGTTTTATGATGACGAGGAGGATGACACCGAGGAAGTTAATTATGCTTATGGGGATTCCAAAGGTCAAGGGTTCAATTCAAACACATATCACCCGGGCCTGAGGAATCACCCGAATTTTCGCTACGGGAACGCGTCTTCTCAGTTGAACCCGAACTTTCAGGGATTGAGTCAGAACAGATCGCAGGGTAATTACCGCCAGAGCGGTTATCAGCGGGGCTCGGGAAATCAGAATCGGGGGTATAACAGAGACGGTAACCGGGGGAAAATACTTCGGGTAATCAGGATCAGCAGAAACGGTCCGCGGGTAATTCGGACGAGTCAGTACACTCGAAGTTGGATGCGCTATTGAAAGCTATGAGTGATCAAAAGGCTGAGACAAAACAACAGTTCGAGTTACGGGATAAATCGTAAGAGGCAATGATGAAGCAAATTGGTCAGCTCGCTTTAGACATGGCGAAATTACAAAAGAATGCGGGCCAACTTCCGAGCGACACCACAGTCAACCCGTATCATCACAGTTCCAGTTCGAAAAAGCACGTCAACCAGGTAAGTATTTTACGTAATGGTAAGAAATATGATAACAAGGTTGGGGGGCCACCACCTTTGGTTGATGGGGTGGTGGAAGAGGTTGATGAAAATCTCATCAGTGATGACGAGCTGGAACCGACAGAACTAAATAAACCTAACGAAAGTGAAACTAAAAATAATAAATCGGTTCCGAAGGATGACACCAACAACTCTAAGGATAAGGAAAGGGTGAAAACTGTTCCATATCCCGATGCTTTGTTGGCGCCATCAAAGGCGAAGATGGCATCAAAACGAGGCCCGCAGCAAGAAGAAATGTGGGAAACGTTTAAACAAGTCAAAATTAACATTCCTCTTCCACCCAAGCTACAAGATCCGGGAACGCCCATTATACCCAATCAAGTGGGTGATTTTAAAATGACTCGGACGATTCTAGATCTTGGAGCTAGCATCAGTATTCTCCCGTTCAGTTTATACGACCAGTACGATTTTGGCTCGCTTCGTGCGGCTGCCACCACGGTTGTCTTGGCTGACCAGACACCGAAACTGCCCCGAGGAATATTGATCGACGTTATCGTCAAGGTGGAAGACTTTTACTTTCCAGTTGACTTTTTAGTTCTTGATTATGTTTCGGGTGAGAGGACTAAACAGCCTACGGTTATCCTCGGTACACATTTTTGGCTACCGCAAATGCTAACATTAATTGTAGAAATAGTACTGTTGACATGGCATTTGGTAACCGTAAGCTGAGAATTAATGTTTTCACACGTGGAAATAATTCTCCGGTCGATGATGAGTGCTTCATGGCTGATGTCATTGACGAGTGCATCCCACTATACGACTCTGTCGTCAGTTCAGATGGCACAGTGGAGATGTGTTTTTTGTTTTATGGGTTACAGGTTGAAACAGACAAGTTGCTGGAAGAGGAAGAGAAACAGATGGAGATCGCAGCTGTGCGAGGAGACCGTCCAGCATGGTCAGTTCAGGTGGAACCGCTTCCTGAGAAGATTGATACCGGGTTGAAACCGTCAATGCTGGAAGCACCGAAAGTCGAGCTGAAAGAGCTCCCAAAGCATTTAAAATATGCTTTTCTTGGTAAGGATAATACATTGCCTATTATTATAGCTTCTAACTTATCTGTTGAACAGGAAAATGCTTTGATTGAGGTGCTGGTTGCGAATAAAGAAGCAATCGGGTGGACGATAGCGGATTTGAAGGAAATCAGTACCTCAATTGTGATGCACAAAATTTTAACAGATCCGGCTGTCAAACCCGCGCATGATGCTCAGCGGAGGTTGAACCCGAACATAAGGGAAGTGGTGAAGAAGGAGGTGCTGGAGTGGTTAGATGCTGGCATAATCTTTGCCATATCAGACAGCACGTGGGTGAGCCCGACACAGACAGTACCAAAAAAAGCGTGCATCCAAGTCGTCAAGGACGACTCAGGTAACGAGGTCGCCACCCGTCTGGTAACCGGGTGGCGCATTTGTATTGAGTATCGTAAACTGAACGCGACAACATCAAAAGATCACTTTCCGCTTTCGTTTATCGATCAAATTGTCGAAAAGCTATCCGGTCAAAAATTTTATTGATTTTTAGATGGGTATTCTGGGTATAACCAGATAGCTATTCATCCTGACGATCAAGAAAAGACCGCGTTTACGTGCCCGTATGGCACATTCGCGTTTAGGCGAATGCCATTTGGGTTATGTAACGCCTCCGCCACCTTTCAGAGGTGCATGATGAGTATCTTTTCAGATATGGTGGGGGAGTCTTTGGAAATCTTCATGGATGATTTTTCGATTTTCGGCACATCTTTTGAGTCATGTTTAAACCAACTCGAAAGAGTTTTGAAAAGATGTGTCGAAACGAACTTGGTTCTTAGTTGGGAAAAGAGCCATTTTATGGTCCAAAATGGAATTGTATTGGGCCATGTCATTTCGAGTCGGGGGATCGAGGTGGACCGGGCTAAGGTCCAAGTTATTTCTACTTTACCTCATCCCACCAATGTCAAAGGCATTAGATCATTTCTGGGGCATGCCGGGTTTTATAGATGGTTTATTAAGGGTTTTAGTGACATTACCAAACCCTTATGTAATTTATTGCTTAAGGATGTTCCGTTTGACTTTAATGATGATTGTGCTAAGGCCTTTGACATTTTAAAATTGAAATTAGTTAGAACCCCGATCTTGCAATCACCCGATTGGAGTTTACCTTTTGAAATAATGTGTGATGCAAGTGATTATGCGGTGGGGCTGTTTTGGGTCAACGGGTTGACAAGAAACCCGTTGCTATATACTATGCAAGTAAAACCCTCTCGAATGCTCAATTAAATTATACCACAACCGAGAAGGAGTTACTAGCAGTAGTGTATGCTCTAGATAAATTCAGGTCTTATATTTGGGGTAGTAAAGTTATTATATATTCTGACCATTCTGCTGTCAGGTACCTCATGGACAAAAAGGATGCAAAACCGAGACTTATCAGATGGGTTTTGCTGTTGCAGGAATTTGATTTAGAGATTCGGGACAAGAAAGGGAGTGAAAATGTTGTTGCAGATCACTTGTCCTGAATTATGGTGGAAAATGGGAACACTGATGGGCCCATTAACGAGTCCTTCCTGGATGAGCACATCCTGGCAGTTTCACAAAATCCTTGGTTTTCTCACATTGTTAATTTTAAAGTTGCAGGTGATTTACCAGAGCATTGGCCAAGGAGAAAGAAGAAACAATTGATGTCCCAAGCTAAACAGTACATCTGGGACGATCCGGATTTGTTTAAAATTGGTGCAGATCAGATGATCAGACGATGCATACCCGAGGATGATGTCAGATCGGTTTTGGAACACGCGCATTCGTCTGCGTGTGGTGGTCATTTCAGTGGCCAGAAAATCGCTCGAAAAGTTTTAACGAGTGGTTTCTTTTGGCCGTCATTGTTTAAGGATGCTCACGAGTTCGCGACACACTGTTTAAAGTGTCAACAACTCGGGAGTATTTCTAAGCGGGACGAGATGCCCTTGAACCCGATCCTATTTGTTCACATTTTTGATGTGTGGGGGATCAATTTCATGGGCCCGTTTCCGAATTCACACGGTAATTTGTATATCCTAGTGGCCGTCGATTACGTTTCTAAATGGTTGAAGCGATAGCCACTAGGACGAATGATCACATAGTCGTTTGCAATTTTGTTCAAAGTAATATTTTTCGAGATTTGGAGTCCCCCGAACCATCATAAGTGATGGGGGATCTCATTTTAAGAATTTTAAATTCGGGAAATTTGCTTAAACGATATGGTGTTGATCATAGGATTGCAACTCCTTACCATCCACAAACGAGTGGACAAGTTGATGTTTCCAACAGGCAAATTAAACAGATTTTACAGAAAACTGTTCGGACGGACCGAAAGGATTGGTCAACTAAGTTGACCGATGCCTTATGGGCCTACCGAACCGCTTATAAAACGCCAATTGGAACCACTCCTTATAGACTTGTGTATGGAAAGGATTGTCATTTACCGGTTGAAATTGCACAAAGAGCGTTTTGGGATACTAAGCAGGTCAATATGGATTATGATGATGCAGGTAAAGCGAGAAAATTGGCTTTGTGCGAGATCGAGGAGTTGAGAGACGAAGCGTATGATTGCGCGTCCGCTTACAAGGCAAAAATGAAGAAAGTTCATGATGCTAATATCCGGATGAAGAATTTTGAAGTTGGTCAACGAGTGTGGTTGTACAACACAAGGATGAAGCTCTTCCCGGGTAAGTTGAAAAGTAAGTGGGCGGGCCCATATTTGATTGTAAGGGTCGGAAATCATGGTCAGTACGAGATTGAAGATTTCGATGATCATTTGAGGCAAGTGGTAAATGGCTATAGATTGAAGCCATATTTGGAGATGAAGGACATACACAAGCTGGATAAGGAATCGGTGAATTTTATTGTAACTTCACCGGTTTATGAAGATAACTGAGTTCAAAGCACTGTCGAGCTGTAGACTTTAAATTTAGCGCTTACGGGAGGCAACCCAGGGTTTGTAAGTGTCTGTCCAGTTTTGTTTTTATTTTATTGAGTCTTGTATTTAGTGTCGTCTCGAGTTTTGTGCAGTAAACGCCAAGTGTGGGGAAGCTTGTCAAGAAGGGAAAATTAGAGAAATTCGGTAAGCATTGGTTTAGCACACGTCAATCCAGGTATGTAAAGGTGTTTTGAGTTTTGAACGTATCCAGGGTGATGTCGGGATGCCAAACAGGTGTGTTTTCGAAAAATTTCAAACCTGATTTCTGAACCCATCGCGGTACGCGAAGGGCAAGGCATCACACCCCATCGCGTACGGCGATGGGGTTAAAACCCTAATTTGTTTATTTTGGGCGGCGGTACGTGATTAGTCCTTTTCAACCCATCGCGGTACGTGTTGGGTCATGGATTTCCGCCTGACCCGACTGCTTATATCTTCTTCTTCCTCCTTCTTCCTTTCGTCTTCGTCTTCTTCTCTCTTCTCTTTCTCTTCTTTTTTCCGGTGAAACCCTCCATCATCGTCCTCATCTATCTCCTTCAACCACCACCCGTCGTCCCTCCGCCACCACACTGTCACCACCACCCCCTCACCATCGCTGCCACCACAAACCACAACTCTTTTTCTCTCTTCTTCTTCCGGCGAACACCACCAAGATCGCTGTTCCCCCACCATAACCACCACTGTCGTCTCCCTTCTTCCTTAGTCAACACAACCACCACCGCCGCCCTACTAACTATCAACACCTAATCCCCGCCGTCACAGCCACCAACCAACACCTCCGACCACCGCCGTTACCCCACCACAACCACCACTGTCCTCCGAACACCACCGCAACGACCACCTCAGTCTCCATTCTTCCTCAGCCACTGCGTCCACTACCATCATTCGTAATCGACTCACTTTGGTTCGTCGATTTTGAGGTATGTATTTTAATATCTTTATTTTATTTCGTCGATATTCGGTTAGCGGGATTATCAGGTTTAGTGGGGTTATTGTGGCTGTCGGGTTATTATCGGGTTGAATTATAGTTGATTTCCGGGATGCCAGTTTGTGGGGTTTGTTGGGACATTAGTTAGGTTTACAATATCGGGTTACGGGATTGAGTTTGATGTTAGGCTTACAAATTTGTTAATTTGTTAGTTTGCTATAAAAGTTGTCGGGTGGATTAAGACTGTTGTTCGGCTTGGTTATTAGGTTGGGTAATCAAAATTGTTGGATTTTGTGGTTGTCGGGTTGTTCAGGTTGATTAATCGAGATTGTTCAATGTGACGAGTCGGGTTTTGATGTTCACGTTTAAAAATCATTATTTTATTATGAAACTAATGATAGCGTTTGTCCAATATTTAACGATTTATGTGAACGTATTTTTAAAATATTTTATTAATACTTCAAAACCCAACTCGACATATTACTTGTTTGCTTTGCACATTTTTCGAGACAGTTGGTGAGTTTGTGTCAAGTATGTTAGTTTGTCTTTTGTTTTGTTTGTTTGTGTGTAGTTAATTGAGTTGTGTCGAGTCACGTTTGTTTGTGTTTTGTTAATCGAGTCTCGGGGATACCTTGACAGTTTGAATTGTTAATTGATTACCCGCCCGTACTCAATCTCCATTCGGGCGGGTTAATCTGGTTTTTAGATATACGCACAGGGTGTCCCCAAATTTTTCGTCTTTAATTATTTTTATTTTAATATTTTATTAATATTTTAATTTTATTTTATTATATGGGACGACCGCGACCGAAATGCTATACGGTCGTCGCCATATTAACATATCTAACTTGTTTAATTGAGTTTGCAGATATGGCTGATGCACCAGCGCCTGCACGGCGCAAGAAGCAACGGACTGACCCGCGTGTCATCCGTTACGGTAGCGATGAGGTCCAGATTGTCCCTGGCATCGAGCCAGCGGATAATATGGGAGATGGACGTATACCTCATCAGATTCTTCGATTCGACTTAACATCAGAGGAGTCTACCAGATTTGAGCTGGTTTGACAGATGCAGCTGCTTCGCCACCGCTCGTTTGACTGGACATTGCAGCGTGCTCTGGAGATTCATGACCAAGTACGTGACTTATTGACAGGTCCGTGGGCAGCTGTGCTCGCGTGTGACTCGCGTTCATATGTCGAGCTCACACGTTAGTTCTACTCGACCTTTGATTTTACGCCCACGGACTTCAGTGGGCCACGCGCGGATCATTCTCACTGGGACGACAGCTGTACGAGATGTTAGTCCCATATTTTTCTGTGGCCAATGGATTTTATACGGCCGAGGAGGTTCAGGCGCCTGCATTTCTGCAAAGTATACGAGGGTACACGACACACGCTCAAGCGCCCCGTGAGCACTGGCTCACAGAGACCCAGCTCGCCGACGGGGCCCACTCCAGTTCTGTTGTGGAGTCGTCTATTCGGGACCCCGTCCATCGCTACATTCACAGGATCATTGCCTGTACTCTCGTAGGCCGACATTCGGGCCACGAGAAGTGCAGCAACTTAGATCTGTTGTGCTTATATTCCATCCTTGGCCAGCGACCGGCCAATGTGGTGATGCTCCTGCTCACGTCATTCGCTCGGGGTAGCAGACTTCAGGGATCCTCGGCACACTTACCTTTAGGGCCTTATATTACGAGGATCGCCGAGCAGCTTGGGGTCTTTGAGCGTTATCCGACTAGATATTTCATGAGGGGGCCAGATACAGGTGTTTTTTGGACATCAGAGGCCCGTTGGGCAGGGATCATTGAGGAACATGATCCACTAGCTTTAGTCCCGGTTCGACAGGGCCCACAGGCACCACCACCAGAGGGATCGGATGCGGCAGTTTCTCTCCAGATGGGAATTCCGACACGCCGGCAGTGTCGTCCGACTTCACACATTGAGCGGCCTCTGCAGCAGCATCCGCTTAGAGAGGCATCCGCATTATCATCTTCACAGCCGCAGTAGCCAGTCACGTTGGATATGATTTATCAGCAGCAGCAGCAGCTTTTAGAGGCCGTGCTGGCACAGGGAGAGAAGACGCGGGCCCAATGGGCCCGTTATGATGATTACTTTCGTTTATTGTTTGTTGCTTCGCAGGTACCACTACCACCGTCATTGATTATTGCAGTGGACCCGCAGGTGGATCCGCAGGACGAGGCAGCTGATGATCCACCAGTATAGTAGCTTTTTGGTTACCCTTTTTCACTTTATTTTGTTTTTATTAGTATCATGGTCTGTATTATATTATATTTTGGGGAATCATGTTTGGGTAACTGGTTGGGCTTATATGTTCATATATCTTTTGATTGCTACTGTGTTTGATTTTATTTGTATATTTTGTTGTAATCGAACTTTGTGGGTGTAGTTCACTATAAACCTTCACGAGGCCCCACTCGTCCTCCCGGGCTTCCGGGGGGTTTACAGGGCTTGTTGCATACGCTAAATGAAATCGTGATTTCTACAAAAGTGAGTTAGGTCTTAACGTTTTTAATTAACTTAACAGATTTTATTATGAAACGAATTAATTTGGCTCGATAATTATTTTAATAAAATTAACAAATATTCATTTTCATAACTCTTAAAAGACCTATGTCTTACACTTATGAGAAGCTTGCTTCTACACATCTCGAGATTTTGCAGGTTCGATTGTCAGTTTGGTAATTGGATGAGACGAGAGTACACGAGTGTTTTTGAGAGTTCACGAGCCAACTGGTCCTTCTCCAGTCACGTTGATATCAGGTGATTTCAGTTTCATAATTTCATTTTGTTTATTATTTTTAAACATTAAAAGTGTAATTGTATAATTGTTAGTAGAACCGCCTCACATAAGCCCCGAAATTTTAAAATTGCTTAATAGTCAAAAAGTCAATTTCAACCCCGTCCCTCAAATGTTTATTAATCGTTCTATCATTTTTTAACTTTGAGGACAATATTAAGTGTTCTTACATTGAGGACAATGTAACCTTAAGTGTGGGGATGGGGCAAATTTGAAAAATTTTAGCTCGATAGCACCTCGAAGAGTGTTCAGAAACCAAAGTTGTTAACTGTTAATTATTGCCATTAATGCCAAATCATAGGTTTCTGGTCATGGTTGGTTTTTCAGCGTCTCATTAGTCTTACTCACAAATATTTTTATTACGAGAAGTTGAAAATTGGGTCGTTTAGGCGGGGATAACGAGTCATGGGGACAGGTACACATGTTTATATCAACCCTATTCCTCCGGTACGTGTGTGAGTTGACCCAAATATATATAATACACATATAATATATAGTAAACACATGTCATTTGAGTGCTTTCATTGATGTTCATGGATTACGGGATCACAGTTGGCAAAATGCGAAAGTGATAGAGGCAATTAGGTTAAGCCTCGTCTGGATGAGCGTGAGTGTGGATATTGGGGGGTTGGGGCCTCATTATTACACATATGAGGTGATGTAAATGTGAGGGGCGGGGGGTTGGGTCCCTTAGAAAACATTTCTTGGACTTATTTTTCGTTTGTTTAACCCCGACATTATGTTACAAGACGATCCGGCTTACTAGGTTAATTTGTATCTGTAATTGTATTTGTTTTTGCTTTGTATTTGTATTTATCTCATTGTTAAGCATCACGTTATTATGCTTAGTAAAAAAAACAAAAATAAAAATAAAAAAAATGGAGAAAAAGACAAAAAGATGTCTGTTTATATTCAGTATGTATTATGTAGTTCGTTCGTTGAAGTTCGTTTATGTCAAAAAAAGGTGAAATCAGTATGTTGATAGTTTGCTTATTTAGATGTATATAATCAGTCAGTTAGTTGTACAGTTGTTTCGTTTATTTAGATGTTTTGTAATAAGCCAGGTCGGATCGTTTGAGCTACTTAAATTTTTCCCTTCCATACCCTTACACCTGGCCCCGTTACAACCCTTTTAAAGACCTCTTGATTTGCATTCGTGCCCAAGCAGCTTGATGGATTAATATGTACTGATGAGTGATATTAAGAGCTGAGTGATACTGGCACATCTTTTGCTAGTCCATATATTAAACCGAGATGAGAGATGTTATATTAAGAGTGGTATGAGCATGTGTGCCTTAACCAGAAACAAAGTACACATGTCTGAGCGGCTCTATTGTTTTTATTATAGCATTTAACCGTATTTGTGAGATGTCAATCTAAAAACAGTGTCAGTCTGGGAAGCTGGGTATAACCTTAAACCTTACTAGTTTTAATGGCGATAATCTACATACCTATGATGGAGGTCGATGTTTGCTTTAGAGTTTTGCTTGAGGGAAAGCAAAAGATAAGTGTGGGGATGTGATGGTCGGTTTATTTGTGTATGTTTTAGTTTGTTTATTGTTTAGTTTTAACTGTTTATTCTAGAACTATCGATACTTCATACGTGTATAATAGGATTTCAGGTCACAGGCGTTAAAGTACTCATTATGGACCTGTTGTGACACGGAATGAAGACCCGGGATGTCCAGCACGCAAATTGATGAAATAGTTGAAGTTAGCTGTATCAGGGTCCCATCGCGGTACGCGATGGGCCTGCTGAAGTACCCATCGCGTACCGCGATGGGTAGCATTTTAACCTTTGACTTTGTGGTCAATCGCGGTACGCGATTGGACTTTGAAGACCCTTCGCGTACCGCGACGGGAGTGCAGACGGGATTTTGAGTTTATAACTTCTTTTTCATCAATAAAAAACCCTAACTCCGTTTTGACGAACCATAGGCGATTCCAGCAGCTCCAAGAGGCGATTTCCACCATTATAGCTTGTGTCAAAACCTTCTACATGATCTATATCATCCGTATCGAAGATTTGATAATGTCTAGGCTCAGCTAATCTCCTAGAATCGCACCCGGGATGTATAGTTTGAAACCTTTTACAGTTTTTCTCAAGTGATTAAGAATACTTATGTTTTGTTATTAATGATTAATATATGATTATTGATGTTTAGTATTTCTGTGTGTTCAGTCGGTTTAGGTTTACGTTGGTCTGAACGATCTGTTACCAGTTGCTAAATAATTAGTCATATAACTGTTTGGTTAGATTGAATACAATAAAACGTACAATTACCCTTAACTGAGTCACACTGGCAATGACTGTTTGATAACCAGTGCCGTGTGTAAAGTAATTGTTGACGTCTAAGGTTTTGTCATGTTGACCAGTTTTTATTTAATCGTTAATAATCAATCTGTTAGGTTGCATGAGATACTGTTTGGTTGCTTACTTGAATTCCCGGGTGTGGTTTGCTTTTTTAACTGTTTAATACTCGTTTACTTGTTCGTTTCTTAGTTCTCTTAATTTAAACTATTGCTTGTGTGATCAGCACTAAAACCGTTTACTTCATAATATTAAATCTGTTACACGAATTGCATTGACCACATACTCCTTGTGATACGACACCCTACTTGCTCTAACTATTTAGAATAATTAGGTTTTTGATTGACTCAAACGACGGTCATCAAAATGGCGTCGTTGCCGGGGAGTTAGTGCGCTTTTTGTTTTTCGTGTTATTTGATTTTCGTGTTTTATTTAATTTTCAGTTTTTAGTTTAAATTTTATTTTACTTTATTTCATTTGTATTTTTTCATTTTACGCGGGTTGTGTTAGTTGTGCATATTACAGGTTTATGCGCACCCGCCATTCGGGCCGACAGTCTCCGTTAGTTTAGGAGCCCGAAATCGAGAGAGTAGCTCGGCAGAACCGAGTACAAAACAGAAACTCACAAATGTAAGACCAGAACCAGAATCAAAATTAGAACCAGAACCAGAACCAAAACCAAAACCAAGATCCACTTCCACAAACCAACATGTTTCACCCAGAAAACATACCCAACCCACCAAACTTCAATAACCAGAATAACCAAAACAACTCAGCTCATGCCTCCAGAACCCGAAATCAAAACCGAAACCGAAACCTTAACCGAAACCTAAACCTCAAATTTGACCAAGCCGGACCATCCACTCCAAACAACAACCCAAACCGTCGAGTTCGGATAAATATTGATTATGTTCGATCGAGTGTTCCGACTGAAGATGAGGATGAGGGTGAAGATCATAATGGAAATGAAGGTTTTCGGGCAGCTGATGATGAGGTAGATCGATGGGTTAGGAGGAATCGGGCGGTTGAGCCCGAGAATGAGGTTGATGAACGAGAGGCTGAGGGTGATAATCAGTATGAAGAAGAAGTGGAAGAAAATATTTTAGCGTTGCGGTGTTTGCTGAGGTGACCTAGTGTAGAGGCTCGAATTTATAATGTGTTGTTTAACTTTGTTATTCCTAAGCCACGATGGGCCGAGGCAGGCGTAGTCTCGAGGGGTAATAAAGTAAAAGAAAATATTTTAGCGTCAGCGTATTCACCAACATCCGTTGCTGACGTATTTTATTTACATTTTGCAGGTGAACAATGATAGCGCTTGGAGTAACGAAGTGCTACTAATATCCGATGGCTCAGATTTATTTTGTATAAACTTAACATACTAAAATAGTGGTTTGTAATTATAAACAAGTAATGTTTTGTTAACAACTCAAACGGGTATTTTATAATCCCGTCATTTGAAGATATACATATATATATATATATTGTAAGGCCCCGTTACCGGTAGCCCTACATTTGGTGTTGGATTTACTCATAAACACAGTTCTATATATCAGAGTTAATTAAAACTTTACGCGGAACATAAAACTTCAACCATAATATCTTACAAAACTGTCAAATCTTGTCTTAACAAACATTCAAATTTATTTAAACATGAAACATAGTCTTTAAATCATCACAACATTTCTTCGAGATGCCAGTATCTTCGATTCCATGCCATGTGTCTTCAATCATGCTAGCTGCCTCAACCTATTTGCCTGCGTGCATACTAAAAGTCAGCTACGCTGAGTGAGTTCTAGTTAAACACATAACTTACTTTACATACACATACGCGTTCCCGTAGGTACGCATTACATACTTAACCTGTCCATCAATCTTTCATACATATACATATCTAACCTTACGTTATAAAGAGCATTCGCTCTACATACCTCGGATATTATTAGGGTCCGGAACCCTCCATCCTCGGATATTATCAGGATCCGGTGCCCTCCATCCTCAGATATTATTAGGGTCCGGTACCCTTCATCCTCGGATATTATTAGGGTCCGGTACCCTTTCTTCCATACCTTTTTACCATACTCTTCTATATACATAATCGTAAGTTTCATACATACATCATTCATTCTTCATCTTACAACATACATATAACATCAACCATTTCCTGGCAATACATGCAATTCCGAAGATCGTTCATGTATCGACAAGAAACCATTCATACATTTCACATAATACATATATGGCATACACTTATCACTTAGGATAGGTGTATTAACTAATCACATCGAGTATGCACACAGCCCCGAAAACGTAACAAGGAATGGGGCTAGAAACTCACCTGAAGTCGATTACGTTCGCCGTTAATAGTTATTCCCTTCATTAGCTGTGCGCGACTAACTGTATAACAATTACTCGTATCAATTATCTATCACTAGCCATATCATGTTTCTATTCTAATTATAACCCTCAACGAACCGGGGTCCAGGGGCAGCGCCCCTGGCAGCGGGGTCTAGGGGCGGCAGCCCCTAGCAGGGTCCAAGGGGCAGAGCCCCTGGCTGGGGTCGAGCTGTCATAACACATTTTCCATTACGATTTTGAATTATTATTTAATTCGCTAACTCAAAGTTCAAGGGCTGATTTGTAATTAATTCATTCTTTTCTAAGTCCATGGACTGTTCTGTCATTCTTTCAAACATCCAGTTCATTATTCAGTTTTAAACGAATGGGGATTCTTAACGAATGAGCCCCCATAACGAACTGACTACTGTAGCGAATCAACCCATATAACGAACTGACCTGCATAACGAATTGACCCATATGACGAACTGATCTGGTCAACGAATGAACCCTATAACGAATGGGGTTCATGGCCTTAGCGAATGGCCTTCACGAATGGCCTTAACGAATGAGCTAGTTCGTCCTTATTTCCTTGGAGAATTACTTACTAGTTCGTCCGTATTTCCTTAACGAATTACTTACTAGTCCGTCCGTATTTCCTTAACGAATCAGGTGCTAATTCGTCAGATTTCCGGTAACGAACTAGGGTTAGGTCAGAGAATGTCAGAAACATTCTCTGACGCCTAACCTCGTACCAAACTTTTCCGGCGCCGTCATTACCGGAAAGCCGCCGGAAAAACGCAAACACGTCGGAAAAACGAATTTTAACTTGTTTTTCACCGTTTTTCGTCCCGTTCGATCCAGATCTGAGCTAGGGTGACCTCTAAGCTCATCATAGGTT
Organism: Bidens hawaiensis; assembly: GCF_021521415.1. Taxonomy (NCBI): domain Eukaryota; kingdom Viridiplantae; phylum Streptophyta; class Magnoliopsida; order Asterales; family Asteraceae; genus Bidens; species Bidens hawaiensis. The sequence goes on from NW_027491024.1 coordinate 6,663,983, forward strand.
CGTTTTATACCCGATTCCACCCAGATCTTGTGATTTAAACGGTTTAACGGTGTCGGCTAGTCGTTACGCGACTATAACTAACGGTTTAAGCTCATACAATATTAAACTATCATTACCCCGGGTCGGTGCTCGGATTCTTTCTTGGTTTCAGCTAGAGAAGTAGAGAACTAGAGAGAAATCTTAAGTGTGTGTTTTGGTGGTGTATGGAATATGTGAGAATGAGGATTAATTGGTGATTAATGGCTTATATAATTATGGATCATGGGCTTAAACCCAAGGTCTTTCCTTCTTTTCCTTATAACCCAAGTCCATAACCCATATCCATTTAACCCAACACTAGCCCGACCCATAATAACTCATATTTTCATTTATTAACCGAAACTAGAAAACGGGATGTTACATATATATATATATATATATATATATATATATATATATACATATATATATATATATATACATTTTGATCCTTAAAGTTTTATAAAATCTTCCGCTTACAACGTAACTCTGATTAATTTACAAACGTGGTACCAACTATTGGTCGCACTCCTAGGCCCTAGATGGGGGTGTGACAAACATCTTATCAATGAACAGCAACGGGAAATGGTCCTTCCGAGTGGCATCATTCAACCTCTGATAATCAACACACACATCAACCGATAACCGTACGCGAAGGGATGAGTTCATTATTCTCATTCATGACAATCGTCATCCCACTTTCTTTGGAACAACTTGGGTCGGACTTACCCATGGAGAATCCGTAATCGATAAATCATTCCGGCATCCATAAACTTAAGCACCTCTTTCTTGACAACCTCTTGCATATTTGGGTTAAGACTCCTTTAGGGTTGAACCATCGGTTTATACTCATCTTCCATTAAAATCTGGTGGGTACAATAAGCGAGGCTAATTCCTTGAATATCTGAAAGTCTCCATGCAATCGCCCCTTTATGTAACTTCAACACTTCAATCAACTTTGAATTCTCTTCCTCCGTCAACTTAGAAGAAACAATAACGGGCAAATTCGAGCCCTCTTCAAGGTAAGCATACACCAAATGTGACGGAAGAACCTTTAATTCCAACGGAGCGGGTTTTTCTCTCTCTTTTTCACAATAACCTCACTAACCTCCATAATCTCCGCCAAGCAAGAAACGTCTTCTACCACTTCTTCCTCACTAACCTCCATAATTTCCACCAAATCTTCATCCACATCCATCCCAACTAAATCGGCTCCAAAAATATAATCAAGACACGTATCAAAACCCGGAATGAAAGAATTAAGAAAATAGACCGAATGGCATGAACCACTAAAATCATCATTATCACCCGGGTGCTTCATCGACTTAGCATCATCGTAAGTAGCATTCTCATCACAAACCCGAAGTGTGATCCTCCCATCATACATATCAATAAGAGCCTTCGCCTTTCTAAAAAACGGAAGACCAAGAATAATGGGAACCGTTTCGTTGGCTTCCATATCAAGTACCACAAAATCTACCGGAAACACAAACTTATCCACTTTCCCTAGAAAATTCTCAATAATACCTCGCGGATACTTGACCGAACGATCCGCCAACGACATATGAGTCGGTGCTCGCCCAACTCTAACTTCTCATACAACGAATATGGCAAAAGATTGACTCATCATATCACTTCCGAACATACACGGGATTGTAAACACACCCGGATCCGACAAATTTTCCGGGACCCGATTCAACACTACCGCCGAACAATCCCCGCTATGTGGAATAGACGAAACCTCTCCCAACCGATCTTTTCTCTTGAGCAAATCATTCAAGAACTTCGCATACTTTGATACGTGTTGGAGAGCTTCAATAAATTGAAGATTAATCTTCAACTTTCGGAACATTTCAAGAAAATGCCTATATTCCCTCGTGTAATTTTGATGCTTGAGACGAGCGGGATACGGAACATGGGCAAGATAAATATTAGGTGGTGGCCAGAACACAACCAGATTTTTCTCAACTTGTGGCTCAATAATTGGTGTTTTACCTTGTGACTTACCCGGAGCCTCTATCTCGATTTCTTCATCAACCACTTCCTCTTCTTCAACTCCAACCCATTCTTTAACAACCTCGGGACCCAAAACCCTTCCGCTATGAGTAGTAATTGCTTTCAATTGAGCGGCCGGATTCGGCTTAGTAGTACCAGAAAACTGTCCGTGAGGTCTTTCATCGAGACGGCGAGCAATATCGCCCACGGACCTTTGGAGGTCAAGCAACGAATACTGTTGATTCTTGAAGAGTAAATCGTGTTCAGCAAACTTTTTATGTGTAACTTGATCTCTCTCCAAGATTTGCTTCATCATATACTTAACCGTCCCATTCCACCGTTCGAATCCTGCACATTATTTTGAACATTAGTACCATTGTTATTATTATTATTGAAGTACTGACCTTGTCCTTGATTATAAGAATTTTGAAAGTCGGGTGATGCGCCCGCCGGACGCCAATTTGAGTTGTTCTGATTTGGGTTCTTGTAGGTGTTCCAACTCTGATTATTGTTATTGTTGTAATTGTTGGGAAACCTATTCTGACCAGAAACAAAGTCGACCTCTTGATTCATCACCGGGCACTCCAACGTACCATGTCCGCCCCTACAAAACTCACACTTGTCCACCTTCGTCTTAAGTTCCTTCACCTCTTTAGTTAATGATTCCAAAGCAGTAGCCACACTAGTATCCAGATTAACCTGGTGTACACCTCGAGTAGAAGAAGATGTACTAGTAATGGGAGTGGAATTCCCGCGTTGTGGCCCTTTGGCGTAGTCCGATTGAGCAAAGTTTTCAAACATCTCGTTACCTTTGTTGACATTCTTCCTTGCCATTAGATTTTCTCCCGCAGCCATGTCAAAACGAACTTGGGTTTCGTAGGTTAGCCCATTGTAAAATTTCTCCACGAGAGCCCATGGCGTAAGACCATTCTATGAACAACGGAAAAGCAAGTTCTGAAAACGCTCCCAAGCATGGTAATATAGTTCATCTGGCTCCATGTGAAAGGAGTGAATTTTCTCACGAAGGATAGCCGCTTTAGTAGGTGGGAAGTATTTCTTGATAAACGCATAACATAGTGCTTCCCACGTAGTGAACATGCCAGGTGGCTGAGTGTCAAGCCAAAGAACTGCTTTACCTGCATGTGAAAACGGAAAAAGATGTAAGAAAATAGCATCTTCAGTAGCACCTTGTAAATTAAAAGCTTTAAGAACGCGGTAGAGCCGGTGCATCCTCGTCTTCACGCCCATGAAACTGATTAGTTTGAACGAGATTATTCATGAAGTATGACGGAATCAGCTACGAGTTGGGATTGTCGATCTCGGAAATGACGATGCATGACTGCTTTCCGGTTAAGCCATCGAAGGCTTAAGCAGCAACTGTTATATTGTCGGCCATTTGAACTTCTGGTTGGCTTTTCAGACTTTCTGGTGGTGAACTATGTTATGACGACTTTGGTGTAGATGCAGCTTCTGACGGTTGTTTCTCTGCTGACGAGCTAGCCTCGGTCTTCAACGGAGAAAATTCCAGATTCTCCAGCGGTGGTCCTTGCGAATGAAGATATGGCATATATCTGAAAAATAAAACATACCAAGTAAGTAGACTAAAAATAAAAACTAAAACAAAAATAAACTAAAATTTAATTAGAATCCTATGACTCAAACGAAAATAAAACAAATAGCACGTATATAGCAAGTAAGTCTAACCAAAGCTAATAACGCTGCCAAAATTCCCCGGCAACGGCGCCAAAAACTTGATGTGTTAAAAGTAGTCAAATAGTTATTAACTAAAATTACGCTAAACTAGACAATAAGTAATACTCTAGACACTTAAACTTAACTTAAACTACTAACCGGAAAGTGTACCGATCGACTCTAGTGTAGCTAAGTAAGTTCGGATATCGAACCCAGGAGACTCTATAAATTACGAAACTAGCAAATTAGACTCGACTAAGACACGCCTATTTAATAATATTGTTTGAGGGGGGTTTTAAAAGTAAATCTAAATAAACTAAAACAAAACCTAATTAATTAAATAATAATAAGACATAATCATTACTTAAAACCTAATTAATTAAATTATTAATAAACTTAACCCTAATTGATTAAAATAAGAAAAACTATTAAAACACTTAGATTAATTCAGACGATGAAGATAACTACCTAGGCTAAAATCCCCTAAGTTACGACAATCAATTAAATGGGAAACTTAAGTTGTGGAACTGAGATCGTAAAATAGACCCTTAACAGAAAACCCGAACATGATCCCTGACCTTCAAGAAGACACCTATGGATTTCTAACAAGTTTTAAGACTCGCCAGTTTTATGAATTAAACTTCCTTACGGCTATTTAATAATTTATGTTTAAGTATCTTTATGACGATATCCTACCTTACAGCGTGGAAATCAAAGATTTATTTTTATGACTTAATAGACTAAGCTGACAATCCAACCTAGATGGACTCTTTATGAAGAACTAAATCTAGCAATCTTGACCAATAAAGATCTATCAATAACCTATCACCTTACATCTTTCAAGGCTAGTAACTCATTTTTATCTATTTAATTAGTTTTATTGTTTCTATGATCTTAATGCATATCAATCATAAACTAGTCAAGAACACGCAGTAAATGACCTAACAAAACCCTATCCTATGAAACAGTCAACAAGGCAATGTGAAACAATAAATCCAAGTAAATAAAACCAAGCAATCATACACATCAATTAACTCAAACTCAACACTTTACTTAAAACATAAAATCTGTAACGAAAAGAAATCCCAATCAAAATCAAACCAAACAAAGGTTCATCACGACCTAGGTAGTTTATGAAGTTTTAGCCTAGCATCATGTAATCTAAATGAAACAAAACAAATAAAACCGAAAAAATGGTGAAAATATAAAGAACGGGAAATCAGAGATGATTAAACCCGTAATCTTCAATCGCGAACGTCTAACTCTTCACCGGCTGTTCTCCTGCCTTCCAAGCCTCCACGAAACTCGAATAATAGCTCTCTAAAACTCCAAATTCGTCTGGTGGCAGCAGGTTATCTTCAGGTTAAAGTTAGGGATGTTTATATACTAAAAACATGGCCCAACAATTAACAAAAACAACCAAAAAACATTCAGCGATCACTAGGCGCCGCGGGGCCAGCGTGCTTCCTAGGGTCGCGTGTCGCGGTGTGTGGGATTAAGGTGGCCGGTCAGACCGGCCTTGTCTGACCGGTTCCTTCCTGTCGCATTCCGGATCCTCGTTTTGGCTCTTTTTGACTCGTTTTTCTTTCTTTTTGATCACGATCAACTTCCATTGCCCACGAAACATAAAAATGTTAGTGTTATACAAATCTCGACTAAAACGAACATAAACTATTAAAATATTAAATAAAATATACACGGGAAACATAAATATTTAGCATTATATCAGGGGGTGACAAGTAAGAACACCTCAGATAAAAGAGTGAATCGTAGATGTAATGATTGAAGGAGAATTGGCTTCCGACTGAAATGCAATTAGGGTTTTGGATGATGTAGCGAACGAAGTTTGTGATAGACAACATAATTGATAGAACAAAGAAAATATTTAGGTTTGCGAGTTGATTGAGGAGATTTAGGGTTTGTGGAATTAACTCTAAATCATCTGATGTCGAATGGGTGTCGGATGAACTGGCGCAAGTGTCGGATATTGCAGTTGCCATGGAAAGAGTAACAAAGTATGGCTTGTGAATATGAAAAAAGGATGAAGAGTTTTAAACAAATCATAAGACCGGTTTTGTTAGGTGGATCGAGTTATGGGTTATAAAACACATAAACGGCCCAGTCCGTTTGTGATTATTTGATTTTATTTTTGATTTATTAAACTAGAAAGAAATTCTAAGACTCCTAGTTATTTATAGAAAATAGTCAATTGAACTAATAGTAAGGGGTCATGTGCCAAAAAACAATCTTCTTTCAATATTATAAGTAGATTTGTCTTAATTCGCTAGCCTTTTTAATCACTCACTAAGTTGGAGTTTAGGTTTGTACACATTTGTCAATATCCCTATTTAGTTATAGCTCAATTTTAAGTAATATAATATTGATTTCATATTAAACAAGTTGGAAAAATGACTAGTTGTCTCACAAAATTCAAAGTTAAAAGAGACGGTGTAAAAGCAGGGTGAGTGTCAAGGAGCAGCAGGACTAGCAGAACACCGCTCCGCTGCAAACCTAACCTGCCCAACAATGGCTTCACGGTAGCTTATCTTTTGCAACATCTATAAAGTTGTTAAGAATAGTTAAAATGGTTTATGAAGTTTAGGGATGTAGAAAGATGAATACCACGACCTTGGAAATGTTAAATGAAGGAATGAAAAAAAATGTGTCGTTGATGTTGTTGTAACGTATTACAACTTCTCGAATGATCAATATTCCTTGTAATTCTGCTATATATAAAGAGAAACCTAATGATAAAGTGTTTTAGTGGAGGCTCAATAGGCAGCCACTGAATTCTTTTTTTTATATATATATATTCCCTATATTACTTCAGTATCTATTGATTTTTGCCTTTAGCTTAACGCAAAATGGAAGTTGATCTGGTGGTGTGGTTGTGATGTTGTAAACCAAAAGTCTTGATTTCGAACCTATCCTTTGTCGGTTTTAAGGTTTTTTCATTTTTATTTTTTTTAAACAAATTTTATAGCTTTATGTATTTTAATATTCCATACTAATTCTTTTTAAGATCTATGTATTTATATATTCCATACTAAATCAAGCAACAGAGAAATAAGATGATATGGTGGTAAAATAGTGTTCTATTTCTATTTCTATTGTTAGTTTTAAAAGAAACCAACGCAACGCGCCGAGGGCAACTTCTAGTTATATATTATATCAAACGTAACTGCTACAGTTGGACGATGAGTGTTGTCAAACTTTAATTTAATTTTTGTTGTATGTCGTTAGTTAATTATTTGTTTTTTTATGGCTTTAGTTTAATTCATTTTTGTTTATCTTTGCTTAATTATCTTCATCTTTGGTTTTAGTTTGACCCTTTTTACAAACCGAACTTGTGTCAAGATATTTTAGGTATGCTAGGATTTTATTTTTTGAGTTTTCTTTTTTGTTTTTCTTTGAAATATAAACAACGTATGCTTTTATTTTTTTTATTGTGCCATATATCACAACCAGTGTTTTGAAACCCGGCCCGGCCCGACCGGTCGGACTGGTTCGATCGGGATCCGGTAAGCATACCCGTTTTCTAATAGCCCGGACGGTTTTGATGGGCGGCGGATGGACCAGACCCGGTGAACCGCCGGGTTAACCGGTAAAAATATTTTTTTTAGTTTTCAATTAAAAAATTAAAATTAAAAGGCTAAATCGCGGCTTCATCATGCATGTCATCTTCGATCTCTTAAACTCAAATCTCCAACCGGCATAGCGGGAGAAGATGCCCAGATCTTTGAATTGAGAACAAAATAGAAGAAAAAAAGATGTTGCGAGCTATAATAGTTGCCGATTTAAAGTTATTATTATCATTAGTGACGGTAAATAATGGTGGATGTGAGAAATGGAAGATGACGCTCTATGTATTTTTTTTAGGTTGAGGGATGAAGAGGTGTAGAGAAAGAGGGGGAGAGAGAATTAGGAGGTCAATGGTAGTGAAAATGAAAATTTGTTGTTTCTTTCATTTTTAGTATACATATTATTTTTAGTGTATTCATATATTCACTTTACATGTTTATTACTTTAGAATTCAAAAAACGTTGTATAATATATCAACATCAATTATATTATGTATAATAAATATATATATTATTTATGATGTCATCCGAGTCAAACACCGCTTCGTCCTCCCGGGTCGGTCCGACCTTTGATCCAGTTTGGCGTCCAGGTCGACGTTTAGGCTGGGTCTGAAAACATTGATCACCACTTTATTTTTTAGGTGGTTTTCCTCTTTCGATTGCTATACTGAGTTTCAGGTAGCATATCGACATTGTAATTTATTAAGTAGATATCTTTCGAATTCCTGCCGCAGTGCACGGTGATATCTTACTAGTTATTTTAGTTATATGACTGAACATGTAATTCAATAAACGTAAAGGAGGGAAAATATAGTTATATTATGATAATATGTCATACAAAACTTATACAATACAATTTGTAAGACCTTTCGTAGTGGCACGTTATATGCCGCGTTATGGGCTATAACGCCGAGGGCACATCGCCCCACCGACGTTTTGGGGTTTTTCTTAAGCGTTTTATACATAACGCGGTATGTGGCACAAATTTCAAAAATTTATCGTTAAAAAATAGCCGTTGGAAAAAAAACCTTTTTTTAATATTAAAACAAATATACTATAAAAACAAACCAAACCTCAATTTTTTTACACTTCTACTAATTCTCTGTAAAACACTCACATATATATTCAAGAACACCAACCAAAATATTTTCATTTAACAACCAAGTTCCCGGCTTCGGTTAATATGCCCGACAAGGCAACCCAAACAATCCCGACCCGAATAATCCACAACCGAACCCATCTGTCGTCCCGATGCCAACAGTCCCTATCCCTCAAACCCCATATCCGTTCGAAGCGCAAATGGCCGCGTACATGCAATATCTAAATTCTGGAGCCCCTATCCCAAATACGGTGCCTGGTTTCCAAAACTCAACCACAAACATGATGGCCGGTTCGGGTTCCCAACCCGAAGAAGAGACGGTGCCGGAGACACAAATCAACCCGGAGCCACAACCCGTCCCGGAGACTCGCGGCGGTTTGAGCCAACGTGTACGTGGAAGAAAACACGTAAAGAAACATGCCGGCGAATCTAGGGCTAAAAAGAACATTATACCGTGGACTACCGACGAGTGTGAACTAGTTGCTCATGCTTGGTGCGTGATATCGGAAGATCCCAAGTGCGGCAAGTTTTGAAAAAATATATTTTTTAAAAAATTTCAAACAAACATTGAACTTTTAATATTTTTTTTTGTTTAGCGAACTATCAAACATCGGGCGTATTTTTTAACATAATTAAAGATTTGTTCCACGAACTTGGCGGGGACTCACGTCGGGAAAAAGATTCGGTAATCTTGAAATGGACCGATATAAACACCAAATGCACAACTTACCATACGGTTCACTCTCGGATGACTCAAACGTGGCGTAACGGTGTCTCTGACGCGGAAATCATGGAAAGGGCATTGACAGAGTATCAACGGAACTCGGGGAGCTTCAATTACTTTGGCCGTTGGAAAAAGTACCTTTGGTTTTACCCTAATTGAGGCCCGGCTATGGAGGCCGGCACTGAAAGTGTTAGGCCTAACAAAAGGTCTAAAACATCGTCTTCGTTGATCCAGAAACGCCAAGTTCCGACGCTCAAAACTTCAACTTAAGCGATAATGAAGACGGGAATCCATATGCGGATGCTGCCGAAATCCCTCGGCCGGGGGTAAGAGAAGCAAGGGAAGGGGAAAAGGGTCGCGTCATCGTTGACAATGGGTTCGAATACCGAAATGGAAAGTAATTTTAAAGAAATGAACATTCGACTCAAAGGTATACAAGAATTAGGAGTTCAATGTCTTCAAGTAAATTTGGACGCCATCGAAGTACTCAAAAGGAATGAATTGGACCACGACATCGAGGTTTTAACAAACGAGCTATCCGAAGACGACCCGAGAGTCCAATCTCTAAAAGTAATTCGGCAAGCGAATTTTTTTGAAAAATACAGCATTTAGTCTTATTATTATTGTTGTATTGTTTTTAATTTAATGTATTTTTTATTTTAATTTAGTTTTTATTTCCGAGTTTAATGTATTTTTTTTTAATTTTAATGTAGTTTTTAATTTTATATTTAATTATTTAATGAATTATTGTTTTAAAAAACACAAAAAAAAATTAATAGCGATTGGGCGTCACGTGGCGCATAACGCTCAGGAGTGGAAAGTTATGATTACTGACGTGGTCTAAAATATATATATTTTTATATAAATATTTCTTACACATTTAAGTATTTTTGAGCTAGAATTTTATTAAATATTATTCTTAGTTGGTTCAAGTTCGAATTTTAAAGGTTACAAATGAAAACTAGCTCAAACGGTTTATAAGTGATATTTAATGTTATTATAATTGATTTTAAATACTAACTAGAATGCATGATCTCATGTGTGAATTAAAGAAAATGGATATAAAATAAATGACGTCAATTGGTCAGATTCATGTTCTTACACTAATTAAGGTTTTGTACCATCAATTTATTTGTAGGAACTAATGGATAAAAAATGCATTCAAAGAAGTTATAGGAAGAGTTGTGTTAACGATCTGACTTTTGAGACGGATCAACTATTGGGCTAAAGAAGAAAATAAATTAAGTTGGGCTTAATACTAAATTAATGTTGGTGGACTAGACATAAGTCTTGCGTTTGGGCTGGGTTTTATAGATTGGTGCACACGATATTGAGCCGTCCATATTTATTATTGTTTTCTTGGAGTTGAAAAAAAAACCCCACAGCCCTACAAACGAACAGAAAAGGGAAGAAGAAGAAGAAGAAGAAGAAGAAGAAGAAGAAGAAGAAGAAGAAAGCTACTGGTTCGAGCAAATAGCGTTTTTGTTTAACACTTACTCAACCAAGCATCATCACTATTCGGTTTGAATTTATTATTTTAATAATGAGCTTGGTTGTTGAACTTAATTATTTTTGTTTCTTTGATTTTAAGATGCTAGGCTAAACTTATTAGACTGCCCAGGCTTGTGATGAACCATTGTTTGAAGTTTTATTTTATTTGGAACTTGTTTTTCGTTATGGTTTTATGGTTCAGTAAATTGTTTGGTTTATTTGATTGATGCGTATGTGTACTTGGTTTTGGTTGTTCTAGTTTTATTATTCCACAAAATTCTTGGTGATTGTTTCATATGATAGGATTTTATTAGGTCATCTACTGTGTGTTTTTGACTAGTTTATGATTGAATTCGAATAAGATCATAGGAATAATATTATTCGTCAAACGAATAAAAGTGTGCTGCTAACCTAAAAAGCTGTAAGGTGATAGGTTATTGCTAGATTTTTGTTGATTGAGATTGCTAGATTTAGTTATTCGTAAGGAGTCCGTCTAGATTTGATTAATTAATATTGTCTAGCGAGTCAATTAAGTTCGTCAAATTACCTTTGATTTTCGCGCTGTAAGGTAGGATTTCACTATAAAGGTACTCTATCATAATTAATTAGATAACCGTAAGGAAGTCTAATATTAAAATTGGTGTTTTTAAGAACTTAATAGAAATCCATAGGTGTCTTCTTGAAGGGTCAGGGGTCCTGTTCGGGTTTTCTTTTAAGTGATTATTTTACGATCCCAATTCCATAACAAGCATTTTTCTAATAATTGATAACTGAAACTTTGTGGATTCTAGCCTATGTGGTTTTTCATCATCATCTTATTTAAATCAATTAAAATTGTCTTTTTATTTATTTTACTTATTTTTTGTAATTATTTTAAATTTATTTTTTTAAGTAAAACCCCCTCTTCAATAATAATAAATAAATAGTCGTGTATGTAGTTGAGTCTAGTCAGTTAATTTGCGTAATTTAAAGAGTCGCGTGGGTTCGATATCCGGACTTACTTAGCTGTACTAGAGTCGACCGGTTCACTTGCCGATTCGTATTTTTAGTTAAGTTAAGAGTCTAGAATTATTACTTAATGTCTAGATTAGCGTAATTTTAGTTAATAATATTATAACTACTTTTAGCACATCAATTACACTCTCTTTTTGAAAAAAAAAACATAACTCTGACTGGGCCACGTGACGTATAGCGCAAAGGGGTAAACGTATCCCCCTCCCCTTCAGTTTTACTAAACATACTCCATCTCTAAAGTTTTACATTAATACGATTTAAACTTTTTTGTTTTTCCTTTGTCATTTTGTTATCTTTTATTATTATTATTATTATTATTATTTAAAAATAGTTTTTTTTTATACTTTAAAGACTTTTTCATTTATTTTTTTTATTATTATTTGCATATTATAAAACAATTCCTTTTAGTTTTTAAAAATAATCAAAATAATTTTTTATCCAAAAAAACGTTTTTTTAATTAAAAATAATATTTTTCCTATTTTTGTGTTTTTAAAAATAATTTTTAGGAATAGCTTACCTTTTTTAATAAAAATCACAATTTTAATCAATAAAAGAGATTAAACAACAAACGAACTGATCAACAAGTTAGTTTGTTTCTTATGTCATGTAACATTTATCTTATGCACTAAAACCTAGCAAAAAAAAATATTCAAATGATTCTTTTTGTCCGTGAAAAACATATGATAAGATAAAAATGTACTAAACGTTTTATTGTTCTTATAAAGACGTTATATCATTATTCTTTAAATACATTTTATAAAGCATTTAACAATAAATATTATTATTGTTATGATAAAGAACATTAAACACAAAAAGAAAGAAAATGAAAAAAAAAAAACTATAAGGTTCTTTATCTGATATTTTAAAGAGAGACTTGATTTTACAACAAATATTAAATAGTAGTATGTCAATAAAATTATAAAATATATTGAAAGTCGAGGGAAGGAGGTATGACAAGTACACAAGGGGAGTACGTTTAGCCTCATCTATACTTATTTTGTTAATGTGAAGTGTGATGTTTCATTACATCTAGATTAGGTCTTTTAAATTGATATAAGTTTGATTAAATGGAAAATTTTGTTAGATTTTAGGTAATAGTTATAGTCAGATTGCGTCAATATTATATGTCACGTTAGTTGTCACACTAATTGCGATACATGCAGTATTTTAAAGAGTATTTAACAAAAACCTTTGTTAATTGTTATTCGAGATATCAAAACTTTGATATTTGTTTTAGTTAGTCTTAAAAGATGTTCAACTCAATTTTCTTTTTTGTTTTGTTTTGTTTTGAGGTTAATAAAGTGATGCCTCGCCATTCATAAATATTATTTGATTGTAAGAAATCTAATTTACTAATTTTATTGTTATAAAAAAGAGAATTAGAATATGAATTTATAAGCATAATGTTACTGAAGAATATATACGACGGAAATTTGGAACAATATCTAATTTATCTTTGATTCCGATCTCTACCTTTCCGCTATAAAATTATTTCACCATTTATAACATCATCTTGAATTTAAAAGCCTATGTCACAGGCTCACAACTAATTCATCGTAGCCTTTTGATTAAAGTTATTGGAAAATTTCTAAAATATCTTTTTTTAAGAAGAGAGATTCCTAAAATGTTTTTTCTGTTTTTTTCAAAACTTCTTGAAAGTTCGTGACAAGATTTATTGGTGATCTCATAGAAGGTTTATAACACTATTCTGAATAGAATAAAAATAAATTAAATTCTTTTCACCCCAAAACATGGGTAACAACCTCAATTTGTTTTTTTTATGTAATTTTATTTTTATTTAACAATTTAAATTATTTAACTGATTTTAAATATCTGAAAACATAGTCTTGTTTAGTTTATTTTTATGAACATTTTCATATAAATTTTATTAAAAACGGAGCACTTTTAAAAATATGTATTTTTTAATATTATCATACTAGCTTGAAAGCCCATGTAACACACGAGATTATCTACATAATAAAGTTATAAAAAAACAATACTTAATGTATATAAAAAAATGTATAACATCTATGTTTGTATCACTGTACATAAATTGATTTTATTTATATAACAAAATGATTTTTTTCAAAAAAAATGAACATAGTAAAAAAAAGTAATGCACGTGCAAAAACATACACAAGAATACTCTATCTATTATAAATTGCGTTCTCAGTATCATATATGTATAACTGAAAGAAGTTTGGTTATGAAACAATTTTGAAGAATACTTCTCATATAATAATAGTTTTGAACTACATAATGAAATAGATTTTGATAAGTTTGACGGGACTTCTGGAGCTTGCCATAATGACAAAAAAATAAATAAAATAACAATAATATGTTAACCCGTTCAATTTTGAGAATGTTTTGATTCACTTAAGCATAATTTTGAATGACATGCTTCACATACAACATTATGATAACTATCAAGGAAAAACCAATGCTTACAAAAATGTTTCAAATTTGATAATAATTAAAAGCATTGATAGGCTTTGAGGTGGCATGCTGGAAGTGTTTGTTATTTTTTCTTAAATTTTAATAGTCATGGGAGATATACCCAATGTGCAAAATTCTGAATATTTTAACTATTTTCAAAAATGTCCTTTAAAATAAATTCGAAACCTAATAACATTTAAAATTCTAACTTTCATTTGTTTTACATTTTAAGTCAAAACTTTGAACTCGTAACAAGTTTGACGATAAATCTATTTGCATGCTCAAAATTTTAAAAATATTCAGATTACCCATTTTTTACCCGTAACAAATTTGAGCAAAATATAATTAATTTGTACCAAACAATTTAGTTACCAACTTTCAACCCATAACAATCAAATTTAAGTTCTACAAAAAGCCCGAAACAATCCTTCATAAAAAACCAAGAAACCAGATATGATAAACTTTATTATATTTGAAAGTGATTGGTATATACTATCCTTACAATTTAATATACATATATATAGTTTACTAAATTAACCGAAGAAATAAGTGGATTAAATCATATATTTTTATATTTTATAAATTTATATGACAACGTACATAAAAAAAATAATAGATAAATGGATTAACTTTTAAAAAATGAATAAACATTTAAGCATTTATTTATAATTTAATGATTTAATGATTAAAAAAATTACTTCGTAAAATGAAGCATGCTAGAGTTTTTGTTTTTTATTTACAATTTTCAACAAAATACATAGTATAATATATTGATGATGTTATTTAAAATTATATTCTTTTTAATATTTAACAAACACTGTTTGTTGTTGATTTTTGGATTTCACCAATTATGTTGTGAAATATATTCTAACAATGTATAGTAGTATAATATGTAAATATTTATTTTTATAAAAGTGTATAGATATAATATAAATATAGTTTAATGCAAAGTGAATAATTTAATCATGTTATAGATATAATATAAATATAGTGGAATAGGAAAGTAAATAATTATGATTTATAACATATATTAGTTTTGAAGGGGGAAAACTGTGAGGATTAACCACAAAATGACACGTGTCTATAATTATTTTACTTTATTAGAATATATAAATGTAAAATTTAGTTTTGTTAATACTTGTAAAAATTCAAGGTCTTTTTATAGAATTATGATATTATCTTTTTAAATAAATTTATGTACTTTAAATAATATACTATAAAAAAATAAACATTTTTTTAGTTTTAATAAATTTATAGAATAAATTATAACCTAATAAGATATATGTATTAAAATAATTGGTTTGGGTTGTGTTATGAATAAAAGTGAAAAGTTGGGTTAGTTTGTTTGTGTATGTGGAAGGGAAAGAAATTCGTATTTTTTATTATAAAGTTTGATTGGGTTGGGTTGCTAATAAAATTAGTCTTACAACCCCGCCGCATGCGATGACTTGGTATTCGCGACGATTGGTATTTCACTCCCAATCAGACATTGACCTATGTTCCACAACTTCAATTCTATCACCTCCCTTGAATTTCATGGTTGAAGATGAAGAAGATTTGTGAGATTTTGAAGAACTGATTCAAAAATATTCATGCTAAATTTTTTAACACTTTTAAACTAAAACTAGACGTAAAAGGAAAGTATGGATCTAAATGCGTCTTCGACGACAACTTTGAAGAATATCTTTTTCCGACGGGGTTGTAACCCTGCCGACGACGACGGGAACATTCCAGAGACCGTCGACATCGACCGTTTTACCTTTTTCTCAAACTTGCTTTTAGCAATGAGTTTGTTTCAAATACTATCAAAGAAGATGGGTGAAGAACACGTGTTAATTTCTGATTGTAAGTTAAAAAGCAATAATGCGAATACGAAGTCGTCGGATGCGACGAGTTTGTAAGGTTGTTCTATATCGAGGGGGCTTTAAAGTCCCTCCACAATGCCAAATCACCACTACGTCATCACCACGTAGGTTTGTTGCCCATTTCCGTAGCGCCCCACTGTGGTTTATTGCCCCATTATACATATACATATGTATGTATGTGTGTATGAGATAAAGAGAGAAAAGTTGGATGTCCCCACACCCCCTCAAAACCGCCCGATCTTCACAACCCCGCTCCCTCCTCAGCGATCCACCCCCTAAGTCGCCGCCCATACAGCCCATAGCCAAGAGACTTTCCTAAATTTCTGAAGAAGATGGAAACATTTTAAAAACCTCTCTCTTTAAAAGAAATATTTTGAGAATTTTTTCTAAAACTTAATCAACATGACAACATGATACACAAATAGTTCTTACAAATTTAGGAATTTAAATCCTTTTTACTTTTTTAGTACACTTATATAATGCTATACACACGCATCCATACTGACATACACTTATACACGGTGTGACCCGTAAATCGCTCCCTGCACATGTTCTTTTTCATATGGGAAACACCAGACAGCACAAAACATGCCATGCCACCACCATGTCAATTTTCTTATTAGTAATTATTATATGAAAAATATTACTTTCAAGCTTTATTGTCAAAAACAATTTGTCCAAAGTGCTTTTGAATAAAACAGCAAATACCAATATTTATTAGAAATTTACTAATTTTCTTGGTTCTAAAAAATATCGACTCTAAAAATTGGCGTTCCGGTAATTTATTATATATTTTGTTTAACGTAATTGATATGCCAATAGGACTGTAAACGAACCGAACGCACACGAACAAGGCCTTGTGTGTGTTCGTTGTTAAGAAAATAATGTGTTCACGAACGGTTCACGAATACTTACCGAACAAGATTTTATGTTCGTGTTCGTTCATTAAGGAAATGAATGTGTTCACGAATGGTTCACGAACACAAGCAAACACAAATAAAATCAACAGAGCCTAGAGATTAAGACCGACGTATTCATCAATGTGAATAATGAAAACCTGTAAACGAATCGAACAAACACAAACAAGAGCATATTCGTGTTCGCTCATTTAACTTTAAACGAATACGAACACTTGATCGAACAAATATTTATGTTCCTTTTCGTCTATTTAAAAAAAGAACATTTGTGTTCGTTTATATTCGTTTGTTTATAATCTAAGGGACATAACTGAACAAAGATAAACGAACATAGATGAACAAATGTAAGTGAACACAACAAACATAAACGAAAATAAACGAAAACACTTAAATGAACACAAATTAAAAAATATAAAGCCTTTAATTAGATAACTTAGCTAGATAATAATTAATTATTTTCTATTAATACATAAATAAACAGACATAAATAAACGAACATAAACGAACGTTCAGGAACATAAATGAACGAACGAAACATGTGTTCATGTTTGTTCATTTAGTTAAACGAACACAAATTTTTTGTTCATGTTCGTTCGTTTAACAAATAAACGAACATAAACAAACTTCCCGCAGAACGATTCACGAACAGTTCACCGAACGTTTGGTTCGTTTACAGGCCTATGTGGATATATTTAGATTGGTCTTGAATTGTTTAGAAAATATAACTCGAGAAAAGATACATGTATCACTTAAGCGTAGACAGACACCAACTATTATCGTTTGTATTTTCTAAATCATAATTTATTTATTTTTTTGGTTGTTGAAATAGAATTTTATAATAATCTCACTTATACAACTTGTCCCTAATATCAATCTATAAAGATGGTGTGTCGATGCATATAGTAAATATATCAAGTCACACTCGGAGGGACGACATCTCCAATGTGTGATAGTGGAGTCGATTCCATCTAAATACATATGGTAGTTTGTTCCATCTAAGACGGCCGGTAACTTAGACGAAAATGCAACATATCGATAGCGAAGGAAGAAAGTGTATATGATGGTGGCGGAAAGGAACGTGATTAAAATTGACGGTTGACTTAAGGGGTGGCTGAATATTGGGGGTTGGCATTTTAGACAACCATCTTTACAGATAAGCGGCATAAAATGGGGGGGGGGGGGGTCTAGGGTTTTAATTTTATGACTTTTGTTTTTAGATGGTTCGCTATGGGTGCTAATGGGGACATCTTTGGGGCGCCGAGGGCGCAGAACACCGCAGTGGGGCGCAGAAAGGGGGGGGGGGGGGGCTTATTCACAATGATGGGCGCGGAAAGGGTGATGAGTGGTGGGCCCTCCTCCTTCAAACGGCAATATGACTGTTATTATATTAAAAAAAATCAATTTAACCATTTTCTATATACATTCAAACAATTTTCCGTTTTTTATTCAAACAACTCTCAAATTTTCACACCATCATTTTACTCTACAAATCCCAAATTCCACAACCATGAATCCGAGCTCAAACCCAAACCCGAACACAAGCTCGAGCTCAAACCCGAACCTGTGGAATCCATCTTAAAGGTGGTGGGTTACTTTTCTCTCAACTAGCAATGACCCAAATAACCATTTCTATTCCAACCAACATCGACCCGTAATGCATCCACCCATGCAACCGTTTACCACCGATATGTTATTTCCACCGCCAATGTTGTTTATGCCTTCACAAGTAACCGAAACCCAAATACCCGAAACCCAAATACCTGAAACCCAAGTATCCGAAACAGAAGTTCGTCGTAAACAAAATAATAAAAAGAAGCCTAATGACGATCAAACAACTACCGAAAAGGCTGAAAGACAAAGGTGGGAAGAGAATGAGGAATTGGCGTTGGCGCGTGCGTGGATCGACTCATCCGAAGACTTAATTCAAGGTAAATTATAAAATTATTCATATATATTTCATATTTTATTTTTTTGTTGACTAATACTAAGCTTTTATATGTATCGAAAGTGACGATAAACAAGACTCTGACTTTTGGGAAGAAATGCATACTAAGTTCTTTGCTACAATGGGTCTAGATTGCTACTGCGGGGAGGATTCCGTCTCCAACATATGGAAGACAATACGCACAAAAATGACCAACTTCTCTGATATTTACACCCGCGTAACAAACAATAGAAAAGGCGGCATGAGCAATGTCAACGTGATGGAGTGTAGCATAAAACAGTACAAGGCCCTAGTGCAGATTTCAATATGTTGGAAATTTGGAGACAATGCACGAGCTCGCCAAAGTGGCATACGGTCCCGACATCTTCACCGCGACCGTCCAAACAGTCAAAACAATGTCTACTTCAGCCGATCAATCGCCGTCTCAAACCGCGTCGGATGCTTGCTGTCAATATAATCTAAACGAGTATGATCCTGATTTTGTTTTTGATGAACTGGATGAGTTACCACGCCCGGTAGGAATAGATAAAGCCAAGGCGGCGGCTTGAGGTGAAGGATCTTCGTCAAGAATGAATTCCTCAATGAGTTCCGAAGTGAGCTTGCGTTTTGATAGCTTGGAGCTTAAACCAATCGACATTGCCAATGCTAAAAAAACACTCAAAAGATGAACTCAAGACAATGCATGAAGAAAGAAAAATGATACAAGCAAAATGAAAATTGATGCATGAAGAAAGAAAAAAAAGCTCTTTTGGAGTGGCAACAAGAAAAGGATTTCAAGCTCCTCGCAAAGGATCTGCTGCATCTAGATTTTGTCACGCGGGCGTTTTTCGAGAAAAAAACAATGATAATGGTGAAATATGAAAACGAGGACGAGGACGACGACGAATATTAGTTATATGTTATGTTTTTTATTCTTATTTTTTTTATTTACAAGTTTTTTATTTTTATTTTTTTATTTGTATGTATTTATTTTTATTTAAATTTTATTAAATTTTGTTTGTTACAAAAATAAATAAATAAATAAAAGGTCCAAAGCCCCTCAATTTAGAGGGGCATTATAGGTTGGGACTTCGATGGCCTAGTGCTCTCGTGATGTTGACGTGATACTGTAGAGGAACTTCTATGCCCCCATCATAAAGAACATCCTCCGCAGGTAAACATGTCATAATGAAATCTTGATGGCTTAAAGTAATTTCATTTGAATCTTCATCTTTATTTCTAAAAGATCATCCTTCTCGAATATTTTTATGAATTTTGCTCTAACATCATACGCCCCTTCTCCCATGGTCGATCTGTCTCTATATTCATTTGTTTCCCATGCTAGGGATGGCAATGAAACCCGAACCTGATGGGAAAACCCGAAACCTGACATAAATGGGATGGGTAATACCCGACCCATTAGGGTTTGGGACGGGTTTGAGATTAGTTTTGAAATTTTTCGCGGGTTTGGACGGGTTTGGGATTTCTAATATACCCGATTACCCGACCCGATTACCCGATAACATAAACCCATTTACCCGATTAAATACCCGATGTACCCAATATAGCTTATCATATTGTATATATACTATATTCCAAATATATTATTTGTTGAAACTTGTTCATGTAAATTATTTGAGATATTTTATCTTTATGGTAACTATATATATAATTGATTTGTTATATTTTGTCAAAACCCAGCGGGAGCTCTGGTATACCCGATGAGTATTTTATCAAAACCCTATAGGAAACCCGAAACCCGATGGGAAAACCCGAAACCCGACAGCTAATTACCCGATTAAAACAAGATGGGTTTGGGACGGGTTCGGGATGGGTTTTAATAACCGGGTATGGGTTTGGGAATACCTAAACCCGTCCCAAACCCGAACCATTGCCATCCCTATCCCATGCTCGATCTGTCTATATTCATTTATTTCCCATGCTCGATCTATCTATATATTCATTTTTTTATTATTTCTTATTCTTTCTTACATGCTTGAATTGCAAAGATTATAGAAATATGAATAATAAATTTGTTAGGTTTCAGTGGTGATCAGTTAAAATTTTGTGTATTATTAAAACTGGTTTAACAATATGACAAATAGTATATGCAACGGAAATAAACGAGTGGCCAACAAGAAAACGAAACCTCGACAATATCCAGTTATATACAATACGAGCACAATATAGATCTAATCTATCTAATTACCGATGAGATAGATATACTTTGTGGTTAATAAATAATCGATCAAGACACCGAGGTTCAACGAGACAACACTAGTGAACAAACAAACGAGATCTAGTGACAGCGGCGGTAATCCGGCTACAACGGAGGTCCGAAGGTGGCAACGGTCCAGTGACGACGGTGCTATGGTGAGTACGGTGGAGGGCGTAAATTGGGTGAGAGAGATATAGATGTAGCTACTTGAATTGTGGATCTATTGTTTTTTATGTAGGGTTAGATAGAGATTATGATAATCTCAATCTAATAGCCTTTTTCAAATCCCTAATGGGCTCCAAGCCCATTTGAATCCAATCTCTCAATTAAAAGCCCGTGGCTCAAGTTTATTTTTCTAACGAATAAACTTATGTATAATCATTTTCTCGTCCATGTTTGTCATTACCGATTAAGCGAAAACAATGCTCGTTGCCTAAGGAGTAATCTTTCGGGTCATAGATTGTACGACTTTCGATCATACTCCTTAGCGTTGACAGCCAGCGGTGCTTAGGTACATATGGGCCATGGTCGCCCCTCCCCCCCTAAAAAAAAAGGTATGACACTTTAAATTCGTTAACCAAATCATCTAGGGACATCATGTTGCAAGGCAATGAACTTATGCTAATTGTTATCATATATCCTTTCTATATAAGGTGGAACTTCCTTAGAATATGCTTGGCTCTGTGATGAGATCTGGGCTCTTTGGCTTGAGCAATGGCACCTGTGTTATCGCAGAACACCTCAATTAGTTTTTGAATACTTGGAACCACATCAAGGTCGGTGTTGAATTTCTTCATCCAAGCAGCATCTGATGCAACTATATATTCAAATTCGGTTGTTAAATTCGCCACCACACTCTGTTTGGAGATTTTCCAGCAATAGTTCCTCTATTGAGGGTGCATACAGATTTTGATTGTGAGGTAGAATCATCTCGGTCACTATGGAAGCTAGTGTTACTGTAACACCTTACAATGAGCTCCTCTTCCACTCCTCCAAACACTAAGAATATATCTTTGGTTCCTTTCAAGTACCTCAAAATGTTCTTTACCGTAGTCCAATAGGCAATGCCAAGACTTTGCTGAAAACGGTTGGTCATGCTTAAAGCATACGAGACATCAGTCATCAGGTCTAGCACATAACATAGTGTACCTGATAGAAAAAGTCGTTGAAGCATATGGAGTTGCTTGCATTTGCTTAGTTTCAATATCCGTTGAAAGAGATTGCGATTTGTTCAACACGGTTCCTCTAGCAGTGGAAACTCCATCCTTCTTGTAGATTTCCATACTGAAGCGTGTCATTACTTTGTCTATGTGTATACTTTAACTTGCCCTAGAATCCGCTTATATCGATCTCGGTAGATCTTAATCCCAAGAATAAAAGTAGATTCTCCAATATCTTTCATTGTGAAGCAAGATCTCAACCAGTGCTTGACTTCTTCAAGCATAGGGATGTTGTTTCTAATGATCAATATACAACAATATATAATCCACATACAAGATGAGAAATGATATAGTGCTCCTACTAGCCTTTTTGTAAACATAAGGCTCATCTTCAATTTTGACAAAACCAAACTCTTTGATCTTCACGTCAAAACGAAGATTCCAACTGGGAGATGCCTGTTTAAGTCCATAAATGGATTTATTCAGTTTACACACCCTATTAGGATATTTGGGATGGACAAAACCTTCAGCCTGAGCCATATAGACATATTTAGAGAGGTGTCCATTAAGATAAGCGGTTTGGAAATCCTTTGTCATATCCCGAAATCACAGTACGCGACTATGGCCAACAATATCCTAACTAACTCAATCATAGCAACAAGAGAAAAAGTCTCATCATAGTCAATACCTTGAGTTTGAGTAAAACCTTTCGCAACCGTGCTTTATTTATCAGTACATTTCCATGCATTTCGGTTTTTCTCTTGATATTCCAGTTGTTCCCTACTACCCGACATTCGGGGGTAGCTCAACCAAGTCCTAGGTTTGATTGTCACCATTCGTGGCTTCTTGCCATTTCTCATATTCCGGATCTAAGAAACATATTTTTAGTTAGTTGGTTCATCATTTGACTCAGTTACAAATAGGACTTCGGGACCATCTAGATGCCATAAGTATCTTTTAGATTCTTTGCAAATCCTATTAATTCTTCGAACGCTTGTGTTTGTGTCTGATTTACCAGCAACAAAAACTTGTTGATCAGAGTTCTGACTTCCTAAGCGATTATCTGTGGTTCTAGAATTTCTTCAAGATCAACATTATTACTTCCATTTCCTCATTCGAGAATTTATTTCACGAGAAAGTGATCCTTCCTTTTGATAGAAATTATATTTGTATCGATATGGTAAAACTAATATATGCTATTATTGTAGTATCCAACAATAATAAAACTTTACGCTACAAGGATTGAGTTTGTCATCATTATCGTTGGTGACATATGATTCACATCCCCATACTCTAAGGTAAGAAATTTTGGGTTTAGACCCATGTCGTATCTCATATGGGGTTTTGTTTACCTCTTAGTTAGAACTAGATTGACAGTGCTGGCAGTGGTGATAAGATCAAAGTGTTGGGCATGAGAGATCTCTCTCATACTTTCATAGTCTCTCATGCTAACTTTATAAAGCAGAACTATTTAACATAAATTTAATTAGGTTAAATTTGAAAATGCCGATTTCAACTTCAAGAAGTTTGATGTTTCAAGTGAGGTGGTTGAGAACATAATTAAGAGTCAACTGAAGTATAAAACTCAGAAAGTTGAGGGATTAGGATATGGAAAGGTGCATCCTCCTTTTAATCATAACTATACGAGTATGCCTATAACTGAAGAGGAAGAGGCTAGGGAGGAGAACTGAGATATGGTAAACAGGTTCAATCTGAAACTGTTGGATCAGGATCCCTAGAGGAAATCAAGCCTGGTCTTCAATGTGTTAACAATCTTGTTGCCTCTACTTCAGGTGTTGAAAATGTTGACATTGAGAACTGTGATAGCCAAAATGACGATCTTGAAGAGGTTCTATGTGAAAAGTTTTGCAAGGTTAAAGAAGGTCGAAAAAGGGCTAAGAAACCTAAAAAGGTTGACAGTTCACCAGGTGTTGTTGGTGTTAAAAGGCAAACGTGTTACCATTGTGGCACTCCGGGTCACAGAGCCAGACATTGTGTTCATCGGATTTACGTACCCTATTATACGAATACTCAAGGGACTAAAGTCAGAGAAAAGTCTCGATCTAAGCCGATGACATGGGTCTCACCAAAAACATCAATAAAAGGGAATTCCAGAATTAAACCTTCTGATGGTGATTGGAACTTAGCAAAGAAAAATCAAAGAATGAAGGTGTGCTTCGCATGTGGTAATGGTGGGCATCTGGCAAAAGATTATCTATACCGTACAAAGAACAGGAAGACTGTTCAAGTGAAGAGCACTCAAGGTTTGAAGATTAACACGACAGGTTTGCACTCAAATGATTTTAAACATGGTACAGGGCAATTCAATTTTTCAAAATCAAACAGTGCAAAGAGGTTTGAGAGTTCTATTTCAACAAGTTCAACTCCAAACTCCGTTCTTTCATGTTTTATTAAATCAAAACAGATTTGGAAAGTTAAGACTCAATAAACCGAACCTGTAAAACAAGATGTTTCTTAGATGATGGTAAAGACATGAGTTGATGCTCAAGGGAATCCCCGGACATTCATGACTTGGGTCCGTATGTCCAACTGATCACTATGCGTGCAGGAACAACCACAAAATCAATGTTTCTTAAATGGGTTGTTCCAGACACATGAAGTTGTTGATCATGTCTAAGTAAATATTCTGAAATTTTTGAAAGCATTAGTCTAGGGGGAGATTGTTGGGTGATGGGTGGTCCATTTGACAACCCTAAAGTAATTTAAGATCGTTATTAATCATGCATTTAGTTGGTTTGTCTTGTGGAATTAGATAACTACTGTGTTTGCGGTGAATTGTAGGTTAAAAGGAGGTTCCGGAGTCAGTATGGTGTACAACGAAGAAACCGAAGGAATTGGAGATTCGAGAGAGGTTAAAATGTGTGAAGAAAGAGATTTGTGGCTGAAGTCCACCGTGGCTCACGGTCTGGGGCTCACGGTCCAGACCGTGAGCCACGGTCCAAATGTGAAAGAGAAACAGAAGTCACCGTACTGTGGTGAGTACGGTGACCGTGGAGTCAACTGCGACCCACGGTGTAAACCGTGGGCCACGGTCCAATGCTGCAAGAACCACACCGTGACCCATGGTGTGAACCGTGGACCATGGTTCGGGGCGTAACTGCCCGAATTTCTGGTTACTTTTAGACGAATTTTGGTTGTCTTTTCATTATTTATTCATTTTAATTACCTCTAGGACGATTTTGGGAGTGCAAGTACTTTATTTTGGTGATTGTAATCGTTGAATTGGTATTTTGAATTCATCTACATACTTTAATTGATGTTATGATGAATCGAATGATGAGTGGCTAGTACTCTTTATGTTCTCTCCCGAATTGTAAGGTTTCAATTGACTATTTGTGAATTGTTTATGTTATTTGTGGGATATTAATTTGATCAATTGATTGTATTGCTATGGTGATTGTGAGTTTGCCTTGTAATTGTTAGTATAGTATAAATTCGTGTTCTTGACTATCCGTTCTTGGTGCCATAGGCAATCGAGATTTAGTA
Organism: Bidens hawaiensis; assembly: GCF_021521415.1. Classification (NCBI taxonomy): domain Eukaryota; kingdom Viridiplantae; phylum Streptophyta; class Magnoliopsida; order Asterales; family Asteraceae; genus Bidens; species Bidens hawaiensis. The sequence goes on from NW_027491024.1 coordinate 6,689,625, forward strand.
GAAGAGAATAGGGTTAACTATATTATACTGATTATCGAGTGATAACCTTGCATTTTTTATAATCCAAGTACTTAGTCCTCTTTGATCACCTGCAAGCACACTTTCATGAACTATGTCTCTGTAGTTCATCCCAAAAGTAAACGATAACCTTATCAATATTGAAAACCTGAAATCGGGAGAGAACATTGTTTCTCATATTATTTTAAACTCGTTAATATGTTTTAGTTCTTTTTGTTATTCAAATCAAACAACCAAATCTTTGAATTTCGTTTTATGCACTTAGTTTAATATAGATAAATTACATAGCTACTTAGTAACGCATTTTTCCACAAACTCTTTGTGTTCGACACCCGCTTATCACTATCTAATTAGTTATAGTCAGTTTATTTTTCAGTGAGTCTTCAACCTCGCGTTAAATTTTGGCGCCGTTGCCGGGGAGTAGTGCGCAACGTGTGTTAGCTTTAGTAGTTTTATTTTTGTTTGTTATTTTTGGGTTTACGCTGGTTGTGTTGGTGTGCCGGGTACCTACAGGTGTATGCATACTAGAGGCTCTAACAGGTCATCACCGCTAGTTATTGATCCCGAGATTGACAGAATGCTTCGAAGAAACCGAGTCTTACTTAGGGAGAACAGGCTTCTTGGTTCTCCAACTGCATCAAATAGCAACATGGATCCACCAGCTCCCACTTCGGGGCAAACAATTCCAACCACACCTCCACCAAACATACCTCCACCAAATCCACGTCCACCTATCACTACTATTATACCTACAGCATCAAGTGAATTGCAACCAACTCACACAACCGAACCCATCACTACTCAATACACCTACACAACATCATCCACATTGCCATATATTTCCAACCTTTTTCCTACCTTTGGTGCATCATCATCCTAATAAAATCAACAACCAACCTTTCAACAAGCACAATCAAGCTACCAATATCAACCCCAACCTTTCATGTAACATTCAAGATCAGAAGGTGACGGATACGGATACGGGTTTGACAGTGAACTTGAGGGGTATGAAGTGGAAGTTTACTACATGGGAGGTGATGGAAGCAAAAGGGTAAATCCGGGAAATTTTGGTTATGGTCAATGGCAACAACGCGGAACAGTTGCAAGAGCTTAATCAACAACAACCAATGTCGGTTGTCCAACAACACGCTCAACAACCACCAGTTCAACAACAAGCTCAACAACAACCACCGGTTGTTGTTCATCAACAAGTTCAACCACCACCGATTATTCAACAACCACAAGGGCAACCTCAAGATCAACAATTTCAACAACAAATACCCCAACCACAGTTTCAACAACAATTTGCGCAGCCAAGGCCCGTTTATAGGAAAATGGGTCAACCAAGAGTACCAATGGGGGTACCAAGAAGGCATGCAAGTGAGATGGTTAGGGGGGTTGAAGCCCATTTTCGACTGGTGATTACTAATAATCCGTTTCCGGTGGTTATTCCTCACAATCAACAAGAGAGGACATTCGAGCTGAGAACAAATTCACTTCAAAGTCTTCCGAAGTATAAGGGCCTAGTAACGGAGGAACCTTACTTCCATTTGGAGGCATATGACTCCATTTGCAACAAAATTGGGGGTCAAGGTTTTACATCGGATGAAGTCAAGTTGGTTCTATTTCAGTTTTCGTTGGAAAACAAGGCAAAGAGATGGTTTTACACTTTGCCTTCCGCTTCCATTTATACTTGGGCCGAAATGCAACAAAGATTGTTGGAAGAATTTTACACGGCCCGAAAGACCAACGATGCGAGAAGAAGTTTGAGAACCTTCCAACAACAATCGGTAGAGATGTTTCATGAAGCATTCGAGAGGTTTAACATGATGATTAAAAATTGTCCTCATCATGGTATTGCTCTTTGGGAGTTGTTAAATGCTTTTCATGAAGGGTTGAGTATGGAGGATTAACGATATTTGAGGTTGATCACGAATGGTACATTTAGTACCAATTATGAACAAGATGATTGGGCATATTTGGAACAAATGGCGGTCACTTCAAAGAGAAAGACCCAAACCGGAAGAAGAGCAAGACCAGCGATTGGTAGACCGCAAGTGCATGCCGTGGAAGAAGGAAAAGTACAAACCACTAATCAGGTAATTGATGTTTGTACAAATTGTAACGAGTTGGGTCAAGCACCGGTGGAGGAGGTGAACGCACTTCAAGGGGGAGGTGGTTAGAATTACAACATGAACTCCAATACTTACCACCCCGGGTTGAGAAATCATCTGAATTTTCGTTATGGAAATCCGGCTACTCAATCCAACCCGAACTTTCAAGAAAATCAAGGAAATTATGTTTCCTCGCCAACAATATATTAACCAAGGTAATTTTTATGGTGGGAATAATCAAGGGTTTCAAGGTCAAGGAGGTGGCGGTCAAAGTGGGTCAACGGGTCAAAGTTTATCAAGTGGAAATGAAGTTATGGACATGTTGAAGTTGATGCAACAAGACATGCAACGAAGAAATCAACTTGATGAAGTGAGAATGCAAAAGGATGAAGTTAGAGATAAGGCCATCCAATCGTTGACCACACAAATGGGTCAACTAGTAACTAAAGTGTCGGACTTGAAGAAGAATAAGGGTCAATTGCCAAGCGACACAAAGGTAAATCCTTCTCATAACTCTTCTCGTAATGTTCCTATTAACCATGTTAGTGTTTTAAGAAGTGGTAAAGAACACAAAAAGGATTTATCACCGGGTGTGGTTGATGGGGAATTTGAGGATATTACGGGTAACGAAAGTGATGATGAAATAGTAACAAATAAACCTACTAAACATGTTACTTTTGAAAAACCATTACAAAATCCCGGTCAAACTTTAAATTTAAAAGATAAAAATACGGAAGTAGAACCAAATGCGGTTCCATTTCCCTCGGCTTTACTTGACCTGGGTAAGAAAAATATCATTTCAAGAAGGGGTCCTCAAAAAGAAGAGATGTGGGAAGTTTTTAAACAAGTAAAGGTAAATTTACCTTTACTTGAGGCAATCAAACAAGTTCCCGTGTATGCTAAGTTTTTAAAGGAACTATGCACTCAAAAGAGGCAACAAAAAGTGTCTAAACGAGTGGATTTAACTGAGCGGGTAAGTGTGGTTTTAAAAGGAGATCTTCCTCCTAAGCTTCAAGATCCGGGAATGCCCTTAATTAATATTCAAGTAGGCGATTTTCAAATGTCTAGGGCGTTACTAGATCTTGGGGCCGGAGTAAGTATTCTCCCGGGGGGTTTATATGACCAGTATGACTTTGGTCCTTTAAAACGAGTTGAGATAACGGTTGTGTTAGCCTATTTTTCTCATAAACTCCCCCGAGGAATTGTGCGGGATATGATTGTAAAAGTTGAAGAATTTTTCTATCCGATTGACTTTTTGGTCTTAGACTACTCATCGGTTGATTCGACCCAACAACAAAATGTTATATTGGGTCGACCGTTTTTAAACTCCGCTCATGCTATTATTTACTGTCGATCGGGTACGGTTGATATGACTTTTAGAAATAGGAAAATGAGATTAAATGTGTTCATTAACGGATCTAATTATTTATGTGGTGATGAGTGTTTCATGGCAGATATTGTTGACATGTGTGAACCGCATGAGTATGAGGAAGATGATTTGGAAACATGTGTTTGTGATTTTTTTGAACAGGTACATCTTTGTGCATTGAGGATGGAAGAGAAAAATCAAGACGAGTTGGCGGTAAAAGAAGGACAACCACCATGGACTCGTCAAATTGAAAGTCTACCGGCCTAGATTGATTCGGGTACAAAACCGTCCTTGGAATACCCACCGAAATTGGAATTGAAGGACTTTCCGAGTCACTTAAAGTATGCATTTTTGGGGGATAATGACACACTCCCGGTCATTATTGCATCTAATTTGGATGAGTTTCAAGAGGAAGAATTATTGAAGGTGTTGAAGATGAACAAGGCGGTGATAGGTTGGATAATTGCCGACTTAAAAGGCATTTGTACGTCTATAGTCATGCACAAAATTATCACCAACGATGATGCGAAACCAACCCGAGAGACTCAAAGAAGGTTAAATCCAAATTTGAGAGAAGTTTTGAAGAAGGAGGTAATAAAGTGGTTGGATGCGGGAATTATCTATCCCATCTCGGATAGTGCATAGGTAAGTCCTACACAGGTGGTACCGAAAAAAGCAGGTATACAGGTAATTAAAGATGAAAGCGGTGAACATATCTCCACCCGACTGGTCACCGGGGTGGCGAGTTTGCATTGATTATCGTAAATTAAATGCCGCTACATCAAGACCATTTTCTATTACCTTTTATTGACCAAATTATTGAAAAATTATCGGTCAAAAGTATTACTGTTTTTTGGATGGGTACTCAGGTTATAACCAAATTCCCATCCACCCAGATGATCAACACAAGACCACCTTCACCTGTCCGTATGGCACTTTTGCTTTTCGGCGATTGTCGTTCAGATTTTGTAATGCCCCTGCCACATTCCAACATTGTATGATGAGTATTTTTTCGGATATGGTCGGGGAGTCACTTGAGGTATTTATGGATGACTTTCCATTTTTGGTCCAACTTATTAAACTTGTCTCAACGAATTAGAAAAAGTTTTAAAAAGGTGTGTTGAGACAAATTTGGTTTTAAGTTGGGAGAAAAGTCACTTTATGGTGCAAGAGGGTATCGTGTTGGGTCACGTTATTTCACAAAGGGGGATGGAAGTGGATAAGGCAAAGGTCTGTGTAATATCATCTTTACCTCCACCTAAAAACATTAAAGGGGTAAGGTCATTTCTGGGGCATGCGGGTTTTTATAGAAGATTTATTAAAGGCTTTAGTGTGATCACAAACCTTTATGTAATTCATTGCTAAAAGATGCACCTTTTGATTTTACTAACGAGTGTTTGCAAGCATTTAAAATTTTAAAGGAAGTGTTGGTGAAAGCTCCCATTTACAACCATCGGATTGGTCAAAGCCGTTTGAGATTATGTGTGATGCTAGTGATACTACTATCGAAGCAGTTTTGGGTCAACGAATTGATAAAAAGCCGGTGGTAATTTATTATGCGAGTAAAACATTATCCGAAGCGCATTTTAATTATACAACCACCGAAAAAGAATTTCTTGAGGTGGTGTATGCTTTGGATAAGTTTCGTTCGTATATTTGGGGATTAAGGTGATCGTTTATTCGGACCATAGGGCGGTTCGATATTTGATGGAGAAGAAGGATGCAAAAGAGCGTTTAATTCGGTGGGTATTGCTTTTGCAAAAGTTTGATTTAGAGGTACGGGATAAAAAGGGGTGTGAAAATGTAGTGGCGGATCACTTATCCAGAATTCCATTGGAGGGTTTTGATGACCTGATGTAGATAAACGAACGGTTCCCCGATGAACAATTGTTAGCCGTGTCAACTGCACCGTGGTATGCCCAATTTGTGAATTATTTAGCAACGGGGTCTATTCCAAATCATTGGGTGAAGAAAAGAAGGCAACGGTTCATGGCCCAAGTGAAACAATATATTTGGGATGAACCGGACTTATTCAAAATTGGTTCGGATCAAGTGATCAGGAGGTGTATTCCCGATTCTAAGGTATTGGAGGTTTTAACTCATGCACATGCATCGGCGTGTGGAGGTCTTTTTAGCGGTCAAAAGACAGGCTATCGGATGCTTCAATGTGGTTTTTATTGGCCCACCATTTTCAAGGATGCAAGTGAGAATGCCGGACATTGCTTGAATTGCCAAAAGATGGGTAGTATCTCCAAAAGGGATGAAATGCCATTGCAACCGATTTTGGTGTTAGAGAATTTGATGTATGGGGAATTGACTTTATGGGCCCGTTTCCAAACTCAAATGGATTTTTATATATTTTAGTTGCGGTAGATTATGAGTCAAAATGGTTCGAAGCGGTAGCAACAAGAACCGATGACCATTCGGTAGTTTTCAAATTTGTTCAATCAAACATCTTTGCTCGGTTTGGTATTCCACGGGTTATTATTAGTGATGGTGGGTCGCATTTCAAGAATTTCAACTTTGGGAAACTTTTAAAAAGGTACAATGTGAACCACTGAATTGCTACTCCTTATCATCCACAAACAAGTGGACAAGTTGAAGTGTCTAATCGCCAAATTAAGGAAATTTTGATGAAGACGGTGCGGGTCGACAGAAAGGATTGGTCTTATAAGTTAAATGATGCATTGTGGGCATATCGGACCGCCTACAAAACTCCTATTGGCATAACTCCTTATCGGTTAGTTTATGGGAAATGGTGTCATTTACCAATGGAGTTAGCACATAGGGCATTTTGGGCGATTAAGAATATGAATGTGGATTATAAGGAAGCGGGTGAATTGAGAAAGTTGTAGTTGAATGAGATTTAAGAATTCGGGGATGAATCATATAAATGTGCTTCCGCATATAAAGACAAACTTAAGAAGGTCCATGATGCAAAGTTGAGAAAAAGGACTTTTGAAGTTGGTCAAAAGGTGTGGTTGCACACTTCAAGGTTGAATTTGTTTCCGGGTAACTTAAATAGCAAGTGGATGAGCCCATATATCATAAAGTGAAGATTGGGGGAAGTAGAGAAAAATTACCTTCTGGGGTATTCCGAAGGTGTAACCTAGGCAACAAAAAAGGGGCCCGATACTTCAACTAGAGGAGCGACCTGTTGGTTCACCAAACCCCACAAGAGTGGGTCGTTTTGGTGATGTGGAGATAGAAGATGTTAAATACCAAACAAAACAAGTGGTTAATGGTCAAAGACTTAAACCTTACTTGGAAGGAAATGACATCAATATGCTCGGTGTGGATAGGGTGAGTTACTTGTTAAGCTCACCGGATGATGAAACAAATTAAGAGGCCAAGGTATGTTGTATATTTTAGTATAGGTTAATTTAGTTTTTATTCTAATTGGTTTTAAAAATTACCTTTCTCATTTTGGAGTTTGTCCAAACCGTGTGAGGGAAACATTTCTGAACTTCTTTATCGTGTTGGGGACAACTCGGGAGTTTTCAAGGGGGGGGGGGTAGGGTAATTTTTATTTATTTTTATTTTTGATTTGGTAAATAAGTTTTTGATCATTTTGGTTCTCTTTGGTTTTTTTTTTATTAAAAAAAAATTATTATTAATAGGTGAACCGTGGACCACGGTGGAGATCGTGGTTCACTGTGAGCTTCACGGTGAAGTAAAGACCACGGTACGGTTCACTCTGCCCGTTTTGACATAACCATACCGTGACCCACGCGGTGGACCGTGAGTCACGGTCCGACTGAGACCAAAGTGCAGCAACATGTACACCGTGACCCACGGTGTAAACCGTGGGCCACGGTTCGATCGACACAGCTCAAGGGGAACCCGATTTTGGAGTAAATAAACAAGAAAAAATCAATTTAAACCAATTCACACCACATATTTCACCTAACTTACGTTATTTACTTCTATTATCATATACTCATCATCTCTTCTTCCCAATTAACCTCTACAAACCCTAACCCTCACATCCCAACTCTTTCATATCACCATCAATCTCAAAGATTTTTGAACCTATTTTCATTGGATTTTCGTAAGGATTAATAATAACAAGCCTAATTCCACTCATTGTTAAGTATTAATCCGGTTGTTGAGCAAAGGGTTGATGAATTTCTTAAGACTTTTTGGGGTTGTTTGTTAGTGTGTGAAGAAAGAGTTAGTGTTCATCTTAGTCAACTCTCAAGGTATGTTCTTTGTCAATTTTCTTCTACATATTGAAAAATTGTTAAGGTAGAATTGATTTGAACTATATACCCACTTGCTTGTTTGAGTAATTAGTATAATGATTATACATTATGATTGTGGATAGTGGATACATGTTACAAACTTATGGTTGTTTAATTGATAATGTGGAAACCATGTGTTGAAGCAATTATTGACATTTTTGGTAAATTGATTAATAACCATAGTAACAAGCAAGTGTGGGGAAGTTTATGTTTACTTAACTTGGTTTTTTTGGGTTGTTTGTTGTGTGTAGATGGGTAGAACTTCAGATAAGGGAAAGGGAAAGGCGTCATCTTCCAGTTGGCGAGCAGCCCAAGCAAAGAGGCAAATATTGCTTGAAGAGCAAGCGTGTGTGCAAGTACAAACTGAAAAAACCCTCTTGGAGAGGTGGGGTGTTGTCAAAGTATGCGTTAGAGTGGCAAGCTGAGTTGTTCACTGATAAGATGGCCACATTGCATAAAAGAATTGAAGGTTATATGTGAGAGAAAGAGGTAACGGATCCCGGGTTTGAGGCGTTCGGGTTAGTTTAAAGATTTAAGGACTTAGGTTGGGAAGCAGATCTTAAGTGTTACGATGAAGAGAGTGACACTTTGTATGATAGAGAAATTGAAGAGTGGGTGTCCACGTTGAGATGTCCCACCTACAAGAAGGGGCCCGACATGAAAATAATTGGAACGGTGGGTGGACAGGAAGTTGTGATGTCCTTTGACACATTCAATCAGATCGCTTTATTTGACAGTAGACCAAGCAACTCATATGTGTACCCTTCTTTCAAATATTTGTTTGAATGTCCCGACAAGCATCCTCAATGGCACAACATGCTAATAAAGGTTATTAAAAGAGGAAGAGGTTAGAGTGATCAGATTAAGAGAAAGGATCTGAAGATTGAGGCGAAGTTGTTGATGTTTATTTGTTTATACAATTCGGTGCCCCGTTGGGGGACATTTCGATAGTGAGGAACAGTGATATTCCAGTGTTGTACGCGTTAATGTGCAGGAAGCTTCTCATGTCTTTCCGATATTTAGTAATGCACAACATTTGGAACAACCGAGAAAGCAACAAGCGGAAGTTAATACCGCATTATCGGATGATCATGACATTATTAAAGAATCATGGGGTGATAAATGAGGATTCCGTGGGAATAACCAAGGTATTCAAAGAGCAAGTTATCGGATCTACCGGGGTGGGTATACACAAAAACTGATAGACATCACGAGCTTGTGTGTGATAAAGTGAGATGGAGAGTGATTAGAGAAGATGTAGAAGCAAAGGTAGATGGAGGAGGTAGAACACGTGGAAGAAGTAGGTGAGCCAGATTTCATGGATGTGGGTGGTGGTAGCAGTTCCCAACACGGGGGTTGGGATTATTCGGCTGGTTATGACTCGTATGGTAATAATTGGCCCCATGTGAGGTCAATGAATGGTGTGGTGGAAAGGCGTAGACCCTCGACATATGAAAATTGGCAGGATGAGTCGCGTGCATTATTTGACCATCAGACCTATACGGGGGCCTATGCTGAGCGGGCCGAAAAAGAGAGGCACGACAGGTTAGAGATGTGGAACCGTGCCAATGCTTACGGGCGAGAGCATGAGATGAATATGAGATACTTGGATGATAGGAATCGGCGGATGCATGATCAATGGCATGCAGGTGAACCGGTTGTACCGGATCTACCAATCGTAGATTACACGACCCTACCTCCATATGACGGTTCGGTACACTATCCTGAACCACCTCTTCATCATTTCATGTGGGACAGCCCAATGCAGTCAATTGCACCACCACCACCACATGAGCAGCGGCGGCGATGGGGCATTTAATTTTGGCCAGTTCTCAGATTTCATGACATCTATCTTTGGGCCGGCCCACCCACCTTACAACTGATTGAGCCTCGTGATTCCAGGTGAACACCATTATGTATATTTCGGTATAGTTGTTATTATTTTTGTTTTTATTTTTTTTTGGGTGGATGGGTGGAGGATGCAATACTTACGATTAAGTATTATGGGTTGTGTTGGAAGGAAGGTTGTGTTTAAGTAGTTTGTTTCATTTTTTCTCAAAACCGTACATTGGGGACAATGTATCCCAAGTGTGGGGATGAGGAAAGTTTCGTTTGTTTTGAAAAAAATTCGTTTAAAAAAATAAATAAAAAATAAAAATAAAAATAAAAATAAAAATAAAAAAGTAAAATAAAATAAAAACATAAAAAAATCAGAAAAATTAAAAAAAATGTGTTTAAAGAAACCTAAAAGTGGTAAGATGGCGGGGTAAAGTTTTGGTCCCTTTTCATGGTCACAATTCCCTAAATAACATGTGTCTAGTTGTTTTTAAAAGGAGATTATGTAGTTTTCTAATCAAGGTTAGCATGCTTTCGGTGTAATAACTTGCATAACATATTCGTTTACACTTGAGAATTGAGAAAGTATTGGTTGGTGAGAAGGTTGATATTCTCCGATAGAACTTGTACAATTAGTGCATTTCGAGATCTTAGCTTGGCATGAGTGCGAGTGTGATAGAGGGACTTAGGTTAAGCCTCATCTGGATGAGTGCGAGTGTGGGTTTTGGGGGTTGGGCCTCATAAATTACATATATGAGCGTAGTTAATGAGAGGGTCGGGGGGTTGGTTCCTTTTGAAAACTTTATTGGGCCTATTATTTTCATTAAATCAACCCCAGTGTTATATTGTGAAACGATCCGACTTAATAGCTTTCTATGTAATTGTTTTAGTATTTGTCAATAAGACATATTAAGCATTATGTTTATCTTGCTTAAAAAAGAATTTGTATTAGAGTTGCAATGTCCAAGTATGTAATGTTCAAGTATTATATAGTTACAAAAAAATGATTATGTTAGTGATGTATATAGTTGTTTATTTCATTGGTTACTTAGTTTGTTTGTAATAAGTCGGATCAGATCGTTTGAGCTACTTTCAATATTCCCTTCCATACCTTTACACTTAGCCCCGTTACAACCCGTTTTAAGCCCTCTTGATTTGCATTTGTGTCAAAGCATTTACATAGGTGGAGATTTGATGATTGTACAAGCGTATGTGAGGAGAATTGATTATTTGTGAAAATATATGTATAATCACCAAGAAGAGGATAATGTCTAAATGTGTGTTATGTATATGTAGAAGCCGAAACATGTTAGGTTTGGTTAGAAATCTATGGTTTAAATGGAACATCAAGTGGACTAGTGTAACATATAGAAATGAGGGAATAGGGTATGAGTTGGGACCGTAACTGAACCGGAATTGTGGTAAGATTGGTGGCTACAAGATGAAAATAATAAAAACTTTGTGTTGAGATGTTGCTTGAGGTCAAGCAACGGTTAAGTGTGGGGATGTGACGGGTGGTCCATTGAACAACCATAAAGTGATTTAAGATCGTTACTAATCATATATTAAATTGGTTTATCTTGTGGAAATAGATAACTACTGTGATTGCGGTGAATTGTAGGTTAGTAGGAGGTTCCGGAGTCAATATGGTGTACAACGAAGGAACCGAAGGAATCGGAGATTCGAGAGAGGTCAAAATGTGTGAAGAAAGAGATTTGTGGCTGAAGTCCACCGTGGCTCACGGTCCAGACTGTGAGCCACGGTCCAAATGTGAAAGAGGAATAGAGGTCACCGTTGACCCACGTGTGACCGTGGGCCACAGTCCAGCAAATCATGTTTCTCACCGTGACCCACGGTGTAAACCGTGGGCCACGGTCCAATGCTGTTAGAACCACACCGTGACCCACGGTGTGAATCGTGGGCCACGGTTCGGGGCGTAACTGCCCGAATTTCTGGTTATTTTTAGACGACTTTTGGCTGTCTTTTCATTATCTTTTCATTCTACATACCTATAGGACGATTTTAGGAGTGCAAGTACTTTATTTTGGTGATTTAATCGTTGAATTGGTATTTTGGATTCATCTACATACTTTAATTGATGCTATGATGAATCGAATGATGAGTGGCTAGTAGTCTTTATGTTCTCTCCCAAATTGTAAGGTTTCAATTGACTATTTGTGAATTGTTTATGTTATTTGTGGGATAGTAATTTGATCAATTGATTGTATTGCTATGGTGATTGTGAGTTTGCCTTGTAATTGTTACTATAGTATAAATTTGTGTTCTTGACTATCCGTTCTTGGTTCCGTAGGCAATCGAGATTTAGTAGAAGAGAATTAGGGTTAACTATATTATACTAATTATCGAGTGATAACCTTGCATTTTTTATAATCCAAGTACTTAGTCCTCTTTGATCACTTGCAAGCACACTTTCATGAACTATGTCTATGTAGTTCATCCCAAAAGTAAACGATAACCTTATCAATACTGAAAACCTGAAATCGGGAGAGAGCATTGTTTCTCATATTATTTTAAACTCGTTAATTTGTTTTAGTTCTTTTGGTTATTCAAACCAAACAACCAAATCTTTGAATTTCATTTTTTGCACTTAGTTTAATATAGATAAATTACATAGCTACTTAGTAACGCATTTTCCACAAACTCTTTGTGTTCGTCACCCGCTTATCACTATCTAATTAGTTATAATCGGTTTATTTTTGAGTGAGTCTTCGACCTCACGTTGTTGGGTCACGATTTGGTTAGACTGACGCATATCAAAAGACCAAGGCATGATCAAGAAAAGAGAGAAATAATCTAGAAGAGTCGAAGTATTATACAAGATGGAATTTATGGTTTGGAGCATGTAATACCGAAATACATATGGATTTCGGTTGAGAAGGTGTAACGATTCCGACGAAACCCGTATACCCTAACCGGTAGACAATAGTTACGTCATATTTAATGTCGGTGAAGAAACACTAACCGGACCCCGGACAGATTACTGGTAACCTGGGGGTTAGATAGATGTTTCCCACGAAGGGTTAGACCCTTGGAAGATGGTTCTTCTGATAACCTGCAAAACAGACACCGTGAGCTCGTCACTGAGAAGGGGGGGGGGGTTCCTCCTTGTGACCACCCTCCGGCGTGAGAATCAGACTAGATTGCTCTTTAAATATAAAAGTATATTAAGAGATTGCTAGAGCAGATATCAGGTATAATATGATGATACAAGATAAGATTGAGATGGTCATACCATTTGTGGTATTTATAGCCGAAGGTAGGTTTCCAAGGAGGTATGGCCGGCTGCAACAGTGTTCCTGTTCCACCAACAGTAGCCTACGCACGTGTCCTGCTGGTAGTTGGTGGGTAGGTAGCGGCTGATAGCGACCAGGCCTGCTGTATACTATTCCTTTTCCACCAACTGACGGCTACGCACGTGGTATGGCAGTAGTTGGTGAGTAGGCAGCGGCTAATAGTGACATACAGTGCAGGAGCATGCTGCTCGCCATACTGTTGTCAGATCTTTAGTCAGATCTTTTTCCCATACCTCGTCAGGTACAGTACAGAAGATCTTCCCGTATCGTACGGACTGGCTTATTTGGGCGGGAGTATTCCCCCTCCCGCCCTTGTGCGGGATTGTTCCCGGCTTCGCTCATTCCTTCAGGTGACACTGAGTGATTGAGAGCTAAGTGCCTTGTGCGTGTAGCCTTGCTGCGCTGGTGGCCTTCCCTGATGGCTTGTATCCGAGGCTGCGGGGACAGGCGGAGTCCTTCACCATCGGGAGGCATTTCCTGCGGGACCAGCTTGCGTACTGCGCGTAAGGACGTCACGTCTCTGAGCATGGTTGGTCCTGCGGATCCAGTTGGTTTCTGCGCAGACGTCCCTCTTCAAGGTGAGTCTTGCGGGTCCAACTGGGCTCTGCTGGGACCTACCTCTTCAAGTCCCCCCAGTCCAATGTTCTTCTCATGAGTGTTTAATAAAGTGAGGTGAAATTTTGGACTTAAGCAGAGGGTTTTGAAAAGGGTTTTTCTAAGGTTTTCCATGGGGATTCTTCCCGCGGAAGTCCTTGTCACTTGCAGAAATGCCCGAGTTTCCTGCTTGGTCTTTGGGTATGATGCGGGTAGGCTGTAATCTCTTCGCACGTCAGGAGCGTTGAGTCCCACTTGTGTAGATTCTCCATGAGGTTTTGGTGGTTTTGAACATAGTGATCAATTATGTTAAGACCACCAATTCCATCCTGGAGCTTCGAACAACGTAGTTCTCGACGTTCCCGCTATGCGGGGATGTTATTTCCGTTTCCGCAAGCATTGCCCAGAAGATCCTTCTTGGTTTCAATTCCCAGCGGAGCGCTAGGTATGTGAAGGGTTTTGCCTTAACACTGTACCTGCGCTCGTCTTACGGTTATTTTACTTCCAAGGTATTCCTGGCGTCAATTCCCTGCGGGTGCTAGGTTTGTGAAGGGTTTTGCCTTTACACTGTACCCGCACCCGTCTTATAGTTACTTGGTTGCCGAGGTACTTGGCTTCAATTCCCTACGGGTGCTAGGTATGTGAAGGGTTTTGCCTTTACACTGTACCCGCATCCGTCTTACGGTTACTTGTTCGCCAAGGTTTTCTTGGCTTCAATTCCCTGCTTGTGCTAGGTATGTGAAGGGTTTTGCCTTTACACTGTACCCGCATCCGTCTTACGGTTACTTGTTCGCCAAGGTTTTCTTGGCTTTAATTCCATGCGGGTGCTAGGTATGTGAAGGGTTTTGCCTTTACACTGTACCCGCATCCGTCTTACTGTTACTTGTTCGCCAAGGTAAGGGGGGTATTTTCCCGCCTACTTTATGATCTTTTTGAATTTTGAATTTTGAAATTCGAAAGGTTGGTGAGGATAAGAACAGTCCAAAACTCTGAAACGTCGTGCGACGGTTTCTTCTGACTGTGTCAGATCGTGCAGGAAGTTATGGTGACGTGACAGTACATGGTCATTCCAGACGCATTTTCAGGCGCGTGGGCGCGATTTTTCGGGCGCGTGGCCGCGAAAATAATGGTACGCGTCCTGTCAACAGCTGTTGCTAGCTTGCTCGGTGCCACATGTCACGGTTTCATTGCACCTTCAATTTCTCTCTCCTTCGCATTAAATTCACCGCATTAATTGCGATCACTATATAAAGGGGAAGAGGGTCATTTGTAGTTTACATCTTCACTTCTTCTCTTTCATCTCTAAGGCGATTTCTGGTGAATACTCTCTTATTCAGTTGAGCATTCCTCCGAAATCGTTTCTTCTTCCTCTGCAATATGTCTTCACATGATGCTGAAGCTGTGGTCGATGATAAGAGTACTGCTGGCGAATGCCAGTGTGCTCTGCCCGGCGATCAGTACAGGTATGTTGTTAGGAAGTTCATGCTCGATCCTCTCGAGCCTGAGTTTCCTGAACCCCATCAGACCGTGTACGATGCCCCCAGTGGCAAGATCGGGGTATATGCAGCATTCTTTGTCTATGGGAATCTTAGGTTCCCATTGACAAAGTTTGTTTACCGTGTCCTGGAGAGGCACGGTGTGCATTTGACCGAGTTGCACCCCATGGCGATCGCCAAGATTCGCCACTTCGAGTGGGTGTGCCGGATTTTGGGCATTGAGCCCTATGTGGACCGCCTGATGACCTTCTATACTTGGAGGTGCATCCAGGGGTGGTACACCCTGACAACCCGGATCAAGGGTTTGAAGATTTGCGCCACCGAGCGCAGTCTCCGATCGTGGAAGCGGGAGTTCTTCTACATTTCTGCCCGCGCCCGTCCCCATTGCCATGAAGTTTAAAAATGGCCAAGCCATTCCGAGCCACCACGCCACCAACTACCAGGAGGCGGAATGGTTTGCGAAGATATCCCGGGTCCAATCTCCGGTTTACCGGTTTGCGGAGTCCGGGATGGTGATGCTGGGGATGAGCCAGGTATGGAAGGAGGCGTCTCAGGTTCCCATCCTTCTCGAATACGGTTTGAACTCTACTCCTTATGGTATGTCTTGTCTTTCTTGCTGATATGAGTTTGTCTTCTAACTGTTTCTTTTCTTTCAGAGGGGAACAATTTGGAGTCGCTCCTGTACCCGCGGGAAGCTGACGGTCCCGTGCGGGTGGGTACTCGTGCTCTTGACGAGAACGAGTTGCCCATCCTGGAGCAAACAGCGGATCGGTTTGTGAAGGTCTATCCGCTGGGACACGAGATCCTGAGCCACCGGCGGCCAGGTAAGGCGTTATTCTCTCCTCCACCCCTCAGTGCTGTACCCGCTGCTGGGATTCCTAACATGCTGTCTTTTTCTGAGGAATCCGCAGATGGTCCTCCGTTAGTGCGGAAGAAAAGGGCTGCCGGCGGGAAAGGGAAGGAGAAGGCGGCCTCCCCAGCCGATCCAGTGCTCCTATCTGACACTGAGTCAGATAGTGAAGAGGTGGCGGGGAACCCCGGTGGTGAGAAGACCACTGTTCCGGAGGCTACGACTGTTACCTCCGGAGAACCAATGACGACGACGGTGACCGGCATCAAGAGACCGGCTCCATCGGGTTCGTCCCCGCCCGTCCGTACGTTCAAGCTCAAGAAAACCCGTAAGTACAACTCTCTTAGCTTTTAACTTCGTAGTTTAATCCTTGTCTTTTAACACTTTTCTTCTTTACGCAGGCGTGGATGTTGGCGCATTCCAGGGTGGAGCGCAGAGGAGTACTTCTCCGCCAATGACGGTAGGCTCGGTCAGCCTACCTGAGGCGTCGACCCAGGCGCCTGCGCCTGCTACCGCTGGTTCAGTTGCTCATTCTGAGTCGACTGTTCCAGCCGAGGTGACGTCACCGCCGGCTATGAGTGCGATTTTTACAGCATCCTTCACAGAGCCGGCGGTTACTTTTGCTGCTTCCTCCGCGGCGGCGACGGCGGCGGACACCATGCCTCCGCCATCGACTGCGGCGGAAGCCATGCCGCCCCCGCCCTCGGCCTCAACGGCCGAACCTTCAGGTACGCGCGGGGCTTCTTGCCAATCTTTGTTACCTTCCCATCTGCCTGACCTTTTGGATGGATTTCCCTTAGGTTCAGGTGATGGGTTCGGTGGTTATCGGCCTGTGATCGACCCTACAGGTGCGTAGGGTTCTTTTGGCCTTTTTGTATTTTTTATCATCTTTTCCTAACTGCTTTGTTTCTCTTGCAGTGTCGGATTCCAATGAAGTGTATGTTCCAAGATGGAACATACGCCGAGGAACAACCCTTCGTACCCCTGTGGAGTGCGTGGAATGGGCTCGCCACGCTGCTCCCCATGGTGCGTTGGGGGAAGCCATGGCTAGCTACCAGGAGGGTAGGCTAACCAACGAGCTTCGGGTTCTCCAAGCCCGGATGCAGCCGCGCGTCGAGCTGCTTTGTCGTGAAAACGACAAGTTGAAAGCAGCTCGCGCCAAAGAAGTATCTCAAGCGCGGGCTCTTCGGGAGGAGAACCAAAAGTTGGCCGCAGCTGCTGCGGAGAAGGAGAAGGCCTTCAAGGCCCTCGAGGTTGAGGTTCAAGCGCGACTCGAGGCCCGCTCCAAGGCTGCCCAAGCTGTTAACGAACAGCTTCGGCTAGCTAAGGAGACTGCGAGGAACGCGACCGAGAGGGCCACCAAGGCTGAAGCCGTTGCTGAGCCTTTACGCGTGGAGAACGAGGAGCTCAAGGCCAAATTAGAGGCTCTCCAACGCGCTCATGATGCCTTGGCGATGGAAGATGCCAAGAAGCTCCAGGAGATCTTGGACCAGAGGGGCGTGCTTGACCATACCGAGCGGAAGCTTAAGGGCGTCGAAGAGGCTGCCGCAAAGGAAGTGCTACTTGCCAACCTTAACAAAAGCGAAGCCGAACGCGCCTGCACCCAAGCTCAAGCCGCCCTTAAAGAAGCTCTGGTTGCCAAGGAATGGCTTCTTCGAGAAGCGTTGTCTCAGGTATGTCTATCTTCATGTCTTCACGCTTATCTTTGTAATTAGGGTGTTGACACTTGTATATTTTCTTATGTAGGTTGTGCATCGGGTCTTCTCAGAGACATCTTACGATGATGCAATGAGCGCAGCCCTCAACGCTTCTCACGAGGATGGGGAACGGGTTGGCTTCCTGCTTGGTCTAGGGTTTGTTGAGAAAGGCGTCCCGCCATCCAACTTCCCTTTGTACAATGTAGATACCGAAGCCATATATGACCAAGCAGTAAATCAATACGCCGCCTTCCCGCATCCGGTGGTGGAGAAGGTGAATGAAATTGCTGCTGCTGATGATGGGCTACCTATCCTTAAGGCTTACCTTGAACAGCCACGCTCTACTGACGGCGCTGGTCCAAGTGGAAGTGGCCCTGAAGCCTGATCCTGAAGATCCCTTCCCGCTGCTAGGATAGATTTAGTTTGTATAGATTTACTTTGTAGGCGGGTAGTTACCCGGCCATTCTTGTAACGAATATTTATGAAATGTAAATCTTTGCGCGGCTAAGACCGCTTGATTCATTGGATTCCTTGCTTTATAAACTTTATATGACTTGCATACTTTAGTTTAAATTAGCAATTTTCCAAGTTTAGGATAAGTTAACCTTTGAACGTGGTAGATAGGTGTGAAGTTTTGCTTCCTCCTTCGTGATTGTGCGGGTATGACCGTCACTTGCACTTAGTAGGATGGCTAAACTTTACCCATATCTGACCTGCGTGTAGGTTTTCCTCATCTTTTGAGGATAAGTTAACCTTTGAACGTGGTTGATAATAGGTGTGAAGTTTTGCTTCCTCTTTCGTGATTGTGCGGGTAGAACCGTCACTTGCACTTAGTAGGATGGCAAAACTTTACCCTTATCTGACCTGCGTGTAGGTTTTCCTCATCTTTTGAGGATAAGTTAACCTTTGAACGTGGTTGATAATAGGTGTGAAGTTTTGCTTCCTCTTTCGTGATTGGGCGGGTGGAACCGTCACTTGCACTTAGTAGGATGGCAAAACTTTACCGTTATCTGACCTGCGTGTAGGTTTTCCTCATCCTTTTAAGAATTTTGTTTTGAACCGTTCGACGCGCGGTTGTCGATAGGTTAGGGTTCAGTTTCCTCTCATGATTCATGCGGATAGACCGGCACTTTCATTTAATGGGATAATTGAACTCTTCCCCTTCAACTGACCTGCGTGAAGGTTTGTCACGTTATTGGGTTTGTGCGGGTAGGACCGCCTTCCCACGCAACGACTTCTCGTAATGTGAATGCCGTTCGACGCGCGGTTATTGATAGGTAATAATTCAGTTTCCTCATTATGATTCGTGCGGATAGACCGGCACTTTCATTTTTGGGTGCTGAACTTCTCCTTCAACTGACCTGCGTGAAGGTTTTGTCCTGTTATTGGGTTTGTGCGGGTAGGACCGCCTTCCCACGCAACGACTTCACGTAATTATGCGGTGAAAGCCGGCATATTAGTGTTCAGAAAAGTAAAATCATCAGCTTCAATGTTCTAAAGAGAATCATTTCCATTAGAAGTGGCTCTTGGCCTTTTCTTTACAAATTGGAATTGATTTACATGCAAATTGTGTAAATGAGCTCCCTTCCATGTTGGGATGGGAGTGCCATCGAGCCGATACGCACCTGGTTCGGGATCTCGTTCTTTACGCAGCATGTAGTCTCGACATTGAAGCTGGAACTTTTATTCGTGTTTTCCCCAGCTGAGGTTCTACCCGCACCCGCCTGCTCAGCCTTTATTGCGCCACAAGGTGCGCGAGCGTCCCATCTCTGACATGCTTCGACCATGTCTTTTACGTCTATGAATTCTTCAGTGTTGTGGCCTTTTGTCTTGTGAAAGTCACAGTATTTGCTCCGATCAGCATCATGACGATGTCGGATTATTGGAGGCTTTGGCCACGGGAGCTCTTCAGTAGCGAATATCTCAGTGACGCTCTTGGTGAGTGGCGTCCATCTGGAGTTCCTGTGCGGATGTACATTATCCCTTCCGCCCAATCGATGTTGCAAGCCGGATGAGGTGTCAAAGTTTACCCTTGACTGCCAAATGCCTAGCTTCCGCTTTTTATTTAATCGGGCGGTGAGGACGTTGTCTTCTCTCGTCTTCTGAGTGTAGAGGTTTGTGCTCTGGGGGAGATCTCTACCCAGTTGCTTCTCCGTTTCCGCATAGCGTTTTGCTGCTGTCATGATGGCATCCCATGTGGATGGCATGCCATCTTTACCCGTTAGGGTGCGGATGAGCTCTGGGTCATGCGCGCCCTGGATGAAGGCAGCGCGAACAAGATATTCGCTGATATTGCCCAAACTTAGCTTCTTTGAGTTGAAGCGAGTGATGAAGTTTGGCAGAGATTCATCTTCTTCTCGTATGCATTTGAGGATTGTCCATTGCTCCTCGGTATACTTCCGTTGCTGGCTGAAGTGTTGGCTAAACTTCTGCTGGAAGTCTGCCCAGTCGTAGATGTGGTTGACCGGTAGACGATCAAACCAAGCTCTAGCAGCCCCAACAAGCGTCATTTGGAACATGTAGCACCACGTGGGTTCCGTCCAATTGCTGACGGTTGCCCCCGCTATGAACCTGTTCAAATGATCGTCTGGATCAGATATACCGTCATATGTGCCTATGTTAGGCATTTGTTTGGCACTCTTTGGGGCGATTGCTTCCGCAATGTCCCTTGCAAACTTGGACGTTCCTGCATTTGCAATGTTTGGTCTGAACGTTTTGGAGAAGTCTCGTGGACTTCCACCTGTGCTTTTTGGTTTGAAGGCTTGTCCAAAATGCCTTTTCGGTTGGGATTCCATTTCCTTACGCTTCCCTTTTGCCCTACGGCGAGGGTTCGCGTCGGAGTCGGATTCCTCCGAGTCATCCTCCCAGTATTCGAATTCGTCGGCCTGTTGTACGGAACGCAAGCGTTCGTTCAACTCGGCCTGGAATTCCTTTTGTCGTGCCTCCGCCCATGCCTTGACTTCATCGAGAGTTTGGCGGGGGAGTCTTCGTTTCTCAACCTGGGTATCATTGGATCCCAGTAGGCGATCATTTACTGCACTTGCCCCAGCATGAGTAACTGGGGTAGTGTTCGTAAAATTTACTTCACTTGCCCCGGCTTGGGTAACCGGGGTAGTGTTTGTAAAAACTGTGTTACCGGTATTCCCCCCAGTAGCTGGGGTTGTGGTTACCGGAATTTCTCTAACCATCTTTGTAGAAGTTTGAAAAAACTGGAGAAAAATGGAGTTCTAGCTTTATGCACGGATGGCGCCAATGAAGAAACACTAACCGGACCCCGGACAGATTACTGGTAACCTGGGGGTTAGATAGATGTTTCCCACGAAGGGTTAGACCCTTGGAAGATGGTTCTTCTGATAACCTGCAAAACAGACACCGTGAGCTCGTCACTGAGAAGGGGGGGGGGGTTCCTCCTTGTGACCACCCTCCGACGTGAGAATCAGACTAGATTGCTCTTTAAATATAAAAGTATATTAAGAGATTGCTAGAGCAGATATCAGGTATAATATGATGATACAAGATAAGATTGAGATGGTCATACCATTTGTGGTATTTATAGCCGAAGGTAGGTTTCCAAGGAGGTATGGCCGGCTGCAAAAGTGTTCCTGTTCCACCAACAGTAGCCTACGCACGTGTCCTACTGGTAGTTGGTGGGTAGGTAGCGGCTGATAGCGACCAGGCCTGCTGTATACTATTCCTTTTCCACCAACTGACGGCTACGCACGTGGTATGGCAGTAGTTGGTGAGTAGGCAGCGGCTAATAGTGACATACAGTGCAGGAGCATGCTGCTCGCCATACTGTTGTCAGATCTTTAGTCAGATCTTTTTCCCATACCTCGTCAGGTACAGTACAGAAGATCTTCCCGAATCGTACGGACTGGCTTATTTGGGCGGGAGTATTCCCCCTCCCGCCCTTGTGCGGGATTGTTCCCGGCTTCGCTCATTCCTTCAGGTGACACTGAGTGATTGAGAGCTAAGTGCCTTGTGCGTGTAGCCTTGCTGCACGGGTGGCCTTCCCTGATGGCTTGTATCCGAGGCTGCGGGGACAGGCGGAGTCCTTCACCATCGGGAGGCATTTCCTGCGGGACCAGCTTGCGTACTGCGCGTAAGGACGTCACGTCTCTGAGCATGGTTGGTCCTGCGGATCCAGTTGGTTTCTGCGCAGACGTCCCTCTTCAAGGTGAGTCTTGCGGGTCCAACTGGGCTCTGCTGGGACCTACCTCTTCAGCGCCAATGAAGAAACACTAACCGGACCCCGGACAGATTACTGGTAACCTGGGGGTTAGATAGATGTTTCCCACGAAGGGTTAGACCCTTGGAAGATGGTTCTTCTGATAACCTGCAAAACAGACACCGTGAGCTTGTCACTGAGAAGGGGGGGGGGGTCCTCCTTGTGACCACCCTCCGGCGTGAGAATCAGACTAGATTGCTCTTTAAATATAAAAGTATATTAAGAGATTGCTAGAGCAGATATCAGGTATAATATGATGATACAAGATAAGATTGAGATGGTCATACCATTTGTGGTATTTATAGCCGAAGGTAGGTTTCCAAGGAGGTATGGCCGGCTGCAACAGTGTTCCTGTTCCACCAACAGTAGCCTACGCACGTGTCCTGCTGGTAGTTGGTGGGTAGGTAGCGGCTGATAGCGACCAGGCCTGCTGTATACTATTCCTTTTCCACCAACTGACGGCTACGCACGTGGTATGGCAGTAGTTGGTGAGTAGGCAGCGGCTAATAGTGACATACAGTGCAGGAGCATGCTGCTCGCCATACTGTTGTCAGATCTTTAGTCAGATCTTTTTCCCATACCTCGTCAGGTACAGTACAGAAGATCTTCCCGTATCGTACGGACTGGCTTATTTGGGCGGGAGTATTCCCCCTCCCGCCCTTGTGCGGGATTGTTCCCGGCTTCGCTCATTCCTTCAGGTGACACTGAGTGATTGAGAGCTAAGTGCCTTGTGCGTGTAGCCTTGCTACGCTGGTGGCCTTCCCTGATGGCTTGTATCCGAGGCTGCGGGGACAGGCGGAGTCCTTCACCATCGGGAGGCATTTCCTGCGGGACCAGCTTGCGTACTGCGCGTAAGGACGTCACGTCTCTGAGCATGGTTGGTCCTGCGGATCCAGTTGGTTTCTGCGCAGATGTCCCTCTTCAAGGTGAGTCTTGCGGGTCCAACTGGGCTCTGCTGGGACCTACCTCTTCAGTCGGGTACATGAGTTGCCACAGTAATTATACGAGAATACATGGTTCACTGTATTGATTGTACGTGAATATATAATTCATCTTATTGAATATGCGATCAATCGATCGATAGTTATTGAAACCCGAACGAATCGAGGGTTCAATTATAGACGATATCTATAATATTTAGTGATGTTACGAAGCATTAATGCTTCGGGATAAGTAAAGTACGACACAGAAAAAGAATTTCGATTTAATGGTACGTCGGTACATTAAACGAAACCTTCAATACCAAACCGAGCAAGAGATGATCGATTAAGCCGAAAAAGATGCGCGATAATTAATAATATGATGTTTTAAGTTAATAAATGTCATGGTTTAAGTTTTTAAAGTTTTTAAGTCGGTTTTATATAAATTTCATTTTTAAGCCGAAAAACGACCGTTTTAGCCTCGTTTTAAGCCGAATTAAACATTTAACCGAAAAACGAACTGAACCAGATTATCCAAAACATTATCCGGATTGCGAATATCCAAATGAGTGGCTAGAATTGAAGAGGTGGGTCCCACCCCACCCCTCCTTAGTTGCGACCGGACCCAAAGGGGGGTTAAACCCCATTCATTTCTTTTTTTTCATCACAAACAACTTCATGTTCTTCAATTCTTCCACCTTCATGATCTAAAACCGAGACTTTGTAGCAAGAACAACGAGGTAAAGATTGAGTATTTCACGTTTTCATCTTCCTTTCTCGAGTTATTTGCAAGAAAATGAAGTTTCAAAGATGAAAACCGATTCTTGCATGATCAAGTGATGTATACGGGTTATACAGGGGATCTTGGTCCAAGAAAGGGGTTAAACGAACCAAGAACGAATTTTTACGGTTTAAATCTTTGTTTTTGAATCATAACCGAAACTATAGTGTAAGAGGCTTGATCGTAAGTGTAACTTGCTTGGTATTGTGGTATGTTGGTTGTAGGCTCTGTGTTTAGTGGTAGATAAGGCGGAAAGACGAGTTTGTAGCTTGTAGTGGCGGAAAACGAAAGGTATATTCGGTTTATGTTCGGTTTTGGAGTTTTTGGACAGATTGTTGATGGTTTAGATTTGGGTCATTAAATTTTACAGGGATGTTTTACACATGAAAATATGAGTTCTGTGAATTTTTGGTAATTTTTGGACAAAGGATGAATATTTGGTGAATTTAATGCTCGGTTTTGGCCAAAAATGGTGAAAAATAGTTAAATATCATGAAAAATTCTGGAAAATTGCAGATAAGCTTTTTATAACATGTATAAGTAACACACAAAATTTTAGGTCAGTTGGAGAAGTCTAAGTAGGCTTTTCGGTTAAGCGAGTTCTAGGGTTTTCTAGCTCGGTTTTAGTGAAAATGACATGTAAAAAAAGAGATTTTGGTTCTGGAAGAATTACAGGGGAGTATGTGGATGGCAGGGGACATCCAGGAAAAATCTGGGATTTTTCTAAGGTCGTTTGATATTTACGACATATTTAGTGTTTAAATGGTGTTTAAAAATAGATAAATAAATTTTAATTATGAAAATTAATTCTGGAAATATTTTTATAAAATTCCCCACTGTCAAAAAGTTATTTTTGCAAAATTTCAAGATCCGAGACTAAACAGATAATTATTTGTGCTAAAAAGAAAATAAAAACAAACTTTTAAAGCTTAAAACGCGTAAACCGGTAAAGTTCGCTTAAGCGAGCTGACTGGTGTATAAAAACCCAAAAAATGAACTATTTTCATATAATTGAGTTAAACAAGTAAAAATAAATCATCCGAAAATAATTCGGATGACTTAGGTAATTTATTCCGATTTAACGGTTTCCGGTACGCTAAAGACGGAAACGGGTCCCGCGGCCAATCGGGACGTCTAAACCGAGCTCTAATTTCACAACTTTAACTAAATTATCAATCAACAACTACTTTCGGGTCGTGTGTGACCAAACTCATTTTTGAAACGTAAAGACGAATAACCGTGCTAGGCACGCAAAACGGGAAAAACGACTAATATAATTTTGACCATTGAACTCTAAACGAAATCACAATCTGAGTCCGGAGAAGTGTTTCTGGGTTAACATTGCCCCCAGAACGGGTACAGTGCTGGGTTAACAGTGTCCCCAGATGTACCGGTTGATACGTTTAAAGTTATATTAATAATGAGTGTATAGTAACGATCGTAGGGATCATATTACAGATTGGACGTGTTAACTGATAATGATTGTTGTTACCTGCTTGCATGTGCTAAGGTGAGTTTCACGAGCCCCTTTTTCTGAATTGTTTTCAAATATTTTCCCGGGGCGGAAGCATGTTACTATTGAAATGTTTAAGTACATACTGAACGCATGGATTTGCGTGTGTTTATAAATATATGATTGTACAGGAATCGTACGGGATGGGTACAGTACTGGGTTAACAGTGTCCCCAGATGTCCTTAAAAGTGTTTCTGGGTTAACGTTGCCCCCGGAATGGGTACAGTACTGGGTTAACGGTGTCCCCAGATGTCCCTAGAAGTGTTTCTGGGTTAACATTGCCCCCGGAATGAGTACAGTACTGGGTTAACAGTGTCCCCAGATAATATTATATTATGATATTGATTTATCAAGGTTTACTCAAATTGTGAAACTCACCAACTATTCGTAGTTGACCCGTTTTCTCACATGCTTTTCAGGTACAACTAAGATGAAGTGATTGCTTACGTGCTAAGTGCTTGATGTGTGTAAGATTTGCGTGCGGGATGTTAGGATACACTATAATAAATAGAATTATGTATCGTATGGTATGATGTGTGTATCACCTAGACGGTAATGAAATACGAGACAATGTAATTTGAAGTATATTAATGTATTCAGTTTTCTTTATAAACAATGTGGTTGATATCAGAGGTGTCTGTTGCATCCCGTTTACGTTTCCGCTGCGGTTACGGGGTGTTTCAGAACTTGGTATCAGAGCCATTGGTTATAAAGAATTAGGATGTCTTTAAAAGATACCTAAAATATAACCAGTAGCTCAAGTATTATAGGATCTGAATATCAACTAATAATTTATAGTGACGAGATCTGGATGAACTTGGATGGACAAGTGAGTTATTATGGTCCGGAACATAATAACAGACTTGTCCGCACGAGGGAATTCAGGGGAAGTCACAGGGTACATTAATAGGTAAAAATGGCAACATATGTGTAAAGTATATGATATTATTTATACGTGCTAATGTGTATATATATATGTACGTATCTTGTGGGTACATGTATTGAGAAATAGGACCCGGATAAGGAACCGGGGGATGAAATAATAAAAGTACCGAGGATGCTAAAATTTCTAGAGCATCGGTTGATGATAAGTCTGACTTATCGGGCCATAGTTATGATAGTACCAAGTTAGATCTCCCGTTTGACATTAACCAGAAATATCTAGTAACCGTCACTCCCAACCAAAATTGATAAATCCCTTACCCTACCAACACCGGTACCGTATATCCTAATAACCCCATATGTTCACCCGAACCGACGACCCTCACGTACGAAGGGACTTGTACCTGAACCCATTCTTATTCCATTAAGGTAATAAATAAATAAATAAATAAATAAATAAATAAATCGAATAAAATGAAATAATAGTAATAATAAATTTGATAATAAATGAGCAGATAAAAATAATATATAGAAATATATAAGTATTTCTCACTCTCAAACATATGAGTCATACCACCTCCAGATCGAGAATTACCGATTTTAGCGAACCTAGAACGCCTGAGGACATTGACTGAGCAAGTGTAGAGTTTCCCATAATAGTAATTGAAAATATTTGAAGGCAACCCATGTTGCGCGATTACCCTGCACCTTGCAACTCCCTATGTTATCCTTACATCCGTTAGATGCCTATACCCATATATGCTCGAATAGAATGATTACCCATACACAAAGAGGTGTTGGAATCATTATAGCATAGTTGGTTGTTCGCTCGTAGGCGGTATACCGTGTATGCCGGATATACAAATAGACACGGATATTATAACTCCGTGGTACGTAATCGTTTGGTGCTCACGGTGAGCATGTATCGGTTATGCTGACATGCAGAAGGATATTGAAATCAAGCATATTAAACATTAATCTTTGTCGAGAAAGATCTATATGTCAGTTGGTGACAAGGGCTATGAAACATATTTAAACGTTAACCGACATCAGGTTAAGTCTATATATTATTATATTTGTGGGACATATATACTAGATACTGGTATGTGTAATATGTATGATAATATTTGGTGTGTATGTATACCTGCTGTTATGATTGAGCTGGTAACGAGTTATACGGTGATATTAGTATTGATTACTGCGTACGGGATGAGTAAGGCAGAATGACATAAAAAGAGTAACTCCAACGATGGAGATTGATATGATTCAGTTGATTGCTCAAAGATAGCAGATGATGATACCGAATGTTGTATCACAGATCACTGCTAGTGTTGATGCAAATGTGATCGCAGACTTATAGATCGAGCAATCACATGATTATGAATATTTCAACTCTTAGTGTTATTACTAAGAGTGATAATGTTCCACCGAATACTATTATGACTATAAGTATTAGTTATAAACTAAACATGAATAGTAGTCGTAATGAACTAGATCCGGTATGAAGGATATGTTTGTTGGTTGTGTTAAGGAAATTATTAATAGTTACTGATGGTAAAGGGAGGAATAAATTAGCGAGTGGATAGAAAAGATCGAAATGGTTAATGGTATTGATATGAGTCTAGAACATTGTGTAGAGAAATATGCTACCGATATGTTGGTAGATTATGTCGTATCGTGATGGAACACGATGGTACAAAATTATAGTTAGAAAATTATTACTCAGATGATATGGTCAGGATTTAAAATTCTTGGGCTAGAGCTCTTTTATTCGAGTAACTAAGTTCAGAGATTGGAAACTGAGCTATGGAAGATAGAAATGTTGTGTGCTGATCACTTAGAACACGCTAATCGTTTGAAGGAATTGTCATGTCTGGTAACATGGCTAATTACTCCTGAAACTAAGCGAAGTGAGCGCTATATTGGGGACTAACTCCATCGATAAGGAGTATAGTCAATCCTGTAAAATATACAACCTTTGGAAGTGTTGTGTCACAAGCCAGCATTGATATATTTGACTCTATGGGAAGTGGAATGGAAGGACGTTAGGTGAGACGTCGAGTGTTAAAGAAGAGAAATGATAAAGGTATAGTGCAAGATAGACTTGTGAATAAGTAGGTATGTCCTACAACCCAGAATTATACTAAGACTAGTTCTGGTGTGAAAACATGAACCGCATGAAGGGTCCTTCCCTAAATGTGGAATATATGGTTATCGGCAGGAAAAAGAATGTCGAGTGATAGTAGGCCACAGGTGTGGTAAAGATGGGCGTAATGCCCTAATTGTAGAACCAATTGAAGCCAGGTGAACCGACAACCCCAACCCATTCGTGTACAACCACTCCGAACCCAACAACTTCAATAACAATCCATCCAAAGAAATCAAATTATGCCAAACAGTTGTACTTGCTATGAATGTGGCAGTACAGCACATTTCAAGAGAAATTGCCCAAAGTTGAACCAAGTTGTCTTTGGAAGACGAACCTCATGACAAGCATCAACCTTTGATCAAGCAAGGAGCCGTGCTTTTGTGAGTAATTCGAATAAAGCACGTCATGATCCAAAGGTGCTATTAAGTATGTTGTAGTTTTAAATCAATAGACTTCAGTGACATTTTTACGGTCATCGATAGAAGTTAGTTCCTGTTGACCTCCTAGCATTTGGAAAGATACCGATTAGTGAAACTATAGAACCCTATGCTGTAGAATCGCTAACGGTAAATCCCTAATGGTTAACTAAATTGTTCGGAATTGTCCTATTATTCTGAACGATTAACCTTTCCTTATTGACCTACGACCAGTAAAGTTAAGAAGTTTTGACGTAATAGTTAACATGGATTGGCTAACTCGACATGAAGCTGAAATCAAATATGAAAAGAAGATGATTAGAAGCTCTCCTTCGGACGATGAAGCGATTAGATACAGAGAAAAGTGTACGGTATTATGTTACCACTCTAATGTCATCTTGAGATGTTATAATATTTACGACAAGAAGACGTGGTGTATTTAACAAACGCGATTGCCAATGTATTTAAAAAGAAAACATATAGAAGATATCCCGATGGTACGCGAATTTCCACAAGTTTTCCCAGAAGAACTTCCTGGATTACCGCCAACCCGACAGGTCGAATTCAGAATCGATTTAATACCTCAAGCTGGCCCTGTTGCTAAAGCATCCTACCGACTTGCACCAACTGAAATGCAAGAATAATTGGATGAGGTTTTATACGACCTAGTTAGTCACCATGGGGTGCACCAGTGTTTTTGGGAAATGAAAGACGGAAGTGTTAGGATATGTATTGATTAGAGAGAATTGCATAAAATGACGATCAAGAATAGGTATTCACTTCTTCGAAGTGAATGATCTGTTTAACCAACTGCAAGGGGCGATTTATTTTTTAGAAAATTGATCTTAAATATAGTTATCACCGAATGAAAAATCCAACAGGAGGACGTTGCAACAACAGCGTTTCGGACTCGCTACGGCCATTATGAATTCTTAGTTATGCCTTTCGGGCTAACGAATGCGCCGGCAGCATTCATGGAACTCATGAATCGCGTCTGTAAACCCTATCTCGACAAATTCATCATCGTGTTTATTGACGATATTTTGATATATTCGCAACGTAAAGAAGAGCACGAACGACAGTTAAGGAAAATTGTGGAAGTGTTAAAGCAAGAGGAGTTGTACGCGAAGTTTTCGAAATATGATTTTGAATAAAGAAGGCATAATCCCTTGGTCATGTTGTAAAGCAACAAGGATTTCACATAGACCCAAATAAGGTAGAAACCATTAAAATTGTGCCGAGCGCCGATTTTAAGTCTCCCCGATGGAGACGATGGTTTTGTCGCGTATTGTGACGCATCGCGAAGCGGGTTAGGATGCGTGTTGATGCAGAATAATAAGGTTATAGCCTATGCTTCCCGACAGTTAAAAGTACACGAGAAAAATTACACTACTCATGACTTAGAACTGGGAGCGGTTATCGTCGCACTTGAAATCTGGAGACATTGTCTCTACGGTACGAAGTGCACCATCTTCACCGATCATAAAAGTTTGCATCACATATTTGATCAGAAGGAACTGAATATGAGGCAAAGAAGATGGGTCGAGTTGTTAAGCGATTATGACTGTGACATCCGTTATCACCCCGGCAAGGCTAACGTCGTAGCCGATGCCTTGAGTAGGAAAGATCGGGTTAAGCCATTGCGAGTGCGAGCGCTGGGGATGATAGTCCAGTCGAACCTTTCGGACCTGATTCTAGTCGCTCAACGTGAGGCGTTGAAAGAGGAACAATTGGAAAAGGAGGAACCTTACAGCAATGAGAAGAATTTCGAATAGCGCGTGGACGAAATTCTCTATTTCAAAAATCGGGTTTGGATCCCGACCCTCCATGATCTTCGTGAATTAATCATGGACGAAGCGCATAGATCGAAATATTCCATACATCCGGGATCGGATTAGACTATTGATGATACGAATACCTGAAGGGATTTTATTAATGGCCGAGTTGGAGAAGGATATAGCAACGTATGTCGGTAAGTGTACGACTTGTGCAAGAGATAAGGCTGCACGCCGAAAACCCTAGGGAACGCCACAACGACAGAAAATTCGTCAATGATAGTGGGAATAAATTACAATGGATTTCGGGACGCAAATTCCCAAGATATATCAAAGGCATGAGGTAAATTGGGTAATCGCGGGTCGATTAACCAATCCTCGCATTTCATTCCAATCTATGACGATTACCACAATGAATTCTCGCCCAAATTCCTGATGGGGAAATGGTATCTCGTCGTGGAGTACCATTTTCAATTATCTCAGATCGAAATAGTCATCCTACTTCCATTATTAGAAGGAGGGGAAGGAAGCATCGAGAGCTTGAAGCTTTCTATGGGTGAAGTAGTTATCACCAATTTGTTAAATTGAAAATGGGCGTCGATCAAGCCATAAGATTTGAATTGATTCGAGAAACAACCAATCGGATCTATAATATTTAAGATAAGTTGAAAGCAGCGCGAGATTGGCAAGGATTTATGCCAACATTCAAAGGAAACCATTGTCCCTGGAAAGAGGTGACAAGATATTTTTAAGGCATCACCTTAGAGAGGTGATATGAGGTTTAGCAAAACCGAAAATAGCTCCTTAATATATTGGACCTCATGAGACTATCTCCATGATTGGTCATTTAGTTTATCGATTAAAGTACTCCAGGGGCTAAGTACTATACATGATGTTTTGCCATGTATACGGATTGAAAAGTGCCTAGGCGTTGAGGCAACGAAAGTACCAGTAATGGAGGTACTCATAGAAAACATACTTGTTATCATAAATAATTTCGTAGAGATAGTAGACGGGAAAACTAAACAGTTTGGACACACCAAGCTTTATTGATTAAGATTAAGTGGAATTCACAGCGAGCACCAGATTATACTTGGTAACGCGAGGGTGAATTCTGAAGGAAAAACCCCCACCTTTCCCTCGGAAAGGGATAGTGAGCGTGTAAAATTTCGAGGACGAAATTTCTTAATGGGGGGAGAATGTAACGATTTCGACGAAACCCGGTATACCCTAACCGGTAGACAATAGTTACGTCATATTTAATGTCGGGTACATGAGTTGCCACAGTAATTATACGAGAATACATGGTTCACTGTATTGATTGTACGTGAATATATAATTCATTGTATTGAATATGCGATCAATAGATCGATAGTTATTGAAACCCGAACGAATCGAGGGTTCAATTATAGACGATATCTATAATATTAAGTGATGTTACGAAGCATCAATGCTTCGGGATAAGTAAAGTACGACACAGAAAAAGAATTTCGATTTAATGGTACGTCGGTACATTAAACGAAACCTTCAATACCAAACCGAGCAAGAGATGATCGATCAAGCCGAAAAAGATGCGCGATAATTAATAATATGATGTTTTAAGTTAATAAATGTCATGGTTTAAGTTTTTAAAGTTTTTAAATCGGTTTTATATAAATTTCATTTTTAAGCCGAAAAACGACTGTTTTAGCCTCGTTTTAAGCCGAATTAAACATTTAACCGAAAAACGAACTGAACCAGATTATCCAAAACATTATCCGGATTGCGAATATCCAAATGAGTGGCTAGAATTGAAGAGGTGGGTCCCACCCCACCCCTCCTTAGTTGCGACCGGACCCAAAGGGGGGTTAAACCCCATTCATTTCTTTTTTTTCATCACAAACAACTTCATGTTCTTCAATTCTTCCACCTTCATGATCTAAAACCGAGACTTTGTAGCAAGAACAACGAGGTAAAGATTGAGTATTTCACGTTTTCATCTTCCTTTCTCGAGTTATTTGCAAGAAAATGAAGTTTCAAAGATGAAAACCGATTCTTGCATGATCAAGTGATGTATACGGGTTATACAGGGGATCTTGGTCCAAGAAAGGGGTTAAACGAACCAAGAACGAATTTTTACGGTTTAAATCTTTGTTTTTGAATCATAACCGAAACTATAGTGTAAGAGGCTTGATCGTAAGTGTAACTTGCTTGGTATTGTGGTATGTTGGTTGTAGGCTCTGTGTTTAGTGGTAGATAAGGCGGAAAGACGAGTTTGTAGCTTGTAGTGGCGGAAAACGAAAGGTATATTCGGTTATGTTCGGTTTTGGAGTTTTTGGACAGATTGTTGATGGTTTAGAGTTGGGTCATGAATTTTACAGGGATGTTCTACACATGAAAATATGAGTTCTGTGAATTTTTGGTAATTTTTGGACAAAGGATGAATATTTGGTGAATTTAATGCTCGGTTTTGGCCAAAAATGGTGAAAAATAGTTAAATATCATGAAAAATTCTGGAAAATTGCAGATAAGCTTTTTATAACATGTATAAGTCACACACAAAATTTTAGATCAGTTGGAGAAGTCTAAGTAGGCTTTTCGGTTAAACGAGTTCTAGGGTTTTCTAGCTCGGTTTTAGTGAAAATGGCATGTAAAAAAAGAGATTTTGGTTCTGGAAGAATTAAAGGGGAATATGTGGATGGCAGGGGACATCCAGGAAAAATTTGGGATTTTTCAAAGGTCGTTTGATATTTACGACATATTTAGTGTTTAAATGGTGTTTAAAAATAGATAAATAAATTTTAATTATGAAAATTAATTCTGGAAATATTTTTATAAAATTCCCCACTGTCAAAAAGTTATTTTTGCAAAATTTCAAGATCCGAGACTAAACGGATAATTATTTGTGCTAAAAAGAAAATAAAAACAAACTTTTAAAGCTTAAAACGCGTAAACCGGTAAAGTTCGCTTAAGCGAGCTGACTGGTGTATAAAAACCCTAAAAATGAACTATTTTCATATAATTGAGTTAAACAAGTAAAAATAAATCATCCGAAAATAATTCGGATGATTTAGGTAATTTATTCCGATTTAACGGTTTCCGGGACGTTAAAGACGGAAACGGGTCCCGCGGCCAATCGGGACGTCTAAACCGAGCTCTAATTTCACAACTTTAACTAAATTATCAATCAACAACTACTTTCGGGTCGTGTGTGACCAAACTCATTTTTGAAACGTAAAGACGAATAACCGTGCTAGGCACGCAAAACGGGAAAAACGACTAATATAATTTTGACCATTGAACTCTAAACGAAATCACAATCTGAGTCCGGAGAAGTGTTTCTGGGTTAGCATTGCCCCCAGAACGGGTACAATGCTGGGTTAACAGTGTCCCCAGATGTACCGGTTGATACGGTTAAAGTTATATTAATAATGAGTGTATAGTAACGATCGTAGGGATCATATTACAGATTGGACGTGTTAACTGATAATGATTGTTGTTACCTGCTTGCATGTGCTAAGGTGAGTTTCACGAGCCCCTTTTTCTGAATTGTTTTCAAATATTTTCCCGGGGCGGAAGCATGTTACTATTGAAATGTTTAAGTACATACTGAACGCATGGATTTGCGTGTGTTTATAAATATATGATTGTACAGGAATCGTACGGGATGGGTACAGTACTGGGTTAACAGTGTCCCCAGATGTCCTTAAAAGTGTTTCTGGGTTAACGTTGCCCCCGGAATGGGTACAGTACTGGGTTAACGGTGTCCCCAGATGTCCCTAGAAGTGTTTCTGGGTTAACATTGCCCCCGGAATGAGTACAGTACTGGGTTAACAGTGTCCCCAGATAATATTATATTATGATATTGATTTATCAAGGTTTATTCAAATTGTGAAACTCACCAACTATTCGTAGTTGACCCGTTTTCTCACATGCTTTTCAGGTACAACTAAGATGAAGTGATTGCTTACGTGCTAAGTGCTTGATGTGTGTAAGATTTGCGTGCGGGATGTTAGGATACACTATAATAAATAGAATTATGTATCGTATGGTATGATGTGTGTATCACCTAGACGGTAATGAAATACGAGACAATGTAATTTGAAGTATATTAATGTATTCAGTTTTCTTTATAAACAATGTGGTTGATATCAGCGGTGTCTGTTGCATCCCGTTTACGTTTCCGCTGCGGTTACGGGGTGTTTCAGAAGGGCTAGCAATATATAAATCATGTTGATTTCTGTTTGGGCTTAGTTGGGCTTGGTCATTGGGCCTCTTGTAAATGCTAACTATATAAAGCATGTTTTAGTTGATAATTAGGTTAGCAGAACTAGAGATCTCTCTCATACTTACTGAAAGTCCCGAATTGTGTTCTGCTAACCTAATTATCAACTGAAACATGCTTTATATAGTTAGTAATTACAAGAGGCCCAATGACCAAGCCCAACTAAGCCCAAATAGAAATCAACATGATTTCTATATTGCTAGCCCTTTCCAACCGAAATCCATAGGGATTTCGGTATTACATGCTCCAAGCCATAAATTCCATCTTGTATAATACTTCGACTCTTCTAGATTATTTCTCTCTTGTCTTGATCATGTCATGGTCTTTTGATATGCGTCAGTCTAACAAAATCGTGACCCAATATAAAACTCCAAGAGGAGTGAGACAAGTTAGTTCTACACATCATCGATCATGTTTAGTTGGGTTCAATTTCTCCTCTTGCCCACGCCATTATGTTGGGGCGTGCCAGGTGGAGTGAGCTATGAAACAATTCCACATTCTTTTAGATGACTAATGGATTCCGAGCTGAGATATTATACACCTCAACTTGATTGAAGTGTTGTAACCATTTTACAGAGTTGGTTCTGTACTTATTTTTGAAACACTTTAAACTTTTCAAAAGTTTCATGCTTTTGTTTTATAAGATAAACATAAGCATATTTATTATAATCATCAATAAGTAGCGAAGTATCTTTC
The DNA here is from genome assembly GCF_021521415.1 of Bidens hawaiensis. Taxonomy (NCBI): domain Eukaryota; kingdom Viridiplantae; phylum Streptophyta; class Magnoliopsida; order Asterales; family Asteraceae; genus Bidens; species Bidens hawaiensis. The sequence continues at coordinate 6,724,781 of NW_027491024.1, forward strand.
ATGATTTCTAGACATGGTACTAGAAGGGTCACAAACATAAGTATGTCTGATTCGTAGCAGATTCTTAGCTTGTTCACTAACATGAATGAAGGAGTCCTTGGCGAGTTTGCCCGCTAAGCAAGACTCGTAATCGTCAATGGAGTCTGGTCCTGTGGATTCAAGAATCCATTCGGATTGGAGTCTTTTAACTTGTGCCTTACTTATGTGGCCAAGTCGGCAATGCCATAGAAAAGTATCATTGATTCAGGATCTGATATGTTTTGAAAGATTATATACGTTATTCTATGTATGGACATCAATATCAGAAATACCATTTCGAGGTTTAGTTTCAAAATAAAAGACATCATTCAAGTACGCAGAAACAACAATACCATTAAAAGTGTAATTAAATCCCTTATAACAATGTATTTAAATTGAAATAATGTTTCAGCTCAAACCATGTGCAAACAAACAATTGTTTAAAGTAATTACAAGGCTAGATGGACACTGATGTGCTAAAAGTAGTGTATTAATTATTAACTAATTTATCATAATCTAGACACTAAGTTATACTCTAGACACTCTAAAACTTGACTAAACTACTAACCGTAAAGTGAATCGATCGACTCTAGTATAGCTAAGTAAGTCAGGATATCGAACTCACGACACTATTTAAATTGTGTAAACTAGAGACTAGAATCGATGACAAACACGACTGTTTTATTTTTGTATGTTTAAGGGGGGGGGGTTACTAAAATACTAAATTAATGCAAATAATTAAAAACTAATTTAGAAAATGAAACATGACTTAACTTAAAAATCGGATTAGACCGAGTTGATGAAATACTACCCGGGCCAGAATCCCTAATGTTTTAGTTATCATTGAACTGAAAAACGGTTTGTTGTGGAATAGGGATAATAAAATATTCGCTTATGAGAAACTGAACATGACCCTCCACCCTTCTCGAGAAGACACATACGGACCTCTAATAAGTTACTAAAACATCGGTTTAATTAGACTCCTTCATGGTAAGTAATGTATTTTATGACAAGTACCTTAATATGATAGACTTCCTCACAGTTTGAAAATCATGATTAAAACAGTTTTATCAACTTGACTCAATAGACAAGAATTAATAGGAACCAAGAAAGACTTCTCACAAAGACCTTAACTTAGCAATTAATCAACCTATTAAATAATATTTCACTTCACAGATATTAATATTAGTAGAACACTTAGACCTACTTGATTATTGAATATGCTTCTATGATATATTGGTTGATTAATCAAACAAATCAAAGCACGCAGTAATGATCTAACATAATCCTATTATATGAAAGACATTCAACAAGAATTATGTGAAGCAATAAACAACCATCAAACAAGTAAATGCATGCATGCACATTAAATCAATAAAACCAAATCGTGATATACAAAAGCATGTATGAAGTACCAAAGTTCTAACAATATACTCAATAAAACTACACAATTAACACAATAATACATATACAAAATACCCGACCATCACCACGTTGTTGTTCATTAAGCGATGAATATAAAAAAAATGTTTGTCGCAAAAATCGGTGCTTTTTGAGACACTGGTTCTGCATTCCTCATTCCTATAACTAAGTTGTGCCCAAGCTTCTTTCCTAGCGTTACCGGATGCTGCAGATTATTTATCTTATTCGTTTGGGAAATATTTTCCCGATCAAATAACCAGATTTCAGTATTAGTTTCTTCTTATGTATAAATTCCCATGTCGATTCCAAGCTGGGTAACCGAGGTTTGATACCAAACACCTCTGATTCAAAACTGAACACCTTCTAATCCCACATGTAGAGATCTTTGGTTTTCATCGAGAAAGAAGCGAGAAATTTTTTAGTGAGTTCGGTTATGGTTCTTTTTCTACAGTTGAACACTCGTGCCCAAGGACCCGTCACAAGATTGTTGTACTGATATAGTTGCTTGACATCTCGTAGCGTTTTTGTATATGCATGGAGATTCGGTACTGGTTCTTCGGCGATCCATGATTGCAAGTCTATCCCAAGCGATTTAATCCCATTGAGTGTCATTGGGAAAGATGAGGAATGCATGGACATCACCTAGGTATAGATTTCCCTATAGAGAAAACGACATAAGATTAATGCTAGCTCCTAGATCCGCCAACCCCTGGCTCGTGGTATCGCTACCAAACAAATATGGAATTGTGAAGACACCCGGGTCCGAAAATTTTTTTCATTAGCCTATTCAGAACTACCGTAGAACAATCCCCGTTCAGTAGAACGGTCGAGATCTCCCCCCGTCTATCCTTTCATATGCTAGAGGGCCTCGATGAAAGGAAGGTTTATCTCAAGTTATTTGAACATGTCGAGAAAGTGCTCGTATTCCTTGGAGAATTTCTGGTGCTTAAGGCGGGCGGATACGGAACGTGATAATTATATATGAGTGATGACGACCTAACTTCTATCAGTCTCTTCTCCTTGCTTCCATCCACTTGGGGCTCACTAGTTGGTGCAGTGCCTGTTGGGTCTAGCATGGTTTGCACCCTCCCAAGAGTCTCCATCTTGAGCTCCTCATCTATTAGCTCCTCTTCCTCCTCCTCAACTTCTTTTTTTTCTCAACTTTGTGCCTAAAACTCTACCACTATGAGTGGTGATCACTTTTAACGGAGCGGCCAGATTGGGTTGAGTGGAATCCGAAAACTGGCCTGGTGGTCTCTCGTCTAAACGTTAGTCTATGTCGCCAACGAATCTTTGAAGATCAAGTAGTGAATACTGCTGAGTTTTTTAAGAGTAGATCATGACCGTATAAGGTTTTCTAGGTGGGTTGATCCTTAACAACTAGTTGTGACAACAACTCCTCTATTCTTGCTAGCCCACTACTCGACCCCTACCCACTACACAAACTCTGACCACTTTGATTCGCACTAAAGAACTAACCCTGCCACCGGTTAGAATGTAAATTGGATTGGAAACCAGGGGGTGCACCGAAAGAATGCCAATTTGAATTATTATTAAGAGTTTTTATAGTTGTTTCCAATTAGATTTGTTGTTAATGTTAAACGCTTTATTAACCCTATTTTGACATCCTATGAACTCTACCTCCTCCTGGCTCATTAACGGACACTCTAAAGTACCATGCCCCCTCTACATAACTCACACTTATCCACCTTACCTTTGAGTTCATTCATCTCTTGGCTTAATTTTTCTAGTGCAGCAACCACACTAGTATCCAGTGTGACCTGGTGCACACTTTAAGTGGATGGGGGTGTACTAGTGATAGGAATAGAATTCCCGTTAACTGGACTTTGTGCAAACTCGGACTGGGAAAATCTTTCGAAGAGATCATTAAACTCGGCAACATTTTTCTTCCCGATAAGATGACCTCTTGCATAGGTATCGAATCGGGCCTTAGTTTCATAGTTGAGAATGTAATAGAATTTTTCTACGAGGGCCATTCAGTGAGACCATGCAGGGAGCAGCGAGATAGTAAGTTTGGGAATCACACTCATTCTTGGTAGTAAGGCTCGTCCAGCTCCATGTGGAATGAGTGGATATGGTCACGAAGACAAGATACCTTAGCAGATGGAAAATATATATTAAGAAATCCATTTCGAAGAGCCCCACAAGTAGTGAATGTGCCAGCAGGTTGCCAGTCGAGGCAAGTGGCAGCCCGTCCCGCGAGTAAGAAAGGGAAAAGGTGAAAGAATATGGCATCTTATATGGAACCTTGATGCTTGAATGTATTTAACATTCGGGTGTGTCTTCGTCCTCATGTCCATGACTGACAATTTGTAGAGATAGCGATCATGATGTAAGATCGGATTTACAATGAGTTTGGGTTAGTGATTTTGAGAACAGTGATGGGATAGTGATTTCCAGTGAATACTTCGAAGGCTTGTTGGTGGACGGTTCTATCGTTAGCCATTTTATGATGTGGGGTTTGTAGAGGGCTTAGTGGCGGCGAAATATTCAGTGAATTATGTGTTGATGATTTAGGTGTAGAGTCAAAATTTAATGGCTTCTGAAAACAGTAAACCAGAACCTGAAGATGAACTAACCTAAGACTTCAACGAATTAGGTCCAAATCTCATGGCGGTCGTAGTCCTTGTGATCGAAGATGTGGCATAAACCTGTAAAACATACAAGGCCAAGTGAGTAGACTCTACTAAAAGACTCGAAAAAATTTAAAAAAAAATTAAGATAAATTAAATAAAATAAAAACTTCTTAGAATCCTATGACTAAAAAGCAAAGAAAATTACAAATAGCACGTATGTTTCAATCACAAAGAGTCCCCGGCAACAGCCCCAAAAAACTTGATGTGCTAAAAGTAGTATATTATTTATTAACTAATCTAACATAATCTAGACACTAAGTTATACTCTAGACTCTCCAAAATTCGACGAAACTACTAACCGATAAGTGAACCGATCGACTCTAGTAAAGCTAAGTAAGTCCGGATATCGAACCAATTAGACTCTTTAATTACGTAAACTAGATACTAGACTCGATGACATGAACGACTATTTTATTTTTATATGTTTGAGGGGGGTTTTACTAAAATACTAAATTAATGCAAATAATTAAAAACTAATTAAGAAAATTAAACACGACTTAACTTAAAACTCGGATTTAACTTAGATGATGAAATACTACCTAGGCCAGAATCCGATATGTTTTAGTTATCATTTAATTGGAAAACGGTTTATTTTGGAACCGGGATCATAAATTATTCAATTAATGAGAAACCAAACAGTACCCTCGACCCTTCTCGAGAAAACACCTATGGAGCACTAATAAGTTACTAAAACGCTAATTTAATTAAACTCCCTCACAGTAACTAATCTATTTTATAACAAGTGCCTTAATATGATAGACTTCCTAATAGTTTGAAAATCATGGGTAAAATTGTTTTATCAGTTTGACTCAATAGACAAAAAATATTTTGTAAACCAAGAAAGACTTCTCACAAGACCTTAACTTAGCAATTTATCAACCAAAGAACTATCAAATAATCTTTCACTTCACAAATATTAAATGTAGAAGAACACTTAGTCCCATGATTCGTGAATATGCTTCTATGATATATCGGCCAACTAATCAAACAAATCAAAACACACAGTAATGACCTAACACAGTTCTATTATATGAAAGACATTCATCAAGAATAATGTGAAGCAATAAACAACCATCAAACAAGTAAAATCACGCATGCACATCAAATCAATAAAACCAAATCTCTACTTCATCATAAATAAACATAAACAAAACCGAAATCCAACTTCAATTCAAACTTCAACAAGTGTTCATCTTAAACCTAGGTAGTTTATGAATATTAGCCTCGAATAATGTTTGCAACAATCAAAATACTAAGTTTGAAATTAGAATTCACTTGAAGATCAAGCGGAATAAACCGAAAACAAAAAGATCAAGACGATAAAACTCGCGTTATCTTCATTCATGTGCCTTGAGCTCTTCAACCAATGAATATTCCAGAACTTTAAAACCTGCAAAACCTTCATTCTTGAGCTATGTAATTCGTCAAATATGGCTGCAAATCGTGTGTCTTGTTAGGGTTTTGCTAATGATGTTATATAACAATTCTAGCCTCCAAACCCTTGCAGACCATGAAACTTTATGGAAATATAGCTCATCGCATCGTGCGAGGAGCACATGGGTACCAGGCCGCGTCCCGCGACGTGCTGCTACTGTCTTCGGCCACTCATAGCTACCCATGTCATGCAGGGAAACTAACGCTACCTCTCTGCGAGATGCGACGAGGGTAACTTTCTCGTGATTCATGCAGTTCAACTCTTGTATCTCCCTAGCTCGTCCTGGTCCTCAGTTTTTGCATATTTGGCTCCATTTTTCATCACTTTTTAGCAACTGTAAACAACGAGGCGTGTAAAACATGAATGGATTAGTAGTATACAAATTCTAACTAAAACGAAGTACATCTTAACATAAAAAATACAAAATATACCTAAAAAACAAATGTATTTTACAATACATCAGACACACAGAACGATATGTGCATGTTGCAAGAACTAGGATTATCTTCCCATCACCAACAATGTAGTGACCACATCCGGTATCAAATACCCATGTGCTGCCGGAAACAGTGAAAAGTTCAATAGAATAAATAGGAATACCTTTGAAGGAGCCTTCACCATTTTCCATTTACTTTGTCATCTTGGCTATAGTGTTGCATAAATCCCGACTAGGCGTCGATTAATTCCTTATTCCACTTCAATGATTAATTTGTGGCAAATCGGCCAATTAATCGGTTAATGGTTAGATGCGGTGAAAAACATTATTAATCAGATTTAATCAACCTTTTCCGATGAGGTTCTGGCCAAAATTGGTAATTTCTGGCGAGATTCCAGCCAAAATCATGATTCCGGTTATTTCCGCAAAATTCCGGTTAAACAACGAGATTCCAGTCAATTATTTGCCATAATGTGTTTGTGCATGTACAAAACTGAAAATTAAAAATAAAAATGTGTGCTTGTGTATATATAACTGAAAATTATACATTAAAGTCTGACCTAATTAATCTTGATTTATCGCTAGTCCTCACCTTGCGGCCCGACTAGTGACTAGCTATTTTTACAACATTGTGGCTAGATATTCGGGGAATTTACACCACCAGTGCCCCATATTGTTGCATTTAAAGCACTGTCGCTCTTTAGGAGGTGGTAGTGATTTTTTTCAACTAGCATGTTAGTGTTTGTCGCATGCTTGGCAGGAACAGTTTCCTTCTTCTTGACCTTTCCGTTACAACCTTGGTTCTTGGGATTATGCTTCTTGACACCAGCAGATTTAACCATTAGAACTTGATTTGTTTTGTTTGGAATATTCAGCTCAGCCGTGTTGAGCATTCCATGAGGTTCCGACACTGTCTTCACCCAGGAATTCACATTGAAATTCATTACGAACTGGTCATAAGAGCTGGGGAGAGAGTTCAAGATGAAATCCACTACCATTTCATCCCACAAGGGATACTCAAGTTTATTCAAATGTTCAATGTACAATTTCATCTTAACGACATGCGCACTAACAGAGGATCCTTGTTCCATTCTACAGCCTATGAACTGCTTCATCGTGTCATAGCACTCTTGACGGGCTTGTTTCTAGAACATGCCCATGAGTTGCTCAAGCATCTCATAGGCACCAACGTCTTTCGAATTCTTAGCGAGTTCGGAAGAAATGGTCGCTAGCATAATGCAAGCTACCTCATCGGCATCCTCATTGTGTTTTTCAAGAGCTTTTCTAGAAGCATTTGTACCATTTGTTCCATCGAGACCATGGAGCTTCTTTGCCATTTTAAGAAAAAAATCTAAAATTGCGGTGTTATTCAGGTTTTCTTTCTCAGGTTTAGACTTGAGGGAAAATGTGAAGTTCTTATCAGAGGACATCTGTTAAATGAGCAAAAGTAGTATAATTAGTATTTTCGATGTTATTTTCATCTTATTAATGACCCAATTATATGAATAGAATAGGAATTTTAAGTATTTGGCTTCTAGTTAGAAATGGTGGTTGTAGCACGCAACATTAGTAATCGGCTTGCAGACTGACAATGATTTCCAGTTGTGGATAAAGCACAATTCTCGAGTATGAGGCCGCTAAGACAACTCTTGTCTATGAATTGATACATTCAGCCTCATTTGCGCCCACTTTTAGTCTCCAGACAGTTGTAGCATGTAACAAGAGAGAAAATTAATAATCATCCTAGTACAGGTACATGTGGAAAGACCGGTTGTAGCATCGAAACCCTTGCACCTTGGAGGGATAAACTACGCTCCAAGTGCGGTGATGTAGCTCCAAGCACTTGATGTTTTACATTATGCCCCAAGTGTTCCTTATAGTAGGATGACGCAGACTAATTGTTTTAAATTGGGATTGTAGTTGATGAATACCCCTTCATCTCCCGGGACAATTAATTTTAAGTAACCTATTAGAACTAAGTTTTGTCACTAGTTGATCAACCAATTTTAAGTTAATAGAAAAAAACTAATAAATTAGAGGTTTTCAAGCATGTCTTCATCCTTATCTCTATAATTACAATAAAAAAAATACTACATTCATCTCTTGTGTTCAATTAAATAATAATTTTATATCTTTATCATTAAAATTTTCTCTCTCCTCTACTCACAATCAATTCAACATATATTAAACAATAAATAGGGGCAAATATAGTCCCCAAATTTACAAAAAAAAAATCAATACATTTTCTCTCTCCGTCCTATAATTACACTCACCACCACTCACAACCCCACCATATAATTTACAAATTCCCTCACATAATTTTAATTTTGCAAAACTAGTTTATTTGCAAAACTTAATTGGTAAAAATATTTATTTTAAATGACAAAATACAGTGTAAAAAATATGTTTAGAACTTGTTTAATCTAATCTTAGTTTTATTTTAAAACCTTTTTAAAATATGTGGTATTAGGTTAATGGTGTTATAACGACTTATAATAATAGAAAGAAACTAAAATAGCCTTACTCTCGGAGACCCCTTTAGTTGTGGACGTCGAAAGTGTTCTTGGATGTATTAAAACGTTCCCCAAAGGGACTTATTGTGGGAGAGATGGGTTGAGGGCCCAACATATCATAGACGCCCTATGTGGGAAAGGATCAGCTATAACATTCCCAAAATTTCGATCCAAATTTGACAACATAGTAAAGACGAGGGATCAAAACTATTCTCAAGATAAGTAATGGGAAAATGAGATATGGTAATAAAAGCATCCCATGTTTAGGAAATAAAAAATTCATCCCACATTGGAAGAAAGAAGAAAGTGAAAACATCTCACATGGGTATAAATAGGGAAGAGGTATTCCTCTAACACTGATAAATAATAAAAAAAGTGTGAGCTCTAAGGAAAAGAGTTCCCATAGTAATATTCTTATATCCCAAAATGCATCCAGTGATTTTTGTTCATCTATTAATATAATATTCCCGTTGATTTAAGTTATTGTTCGTTCGTTTCCTATCTATTTTTTGTCCAAATAACTCCGAGATTTAATATCATTACTTGAACGAGTCACAAACTAGCCGGGTATAAGATGAAAATAATATAAAACATATTAACTTGTAATACAATTATAAAACAATTCATAGTTAAAGGTTCAATATTGTAAATACACTTTACAATTTGTTTTTAAAGGAATATGAAACTTGGATGGCCAAAAGTGTAAATTTATTTAAAATATATTATCATTATATTAAATCCCAACCCCCCCCCCCCCCTCCTGTCTTCCTCGTTTTTCCGGCCAGCCCGCCGGCGGCGACAACCCCTCTTCTACGACGACCCGTTTAATCTCATAAAACTCGCTTCAAAACGCAATTAAACGCTCGTATACTTGATATAAGGTAACGACAAACAATAATCAACAATAATAACGCGTAACAACAACTTAATATATGTGAATTAATTTCGTAACCCACCAGAATCTCATCAAAATCCATTAACAGGAAATTAACATTAAACGTTCCAATTAAGCTTATATATAACCTCTAGAACATAATCTAAACTCGTCCCAAACAACAAACCAATCAAATATACTCTCTAAAATCCGTAATTAACCGTCCAAGTTCGGATTTCTGGCCACCGTCGTTTATCGTCAGACATTAACGTATCTAGGTAATTAATATGTGTTTTCGTTTAGTTTTTAGCCGTAAATCAAAATCCCTAACTCAATTTTAACAAACAATGAACGGGTTAACCTATTTAAATCCTAGTTTTTTGAAGAAGCTGAGATTGTAGTATAGTATATATATTTTTTGTTTCTAGTATCTTAACAAATTAGTATTCTGGCCTAGTGATTTGTTCATGTTAGCATAGGCAGAAGGACCCAGGTTCAAACCCAGGTAAAGCCGTTTTTTTGTATGTATTTTATAAAACCTTTTTCTTTTACTGTCTTATAAATCAATAAATATTATAAAAATCCTTGTAAGTATAAAAAAATTAATTTAAGTTAAATAATATTAGTTATAAATCATATTTATTATTTTTCACCTAAAAATCGACTTTTGTTTTCATTAAAGTTGCGTGAAAACCTGATTAATATTATATTATTCAGTATCACTTCGTTAAGTTTATAACACCCTAACGTAATTGTTTTCAAGTTAAAATTTCAGTTAAAATCAATATTCCACGAACGTTATATTCCTCAATCTCGTGTTAAATTAATAGTTAAATAATATTAAAATAATAATAAATCAATAAAATTCCGTTAAAGCTTAAAATAATATTATAATATCAAATGCCATAAAATAAAAAATATATATTATAATAGTGCAAAATATCTAAAACCATGTTAATTAAATTAATAATTCCGATAGCTAGTTCTTCATTTTGTATCTTCGTTATTGTTTATAGTTTATGAGATTCGATCGATTCGGTTGTTAAACTCGCTTTCGGTTATTATTTCAAGTCGTTTTCAATCTCAAATGTGAGTTTCTCACACCGTTTTTAACGCTTTTACATACTTTTGGGGTAACAAATATATCATATTTTAACCCATTTGCTTATTATTACTTATTACAAACTACAATTCGCATAATGGACTTCTGTGTTTACTTGCTCAAAGATTACGTGCATGGATTTCTTCGATAAGTATGATCATACCCCCCCCCCCCTTTGCACTCAGGACCGTGTTTCAAGTAGAAAAGGGACCCCGATCTGAGTACGTTGGTGCACAATGCCAACTGGAAAGGATCTTCAGTTATTTTTTACACTCAAGACCTTATTTGTTTTTAACAAGTTTTTTTGGAATTGTATGGTTTTTATGTAGTATTTAAACTGTGTGAACTCGCCAACTATTAAGTTAGTTGACATTGTTTTATATATGTGTTACAGGTACAATTCTTAGAGGATGAAACAGAGAAGACACTAGAATTTAGGTTATATTAATAAATGGACAAGTTGTTAATTGTTCTTGTATTTTCATTGTATTTCCTGTTACAAACTTGTGTACTTAATGTCCAAATGTTTTATATCAAAAAATAATTGTCAATGTTTAAAGTTATACAAACAGACTAAATGTCTGAAACAAGATCATTGATCTAGATATTTATAAAAGGTTATTCTTGTACCATAGGTCCGAGGTAACAATCAGAAGCATAAATCAGCTTCAGAAATTGATCATAAACATAAATATGTATACGCCCTAAACTTTCATTAACTCTTTTATAGTCCGCATATTTTCATAGAATTTATGAATCTTTAAAACCTTGTGTTACGACAACAAGAAATCGACACTCTGATTAAAAGTATAAATGTGTATAGATCCATTTATACATGGTGACTCATGGTACTCTAAGGCCATGCGTATCATCAACATGCCTCAAGAAGTCTACGGGACTATTTAGATAAATGATATTTTGTGTATACGATTAATTGCACATGTACTTAGGGTAAATTTATCCGAATTGAGTTGGGTGCTTAATGAGTAGTCATAAAGGTATTATTGTTAATTTCACAATGGAATTGAAAGATTTTATAACAGAGTCCGTGTCATTCACCAGCTGTGTGTTGATGTATTTTCCAACCTATTTTACCGAAAATTGGAAAGGTTAGATCAAACATGCAAGAGAGGATAAAAGTTTAGAGATATAGTCAATAGATGCTATATAATGGCTTAGATATTTAATTCAAAATATTATAAGCCTATTTTCAAAAATACATGTATTTGAATTATCAAATGGGTATTTAAATCCCGAATGTTCAAAATAATAATATTTTATTTAAAGACTTCCGCTAAATGAACGTAACTCTGATATATTTACAAAACATGTACCAACAAACGGGTCGCACGTCTAGGCCCTAAGTTGGGGTGTGACAAGTTGGTATTAGAGTCGTAAATATTAGCGGATTATGTATTTAATTATACCTAGGTTTAATTAGAGATAACTTTAAATAGAGTCACTAGTATAAGTATATAATCACTGAATGATTAAAATGTTATGGATATGTTATAACAATACAGATAAGTTGGAATACACCCTTATCCTCGCACCAATGTCTAGTCAGGGATCATTTCAGCCTCTATCAAGTAAAGGGAAGGGATATATGGGGACATCCCTATTACCAGTTCATGTGTCTAGTGATGAAGATTTATATCAGACACCAATGGAAGAGGAATCGAATTCATTTGATACTAACATCCCACTAGCTCAGATCATTCGAAATCAGAATATGCATGGAGCAGGATCAAGTAGATCCAAGAAACCAATGATGTTAAAGGAAAAAAGAAGTAATGACTTATTCAGAATAATATCCTCAGAGACATGAATATTTTAATTATCCAACAAATCAAGATCCTTACTTTGATCACACTCAAGATGAACTTCTAAACACGAATTAAAATTCCTCAGAAGAAATGTATGACATTAAAAATAGTTCAACACATTATGAAATCAATGTTACCAAATTAGCAGAAGCAATGCTCAAGAAAGAAATGGAAACAGAAGAAAAGGAAAAAAGAAAAGGAGACATACAAGAGTACCAAGAAAGACATCAAAATCAAGAAATTAATTGTTCGCTAGAAGAAATAAATAATAAAGAACCTTAGTAGCTGTAAATAGTGTAGCTATAATACTGTTGTGTGCATTCATGTAACTAAAGTATAATAAATAAAAGATATGTTTTGATTTCCTCGAATATCAAACTTATCTTTTATTGTAGTATATCAGGAGAAGAAAGCACAAACTCTCAAAACAATCCTTCCAAGAAAGATGTAATTGAGGAGAACGTTAATAATGAAAATAAGGAAATTCCAGTCTAGTATATGGATGGAATGCAAAAGATGATCAAATAAGCTATGACTCTAGTTCTTGACACACTCAAGGACAACTCTACAAGTCAACGTCAGTCAAAAGCTAACCAAGCGAATTCAAATTAAGTCCGTTCGATCCAGAAAGGAAGAAACTTATGAAAGTTTTATAGCTTATAGTAACTTAAGATATGAAACCCCTAAGAAATTAAAGCTTCACAAGGATGTAGCTTCAAAAATTTTAAAGCTTATAACCCTAAAGAATTTTATGGAGATAAGAACGCTATAGCCGCTATGAGATGGCTAGAAGAACAAGAATCAATCACCATCATTAGTAAATGCATCGGTGAAGAAGCTATACAGTATTCTTCTCAAATGTTTAAAGGAGAAGCTCTCGAATGGTGGAATACCCTAATTCAACCCAAGGGTAGAGAAACATTGTACAATCTAAGTTGGGAGACATTTAAAAGTCTCATTTTAAAGAAATTCTGCCCAATTCATGAAATGGTCAGATTCAAACTCAGTTATGTAACCACAAGGTTGTTGGTACATATCTCAAGGAATATAATTCTAAATTCCTACATCTAGTTCCCCATAATATGACAATGTAACTCGCTATATATATATGGATTACCAAGAGAAATAAGAATATGCCACAAACAATTGATACAACCATGGAATCGACCGGATACTTAATCAACAGTATGATAAGGAATCAAAAGGAAGAAAAAGAGAAAGTAAAAGAAACCAAGAAACCGAAAGATTACAAAAAGACATAAAAAGAAGAAAATACTCCAAAGTTAGCCTACAAAACTTGTGTAAGAAAATCTTCTGGGAAATGTCGATTAGAAGGTACAGATAATTGTGCGTACAACAAGAGAGCAGGACACTAAATAGAATAATGCCGAAAGAAGTTCTGAGTATGTTTTACATGTGGAGAAACGGGCCACTTCGAAACAGATTTTCCAAAAAGAAAAGTTAGTCAAGATACACTAAGGATAAAAAGAAAGAAACTGTCAAGACATTAGTGTCAGAAGAAAACTGAATATATCTAACAACAAACAAGACAAGAGAAGATTATATCAAAAGAATGTTACAAGTTCTTAAAAATATTAGTTAACTTTTGTACGTTAGTTGTAACACATTTTCAAACGAAAGTAAAGTAAATAGAAGAAGGGTATTTAATTCCATATATTATTATAAACGGAAATATTTGCATACAGGTCGTGTTAATACATAAGAATGCTTATATTTATTATGTCAAGGAAGAGACAATCATATGCTCAGATTTAAACGGTTTTAGAAAAGTAAAAGGAAATAAAAGGTTGATTTAATCTATCATTCCAAAGATGACTAGAAGGGAAAAAGATAAATCCAACATTCAGAGACATCAAAATATACAAGGATAGTATATTATCATAAAGGAATCTCTGATCAACCACAAGACATTCAATTAATACAGCTAGTAGAATATCAGATACGGTTGATCAAAAAGTCAAAGAAAAAGAGCTCGAGAATATTCAAGAAATACAGTTAATTGCAAATCAGATATGATTAGGTAAAGGTATAAGGTAATGTCAAAATACAATGAAAACTAACAAGCAGTATTTATCAAGATCAGTGATGGAATAGATTCAATAGATAGAATCGAAAGGACTAATCTAGTACATACTTAGAGTGCAGAAAACAAATAATCAAGAACAACGGTCACGATAAATGAACGCTTAACAAATTACAGGTATTGATAACATCATCTTTCAAAAATAGAGAGTAAACAAACCACTTCAGAAAATTTAAGATAAATATTAGAAAGACAGATTCTTAGAAGAAGAGACACAAATCCCTAGACGACGAATCTCGAGAACGAGATTCACATCAAGGTGGGGAGGATGTAACATCCCCAAAATTTCAATCCAAATTTGACAACATAGAAAGATGAGGGATCAAAAATATTCTCAAGGTCTAAATGTCCAAATGTTTTATACCAACAAATAATTGTCAAGGTTTAAAGCTATACAAACAGACTAAAGATCTTAAGCTAGATCATTGATCTAGATATTGATACAAAGGTTATTCTCGTACTATAGGTCCGAGTTAACAATCAGAAGCAGAAATCAGTAACAGAAACTTATCATAAACAGAAAGGTGAATTCGCCCTAAACTTTCACAAACTCTTTAGAGTCAGAATATTTGCATAGGATCTATGAATCATTAAGACCTCGTGTTAATAATAAGAAATGGACACTCTGATTAACGTATACATGTGTCTGGATCCATTCATACATGGTGACTCAGGGTTCTTTGAGGCCATGCATATCATCAACATGCCTCTACAAGTCTACGGGACTGTTCAGAGATATAAAATTATGTATATGATTAATTGTACATATAATTAGGGTAATTTATCCCAATTGAGTTGTGTGCCTAATGAGTAGGCACAAAGGTATTATTGTTGATTTCTTTATGGTATTGAAAATATTTTATAACAGAGTTAGTGTTATTTACCAGCTGTGTGCTGACGTGTTTTCCAAGAAACTCCGAAATGTTAGATTAGACAAGCAAGACAGGATAAAAGATTAGAAATATAGTCAATAGATGTTATCTTATGGCTCATATATTTTATTCAGAAAATTATAATCATATTTTAAAAGGATATGTATTTGAATTATAAAACGGGTATTTAAATCCTGAGTTCTCAATATAATAATATTTTATTTAAAGACTTCCGCTAAATAAATGTAATTATGATATATTTACAAAACGTGTTCCAACTAATGGGTCATACACCTAGGCCCTAACTCGAAGTGTGACATCAACGATTGATGTGGGGTTGATTAAGGATATTACAGAGGTGGTTAACTTGTGGTTGGGTCGAGATGCTCCGGTGCTTTGGTAGAGTTTGAGGCTTTTGCCCCTTTAACCCCATTGCTTATGCCCGACAATGGGGTTAGGCCTATTTTTGTAGGCGCAATTTGGATAGGCTTGTATCTAAGGTGTCTATGAGGAGTGTTGGTAATGCAATGGCAAAATACCTTGGTGATTTTTAATTCAGGATGGGGATCTCGAGTGGGGCGGAGGCGGTGCTTCATAGCGCAAATAGGTTTCTTAAATGTGTTTCATTCTGATGGGTCATTGGCCTTGTTTACAGTCGATTATTCTAATGCCTTCAATCTGGTGGATAGGACGACACCCCTGCAGGAGGTACATGCCAGATGCACATCTATTTCTTTATGGGTTAGTTTTCTATACGAGCAACCAGCTAGGTTATATGTATGGAATGATTAAATTTCCATTAACTACCAAGGTTCAACAAGGGGATCCTTTGGGACCGCTCCTATCTGCGTTAGCATTACACCCTATCATTGATCGGGTACAACATTGTTGCAAGCTAGTTTTCTATGCATGATACGTGGATGATAGCACGATTAGAGGAGATACCATTGAAGTGGCTAAAGACTTACATATTATTAAGTCTAAGGGGGGCGTGTATTGGGTTTGAGCTCAATATAAAAAAACTAAGTCTTGTGGCCGTCTTGCAATGGAGTAAAACTCCTTGGGGTGTGGTTATCCGGGACACCGGTTTTATTAGTAGTTTGGACATTAATAGAGCTTCAAACGCAGTGGACCTAATGAGATGTCTAACTCGCCTGCGTAACCCTCAATGTGAGCTTCTCTTGCTTCAATCTTGTATGGCGGTTGCTAAATTGTTACTCGGTGTCGAACATGCCAGCCTAAGTTTGTTAAGGATGTCGTCTCTGTTTTTTACAATGGGCTCCGAAAGGTGATCGAGGATATTGTGGTGTGTGGGGGTCCAGTTTTTGAGGATTTTAAATGGATACTAGCCTCAATTCCAAACCGTTTGGGGGGCTTTGGTTTATATTTAGCTGGGGATGTTTTCACCTATGCTTTCGTAGCATCGAGGGCACAATATTGGAAGTTACATGACCACATTTTGCGAGATTGTGGTGTTGATGGGATTATGGGTGTGCGTTGAATTGTTTGCATAGTTCTCTTCCCGATCTTGATCTTGGCGGGTTCGCTAATAAGGACACCCCCTTAAAGTCCAACATGCTTTGGTGAGTGCTCTTTATAGTAAAATTGTCTGATGTTTAGGAGAGAAGTTTAGTTTATCCACTCACCAGAGAGCGGTGTTAGAATGTCTTCAGGCTCCCCCATGCTTAAGATTTCTTGGTCTTCATCCCCATTGAAGGGTTAGGGTAGCGCATGTCAGCTGTGGAGTACCAAACCATTCTTAAATATCGTTTAGTGATCCCACTATTCCCAGTGGATGAGTCATGTCTGGTTTTCCGTAAACTTTGTGTGGATAATTTTGGTGAACATGTCGTTCATTGCAAGGAGCTTCCAAGGTTTATATATAAACATGGTTCGGTAAAAAAAGAAGCTCCTGTGAATTTCCTATCAGATCCACTTGAAGGAAGGTCTACTCTCACAGACGTTCTTGTGTTTGGATAACAGAGGCAAGCACACTTGTATAGACCTTACTGGAGTATACCCCCTTGTCGAGATTAGGGATACTAGGTTTGTTGCTAGCCAGGTTGTTTTAAAGGCGGAATCAGGAAAATTGCTAAGCATGAGAAAGTATGTGCCGAGAATCAACACGTGTTCAATCCTTTTGCTTTTAATACATTTGGGTCTCTTGCCCCCGAATCTATTACGTTTCTGAAAAGAGTTCAATGGGTCGTGCATAGTAACTTATCAACATCAAAGAACTATAACTTTGTTTTCAATAGGATTGATTTTTCCATTCAAAAGAAGGTGGCGGCGCAGCTTATTGCTCGCTTACCCACCTCGCTATTGTAATTGGGTCCTTTTGTTCATTATTTAATTGAAACTTAAAGTCAGTATGTAAATCTTTTACGGCCAACAAATTTGTCTGATCTTGCTAGAGCCTTATAACAAGATCAAATAGGTCACGGGATCACAACATAAAACAACCACAAGGATGGACTTTAGTGTTATTATGTTTCTGAAAAGGGTTCAGTGGGTCATGCACAATAACTTATCGACGCCAAATAACTAAACTTTGTTTTCAGTGGATCGGTTTTGTCATCCAAAATGGGGTTGCGGCGCAGCTTGTTGCCTGCTTACCCACCTCTCTATTGTACTCAGATCCTTTTGTTCAGTATATGAATGAAACTTAAAGTCAATATGTAAATCTTTTACGGCCTATAAATTTGTCTGATCTTGTTGGAGCCTTAGAGCAAGATCAAACGGGTCATGGGGTCACAACACAAAACAACCACAATGATGGACTTTAGTGCTATTACGTTTCTGAAAAGAGTTTAGCGTTTAGTGCACAGTAACATGTCGACGCCAAAGGACTATAACTTTGTTTTTTTAGTAGGATCGGTTTTGCCATTCAAAATGGGGTGGTGGAACAACTTGTTGCCCGCTTACCCACCTCTCAAATGTAATTGGATCCTTTTGTTCAGTATATGAATGAAACTTAAAGTCAATATGTAAATCTTTTACAGCCAATAAATTTGTCTGATCTTGCTAAAGCCTTATAGCAAGATCAAACGTGTCACGGGGTCATACCACAAAACAACCACAAGGATGGACTTCAGTGCATCCCATCATCTCGAGTAACTCCCAGTGAATTCATGACTCATGTACGTCGTCCTCGGTTTCTCTTTCGGGTCTTTGACATTACAATATTCACGAAATACATATAATTAAAAAGAAAAACCCTATCTATTACAACTTTAAACCATCAAAATGGCCTATGTCATAAAACCAAAACTGAATAAACAAATAACCACAAAACAAGGTCGAGTCAGATTTACATATTCAACAACAATGAAATATTAAACCGAGCAGTTTTTAGGTTAAATAAAATTAGAAAAAAAACAAAAAAAACTACCAAAACATTGTTGCACTAAAGTAATCTAGATCATAAAGTTTACAAACTTAAAGTTTGTGATGTAGAACCAGTTACATAGACCGGATTTGACTCATGTGTTGTAACCAAGGTTCTTATACCACCTTAGGTGTTTTGGTCAAAAATTACTATAGAAATTATTGAACAATTTTGTTTAATGGGGTAGAGTGTTCTACAACAATGAGTAAGTAATATAGTAGACAAGAGCGGTAAAAGTAAAGGTGAACACATTGATGTAGAGAGGAAAAACCTTAGATTCCGGTGAGGATCCCTAAAAAAAACCTCGGGGAGGGGAAAACTATCCTCTGCCTCAATTTATTAATACGAAAAGATAGGTTACGACTCGTGAACTGATTGAGAGCGACAGCTAAGTACAAGCATTAGTGTTGTGAGTGCAGATTAATGTGTCCCTAAAACATTCTCAACAACCCCATTTATAGAAATTTAAAATAACTAAAATTCTTATAAACCCGAGAACCCTAGCCGTCATGACCGTTTGAAGACGTGTTCTCCAATTCCAGGTGCAATTTAATTGGTCCTCCGATCTCTCAGGTAGAATGGCCCAGCTATCCGTTGTAAGCTGTTATATATTTGAGTAACCTACAAGCATGACGTAAATAAAACAAGTATAGTCGGTTAGTTCAGGATCCTGCTGGGAATCCAAGCTATCAGGATGATCGTCAGGGTCACTCTAGGGATGAACTTCAGTGCATCCCATCATCTCGAGTAACTCCCAGTGAATTCTTGACTCATGTCCGTCGTCCTCGGTTTCGCCTTCGGGTCTTTGACATTACAATATTCACAAAATACATATAATAAAATGAAAAACCCTATCTATTACAACTTTGAACCATCAAAATGGCCTATGTCATAATACCAAAACTGAATAAACAAATAACCACAAAACAAGATCGGGTCAGATTTACATATTCAACATCAATAAAATATTAAACCGAGTAATCTTTAGGTCAAATAAAATTAGAAAAAAAACTACCAAAACATCGTTGCCCTAAAGTAATCTGGATCATAAAGCTTACAAAGTTAAAGTTTGTGATGTAGAACTAGTTACATAGACTGGATTTGACTCATGTGTTGTAACCAAGGTTCTGATACCACCTTAGGTGTTTTGGTCAAAAAATTACCAAAAGCAATTATTGAACAATTTTGTTAAGTGGGGTAGAGTGTTCTACAGAAATGAGGTAAGTAATATAGTAGACAAGAGCGGTAAAAGTAAAGGTGAACACATCGATGTAGCGAGGAAAAAAATTAGATTCCGGTGAGGATCCCTAGAAAAAACCTCGGGAGGGGAAAACTATCCCATGCCTCAATTTATTAATACGAAAAGATAGGTTACGGCTCGAGAACTGATTGAGAGCGAAAGCTAAGTACAAGTATTAGTGTTGTGAGTGCAGATTAGTGTGTCCCTAAAACATTCTCAACAGCCTATTTATAGAAATGAAAAATAACTATAATTCTTATAAACCCGAGAACCCTAGCCGTCATGACCGTTTGAAGACGTGTCCTCCAATCCCATGTGCAATTCAATTGGTCCTCCGATCTCTCAGGTAGAATGGGCCAGCTAGCCGTTGTAAGCTGTTATATATTTGAGTAACCTACAAGCATGACGTAAATAAAACAAGTATAGTCGGTTAGTTCAGGATCTTTCAGCTAGCTGTGAATCCAAGCTATCAGGAAAATTGTCAGGGTCACTCTAGGGATGACACCCAACAGTTGGGTTTCAATGGTGATCAGTCAAAACTTTGTCTATTATTAAAACAAACATAACAATATGGCAAATAGTAATTAATCAGATTAATTGGTATACGCATCGGAAATAAACAAGTGACCAACAAGAAAACGCAGCGCCGACAGGATCCGGTTACATAAAATACGAGCACAGTATATATCTAATCTATTTAGTTACCGATGAGATAGATATTCCTTTTGGTTAATAAATAACCGATCGAGACACCGAGGTTCAACGAGACGGCACTAGTGAACGAATAATCGAGATCCGGTGATGGCGGTGGTAATCCGACAACAACGGCGGTGGTAATCCGGCAACGGGGGTCCGACGGTGGAACCCTCCGCCGGCGGCGGCGGTGCTACGGTGGTGGCCGGAAATTAGGTGAGAAAGATGTGGAGGTGGCTCATTGAATTGTGGATATAAAGTTATTTTAGATATGGTTAGATAGAGATTATGATAATCTCTATCTTATAACCTTTTTCAAAATCCTAATGGGCTCCAAGCTCTTTTGAATCCAATCTCTCAGTTAAATGACTCTGGCCCAACTTATATATAATTATTTTCTTGTCTATGTTTGTTATTACCGGTTAAGCGAGTTAAGTGGATTTAATATTCGTTGCCCAATGTGTTACTCTTGCGAGTCATGGCTTGGTCGGCCGTTAAGCTAATCGAACCGATCCATTTTCCAACAAAATCTTTATATATAGATATATAGAGATCTATAATAGAAAGTCTATATATTTAGGAATGTAGATGTAGATTCCAATGAAGAGGAGAAACTATTAAAAGCTTTTTATTATTTGGAGACTGAGACTTCAATGTCAATACTCTTAGGCTGAGTGTAGTGGGCGTGGGCTCGGGCGACAAAGGGGCGAAATTGGGCGCAAACACCGCCCCCCCGGGCGATATGTGGGCGAAAAGGGGCGGGGGCGGGTTGTTTTTGTCGCCGTGGAAGAAGAAGAAATATTATTATTTTATTACATGTTGTGTGTGTATATATATGTATGTGTATGTGTATGTGTATATGTATATATGTTGTGTGTGTGATATAGATGTATATGTATATGTATATGTATATGTGTATATGTTGTGTGTGTATATATATGTATATATGTTGTGTATGTGTATATATATGTATATATGTATATGTATATATGTATATATGTTGTGTGTATATATATGTATATGTATATGTATATATGTATATATGTTGTGTGTGTATGTATATGTATATGTATATGTATATGTATATGTATATGTATATGTACCAACCGAGCTATCCGTTTCAATTTTCCAACCCGAACCTAAACATGTACGCCAACCGAGCTTCAGTATATGTTTTTTTTATATTTTTAGTTATGTATTTTTTTTAGTTATGTATTTTTGTATTTCTTTTTAATTTTAATGCATTTTTATTTAATTATTTGAAGAAATTGGTTTTTATTTGATTAGTTTAATTATAAAAAGAAAATAATAAAAAAGATACTGTTGGCCCAACTTGTAGCCCCTACACCATTACACCCTAAAAACAAATTCGTCCATTTTGCTGACTGAGAGCCACGTGTCACAATTCGCCTCCAATTGTAACCCCTCCACTACACATAGCCTTAGATATTTCATTTTCACCATATATGAACGTCTTATTCTCAGTGTTTTATTTGACTCAGTAAGTTTAGTTTGTGGAATCTTGATCCAACTTTGTCTAACGTATTTGTTTATATCTTCATTATATGATGCCACTCGGGATCACAATCCCTAACCATGTTCCCTCAAGCACTCAAGTTCGCCTCTCAATATTGAAGGGTATCACCATACGTAAGTGAATGGATGATTCTGTGCTGCATGGACGGTTTTAATTGTTTTATTATTATATTTATATATAAAAATTATTTGTTTTGTCTTAAAAATTAAAATAACCGGCTGAAAAAATCTAGCCGGCCTGGTGAAGCAGCTGGCGTAGCATTAGTTAGACCACACACGTGGCGGCTGACCACAAGCGGGTAATCAACTTAAGCATGTGACTTTAGTTAAAGCGCTTCCCAAGAAATCTCGTTACCTTTGAAACCACTCAACCGCTAGATATTTCTACTCGTTTTATTATTGATACTTGTAAACTAAAATACAATATGTTGTTTAAGTCGGTTAGGAGTTACGACTTTAGGAAAACCAGGTAAAAACACCGGTCAAAATTATAGCGACCATAAATTTTAAAAAGTTGGCGTTCAAAATAATATTAACAATAATAATAATAATAATAATAATAATAAAAGCCTTAAAATAACATGTAATCAGTTGATAAAACCTTATACGACCGCAAATCGATATGATGGATGAAATGGAGAATATAGTATGTATAGTGTATGACCTTAAACAAACTAATATTAGTGTCAGATGACCGTTAACTCTTGGTGTAAAGAGTTAACAATTATCAAACGAGTTATGGTTTAGTAAATGGTGATGAGGAAATTTTCATAAAAGTAATAAAAGCAAAACATGAAATTGATAACCAAATACCTGATTAAGGGGGACGGGGTGGTCCGTGATGGCCACCTCATCACGCGTTATAGGTATTGGAACACCGTCGCCGGTCCCCCATCACTCGTGATGGAGGTCCGGCCGTTATGGCTATCACGTGCTTGATACCGAGAAATTCCATTTTCACAATACAAATATAAATATCTAATCCATCTTCACACTACATCACACCATCACGCCACCACCCCCCACTAAAATTCCATCACTAATGATGGGGTAAGGTGGCATACCCCATTGGAAGTTGCAAGTGATGGTTTATGGGCACCCCCACCCCTTAATTATGTTTAATACTCATTTAATGGCACTGAAGACCAAATAGTCCATCAATAATCCATTACTTTTCTTAATTCATCTTTAGTTTAGCGCTTTCAGTGTGTTAAAAACTAATTTCTTACTCGTATCGAATTGGACTAAAAATTGAAACAACCGGTTGAATTGGGTTGCACCAGAAAGTTCAACCGATTTGAATAGTTTACCTTGTAATTTGATACAATTTCAACTTTAACTAAAATAATAACCCAACAAAATATGACCCCATAATAAAATATAATATATAATCAAAAAATAATGCAAAAACACTCGATTTTTAAAAAATAATGCAAAAGTATACTCGTTTCAATATTAATAGCTAGCTTAAAAGTAATTTTTATAAAATGTGGGCCTCAAAATATCAAAAATCTCATGTCTTTAACCCGGCTTGCCGATTTAAACCATTATTTTTAGAAAAAGAAAATCGATGTTTCGATGTTATAGCAAACGACCACAAAATATTGGGCTTAAAATACCGATCTGATACACGAAACCCGGTATTACCGGTTCAACCGGCCGATACGAACCAGCATTTATAACACTGAGTGTTTCCAACCTCAACACACTCAACAACTCTACCCCCCCCCCCCCCCTTTCAAAGTTTTGAGCCAAAAATGTTTTGTAAACGCTATCATTTCCAACAAACACCAACCAATCATATCATGTTTTTTTCCACAAACACTAACCAATCAAATATTTAAGTTATTTATATTTTATTTAGTTTATAAATTGAGTAAGAATTGTTGGAGAGTTTTCTTACTACAGCACTTTTTTGCAAAATTTTCAATGCTAAGACACCATGTGTCGCAAAGCGCACTGTGTAGGAAGTTTTGGCTACACATGATCGTATGAAAGGTTTTGGGTTTAAGTTTCGCCTAGAGCATTTTGTTTCATGTTAAGCCAAAAGGTTTCCCATTTATTGGTTTCCCCTGAATTGATAGACTGAGTCACCATATGTTGTTTTCAGGCAGAATCTATTTGCCATAATGATCCTGCCCAGAGTAACTAACGGGGCCTTTGTTATTCAAAAGATTAAAAAAATACTCATTAACGGGAAACAACCGCTTATGTATAACACCTTATGGAAGAGTCATATTAAAATTGTATGTGTTTTTTATTTAAGATATATTTCATGATGAAAACTAAAGATAAAATAGGTTTCTTATAATATTTGACAAAAGAAACTAGTAATTTTTTCCTTCAAAACTTCAAATTAACAAAACATCTTACAATTTTCTTAACACCTATAAAATTTATTATTAAATGGTTAAAGGGATGGGGTGGTTTATTGTGATGGTTTTTCTATCACTTTAACCACTCAATGATAATGTGTCACATCACTCCACTCAAATCCATCACTAGTGATGGTGGTAGTGTGATGGTGGTAGTGTGATGGTTTTTTTTTACAATATTACAACTTAAAAATTAAAAACAATATTATCAGAACATATTACAACTTAAATATTATAGTTAAAAAAAAATAAAAGTTACATTAAACAATCTACTCCTCGTTTGAATCCGGAAATTCCAAACCTAAAGAACCTACAAGTTCAACTAGATCATATCTCAACCGATGGTGAATATCTTCATCCCGCAAGTCTAATTTCACATTTTCAGGAACGGGAACTTGAGTAGGAGGATCTGGCACCTAATCTGGAGAAATTGCGTGCCCGCCTTCTTTTATTAGCATATTGTGCAATATGATGCACGCATATACTATGCTATAGATCATGGGTTTTTTCATTTCATGAGCCGACCGACTAAGTATACACCGTCTACCCTTTAAGACATTGAAATCTCTCTCGACGTATTTTCTTGCCGATTCTTGCAACTTCTTGAACGCCTTTTCTTTGACCTCGACAGGAAATGTAAAGGCTTTCACAAAAACAGACCATGTCGCGTAGCCATGTCTGTAATATCTCCCGTTGACAAAATACGGGCATAAGTGTGCGGCACCATCTGTTACGCTTTGAAACAACGATGATGTGTATAGAACACTGATGTCGTTTGAGCCAGGAACACCAAAATAAGAATGTCAAATCCATAAATCATTTGAAGCAACCGCTTCCAATGCGAAGGTCGGTCGTTTGATATCACCCCTAACATACGCCCCTCGCAACTCCCGTGGATAATTCCTTCATTATATATGTGTACAATCGATGCTACCAAGCATCCCTGGAAAATGCCATCTAGCCTCATGCGTGGCGTAAAGACGTGTAATGTCGTGTCTTGTTGGTTTTCGTAGAAAATCTTTGCCATATAATTTAAAAATCGCGTTACAAAAGAATTGCAGACATTCACGTGAAGTTCTCTTAGACATTTGTAAGTATTCATCGAATTGGTTGGGTGGGTTACATGTCGCTAATTGACGAATAGCGGATGTGCAATTTTGAAGCGGCGTAAAACTTCGTTTTCTCGCGTCGTAAGATTCTTGAAACCATTCTTCGCTTACTTCGACGTCGGCTACAATCTTTAAAAATAAAGATTTCGGCAAACGAAACCGATTCCTAAACATATCGTCATTGTATTTCGGCAAACGATCCTCCACAAAATAGTCGTTCATTAGCACTTCGTGGGCATATATACGATCACGATCCATCATTTTTTTCTTTGGACGGCTCAAGCCTTCAAGTTCTGTACATAACAACGGGAACCATTCAAGAATGTCATCGTCCGAAGACGAAGAGCTATCGGTGTCTAGCGGTAACAAGTTGCTCGGAAATTCCATATTTTTTTGTTTTAAAGTGGTGAATGAAATAGGTTTTTGTAGTAGAGGATTGAAAGTGTTTTGAGTGGGATTTATTTTGAGTTGGATTGAAATTGTAGGTTATTTATATTGTTTAAAAAAATTATATTTTTTTAATTCTCAACGGTCAACCCAACCCCCACCCCACCCAACGGTCATATTCATCACACGTGATCACCACCACGGTTTTTCCCCATCACGCATGATGGGGGGGATCGGCGGCGGTGTTCCATGCAATACAACGTGTGGTGGGAGCCCATCACTCACCACCCACACCTCCTTAGAGTAAAGCCTTTTAATAGGATAAATACAAGACACTGTGTCAGATCCTAATGACATGAAAATAGATCTCACTATGAATTGCTACATAGAGTCTTAGGTTGTGTTTGTTTTTGCTTCAAACATCTGCAAGAGGCTTATGTCTGCGGGCGCGCAGACATAAGCCTTTGAAGACAGTTTGTTTAATAAAAAGAAAAAGATCTGAAAACAGCTTTTATGATCTTAAAAATAAGCTAATATTCACCATCTGCACACTTCTTCAAACTTCTTAATATCCTACCAACACCAAATATCAAACAACACCACCACCCACCACCACCACCACCATCCACCGTTCGCCGTAAACACCACCACCCACCACCACCGCACACCACCACCACCACCCACCGTCCGCCACCACCACCCACCGTCCGCCACCACCACCACCCACCGCCCGCCACCACCACCGTCAACCAACCACCACCCCCGTCATCGGCCACAACCACCACCTTCGTCGGTCACAAACACCGTCCACTACCACCATCCACCGTCTGCCCCCCACCACCGTCCATCACCGCCACCACCCACTGTCCGCCACCACTACAGTCCACCGTCTGCCGCCACCACCACCACCCACTGTCGGCCACCATCACCGTCCACTACCAGCTTCCACCACCCACCACAACCGTCCATCACCACCACCCATTGTCCAACACCACAATTCACCGCCTACCACAATCGTATACTGATGTATATAAAAATATACATCTTTTTAGCATCAAATAATCTCTAAAAACTGCAACTTCTATCAAATTATATAGCTCAAATAGCTACTTATCATATTAAAATGTATTTTCAGGTAGACCTAAGCCTCAGAAAAAGAAACAAGCAAAAAGCCAAAGAAAAACGAAAGAAAAACCAAGAAAACACTTGAACACGCCCCCATGCCTCTAGATGCAAGAAAAGACAAAAGACTGGACACAGAAGAACGATGTCGTGCCTTAGAAGGCATGGGGTCATGGTCACCTTTCAGAAAAGACAAAAGAAATATAACAAGTCACCAAAAGCACGGGGCCGTGCCTCAGGAAGCACTCCCTCATGGTGACTATCATGTACGATCTGACATAACATTTAATGCAACTGGACACCTGGACACGGGGCGGCGTGCCTCAGAAGCACGGGGTCGCGCCTACCTTTCCAGAATGCCTATAAATAGAAGAGCGTGTTGCATTGATGATGGTGTGCTTGAAGAAAAGTTCCATACGGGTTTCTCTTATAAAAACACTCACATTACACTCATATTGAAGATCTTGTGAAGAGTTTGAAAGCTTGGAGGCTATCATCAGCATCATCCATCACCATTGAAGAAGGAAGATTCATCCACATTTGGTTAGATTGTTCTAGTTTGATCATGTGTTTGTTATTTCCATCTCTTTTAATATTCATAAGCATGCTCATTATGCGCTAAAATCCATTTACCATCTAAAATCTATGAAGAATCTTTGTTTTACTTGATGATTATGCTTAACATGTGATTTAGTTTGGTAAAGTACATGATTATTTTGCAATTATCCTTAGATGAAGAAGTGTTTTATCACCTTAATTCAATACATCAAAGTTAATGACTACGGATAATTCATGTTCACTCATGTTCTTGGACACTAGAAATGGTAAAAAGAATACTTTGATAACTTATTAAAATATTAAACATGAAACCTTGTGTTGGACTTAGAAATGATGAAATATAAGTTATGATCTATTTCTCTAGTTTTGATAATTTGAAAATAACATTGTTAACACGATTGCTTAGGTTATCATGCTAGTTAAAGAAATCATATGCTAATGGAATGTGTAACTATAACCTAATCAAACCAACCAAGGGGAGGTTGTGTGAGTTAAATACAACCACCCGTAGTTGTT
The DNA here is from genome assembly GCF_021521415.1 of Bidens hawaiensis. Taxonomy (NCBI): domain Eukaryota; kingdom Viridiplantae; phylum Streptophyta; class Magnoliopsida; order Asterales; family Asteraceae; genus Bidens; species Bidens hawaiensis. The sequence continues at coordinate 6,752,964 of NW_027491024.1, forward strand.
AGGGTTGGTTTTTGAGAAATCAAAGTCAATCCTAATCATTCTACTTTACCATACTACTTGTCTACTTAAATTGACATTCTCGTGGTAGCGTGATATTAAGGATATGATGGACTTGAAAATGCGCATGCTACTTTTTTTATGTCATAGAATATGTTCACTTAGAAATGAGGAACTATTCTGTCATATATTATTAGGACAAGTTTATCACATGTTTATTTAATAATCATCAAAGAAAAATGGAGTGGATTCTTGATCTTAGATGGTAACCTTCATATAATTGAATTACTCATTTAGAATTTCTCTTTTTGTCACCTATATATATATATATATATATATATATAAGTATTTCTATTTTATAAAAAAATTATATAATGTTAAAAAATTAACGTCAAAATGATTAAAACTCTCCTATTGAACTAAAACGAAGATTCACTATTAGAAACATTTGTTTCCACGGATCGATACTTGGTTCTTACCAATGCTATTCTACATATACGATAGGTACACTTGCCTATTTTGTGTGTGTTTAGTCTTAGTAGAAATCACTTTTATAAATTTAAAACACGATCTTGTGCAAAAAATAAACATCCCCTGCTTTACATTTTATAAGCACGCGCAACACACATCAAGTTTTTGTCGCCATTGCCGGGGACACAGTACGTTTCTAAGAACGATCCAAGTTTTAATTTAATCATTGATATAAATTGTACAAATTTTAACTTTTATTTTCTTTTCTTTTTAACTATTAAATTATATATTCTTATGGATAGCCTAACCTTTACTTTAGCTTAATTAACTTGTGCCAAAGTTTAGTTTTAGAATAGCTTGCCTAACCTTTAGTTTAGTTTTTAATAGTTTAACTTTGATTTAGTCACATGTATAATTCAGACCTGAGCTTGTTTCTCCAATTTCTGAACCTTAACGACTCTTTCGCCGAAAAGCACGTAAACGGACTGCAGTAACCGCTGAAACAACCAAAGACCAGTCAGTAGACGCCACGACATCAGGAGAAAATCAAACCGAAGAAATGATGGAAGCACAAAACAATGCACCAAACATGAGCCATTATGCCAAGCCAACCCTCGAAGGCTATGGCAATGGAGTGCTCCACCCGATACCACCGAACATTTCGAAATCAAATCAAGAACCAATCATATGGTGGAAAATTCAATTCAATTTCATGGTCTCCTCGACGAAGACCCTCTTTCTCATATATCTCGATTCTTACGAATCTGCGGAACCTTTAAAATTCAAAACTGTTCAGAAGATCAGAGCAAACTCAAACTTTTTCCTTTCTCTCCAAGGGGTTGTTAGGTCATAAATAATCTGTACTGAGGATGTGTTATCTTGAGACACGACTGGATCAATTATCCTGGATAAGAGTTCCAGAATTGAGTCAGGATCAAGGTTCCTCGGTATTTGTTATTACTAATGGTTGTTTCCTATGTGTAGTTTTAAGTTGATAGGTATGATGGCTATAGGACCTGGTCTGCCTATTATCTCGCTACTGGGCTCATTCAGCACGTGGTCAAAATGGATGGACGCAGCTAGTGGGAGAGTGGTGCAAAGATATGAGTAGTTGTTATTTCTATTTTTATATATAATTGAGATGATGATCAGTTAGATAACGCAGCACGTTCGTTGAACAATACTTAGAATTCTCTCTAGCAATCTACACACACATAGAAATCATTGTATTACTGATCATTATCTCCAACCCTTCTAACACCCTTTTTGATTAATAAAGTGGTGATAAACGATTTGACATCACCCGGGGATTTTTGTGTCTGCGATCCGACCAAGATCAAGGGCTTTTCCTTGCAATAAATCATTCTGTTCTTTCTCTCATTCATTTCATAATTGTTATTATCATTCAAGCACTAAACCTCACTTTACAAATTTGGTTACATTATCCGTGATTGATTTTTGACCAAAACAATTTGGCGCCCACCGTGTGGCAATTAGTTCTCTAGTCTAGAAAATTTCCAATCAACATTCAACATTTTCAACCGATACCATCATCAATGACCTCTCAACAAACCTCTGTTTCAACCATCATGCCTTCATCAGTTTCTCTCTCATCAAGGGCTTCACTGCCAATGCCTTCTCCGCCCGCGGGAGTACCAAGGACCACTACTGCTGGAAACAAGACACAAATTTTAGTCTTCCAGAGTTCAAAGACTAATGCTGCCACCCTCATGGTAAAATCTAACAATGATGTTTCTGCTATGTTTTCGCAGGTCGCGTACATGGATCAGTAGAACAAGACTAACCAGAAGATCGTATGTGAAATAGAGGATCTCAAGAAGAATAAGAGGCCACTGGAGGATCAGAATCCTTTGATGCCAAGGATGTTGTATTTCACCACTCCAGGATCCGTGGCTCAGCAAGCTCAAGGATCTTCGTTCCTCCAAAAAGGATCACCCATCCTTCAACCAGGGTCCGTGGGTCAGCAAGCTCAAGGATCCTCGTTTCTTCAGCAAGGATCATCTATCCTTCATCCAGGATCCGTGGGTCAGCAAGCTCAAAGACCCTCGGTCTTCCAACAAGGATCATCTATCCTTCATGCAGGATCCATGGGTCAACAAGCTCAAGGATCCTCATTCCTTAATCAAGGATCATCTATCCTTCCACCAGGTTCCATGAGTCAGCAAACTCAAGGATCCTCTTTCCTTCAGAAAGGATCATCCATCCTTCAGCCAGGATCCTCTGGATTGTATCATTAAAGATCCTTCAACTTCCAACCTCAAGGATCCTTCATGCAGAATCAAGGATCCTCGAGACTTCAACATCAAAGGTCATCGGAGGTCCATGAAGGAGACATCATCACTATGCAGACCATTGCCTCTGGTGGACCAACTACCATATCAGATGCTTTCTATCTTGGCTACTCTTCTGGGATGCCGATGTTTAGTCAACAAAGAGGTAATCCTTATAATCCCATATCCTTAAACATTAACCTTGGTTCAATGCAAGATACAAGTATTAATCAGGCCATGGACAAGGAGCTCCAGAAACTGAAGGATATGATATCCAATGTACCAGGAGTGGTCCGAACCATTCATGAAATACCAGAGGGGAACCACAAGCTGTCAAGATTTGTTCCACCAATATGTGATGTTGAAATCCCAAAACGCTTTCAAACCCCCAGTATGAAGGTGTATGTTGGTACCACTGATCCAGTTAACATGTGGCTCAGTACATGGGGAGAGGATGGAGATCAACCCCATTCCTGAAAGACTCAAGGAGGCCTGCCTGTGCAAAGGCTTTTGATCCACTTTAACAGGATCCGCACTCAAATGACTGCTAAGTCTTCCTGCCTACTCTGTTACTTCTTTTTCACACTTAGTTAATTTGTTCAATAGCCAATTTTCTTGTAGTAGGAAATTCGAGAACTTAACTAGTGATATATATAGAATTTTCCAACTTCGTGATGAATCCTTAAGGAATTTTATTACAAAGTTTGGAAGGGAGGCCTTAGAAATCCTGAATCTTGACATGGCTACGACTATTGACGCCTTCAAGATGGGGTAACAAAAGGACTCCCTGTTTTATGATGATCTTGTTATGACCCCATGAAGGACATTAGATGAAGTAAGGAACAGAGCACCCCGGTTTATAAGACTGGAAGATGATAAATTATCCAAGAACGGTTAGGAGCTCCAACAAAACAAGAATCACCTAACTAGAACAAAGGATCCTCATTCAGGAACAACAATTCAAAGCCATATTCCAAATTCAACAACCAAAATGTCCGTGCGGTCGAAGAAGAGGATGATGATGATGAAGATTATCCAAGAATTTCCGAATATTGCTTCTCTATTAATACTCCTGGCTTAATATGTGCTATGAAGGATCTTGGAAAGAAAGCAAAATGGCATCGGAAAAATGAGAATGCAACATCCTTCAAGGATAAGTCCAAATAGTGTGCATTCCATGAAGATTTTGGCTATTTAATCGATGACTGTATCGGTCTAAGAAGAGAAATTGGGTATCTTCTCAGCAAGGTCCACTTCAAAGAACTTCTAGGAAGAAAGAAATCAAGGATCCAGGATCCTAAAGAAGTTCCACAAAAAGCAACTCCACCACCACCCGATGCACAGGTCATCAACTTCATCTCCGGTGGTTCTGATATATGTGGAACCTCCTTCTCCTCAGCCAGGAGACATGCTAAAGAAACCAAGTTGGAACACGGAGAACGACATGTCATCTCCACTACCCTAACCAATGACAAGAGGATCTTCTTCGACGAAGGAGATAGAACAAGCATCCAGGATACTCATCATGATGGTTCGATTATAACTCTATTTATTGCTAATCATTATGTGCGCAGGATCCTAGTTGATGGAGGAAGCTCAGTTAACATCATTCAACATTATGTACTTAAGAAGATGAATATCCCAGACTCAGAAATCGTTCCCCAAACATCAGTACTTGTTGGTTTTAGTGGCGAGAAACTAAGAACACACTGGGGGACATCAGGCTTCCTATATACATTGAGGGGGTGAAATCTTATCAAATTTTTGTGTTATAGATAACTTGTCTTGTTGCAATGTAATTCTTGACAGACCATGGATACACGGAATGAAAGTTGTAGCGTCTACTTATCACCAGTGTATAAAACTACCAACTCCTTGGGGGGTAGTGAGAATAGACGGCGACAAAGTGGAGGCTAAGAACTACTATTCCTCGTCCATGAAACCGGCGGCTAAGCAGACGGTAGCATAGCAACTACAGTAACATCCTAGGATCGTGTTGGAAGCTCGAGAACAAGACCTGAAAGAAGTATCCTTGGACCCCGAGGATCCAGACGAAAAAGTTTTCCTAGGATCCAGTATCACTACTAACATTGAAGAGGATCTAGTATCCTTCCTCAAGCAACGAAAATCTACATTTGCCTTCAAGCACTCCGACATGACAGGTATATCAAAAGAGGTAATTACTCATAAACTAGGCCTTGATAATTCTATTATACCCATTCACCATAAGCGAAGAAAATTCGCTCCCGAGAGGAATGCGATCATACAAGAAGAAGTTGAAAAACTTCTAAAGGCCGGTATGATCATAGAGGTTAAGTATCCTCGATGGTTGGCTAATTTTGTGGTTGTTTCAAAAAAGAATGGAAAGTGGAGGGTATGTGTCGATTTCACCGATTTAAACAAGGCATGTCCCAAGGATCCTTTCCCATTACCACACATTGACTCCATGGTGGATGCAACAGCAGGACATGAGATGCTTACTTTCATGGATGCTTCCTCTGGATTTCAACAAATTCAAATGGAACCATCTGATAAAAAATACACAGCATTCATGACTCCTACTGGAATATATTGCTATATTGTCATGCCCTTTGAACTAAGAAATGCAGGTGCAACCTATCAACGATTAGTCAACATGATGTTCAAAGATCATCTTGGAAAGACCATGGAGGTTTATATAGATGATATGGTAGTCAAGTCCAAGAAGGCTGAAGATCATCTTAAGGATTTGGAAACAACCTTCAACATCCTCGAAAAGTATAACATAAAACTCAACCCATCCAAATGCCATTTTGGTGTCAAAGCCGGGAATTTTCTTGGTTATATGGTCATTAAGAGGGGAATAGAGTATTGCCTTGCCATTTGGACTAAGAAATGTAGGCGCAACCTATCAACGATTAGTCAACATGATGTTCAAAGATCATCTTGGAAAGACCAGGTTAATATAGATGATATGGTAGTCAAGTCCAAGAAGGCTGAAGATCATCTTAAGGATTTGGAAACAACCTTCAACATCCTCGACCAGTATAACATGAAACTCAACCCATCCAAATGCCATTTTGGTCTAAAAACTGGGAAGTTTCTTGGTTATATGGTCACTAAGAGGGGAATAGAGGCTAGCCCATAACAGATAAAGGCCATCATCAACTTGAATTCACCCGCAAATTCAAAAGACGTACGAAGGTTGACTAGCATGATCGCAGCTTTAAACAAATTCATATCTCTCTTCAGAGAAATGTAAGGATTTATATGATATCATTAGAAAGAATAAAAATTCGAGTGGACGGAGAAACATGAGGCTGCACTCAAAGCCTTGAAGGATTACTTATCCTCGGCACCAACACTAATGAAGCCGGTGGATGGAGAACCCCTATCCTTATACTTAGTCGTATCGGGTAATGCTATAAGTGTTGTCCTTGTAAAGGATCATGAAGGGGAACAACATCTTGTTTATTATGTAAGTAAAAGTCTTCTAGATGCTGAATCGAGGTACTCTCATTTAGAAAAATTAATTCTTGCTCTAATTATGTCTACTACTAAGTTAATACACTACTTTGAAACTCATACTATAATTGTGAAAACTAACTATCCTATCAAGAATGTTCTTAGAAAACTAGAGATATCATGTAGGATGGCTAAGTGGGCTGTAAAGCTAAGTGCATATGATATCCAATATGGACTGCTATAAGTCTCAAGCACTAGCTGACTTTGTGGCTAATTTCAGTAGTGATTTACAATAGGAAGCCGACTTGGAGGTCCAACAGTTAGAGGAAACCAAGGATCCTTGGATCTTATTCACGGATGGGGCATCCAACCTTAGAGGAACAGGATTAGGTATTCTACTGAAATCGCCACAGGGGGACATAATACCCCAGTCTTTAGCCTGTGAGTTTCAAGCCACAAATAATGAAGCGAAATACGAAATTTTAATCGCAATTTTGCAACTAGCTAAACGTATGAGGATCAGGTATCTTCAAGTGTATATAGAATCTTATTAATAGCTAACCACTTTAATGGCTCATATGTTGTTAAAGGAGAAAACCTATTTAAATATTTAGACATTGTGAAAGAACTGTCAAAGTTCTTCGATTCTTTTAGTATTATACAGGCACCAAGGGAAGAAAATGTTGGGGCATATGCCTTAGCAAATCTAGCTTCATCCTTAAAGATCCCAGAATATACAAAGATCCCAATCATCCATATACTCTCACCAGCAATAGGAGAAAAAGAAAGTTGTCGATAACAACTAACAAAGAGATTGTGCTTTAGGATCCATTAGCCTCAAATAATCAAGGATCTTGGATCCTCCTGATCAAGAAATTCATTCAAGATGGAGAGATTCCCACCACAAAAAATCCTAAAACCTTCAAACTTAAGGTATCACCATACATTTTATCACATGATCGTCTGTATAGGAAATCTCTTGCAGGTCCATACTTGAAGTGCATTGAGGCACCTGAAATCCAAGAGGTGCTCAAAGACTTTCACGAAGGTGATTGTGGTAATCACACTGGAGGTAGAGCCCTATTCTCTTGGATTCTAAGAACATGATACTTCTGGCCAACCATGAAGAGAGACGCCATGGAGTACTCAAAGAAGTGTGATCCCTGTCAAAGACACGACAACATTCTGCACCAGCTAGCGGAGCCTATGTATCCTATATCCTCATCATGGCCTTTCATGAAGTGGGGCGTGGATATTGTGGGTAAGCTGCCTAAAGCACCAGGAGGAAAAGTGTTCATGCTTGCCATGTCTGATTACTTCTTGAAGTGGATAGAAGCAGAAGCTTTTGTACAAGTCCGCGAAAAGGAGGTGATATCCTTCATTAAAAGAAACATTATTACTAGATTTGGTATTCCTTCAAAAATTGTTTATGACAATGGTTCCCAGTTTATCAGAAAAATAACCACTAACTTTTGTGACAGTTGGGGAATAAAGATGATCACGTCTACTCCAATGCATCCCAAGCTAATGGCCAGGCAGAATCAAGTAACAAGATCATTATCAACAATTTGAAGAAAAAGTTGGGATCCAAGAAGGGTAAATGGGCTGAAGAGCTACCCTACGTTCTTTGGGCTGACAGGACAATACCCAAGAATGCAACAGGTCAAACACCCTTCTCATTGGTGTTCAGATCAGAAGTTGTAATCCCTACAGAAATGGTAGTTCCCACTGCCAGAACAAGCATCTATGATCCTCAGGCCAACAATGAAATTTTTCTCCAAGATCTAGATACTGTTGATGAGCTCAAAGACCTAGCTGAGATTAGAATGGCAGCATATCAGCAAAGGGTAGTTGGGGCATACAACAAGAATATCAGGATTCAAAGATTTCAAGAAGGAGATTTGGTTTTGAGGAAATCTTTCCAAAATACAACTAATCCAGCAGATGGAAAGCTAGCACCTAAGTGGGAAGGCCTCTACTTGATCGAGTCAGAAGCTGGAAAGGGGGCATGTCACCTACTGACTACGAAAGGTGACCAACTGCCATGAGCGTGGAATGCTATCCATCTCATGAAGTACTTTTTCTAATCAGGATCAAGTATCCTAAGAGGATAGAGTATCCTTAAGGGGTCAAGGATCCTAAAGTTGGTAATATTTATCCTATCATTCATTTATTTCAGATTTACATTACTAACTAAAGGATAATATATTCTTAACCGTTAAATTTTCCAAGTTTTAAGTAACAATGCAGATTTCGATAAGAGGTTCAATGACTAAGATGTTGGCCACCTCTCCATCATACTTAAGGTACATTTCTATTTCCATGGCCTAGCCCACGATTAAGGTGTGACCCCGATGGTCAATCTTCCAAGGTTTAAAGGTTTTCACCTTTCTTACGAATTAGAGTTTCTACACACTTGTTGTAGCGCACGTTATCCAACGTATAGTTCAAGGAAGCGGGACCAGTACACGCTTAGTGGCTAACAATTTCATTGCTTTCGGCTATATGGAGGATCCTACGATTTAGGGTAGACGTACCATACCTAAGGTTTTGCCGTTTTCACGTCACTCACGTTTGGGCTAAATCCCGGTTTGGGTGAGTCCCCAGTTAACATCTGTATCTTTTGGCCAGCCCTTAGTTTGGGCTTGTCCCCAGTTTTTGGGCCTATCCCCAATTTTTGGATTTGTCCCCAGTATTTGGGCTTGTCCCTAGTTCACGAGCTTGTCCCAAGTTACACGGGCTTGTCCCCAGTTGCACGGGCTTGTCCCCAGTTTATTTGGGCTTGTCCCCAGTTTGTTGGGTTTAATCCCAGTTAATATCATAAGTTATTTGCATCAGGTATCCTGAGTTCAATTACAAGGATCACAGAAGTATCAACATTTTTGGTAACTTAGGTTTAATTAGATCTTATGGTATGATCTCTACTTATCAATTTGCATTCACTTGGCTTAATTCTTTATAAATTCTTATATGTAAGGATTCAGGATCCTTAATTTGTTTTTACAAAGGATATTCTATCCTTGAAGCTTTTTCTCAACAATATTTCTTAAAACTATTTATGGACTTAAACTATAACAAATATGATTTCAAAATAATAAACCACACATAAATAGTTAAAAGCTTAAGTTATTATTATTAAGTCACCCAAACTTACCAAAATCCTTAACCCGGATTTCACCATACGAAAATATTAGCCATTAACCCGGGTTAAGCAGGTGTTACTAATTGTTCATCAAAGTGCAGGGAAAATAAAGACAGTGGCATCAAAGACTTCATCCCCAAGAAAAGAGGATCACTCCACCTTTGTTACCCCTGACAATTGTCTTATGGATCATAGATCCTTTATCCTAATTACTATTGTTTATTACAGACCATGATCAAATATCCATAAAACATCAACAAAATAAAACAAAGAAACGTGAACTCAGGCCTTTTCTTTGCATCCTTCATCGCACACACCTGCACCTTCTTCTTCTGCCACCACTTCTGCTCCATCCTTGCTTGGGCTGGCTCCACTACCTTCAGCCTCTTCATCATCTTCTCCACCACCCAAGTCTACCAAGGATTGCTTCCACTGCGCTATGTCCCACGAGGATTTCTCGAAGGCAGGATCGTTAGCCTCATTCACCGATTTGATCCTGGCCTGGAGAACTGATTTGGCTACCCATATCTTTGCTTCGTTAGTAGCGTGTGTTATCACATCCTGCATCTGAACAACAACTGTGGATGCATGATCATCAGCTTGCTTCTTCTCCTTGGTCATCTTAACAAGCGCCTTATCCTTTGCAGCAGCCATGGACCGCATCCCAGACAGGGTCTCCTCATACACCTCAACTATCTTCTCGTGATAACTTTTGGTAGAGTTAACAGCCTGCACAAGAAAGTTTGACAAAGTCAGAAGGATACAAGATTTACAGATAAAGACTACCAGGGTCAAGGATCCTTACTTTAGTGAGAATTTCCAATAGTTGTTTCTCAGCATCGAAAGGGTTCACTGGCTCTGAGGTATTATTCCTCTTGGATGCTCCTGAATTTTCTCTAGTCGTGACTAGGTGTGGCTCGTGCATCGGTGTGGATTTCGGAGTTTCCTTTTTCACAAACATGCAGTCAATGTCTTCAAGGGAGAATTTGGATGCAGACTTACTGGATTTCTGGGCACCTACAAACAGTGATTTACATATAAGTTTTCAGTTATTTTCAATTAATATTAAACTTAGTTATAAAAATTCTTACTTGACATGTTGCTAATTGACTCTGAGTTTGATTCTTGAAAAGCTTCTATGAATTTGGCTTGAAAAGTCCTAATATCAAGATCCGGCGGAAGAAACTTCAGTGCTCTCTCTTTGACTCCAGGAAGTTCGACTAACAGAGCAAAGTTATCAACTGCATAAGAAAAATAAAGCATTAGTAGAAGAATCGAGTATCCTATTTGTGTTACCTAAGGATCCCGGATCCTATCCTTCAATATCCATCTTTTACGTAAATCGGATCCACCCTGGATTGAGTCCCTTTTCACAAAGAAAAATTGGTTTTTCCAGAATGAACCGTTTGGGTAACCTTTAAAATGGGGATCCGTTGACGGAGTTTTGATTTGAAAACGAAGCAGTTGGAACCATGAGTAGCCAAGGTGTACAAGTATGATAACTCCGACAAGCCGAACTCAACACCTTCTTCATCGATGATCCTTTCAACAGTGCGAAGTAACCTCCACAACATGGGCATCGCTGATTTCGGTCAAGGTAAAAAAGCTTTGGGTGAAGCTGGAAAAGGATATTGGTAACCTATAAGGAACGGTTGGGCTGGAAAGCAAACCCATTTCTTAGACACACAGTCGCTGAGAATTGTAGAATCGAAGGGTCGGAAAATGGTATTGACCGGAAAAAGTAGTCGGAGGTCATCGATTTCCGAATCAGTAAACTTGCAAATCTCAGAAGATGGAGTAGCCAGTAAACCTTGCGATCGGAGTTCGCTTGAGTTTGACTGGCCGGAAGAAGAAGAAGAAATAGAAATGGTCGGCATCCTTAAGAAAAAGAAAATGAAAAGTTAAGAAAGAAGGATACATGTTTGGCTGCTGGAATGTGTGGTTATAAGAAGATTAATATGATCACATATATAGGCGGCGGATAACAATCGTATTATTTTTTGCAAGAAATTCAAATTTCAAAATAATAGCTGTTATCCATAAACAACTACCATTTTGGGGGGCAATTGTTAGGTCACAAATAAACTGTATTGAGGATGTGTTATCCTAAGACACGCCTGGATCCCTTATCCTGGATAAGAGTTCCAGAATTGAGTCAGGATCAAGGATCCTCGGTATTTGTTATTACTAATGGTTGTTTCCTATCTGTAGGTTTAAGTTGATAGGTATAACGGCTATAGGACCTGGTCTGCCTATTATCTCGCTACTGGACTCGTTCAGCACGTGGTCGAAAGGGATGGACGCAGTTAGTGGGAGAGTGGCGCAAAGATAGGAGTAGTTGTTATTTTTATTTTTATATATAATTGAGATGATGATCAGTTAGATAACACAGCACGTTCGTTGAACAATACTTAGAATTCTCTCTAGCAATCTACACACACACACATAAAAATCGTTGTATTACTGACCATTATCTCCAACCCTTGTAACACACTTTTTGATTACTAAAGTGGTGATAGACGATTTGTCATCACCCAGGGTTTTTGTGCCGGCTATCCAACCAAGATCAATGGCTTTTCCTCGCAACAAATCATTCTGTTCTTGCTCTCATTCGTTTCATAATTGTTATTATCATTCAAGCACTAAACCTCACTTTACAAATTTGGTTACATTATCCTTGAATGATTTTTGACCAAAACAGGGGTCAAGCCTTAGAATGGATAGAATATCTTTCCTCTGGTTCCATCACCAACTGGGACCAGATGGTTGAACAGTTTCTCCTCAAATACTTTTCACCTGATAAAACTACCAAATACCGAGCTAGCATTACCGGATTCTGGACCGATGATGATGAATCGTTACACGCAGCATGGGAGAGATACAAAAGTCTTCTGAGAAGATGACCACATCATGGACTGAGTGTATGGTTACAAGTACAAACTTTCTTTGATGCATAATCCAATCAAAACAAATAGGCCATCGACCAAGTCGTCGGTGGAGACCTAGGATCCAAATCACCTAACGAAGCATTTGAAATCATGGAGAAGGCAACAAAGAAGATTTTCGCTTATAGCCCAGCAAGATCTACACTAACACACAAAGGAATGCACCACGTCGATTCCAACACTCTTGTCACTGCAAAGCTTGAAGCACTCTCTAAAAAATTTCGAACAACTTCATGCCGAATTATCAAAAACCAAAATCATCTGTGACACCTGTAGAGGAACTCATAAGACAAGTGACTACAAACAAGTTGTTATGCCTATGGAAGAAATTGACTTCATCGCCCGTCAAAACAACACTTTCAGCAACAATTACAATCCAGGTTGGAGAAACCACACGAATTTCAGCTGGAAGGACGGAGGTAACACTCAAACTCTACCCGGATCCGAAAAAAGGCCGATGAATCAATCTTTCTAACCTAAACCACAATTCCAAGAAAAAAGTTCTAGTAGCCATCAGAATCCAAGCTACTAAAAAATTGAAGAAATGTTGATCCAAATCATGACCCAGACAAACAAAGCAGAAAAGAAAGCCAACTCAAGAGCTGTTGATATCAGCGGAGTATTATTGAAGCATGAACCTGACCTAAAAAGTCAACAAGTATCATTACAGAATCTTGAAACCCAGATCGGACAAATCGCTCGACAATTATTTGAAAGACCACCTGGCGCTATTCCAAGCAACACTTTCACAAATCCGAATGCAATAGCTATCGCTGTTACATTAAGAAGTGGCACAACCACTATTGCCTCACCAACTTCAGAACCAGTTATGGATAAGGAATCCCATGAGAAGACGCAGGAAATGCTAGTTCCAACAGGCACCGTACAACCTAAGGAACCAGTCCGAACTTATATGACCCGTATTCCATATCCTGGACGGCTAAAACAGGGGAGATCGAAAGCTCAGTACGGGAAGTTTTTAGAACTCTTCAAACAACTCCACAACAACATCTCTTTCGTCGAAGCCATTGCTCAAATGCCGAAATATGCAAAATTTCTCAAAGAAGTGACGTCCAACAAAAGGAAGCTGGAGGAGCTCTCGCATGTCACCCTAAGGGAAGAATGTTCAGCAGTCCTCCAAAGCAAGCTCCCGCCGAAAGTAACTTCCTATATATAAGTGCCATTATCGGATTTGCATTTGGAGCGTTATTATAACTATTCAAAGTTATGTGTTATGATAAATTTATTAAATTATATTTAAAAATTTCCTTTCTTCAAAAATCTAATGGATTGTTATTGTATCCTTTAATTTCAAAACGAAATTCCCTAAAGTAGAGGAGACTGTAACAACTCGGACTTTTCATAATTAATATTTTTTATTTAAACCTGACTCATTTTATGAAGTCTTGATGTATGGGGAATAGATTTCATGGGCCCATTTCCTAACTCATTCGGGAATAAGTACATCCTTGTAGCGGTCGACTACGTGTCTAAATGGGTGGAAGCACAAGCTCTTCCCACTAATGATGCTCGAGTAGTTGTACAATTTTTTAAAAGGCTATTTTCACGTTTCGATACTCCAAAAGCCCTAATTAGGGACAGATGTACTCACTTCTCCAACTCTCTAATGGAAAAAGTCTTAGCACGATATGGAGTTCACCACCGACTGGAAACTAATATCACCCTTAAACTAGTGGGTAAGTAAAAGTCTCGAATCGGGGAATTAAAAGGATCCTCGAAAGAACTATAGGTATGAATCGCAAAAATTGGGCAGAGAAATTAGATGACGCTTTGTGGGCCCTTAGGACAGCCTACAACACCCCCATAGGAACAACACCCTTCAAACTTGTTTATGGGAAAACATGTCATCTACCAGTAGAACTGAAGCACAAAGCTTACTTGGCTCATAGAGCAGCAAAATTTGATCTAATGTTGATGTGCTAAAAACAGTCAATTAAATATAACTAAATTAAACAAGTAATAAAAACTAGACCTAAGACTCAACTAAACAAAACACCGGCAAGTGAATCGGTCAATTGTACTAAAGCTAAGTAAGTCCGGAATATCGAACCCACAGGACTCTATAAATTACGTAAATTAACTAATTAGACTCGACTTACGACACGACTATTTATTATTAATGTTTTATGGAGATTTTAAACTAATATTAAACTAAGAAAACAAATAAACAAGTAAACGAGAAACAAGCAACTAAACACAAGATCGAAACCAATAAGAGAAGGAATCTACCTAGGTAAGAATCCCATGCATCAACAATCATCAAGCAATGGACAAATAACATGATTATGGAAACTGATTTCTAAACGTATTCATCTAACAAACCCTAAGGATCCTTGACTGAATCAAATGAAATCCCGAAGAACATTTATTAGATTATTAAGCAATCAATATTATTGATTTCCGCAAAGTCATCAATTAGGGTTAATTAATAGTATCTAAAGCAAGCAATCTTACGAAACACAAAACCCTAGATAACTTGATAAGCTAACATGACATCATGAACATGGATCAACACAATAAGCAAGAATATTGTCACTATCTATCCTAGCATGTAATTGACCAAGACACATGAACAACTCCTCACCTTACAGCTATTGGAATTTAGCAAAACATTTAAAACCCTAACCAACTATCAACAAGCTTCTATGATCTAAAGGGCCCATTCAACCATAATAATCAAAACACTAAGTAATTGATTAAACATAAACCCTAAATCTAAAGAACACAATCAGAAGATAAAAGATCTATGTGAAGCAATAGTTAATAATCAACCAAGATAATAAATACTTATACGCATCATGAAAACAAAACCAAGTCATTACTATTAATATAACGAAACCATAATCAAACAATTTTCCAAAGCAAGAATCAAGTAAAAAATATGTTCATCAAACCTAGGTAGACATGAAGTCTAGCCTAGAATCATTATTAAAAACAATCCTAAACAAGTATTAAAAACAAAGAGGAAAGACATCAAAAATAATGAACAAGGAACGAAAGTTAGAGCGATAAAACCCTTTGCGATTGATCCTTGAACACCCGGATGAAAGAACTCTTGACCCTCCTTGGTTCCTAGCTTCAAATCACCTTCAAAACCTTGGAAAACCTCTCAAAATTGGCTGCCAAAAGTCTCCCTATCGGCTAGGTTATAACCCTTTATATATTAAACGAACTGGGCCTTGTAACTTGCAAAACGTGCTGACCAGGGTGCCCTAGGTGCCCCGCGACCGCCTTGGCCCTAGCCTTCGCGCGGCGCGGCGCCCTCAAAAGGGAATTTCTGATTTTTTCTTTTTTTTCTTGTTTAATCTTGTTAAATCTTGATAATTATCTTCCTTAAAATCCAAGTAACGCATAGAACTCTTCAAACAACTCCACAACAACATCTCTTTCGTCGAAGCCATTTCTCAAATGCCGAAATATGCAAAATTTCTCAAAGAAGTGACATCCAACAAAAGGAAGCTGGAGGAGCTCTCGCGTGTCACCCTAAGTGAAGAATGTTCAGCAGTCCTCCAAAGCAAGCTCCCGCCGAAAGTAACTTCCTATATATAAGTGTCATTATCGGATTTGCATTTGGAGCGTTATTATAACTATTCAAAGTTATGTGTTATGATAAATTTTTAAAATATATTTTAAAATTTCCTTTCTTCAAAAATCTAATGGATTGTTATTGTATCCTTTAATTTCAGGACGAAATTCCCTAAAGTAGAGGAGACTGTAACAACTCGGACTTTTCATAATTAATATTTTTATTTAAACCCGACTCATTTTACGATCGATAAATTTCACCAATAAAATATCGCGTTATTCGAGATAATAATATTTTATTAATACTTTTTATTATATTTATTTAATATATATAAAAATACTTTGAAACACTTTCAATTTTAACCCAAACTATAATTTAATCGAATTTTGTTCCCATGTCTAAACTCTAAGGACCAACCTGCAAATATTATAACATCTATTATCCAAACCCTTAACCCAATTACCCTAACCCGTATAACCATATCCGCGACCCGTTTAGGATTCTTGCACCACAATTTTCGTCTAAACTATGGAATTGATCTTAGATATTTGTTAATATTGCTAAACTCGGCCTAACCGACTATCGTGATTAGGAAACAAGATCACCTATTATTCGTATTAACCATTATGAACAATCCGTCCTAGCCCTAAATCAATACATCTTATAATTACCATCATAATTCAATTGGACGTGGCTGCACCTTCCCTAGACCAGCGCCGTTCAAACCCTTAAAAGCAATTACGTTATTTCAGCTTATAAAGGGTTCAAACCCGGCATGTTCTTGTCGTCACTGCCGTGATCAATTAACCCTCTACGCATCATCGTTTCAGGTAAATATTGGGTACATTAGTATCTCCGTTCATCATTGTTATTAGCCCCATGATTGATTAACCTTAAACATAACGAATTAAACGATTAAGATTGTTAGGGTTCATAATGAATGGGTTTTGTTTGACGTCTGTTTAAAATATATTGTTTCTGGACTACGTATAATCTTCCATCCAGATCAATTGGTTGTAAAGTTGTGTCGCTGGGCTGGAGCTCGCGGGTTCGATCCCCTTCCAGACCCGTTTTTGGATGTTTTTTTAACAATTACTATTTATAATATAATAACTATATTAAACTTTTAAAATACTTTATGAATATTATAAATATAATAAATAATCAAAATTTTATTAAAACCGACATGATAACTTGTTGCCGTTCCGAACCTTTGCTAAAACGATATATATATATATATATATATATATATATATATATATATATATATTAATGTTTAAAAAGGATTTTATATGGTTTTAAATTAAAATACATATTATAATTCGGTTAATTAGTATATTGAAATATAATAATTTTAGTGTTTTATAAAAGATTTTATTTTATATAAATATTATTTATTATCTATTATTAACAATATTAACTTAACAAGAAATATTTAATAATATTAAAAATATTTATAAATACATTTAACGTATTTTTAGATTGAAATCTCGTTATATAAGCTATCCAAAATTTTATAAATATTCATTTAAGAATTTTATTAATTGAAATATTAATACATCTATGTAATACTAAACTTTCGTTAGAATGTGCCCGATCACCGAATCTCGAACCTTATTTCTAGTTTTTAGCTTCGTAGTCAATTCATATTTATTTTTCCGCAATTATTCTTTACTTAGGATTTCTCGTCGGTGTTTTCCCGAAGAACTTGATCTACCTTTATAGCTTAACGAATCACATATCTTGCTTAATTACTAAGGTGAGTATTTCACTCCCTTTTTTTACTTATTTTTAAACCTTTTTGGGGACATGTGCGTATCTTATATATTTATTTATTATCTAGTATTCAAAACCGCAACTGTTAATCTTTGTGTGTATATCAGTGTATGCTTATCTTGCTATTTGCTTACTTGCTTTGTTTGAATGCTACTTGCTTATTTCGGCAACCGATGTCCATTTTTATGGCAACGGTTTTGTCCTTGCTTTGGTAACCAATGTCCATTTATATGGATTGGTTGAGCCCTTTCTTTATGGTTTGCTTTCTTTTTGGATTGTTTGATTGATTGTTTATGTGATATGGCTTAACTATTTATTCTCACAGGAACAGTTTGCATCTATCTTTATATAATATATATTATTATTGTTGTGTCTTAAACTGGTGTTTTACTCACTCAACATGTGTTGTTGACAAATATTCTATTTTATACGCATATGCAGGTTATCGTAGAATTTAATGCAGGTTGGTGAAGACTAAGTGAAGAATTTAGTTAGAAGAATATTTTAATCAAGAAATTTAAAATTTGTATTGTTGAATGAATTATGTACTTCTTTGTATTTGATAATTGAATTCAATTAATAGATATTGTCATTTAAATATTTCATGTTAGTACCTTGAGAGCTGTGACAATCAGCTCACGCCCCGACATTTACGCCTTAGGTTGGGGTGTGACAGTTATCACCAAACCACTTTTAGAAAACGATAATGTCAATACTAACAATAACAATCGGGAAACATCAGAAGTAGTATGTGAGATCAACGAATGTAATGAAAAATCAAAACCATCAATCAAAGAACCACCAGCCATAGAGTTAAAAGAACTCCCAAATCATCTCGAATACGCCTTTTTAGAAAAAGACTCTCGACTCCTAGTAATTATTTCATCTCACTTTTCTAAAGAAGAGAAAGACGAACTTCTTAAAGTTTTCAAAAACCATAAGAAGGCAATCGCATGGAAGATCATGGATATCAAGGGCATCAATCCTTCCTTTTGTACTCAAAAAATCCTCAAGGAAGAAGAATACAAACCCGTGGTCCAACATCAAAGACGTCTCAATCAAACTCCCTGATGTCGGATTAATCTACCCAATCTCATATTCACCTTGGGTTAGTTCAGTGCAAGTAGTACCCAAGAAGGGAGGAATGACAGTTGTAATGAACGAGAAGGATGATCTAATACCAGTGAGGACTATCACAGGCTGGCGAGTTTGCATCGACTACCGGAAGCTTAATGACGCCACAAGAAAAGATCATTTTCCACTTCCTTTTATCGATCAATGTTTGAACGTTTATCTTGAAAAATTTTCTACTGTTTTCTTGATGGATTTTCCGGATATTTTCAGATTCCCATTATTCCTTAAGATCAGGAGAAAACCTCCTTTACATGTCCGTAAGGCGCTGTCGCCTATCGAAGAATGCCATTTGGACTATGTAATGCTTCAGCCACCTTCTAACATTGAATGGTAGCCATCTTTCATGAAATGATCGAACACTCTATGGAAGTTTTCATGGACAACTTCTCAGTCTTTGGAGATTCCTTCAATCATTGTCTGAAAGACCTAGACAAAGTGTTGGCTAGGTGTGAAGAAGTGAATTTAGTACTCAACTGGGAAAAATGCCACTTTGCGGTCAAAGAGGGCATTGTTCTCGGTCACAAGATATCCCAAGCAGGACTAGAAGTTGATAGGGAAAAAATCAAAACCGTATCCAAACTTCCGCCCCCAACTTCAGTTAAAGTCATTAGAAGTTTTCTAGGTCACGCAGGATTTTATCGTCGATTCATAAAAGATTTTTCCAAGATTGCTAGTCCTATAACCAAACTTCTGGAAAAAGACACACCGTTTGTCTTCTCTGAAGAATGTGTTGAATCATTCAACTTATTGAAAGACAAACTTGTCAATGCACCAATCATGACTACACCATATTGGACCCATCAATTCGAGATCATGTGCGATGTAAGTGACTTTGCAATTGGAGCTTTACTCGGACAACGCAAAGAAAAACATTTTCACCCAATTTACTATGCTAGTGAAACTCTTAATGATGCACAAGAAAATTACACCACAACAGAAAATGAGTTATTAGCAGTAATTTTTGCCTTTGAAAAAATTAGATCCTACCTAGTTCTTTCCAAAACCATAGTTTACACCGACCATGCCGCCATTCGATACCTCTTCAATAAGCAAGATGCAAAACCCAGACTCATTCAATGGTTTCTACTACTCCAAGAGTTCGACATAGAAGTCAAGGACAAGAAAGGAGCAGAGAATATAGTTGCAGACCATCTTTCACGTTTAGTATGCCGAGCTTCAGAAGAACATCATGAGGAAATTATCAATGATAAATTTCCACATAAAGTTCTCATGTATATCCAAACAGTCATGCAGGAGAAAGATGAAAGTCCCTGGTTTGCCGATCTCGCAAACTATTTAGCCTTTAGAATCCTAAGGAAGGGGTTAACTCAACAGCGGGAGAAATTCTTCTCTGACTTAAAGTTCTATTTCTGGGAAGATCCATACTTGTTTAGGATAGGTTTCGATCAGGTTGTATCAGGAAAGGAAGCCTTAGATATTCTCAAACACTACCATGAAGGACCTACTGGTGGACACCACAGTACCACCACCACAGTCAGAAAAGTGTTTGATGCAGGATTTTTCTGGCCTACCATATATAAATATACACATGCTTTGATCCAAGCATGCGATGCTTGTCAAAGATCCAAAAACATCTTAGCCAAAAATGAGATGACTCATAAAGGCATTCGAATATATAAAGTCTTGATGTATGGGGAATAGATTTCATGGGCCCATTTCCTAACTCATTCGGGAATAAGTACATCATTGTAGCGGTTGACTACGTGTCTAAATGGGTGGAAGCACAAGTTCTTCCCACTAATGATGCTCGAGTAGTTGCACAATTTTTTAAAAGGCTATTTTCACGTTTCGGTACTCCAAAAGCCCTAATTAGGGACAGATGTACTCACTTCTCCAACTCTCTAATGGAAAAAGTCTTAGCACGATATGGAGTTCACCACCGACTGGAAACTAATATCACCCTTAAACTAGTGGGTAAGTAAAAGTCTCGAATCGGGGAATTAAAAGGATCCTCGAAAGAACTATAGGTATGAATCGCAAAAATTGGGCAGAGAAATTAGATGACGCTTTGTGGGCCCTTAGGACAGCCTACAAAACCCCCATAGGAACAACACCCTTCAAACTTGTTTATGGGAAAACATGTCATCTAACAGTAGAACTGAAGCACAAAGCTTACTTGGCTCATAGAGCAGCAAAATTTGATCTAATGTTGATGTGCTAAAAACAGTCAATTAAATATAACTAAATTAAACAAGTAATAAAAACTAGACCTAAGACTCAACTAAACAGAACACCGGCAAGTGAATCGGTCAATTGTACTAAAGCTAAGTAAGTCCGGAATATCGAACCCACAGGACTCTATAAATTACGTAAATTAACTAATTAGACTCGACTTACGACACGACTATTTATTATTAATGTTTTATGGGGATTTTAAACTAATATTAAACTAAGAAAACAAATAAACAAGTAAACGAGAAACAAGCAACTAAACACAAGATCGAAACTAATAAGAGAAGGAATCTACCTAGGTAAGAATCCCATGCATCAACAATCATCAAGCAATGGACAAATAACATGATTATGGAAACTGATTTCTTAACGTATTCATCTAACAAACCCTAAGGATCCTTGACGGAATCAAATGAAATCCCGAAGAACATTTATTAGATTATTAAGCAATCAATATTATTGATTTCCGCAAACTCATCAATTAGGGTTAATTAATAGTATCTAAAGCAAGCAATCTTACGAAACACTAAACCCTAGATAACTTGATAAGCTAACATGACATCATGAACATGGATCAACACAATAAGCAAGAATATTGTCACTATCTATCCTAGCATGTAATTGACCAAGACACATGAACAACTCCTCACCTTACAGCTATTGGAATTTAGCAAAACATTTAAAACCCTAACCAACTATCAACAAGCTTCTATGATCTAAAGGGCCCATTCAACCATAATAATCAAAACACTAAGTAATTGATTAAACATAAACCCTAAATCTAAAGAACACAATCAGAAGATAAAAGATCTATGTGAAGCAATAGTTAATAATCAACCAAGATAATAAATACTTATACGCATCATGAAAACAAAACCAAGTCATTACTATTAATATAACGAAACCATAATCAAACAATTTTCCAAAGCAAGAATCAAGTAAAAAATATGTTCATCAAACCTAGGTAGACATGAAGTCTAGCCTAGAATCATTATTAAAAACAATCCTAAACAAGTATTAAAAACAAAGAGGAAAGACATCAAAAATAATGAACAAGGAACGAAAGTTAGAGCGATAAAACCCTTTGCGATTGATCCTTGAACACCCGGATGAAAGAACTCTTGACCCTCCTTGGTTCCTAGCTTCAAATCACCTTCAAAACCTTGGAAAACCTCTCAAAATTGGCTGCCAAAAGTCTCCCTATCGGCTAGGTTATAACCCTTTATATATTAAACGAACTGGGCCTTGTAACTTGCAAAACGTGCTGACCAGGGTGCCCTAGGTGCCCCGCGACCGCCTTGGCCCTAGCCTTCGCGCGGCGCGGCGCCCTCAAAAGGGAATTTCTGATTTTTTTCTTTTTTTCTTGTTTAATCTTGTTAAATCTTGATAATTATCTTCCTTAAAATCCAAGTAACGCATAGAACCTTCTAGAACTTGCTTCCCCTGTTTCTCCAAGCCACCACATATATGAAAACATAACAAAACATTAGTGAAGTAATCATGTAATCATTAACGAGCAAAACGAACTCAAACATATTATGAAATGATAGAAAGAATTGGATTTAACATGCAAGACATCAAAAGATTAAAAACACGATAAATATCAAATAAACTTGACTCAAGACCTTAAATAATAAAAGATTAACGAAACATGAATCAAACCGAACTCAAAACATTAAAGAAACACAATTTTACACGGGATTCAAGATGTATAAATAGATGTATATCAAATGTCCGCCGGTAAAAATCTGGAAGATCAAATTCACGAGCTCGAAGAACTAAGAGCACTGGCCTATGAAAACTCTTGGTCTTACAAAGAGAAGACTAAACGTTTACACGACTCCCATTTAAAAGGAAACAAGAAATTTCAAGTTGGCGATCGTGTATAGTTATATAACACACGTTTACGTCTTTTCCTAGGACTCCCAGCAAGCTTTAACTGACTTAAGTGGAGGCGAGGATGAAAAAGAGGGCGAGATGGTTGATGCAGGTGGAGCAGGTACAAGTGGTGTGAAGGATCTGGATGAAGCTGAAGGGGGAAATGAGGCAACTGTGGAGGTGGAAGCAACTGCATAAACGGGCGATGAAGGATACAGAAGACAAGGCCCAAGCTCATTTTATTTTGCTTTATGATGTTATTATGAACAATAACTTTGGTTTGTAATAGACAGTAGTAACTAGGGTAAAGGATCCATGATCCTTAAGACAATTTGCGGGGGTAGCAAAGGTGGATGGATCCTCTGTTTATGGGGATGAAACCTTAGGTGCCCCTGTTTTTAATTTTCCTACACTTATGAACAGTTAGTACTACTCACTTAACCCGGGTGGATGGTCCATCTTTTGCATGGTGAAGTCCGGGTTAAGGATTTTGGATAAGTCCTGGCGACTTATTTTAAATAATATAAAACTTTTAACTATTTGCTTGTTATTGTTATTTTGAAAGTTTGTTTAATTATAGCTTTAGCTTCATTGAAAGTTTGGGAAAAATAATTTTGAGTAAAAGATTTTAGGATATAAGATCCTTATGAAAAATATTTAGGATAGAATATTCTTAAAGAACAAACCGCAGGATAAAGTATCCTTAAAAATTGGCAAAAGATTATATAATATAATATCCTTAAAAGGATAACCCTTAAAACGTTTAAATTTATTGCAACTATGACAATATAAATTCGTTAATAGAGACCATACCAGAAGGTCTAGGTAAACCTAAGTTACCATAAGCATTGAACCTTCAATGATCCTTGAAGAAATAACTTTAGGATTTTGGATCCATAGAATTTTGATCTTCACAGTGAACTTAGAAAATCTGTTGCAAACAACTCATAATGTTAACTGGGATTATACCCATTAAGCTGGGGACAAGCCCATAAAATAAACTGGGGACAAGCCCGTGAACTGGGGACAAGCCCAAACTGGTGTTAAACTGGGGACAAGCCCAAATACTGGGGACAAGCCCAAACTGGGGACTGGCCCAAAGATACTGATGTTAACTGGGGACTCGCCCAAAACGGGATTTAGCCCAAATGTAAGATAACGTGAAAACGTTATAAACCGGTGGTATGGTACATCTACCATAAATCGGAGGATTTTTCATATAGCCGAAGACAACGAAATTGTCAGCCACAAAGCGTGTACTGGTCCCGCTGCCCTGGATTATACGTTGGATAACGTGCGCTCTAGGCGAGAGTGTAGAAACTCTATTTATAAGAAAAGTGAAAACCTTTAAACCTTAGAGGATATGACCATCGGGGGTCATACCCAAACGTGGGCTAGGCCAAGAGAAATAGTATAGTATCTTGAATGTAAAGGAGAGGTGGCCAACCTCTTGGTTATTACTCATCTTATTAACATCCTGCATTGATACTTAAGACTTGGACGAAACAAATTGTTAAGAATATGTTATCCTGGAATTAATAATAGGAAATTGTAAAGAATAAGTAATCAGATAGATATTACCAATTTCGGGGATCCTTGATCCTCAAAGGATAATATATCCTCTCAGGATACTGGATCCTAATCAGAAAAAATACTTCTTGAGGTGGATAGCATTCCACGCTCTTGGTAATCTATTGTCTTCCATTGTGAGCAAATGATATGCCCCCTTTCCTGCCTCCGACTCGATCTGATAAGGTCCTTCCCATTTGGGTGCTAACTTTCCATCAGCCGGATTGGTAGTATTTTGGAAGGCTTTCCTCAAAACTAAATAACCTTCTTGAAATCTTTTGACCCTTATATTCTTGTTGTATGCCCCATCTACCCTTTGTTGATAAGCTGCCATTCTGACCTTGGCTAGGTCTCTGAGTTCTTCTACAGTATCTAAGTCTTCAAGAAGGATTTCTTCATTGGCTTCAGGATCACGGATGCTCGTTCTTGCTGTAGGAACCACCATCTCTGTTGGGATTACTGCTTCTGATCCAAATACCAATGAAAAGGGTATTTGGCCTGTTGCATTCTTGGGTGTTGTCCTGTCGGCCCAAAGAACATATGGTAGTTCCTCGGCCCACTTTCCCTTCTTGGATCCTAGCTTTTCTTTAAATTGTTGATGATGATTTTGTTGCTAGACTCCGCTTGACCATTAGCCTGAGGATGCACTGGAGTAGAGGTTATCATCTTGATGCCCCAACTGTCACAAAAGTTAGTGGTTCTTTTCCCGATAAACTGGGAACCATTGTCACAAATAATTCCGAGGGGATACCAAATCTAGTAATAATATTTCTTTTAATGAAAGATATCACCTCTTTTTCGCGTATTTGAACAAAAGCTTCTGCTTCTATCCATTTTGAAAAGTAATCTGTCATCGCAA
Source organism: Bidens hawaiensis (assembly GCF_021521415.1). NCBI lineage: Eukaryota > Viridiplantae > Streptophyta > Magnoliopsida > Asterales > Asteraceae > Bidens > Bidens hawaiensis. Next base: position 6,778,210 of record NW_027491024.1, read on the forward strand.
GCATGAATACTTTTCCTCCTGGTGCCTTAGGTAGTTTGCCTACAATATCCATACCCCATTTCATGAAAGGCCATGAAGAGGATACAGGATACATAGGTTCTGCTGGCTGGTGAAGGATGTTTGCATGCCTTTGACAAGCATCACATTTCTTTGAGTATTCCATTGCATCTCTCCTCATTGTTGGCCAGAAGTATCCTATTCTTAGAATCCTAGAAAACAGGGCTCTACCTCTGGTGTGATTACCAAAATCACCTTTGTGAAAATCTTTGAGCACCTCTTGGATTTTAAGATCCTCGATGCATCTCAAGTATGGACCTGCAAGAGATTTCCTGTATAGCATATCGTTATAAAATGTATTGTGATACCTTGAGTTTGAAGGATTTGGGATTCTCAGTGGTTGGAATTTCTCCTGTTTGAATGTACTTCTTGATCGGGAGGATCCATGATTCTTGATTATTCGAGGATAATGGATCCCAAAGTACAATTTCTTTGTCATTCGTTGTCTCCCCAACTTCTTGTTCTCCTATTGCTGGTGAGAGAACATGAATGATTGGAATCTTTGTGTCTTCTGGAATTTTCAAAGATGAGGCTAAATTTGCCAAAGCATCTGCCTCGGCATTCTCTTCCCTTGGTACCTGTATAATACTAAACAATTCGAAGGATTTTGCTAGTTCCTTCACAATATCTAGACATTTGATTAGTTTTTCTCCTTTAACAGCATATGAGCCGTTAAAGTGGTTAGCAATCAATAATGAATCTATATATACTTGAAGATACCTGATCCTCGTGCACTTAGATAATTTCAAACCTGCGATCAAAGCCTCATACTCTGCCTCATTGTTCGTTGCTTGAAACTCACAGGCTATATACTGGGGTAATATGTCCCCCTATGGTGATTTCAGTAAGATCCCCAATCCTGTTCCTCTTACATTAGAAGCGGCATCTGTGAAGAGTATCCAAGGATCCTTAGTCTTCTCTAGTTGTTGGACCTTCAAGTCAGCTTCTTTTTGTAGGTCACTAGTGAAATCAGCCACAAAGTCTGCGAGTGCTTATGACTTGATTGCTGTTCTTGGCTCGTACTGAATATCATATGCACTTAGTTTCACGGCCCACTTGGCCATTCTACCTGATAACTCTGGTTTTCTAAGAACATTCTTAACAGGATAATTAGTTCTCAAAATAATAGTATGAGTATCAAAGTAATGTCTCAATTTAGTAGAAGCCATAATAAGTGCAAGAATTAACTTTTCTAAATGAGAATACCTAGCTTATGCATCTAGAAGACTTTTACTTAAATAATAAACGGGATTTTGTTTACCTTCATGATCCTTTACCAAGACGGCACTTACTGCATTTCCTGAGACAGCTAAATATAGATATAAGAATTCTCCATCCACAGGCTTCATTAGAGCTGGAGCTGAGGATAAGTAATCCTTCAAGGCTGTAAGCGCAGCCTCATGCTTTTCCGTCCACTCAAACTTCTTATTCTTTCTAAGGATGCCGTAGAAATCTTTGCACTTCTCGGAGGATCTTGAGATGAACCTATTGAGAGCGACTATTCTTCCTGTGAGCCTTTGGACATCCTTGGCATTTGCAGGAGACTTCAAATTAAGGATGGCTTCAATCTGCTCAGGGCTTGCTTCAATTCCTCTTTTAGTCACCATATATCCCAGAAACTTCCAGCCTTAACACCAAAGTGGCATTTTGACGGATTCAATTTCATGTTATATTGGTCAAGGATATTGAATGCTTCCTCGAGGTCTCTAAGGTGATCCTCAGCTTTCTTCGACTTTACCACCATATCGTCTATGTATACCTCCATAGTCTTGCCCAACTGATCCTTGAACATCATGTTGACTAGTCTTTGGTACGTTGCCCCTGCATTTCTTAGTCCAAACGGCATAGCAATATAACAGTATATGCCGGTAGGAGTCATGAAGGTTGTATCCTCTTGATTAGATGGTTCCATCTGAATTTGTTGAAATCCATAGGAAGCATCCATAAAGGTAAGCATTTCATGTCCTGCCGTTGCATCCACCATGGAATCTATATGTGGTAATGGGAAGGGATCCTTGGGGAATGCCTTCTTTAAATCGGTAAAATCGACACACACCCTCCACTTTCCATTCTTTTTTGAAACAACGACCACATTAGCTAGCCATCGAGGATATTGAACCTCTCTGATCATACCGGCCTTAAGAAGTTTTTCAACTTCTTCTTGTATGATCTTGTTCCTCTCAGGAGCGAATTTTCTTCGCTTCTGATGGACGAGTTTAATAGATAAATCAAGGCCTAATTTATGAGTAATTACCTCCTTTGAAATACCTGTCATGTCTGAGTGCTTGAAGGCAAAGGTAGATTTTCTTCGCCCCAAGAAGGATACCAAATCCTCTTCGATCTTGCTGGGGATACTGGATCCTAGGAACACCTTTACATCTGGATCCTCGGGGTCCAAGGATACTTCTTTGATATCTTTCTCCCGAGCTTCCAGTACGTCCCTAGGATGTTGTTGTGGTTGCTATGCTATAGTTTGTTTGGCTGTTGGCTTCATTGATGAAGAATAATAGTTCTTGGCCTCCGCTTGATCACCAACTATCTTCACAATTCCCCATGGAGTAGGTAGTTTGATGCATTGGTGATAAGTTGAGGCCACTGCCTTCGTTCCATGCAGCCAGGGCCTACCTAAAATAACATTGCAACAAGAAAGGTTATCAATACCACAAAATTTCTGATATGAATTTAACCCTTCGATATAAATTAGGAGGTTGATGTCCCCCAATGTCTTCTTGGTTTCTCCACTGAAAACGACTAGCACTGATGTTCAAGGGATGATCTATGAATTTGGTATGTTCATCTTCTTAAGGACATCGTGTTTGATGATGTTGATCGAGCTTCCACCGTCAACTAGGATCCTGCGTACATAATGGTTAGAGATAAATAAAGTAATAATCAAACCGTCATGGTGAGGATCCTGGATATTTAGTTTGTCTACTTCATCGAAGAAGATCCTTTTGTCTGCCGTCAAAGTGGTAGATACTATTGGTCGGTCTCCGTTATCCAACTTGATCTCTTTGGAGAGCCTTTCTGCTGCGGAGAAGGAAGTCCCACATATGTCTGAACCTCCAGAGATGAAGTTGACCATTCGCACATCCAGTTTATCCTGGTGAGGATCCTGGATACTCGAATTGAAGAAGATTCTCTCATCAGTCACTCGAGTAGTGGGGATGAGTGGTCTTCTTTCATCATCCAACTTGAATTCTTCTGCGGGACAAGAAGTTTGAAATATGTCGTATTCTCTGGAGACGAAGTTGATCACGTGAGCGTCTGGTGGTGGTGGTGTTGCTTTTTGTGGAAGATCTTCAGGATCCTGGATCTTGGATTTCTTCCTTCCCAAGAGTTCTTTAAAGTGACCCTTGCTCAGGAGGTATCCAATTTCCCTCCTTAAGCCAATGCACTCGTCTGTCATGTGGCCAAAATCTTCATGGAAAGCACACCACTTAGACTTGTCTTTGAAGGTAGTCGTCTTCTCGTTCTTTCGGGGCCACCTTGCTTTCTCCCCTAGATCCTTCATGGCACAAATCAAGCCATGGGTATCTACGGAGAAACAGTACTCGAAGACGCAGGGATAGTCTTCATCATCATCTCCTTCTTCGACTGCTCGCAGGTTTTGATTGTTGAACTTGTTGTACGGCTTGGAGTTGTTGTTCCTATACGAGGATCCTTTATTCTTGTCAGGGGATTCCTGTTTTGTTTGAGCCCCCAATCTTTCTTGGATCCTTTTGTCATCTTCCAGCCGTATAAACCTTAATGCTCTGTTCCTTACTTCATCTAGAGACCTGCAAGGAGTCATCACAAGATCATCATAAAAGGGGGAGCCCCTCTGAAGTCCCATATTGAAGGCCTCAACAGCAGTAGCCATGTCAAGATTTGGGATTTCCAGAGCTTCCCTGTCGAACCTCGTAAAGAAATCCCTAAGGGATTCATCACTTGGTTGGAAAACTCGGTATAAATCACTAGTTAACTTCTCAAATTTCCTGCTACAGGAAAATTGACCGTTGAACAAGTTAAGTAAATGTGAAAAAGAGGTAATTGAAAAGGGAGGAAGACTTAGCAGCCATTTTAATGCTGATCATGTCAGTGTGGATCCAAAGCCTTTGCACAAGCAAGCTTCCTTGAGTCTCTTAGGAATGGGGTTGATCTCCATCCTTTCTCTGTATTGTGCCACATGTTCTTCAGGATCAGTGGTCCCATCGTAAGTCTTCATGTTGGAGGTTTGGAATCTCTTCGCGATTTCGGCATCACATATAGGTGGAGCAAATCTGGATAACTTGTGGCTTCCCTCATGTATCTCGGGGATTGGTCATATCACCCTGGGAACACTAGATATCATATCCTTGAGCTTATGTAGCTCCTTGGCCATAGCTTGGTTGATACCTGCATCTTGTATGGAACCACGGTTAGCATCTAAGAATAAAAGATCGTACAAATTACTTCTTTGTTGGGTGAAGGCTGGCATCTCTGATTAGTATCTGGGATAAGAAGGATCAGCGATAGGAGTTGGACCACCCGGCACGATAGTCTGCATGGGAATAAAATCTCCTTCATGGACTTCGGAGGATCGTTGATACTGGATTCCTGAGGATCCTTGATTCTGAAAGAAGGATCCTTGAGGTTGGGAATTATAGGATCCTTGGTGATATAACCCAGAGGATCCTGGTGGAATGATGGACGATCCCTGCTGGAATAATGAGGATCCTTGAGCCTGCTGACCCATGGACCCCTGTTGAAGGATAGATGATACTGACTGAAACAGTGAGGATCCTTGAGCCTATTGACCTATGGACCCCTGTTGAAGGATAGATGATCCTGGCTGAAACAGTGAGGATCCTTGAGCCTGTTGACCCATGGACCCTGTTGAAGGATAGATGATCCTTGCGAGAACTGAGCCATGGATCCTGGACTGGTGAAATCCAACATCCTGGGCATTAGAGGAGTGTGATCCTCCGCTGGCCTCTTAGTCCTCTGGTTGGTCTTGTTCTGCTGCTCCATTTATGCTTTAACCTGCGAAAACATAGATGAAACATCATTGTTAGTATTAACAACCGGCGCAGCAGCAGCGGTTTTCGAGCTCTGGAAGACTGGTAATTGCGTCTTGCTTCCAGTAGCAACAACCCTTGGTGCTCCCATGATTGGCGGAGGCATCGGTGGCAAGGTTCTTGATGAGAGAGGGACCGAAGATGGCATGGTTGATAAAGCAGAGGTTGATTGAGAGGCCATTGATAGTGATATGGGTATGAAAGGTTGAAAATTGATAGGAAATAATCTGGATTATAGCACCAATGGCCCACGGTGGGCGCCACATTGTTTTGGATAAAAATCAGCTAAGGATAATGTATCCAAATCTGTAAAAGTGAGGAATAGTGTTATGCTAATAATATCGATTAAATGAATGAAAATGGAGTGAACACCGAGATTTGTTGCGAGGAAAAACCCTTTGATCTTGTTCAAATCAAAAGAAAAAAACCCCAGGTGATGACAACTCGTTGATCACCAATTTATTAATCACAAAAAAAGGGTTACAATGGGTGGAGTTGTTGATCAACAGATACAATGAATGCTATGTGTGTGATTACAGATAACTTAGCAGCTAGAGTATGTGTGAATGTGTCTCTCTAATGTTGATCACAACTCAATTTATAAATAAAAAGAACAAGTAACTAACTAACAACTAAGTCCTATAAACTCGCTAGTCTTCCACTCTTCTTCATCATGCTCTTTGACCACGTGCTAATAGACGTTTAGTGACGAAATAAGTGGTAGACTAAGTCTAGGAGCCGTTGTTGTTATTTAAATATCAGTCTTCATACGAAAATCATCCATTAATAGCTATGTTGACTAAGGATCTTAGATCCAGACTTCAGCTAGAGAATCTTCATGAGGATAATTGATCCAAGCACGTCTTCAAGGATAACATATCTTGTCATTAGTATTCAGTAATTGGTATTATTATTCTGCTACTTCTTTCTTTAGCTTATTCTTCAATCTCGATCATGTGCTACAGATGCCTTGTAGTGAGATATATGGTAGACTTGATCATAAAGTTGTTATACCTGGCTAGCACATCACCATTAAAAATGCAATCATTAGAAAACAAATAATACCGAGGATCATTGATCCTTCATAACCTAATACATATCTTAAGGATAATCTATCCACAAGATAGTTAAGGATAATGGATCCTCAGCATAAAATTCATGCCCTAACACACGATTAGAAACATTTGTGTCCACGGATCGATACTTGGTTCTTACCAATACTATTCTACATATATGATAGGTACACTTGCATATTTTGTGTGTGTTTAGTCTTAATAGAAATCACTTTTATAAATTTAAAACATGATCTTGTGCAAAAGCTAAACATCCCATCCTTTACATTTTATAAGCACGCGCATCACACATCATATATCACCACTCACTTCCATAGTTTGTACACCACCACCAATTATTTTAGCAGTTTACAGACTTTAAACGACTTCTCTCTATTGTGATATATATGATAGGTAACTAATTTTTAGCTTATGCAGACGATATCCAGTTTATAAAACAAACAGTATTATATTTTCAGATTGCAGACCTTCATACCACATCTTCAGTTGTAGACATGAAATCAGATAAAATCAGATTGCAGACAATGTTTATCTTCAAAAACAAACAACACCTTAGACGAATACAAAATGATTAATAGACGTTGTCTTCTAATTTGTGTATGATAGAAAATAAATTGATAGCATTTTTAATTTTTAAAGATGAGGCAAGATCATATATATCTCGTGTGGCATGCCCCTTATAATTACATTGAGAAGAGTTCGTCCCTTTTAGGCCGAAGGGTGTTGTTCAATGAAAAGTTTTAGGGAAAATTTCTAAAAAGACCTTTTTAAGGAGAATGAAAAAATTGTCCTTAAATATTTATGTTTCTCAAAATGTCCTAACAAATTTGGACTGGGACGACAATTTGGTTTCCGTTCTAACGAGATCTCTAGCCCAATTAAAAGACGACATGTGGATAAATACTGACACGGCCGTTCATATTTTTGAAAATCTTATGGGTTCCGTCCAAATTATTCTCTTATATATTTTGCTAGAAAGCAGTCTCTCCAGGCGATTTTTAATGTTTTCTACCTAGTCCGTACAAGTTCTAAATTTTTTTAAAAAAAATGTCTTTTAAATTGCGTCCATCAAGACCCATTTCAAATGAATTTGTTCCAAGGAGACCATATTTTCATCTTTTGTTGTTATATGTTTTAAAAGTTTAAATCCCGTCTAGACCGACATAATTTCTTGTTATTCCGTCTAGACCGACATGATTTGTTGTTATTCCGTCTGGACAGATAAAATGTAAATATATTTTGTCCACACAAACTAAATTTCAAATTTTTTTTCAGGTGGACTCAACTTTCTTATATTAAACTACTAATTATTACAAATAATTGTGATTATCCCTTAAATTAAATTTAATACTTCTTTATTTTCATCTTCTTCCACTGTCATATTTGTAACTTAATAGTTATTTAGACTTTCAGAACTTGGTTATTTCCTAATCCACGATGGGACGGGTCATAATAAGATACCCAATGGGATAATTAAGTATATTAATCATTTTAGTGTCAGCGTGTTCACCAACATATGTTTCCGACGTATTTTATAAACTGTTTTACACGTAATCAAGAATAGGTGTTTGGAGATGATGGATAGCCATTAGACTATCTGATGGCTCAGTTGAAGTTTTATTATTAAAATGATGTAAATTATGGTTTTACAAGTTCAAACCCTTTTGTACCAACAATCGGTGTTTAATTCCTGACTTTTGGAATATAATAATATGTTAATTAAGACTTCCTCTTTACAACCTTAAACTCCGATATATTTACAAAACATGTGCCAACTATTGGTCACACTCTTAGGCCCTAAGTTGGGGTGTGACATCCACCCAGCACGTGGATCAATCTCATCAATTGATTATTACTTCGGCACCTAGGGTTGGAAGAACTTAAAACCTCTGTGAACTACGGTAACCAAATGTCTATAGAACCAATCGATCAGCTCATTCTTCCCATGGTTCATAAACTGTTGGCTTGACACTGTACGCACATCCCAACGAGGCATCGAGAGAATGTCAGTAAATCTATCAAAATACTGAACCCGTTCTCCCACTTCACAATACAGACTTTCATGTCAGGCCCGTAGATCCAAGATAGAATATCGCTTTTAACCGTCTTGACACTTATGAAATTCTTCATTTGGTTTGCAGATAGCTTGGCCTTCGAGTGGATATAATATTGCTTCTAAGCATACCTCACAGTCTCCAACCACCTATTCAAATTCTTTGCATTGTATTTGAACAAACCATCTGAAGTTCTTCTTGATTCTAGCTCGGGTTCTGCTAGTCCTTCTCTTTCTCTTTCTCAATTTGTTCTTCGGCCATATTGAAATGTCCAGACATAAAGACAGGAATCCGGTCATCATTGTTGTTCTTAGTATACATGTCGGGATAGTCCTCGGTTGTGATGTCTTTTATCTCCATATAATTAAAATGATTATCACCCGCTCGCATACTCTCATCAACCATGTCCTATGTTGGTTGCCTTTTCATAATACTTTTAACCATATGAACTTTGTCCTTGGTTAAAGGTTTTTCAACATTTCTTACCCTAGATCCACAAAACTTGGCAATATGACCCTTTGACCACAAGAGAAACAAGTTCTCTTGTCAACAAACATTTGTGGTGAATCATCATGTTGAAAAAGTCACAACCTTAATGAACCAACTTATCCTCTTGTTTTTGTTTATAAAAACCCAAATTAGAACACTCATAGAAATCTTTGAGCATATCTGACCCAGATGATTTTACAAAACGAATCGATTTAAGTAAAGTTGGTTGAGATTTCTTTTTTGGATTTTGGCTTAAGTTTCTTGATTTCCCCACAAGAAATCTCAATCTCACTCATAAGAGGTTTTCCACAATCAAAGACTCTTTCAACATATTCAGGTTTTACACATGCTAAAGGGAGAACTTCATCAGTAAAGGGCTAATTGACTCCCTTTATTTCATAAACCTTCCAGTTCTTCGTACCACTAACTGGATTGACAAACTTTCTTGAGTCTACATCTAAGACTGCCTTCTTCTCAGATGACATGGGTGTAACAAAGGCGCTACCAACTTTAGCTTTTTCAATCCTTTGCGGTTCACAAAGAATATGATTGTCAAGTGGAATCTTTTCATTTTTGTGAACCACATTAGATTCAAACACATCTTCAATGATAACACCGCCATCAGTTTGAGAAAACACCATATTACTCTTGAAGTGAGACTTTAGGGCTATGATTTTCTCAGTTTTCTCAACATTATTCTCTTTAATGACTTTCTCCTCATTTGTCAATTTACTTTACAAACATATACATGAGGATCTAGTGTCAATGGATAATTAATATCCACTTCTTTTAGATTCTCAATGTCTAGTAGTTTAGTATAATCATGACAAAATGACGGAGATATTTAAACAAATCCTAAATCATTTTTACTACTTTGTCGATGATTATCATTAACTTTAATGATTTGTCTAGTAAAAATGATGAGTTTTTGAATTTGCTTAATTTTTGTTTCACCTCCAAAACCTCACTCTCAAACTCATGAATTTACATTTATTTTTAAGTATTTCCTCAAACTGAATTATTATTGACCCTTGCTTGTTAGAGATCTCAATTTTTAATTCATGGTTATTCTCAATTAAAGCATCAAGTTTATCCTTATAATCTTCTCATTTTCAAGATTACTTGATAATTATCTCTATTCATAGCAAGATCGATAGTCAAAGTTTCATTGTGATGATGAATCTTTTCAAGTTTTGACATAGATTCATCACAATGATCACACATAGTGGTGAGAAATATCACTCTCATATGAACTTGTGTTCAAATAATTAGAGGAAGATACATGAGAGTTAGAACTTACTTCTTTAATCTTGGACATACAAGCAAACATTTACTTCTGATCATCATGTGAAGCTTTTGAATCAGAGTCAAATTCCTCAAGTTCCATTTGCTTATTCTTCAAATCATCATCCAAACTTCCACCGGCCTTAGTAATCACAACCAAATTAGCTTGCTGTTTCCCACTAGATGATTCTCCCAACATTCTTCTTGACCAATCAACCCCTTCTTGAACTACCATAGCCTTTGTTTCATTTCGATTAGGTTTCTCCAAGGATTTCTTAAGCATCTCCTTTGACTCAATGTTGTTATACTTCTTTGTTGAGTTTCTATCTTGAGTCTTGTTGCTTGGAGAATACTATCGTCTTGGTTTATCACATTCCTTAGCAAAATGATTGAACTCATTACAGTTATAACACTTGAATTTCAACTTATAAAACCCGATTCTCTTGCTCATGGTAAGGAGATCATTTCCAATTCTTTGCATAAACTTTTTGAACTTCCTGACAATCATTGTCAAATTCCACTTCAAGTCCGTCAATTCCAAATCATCTGGATTGATAAAATCATAGTCCTCATCAGTTAAGTCATAGGTTGCAACTTTATTCCCCACTAACTGCTCATGGGAAGACAGGAAGGCTCCCATAAAAGCCTCTTTCATGTTTACATTTGGTGGAGATGGGGAGGAACTGAGCTAGAGCTAGCAGGACTTGAGCTTGAAAAGGATTATGGTTCTAAAAATGCTTCTGGTGGAGGAACCATATAACCAGTTTATGTGTAAAATGTAGTGATTGGTGTAGATGTGTTCTTGCTTATTGGATTTGCACCACCATATAAGGAAGGATCTTGATTGGAATTAGATGAACTTTAGCACTTTAATTCTACTCTATCCATGCATTTAAGAGTTGGTTATTTGAAATAACCATTTTCAGTCAAAACCAACACATAAGTTGAGTAAGAACTTGGAATAACATCTTTCAATGTATCAACCCTATAAGCTTCATATTGGTGTATCTCATACCAATTCAACTCAGCTAGCAAGTGACAATACCTTGTCAACATTTCACTAACAATTTCATTTGACATGATACTGAAGTTCTTATATTAATCTTCAACATTGACTTTTTTGCTTTATTGAGTATTTCCCACTCTCCTAGCTTTTAAGGCTGCATAAAGTGAAGCTAAAATCTTGATATGGCTAAATTGATGAAAAATGTTTTCTGGTAAAGTCATGGTCATTGTTGAATAACTCTTCACTTCCAAATCATATTTCTTCTTTTTAGTTAGAGACAATTGATTAATATGCTTATCTACTTGACCAATACCATCAACAGCTAGACTTGGTCTCTCATAGGGAGTATCCAGCAAGGTTAAACAATCTGGATCAACAACATCTAGATGAGATCTAAACATTTAACTCCAACGTTGAAAATCATCAACGTTGTTTAATTTTGGGGTATTGGCATGCCACCCGATCTCGTTATCATAATTGTGCAATTGTTTGCATGAGGGCATTCTGAGAAGCAAGAGCGTAATAGTTGGTCATGTTTGAAGATTATGGGTTTAAACTGTTAACAATGAAAATGTGAGGATTAAACTTGACAATTCTGAAAATTTGGTTAACTAATGAGTGAAACTTGGTAGTGAATGAGTGGGCGAATGGATAATGCACGAATGTATAAGGTTAGCATATGAGTAAGACCAGCGAATAGCGATGAACAGATGGGAATTTTGACGAAAGAGTGTTTCACGAATGGGTTCACTTAGAAAATGAACAAGAATTTTAGCGAATGGGTTATTAAAACGGTTATAATAACCTGTAATCGAATTAGCGAATGACAACAAGAAACTCGCGAATTAGATCAAGAAAAGAGTGAATGAACTCAAATCATCAAGTACAAACCTATAAACCAAAACATATCAAAACCATACCAATTCCATCCATAATTCACACGTAACAATCCAAAGCCAATTCCGACCACAAACCTTTATCAAACTTGTACCAAATTCAGTCAAAACAGTCCAATTTTGACCAATAAAAGTCAAAACAAACCATTTTCAAACCACTGTTACTTCCTGCCTAGACCAATTCAAGCCGAATAACATCAAATCGATTAATCCTTGATTCATAACTCAGTCAATTATCAACTTAAATTGAGTGAATCGATCCAAAAATAGTCCATACATGTACGATAAACGAATTTAATTCAAAACACCTGAATAAGCCTAAATCAGTTCACTAATTGAGAAATCAGACAATCTGAGAGCTTTGATACCATTTGAGAGCACATGATTTGAGCATTACAGGATCTAGTCTTATAATGATAGTCAATTATGATCAATTAGGACACAATGTGTGTTTGTGTGTGTTTTGAGAATAATTTTGAGCAGAGTAACGACTCAAATATTTATAAAATACCAAATCGTTAATTATCAAATAGGTTACAGACTATATATAGACAATGTCTCATTCGCTAAACATGCTTAGTGAATGAGACTCTTTCGCTACGCCATTTGCTAGACAATTCCTAGCGAATGGCCTCTATAATCTTAACTCCTATACGCCAACAAGCTCTAGCGTATGAGCATAACAAAACTGGTCCATTCGCTAAACATCCCTTAGTGAATGAACATTACATTAATAACAAAAATAGTCACTAAACTATTAACAAAAGACTAAGACAATAAACAAAGACCGAGACGACATATGATGTAACAACACCCAGCTAATGCATGTATTTAGAAATATAGATAACAACAATGTAAGAAAACTTCGAACTTTGGTAATAAATTATGACAAATGTTATGACTTTTTTTTACCGTTATCACTAGATATAGGTATTTCAAAAAAATGTGAGAAATGAATAAAATAATGAAAAAAATCCATAATAGCCCTTTTTAGGAGAGAGAGAACATAAAATATCAAAAAAATTCCCAAATATTCCCAAAATAGCCCACTAAATTTGGACTGATGTGATGCATAGAGAAAAGATCTGACGAGATCTTTAGGCCAATAGATATTTAACATGAAAAATTGTGCATTTAAACTCAGTTTTTCAAGACGCATTTGTGGTGACTTTGTACCAAGAAGACCATAATTTTGAAAATATTGAGAGACCCGTCCATATTTGTTAGTAAATCTTATCCTCAAAAGTTGTCTTGCCATACGATATTTTAAGGTTCCTGTCTGATCCCTACAACTTTTAAACACATGAAAAAATGTGTCTTTCAACTCAGTATTTCAAGACGCATTTGAGGTAAATTTGTACCAAGGAGACCATGGTTTTGAAAATACTAAGGGACACGTCCATATTTCTCACTAAATCTTATTCTCAAAAGTTGTCTTGCTAGACAATTTTTTAAGGTTTCCTACCTGGCCCCTACAACTTTTGAACACATGAAAAAATGTGTATTTCAACATAGTCTTTCAAGACGCATATGTGGTGAATTTATACTAAGGAGACGAGATTTTAGGTAATATCTTCTGGATTCGTCCATAATTTATACTATATGTAGAATCTCATCATCGTCAATCATCCACCTTCTCTTCCTCAGTCATCTCACTAAAACTTGTTTTTTAATCAAAACTGAAATGTGTGTTACCTTAAACCGAGCTTCAAGTAAATCAATTAGCTTGGAATGGTTGTTGTTTGAAGCAAGACTAACACCTCCTTATTTACAGTTTATTGGAACATAATCACAGCTTCCCTTACTGGTTTGCAATTTACCACCATAACAAACAACAACATTATCAAATTCCATGGAAGATGAAGGTTTAGCGTTGTATGAAGGTTTATAAATATATGGAGGAAGAAGAAGATGAAACATTTATTTGTATATGAAAAATAATGATAGTTATATTCATTGTAAGATCATGTCGGAGTAGACGGAATTACCTAAAATCTTGTCGGTGTAGACTATTTAAAAATTAATCTTGTAGGTGTGGACTAGATTTCAACTCATAAGAAATAAACCAATAGCTCGTCTACGTGGTACAAATTTACCACAAATGCGTCTTGAAAGACTGAGTTTAAAGGCACAAATTTCTATGTTTTTTGGAATTTGAAGGGATCTGGTAGGAAACATAATTAAACCGTCGGGTAAGACTGTTTTATTAGAAGAAAATTTAGTGAAAAATATGGACGGCTCCCTCAATATTTTCAAATATCTCGTCGGATTTTCAGAAATTTTACACATGTCAAATATCTATTACTTAAAGATCTCGTCGGATCTTTTCTCTATGCATTGAAAGACTGAAGGTTTAGGGTTGTATGAAGGTTTATAAATATGCATTGCCTAGTTTAAATTTAATAAATTATTTCGAGAAAGCTTATTGATTTTGGACCATTTTATGTTTTTTCTTTTAAAAAAGGGCTATTTTAAGAATGTTTTTCATATATTATTGGGTAATTAGGGTGAGAATACCGATGAGATTGGTGGCCACAGGCACCGGCAATGCTTTCTTTTGCAGGCCTCACAGTTCTTGCCATCTCTCTCTTTCTCTTTCTCTTTCTCTTTCATACACCCATACACACTTTTCCCCAATTTTTAATTCTCCATTTAATAATTCATCCGTTTCAATTTGACCTCCCTCATCTATATAACACACCCATATCTCCTCCTTTTTCATTTTCTTCTTCTTCTTCGTCATTCGTCTTCTATAATAATTATAATTCTGTTTCTTCCTTCTTCCTCCATATATTATCCTCCGCTTCTCTAGTCGGAGCCTGCCCTCCTACGCTCTTGTTAGGTGAGAAGATTCAACTCAACCTTTTTTTAAATTTTGGCTGTGATTATTCTCAACCATTATTTTATATCGGATTATATTATTTGCTCAAAATATTTTGGAATTTCACGCATCTCAAGGCGTATTCATTTTATGATCTGTAATAAACTTCTTTTTTTTTATTTTGTTGTGTGTGTGTGATTGTTCAAAGAAGAAAATATTCGGTTTTCACGCCAGATCTGTGTAACTTTTTCCCTTTTTCTTTGAATATATTCTCGAAATCAAATTTTTTTTTTTTTTTTAATTTCTTATCCTGCTAGTTTATTGCTGTTCAATTTGTTTTGACCTGGGTTTCAGATCTGCTAATTTGTTCAACGCATCTGTTCTTCTCTTAGATCTATACAACTTTTTATTTATTATACAACTATAAAAATCTGAATCTAATAATCTCTGTTCAAACAGGTCCAGTAGAAAAGATGAACCACTGCGGTATCCGTCAGAAGAACACCTCCTTTGCATCATCATCATCCGGTGTGCCAATGGCTTGCCCCAAACCTAGACGCCTTACCCTCTTTTGCAACACCTTCAACGAACCTCTTAAGCCTCTCCGTTGGCAGATGTGGTAATCTTCCTCTTAAATACTAGTACATCTTTAGATCTGTATAAACACTTCGCCGCTAGCCCTATTTCAATACCAAAATTAAAATTTATTGATGACCTGTCTGTTGGACTAGACGCTGATGTTAATTTTTTTTAATTTTTACAGCCATCAATCGGAAGGTTACGAATCGAAAGCCGGGCCCGAGCTGCTCGACATCATTTTTGCAAATAGTGATAATACCTGTACACAGTTAGCCTCGTCGCCCCCTTTTTTCAGCGGGTCACCGCCGAGTAGAGTTTCTAACCCCTTAATCCAGGACGTTCGTTTCCGGGACGACACGATCTCGATGAACCCCAATCCTGCGTCGTCCGGTGTGTCATCCTCTCCCTCGGCGAGAAAGGGAGGTTGCCTCCTTTCCAATTTTGGTAACAAACCCGCGGTGAGGATCGAAGGGTTTGATTGCCTCGATAGGGATAACAGGCGCAATTGCAGCATCCCTACCTTGGCATGAATCGAACAACATATCGTTAAGTACATAATAATAATAATAATAATCAGCCTATTTAATTCTAGCCTTCAAAGGAGGAATTTTGAAGAGATCTAAAAGCAAGTGATGAGTTCATTGAGTTGCTACTTTTAGTTAGTCCTTCAAATTTTAATTAATGGTCTTGTCTGTATGTAAGTAATGGCCAAAATAATGTGTCTATGGTCGAGTTCTTTGTTTAGATTTAAGGATAAGGCTACCCTCATGTTGATGATTTGTAAGTATAAAAGATCAAGAGGGTAATCTTTAAAAAAAGAATATTTCTTTTTATTATGATTTTGGTTGTAACTTGTAAGTAGATGAGTGGAGGAGGAGGAGGAGGAGGAGGAGGATAGTGACCTTACGAAGAGAAATCCGTATAAAGTTTAAGGTCGCATATCGAGTCGTGTTTTTTTGTAGGGTCGTAACATTTTGTATTGTATATATTATATAATGTACGATTTTATTATTATCTTCCAACTTTTATTGTTTGTATCACCAGCGTGAACACGTATGTATATATTCTATGATTTGCGTGTTTTTGCCTTTTATACGCTACCGAAGGCCAGATGCGAATATCATTTTGAAGTTTTATATATGTAACAAAACAAATCTTCTGCTCACGTTTCCCTATCACAAAGATATTTGCAAAATATACGTATCCCATGCAACTTGATTTGTTAATAATTATATGGGGGCTAACGCAAGGTAACCATTTTTCTAGGTCACAACTCCATACCACTTGTTTCCAAATTTATTTCCAACTAAAACAGATGTGGTACATAACAATTGTACGTTTTAGGTAAAAAAATATAATTATACGTTTCTTGTACGAACTTGTATAATGCAAGCAGACTCTGAAAGGTTTACCCTGTTCATGTAATCCGTCTTAGCAGGATTTGAATCTTCTTACACTGGTGTTCATATTTTAGAGTTTGCATATGATGCAGAAATCGAACTTCGGATCTTCTGGACTGGAACCTCACATGAGTGCATGTTCATACAATCCGTCTTAGCAGGGTTTGAATCCTCTTACAGTGGTGTTCATATTTTAGAGTGTGCATATGATGCAGAAATCGAACTTCGGATCTTCTGGAGTGGAACCTCACATGAGTGACTATTTTTTAAAGCATAAGATACCATGTCAAAGCTATAGATGTTTACGACATGTGATGGCAAAAATATGAGTTTTTCATTGTAACGAATTAGCGTGTCTATTACATATTATTTATTGTAAGTTTGTAACACCAAAAACTTTATAGGAAAATTCCTAAAATAGCCTTTTAACAGTGAGAGATTATAAATTTGTTCCATCAAAATCATTTTTCCGGATGTGTCTCTCTTTTAACGCATCGCCGGCGATGTATTACGTAGTCCCGCCGACAAGTTAGCTATATCAAGTAAAATATTACTTTAATCATTTTATAAAAATTATAATAATGCACAAATCACCATATATATCAAGTGTTCTGAAGATGGTGCGTTGATAGTAACACAAAATCAAAGTAATCATTGTTTAGTGTTCATTATGAATTAGTAGACAAGCAAACTAAATGTTAAACTTTTTAGCGACAAGATAAATATGGAGTGCTTATAATATTCTCAAATTTTGCCAAGTAAAAGTTTCAATAACCTCTAATGTTTTAGATGAGTAAATTAAGTTTTAACAAGTAATCTCAATGCTAAACTATTCATTATCTAAGTTTAGTTAAAAAGACAGAGTAGACAAAATACATACAAAAGAAGAAAAAAAGCAACAACTTGATTTTATGTTGCAACTAAAATTCAAAACGCTAAGTAAATTGACTTTAATTTTCGGAAAGAGAAAAAGAAATGAAATGATAAAAGGCAAGTAGGTGTATGAATGTGTGTCCGGTAGTCAAACCAGTGGTTCTTTAGGTGAAGCTTTACAGCTAAGATGGTCGCCCTTTCTGACCGATCGATAAAAGCAAAATCTTATTCTTATTTTGTTATTGTTATTTGGGTTTGATTGCGTTAATACCGGGTCCGGGACCGCATCTCAGATACCTCTTAACCCGCTGGTCTTTTTCCTTAACGACTAACAAAACTATATATGTACTAGGGCTAACAACTGAAGAGTCGAAGACACCTTAAATAATTACAATACCATAATGAAAGGTTCAGCGCCAAACCAAGACCATAAGAAACACGACAATACTATTTCAAATAATTACAACACAAAAAGGCACTCTTCCCAAGTCAAAGAACAAAAACCATCACGGTTTCTAACCTGCTGAAAAACCCAAAACTTTGATCTCTTCCACCATTTTACTAATGAGGCGGTCTAACATACTAGTTACGAGCCTTCCAAAGTCACCGGAACAAGACTAGAATGACAGTTTAGATAACTTTTGTCTTTTTCTTCGGGACCTTAATAAACTTATTTAGGTCCAAAAGATATTTTACATCAAACACTTATAACGAAAGGAGTTTGCACAATTGATACGTGCTAAAGGCTTGTGCAAGGCCGCACAAGACGGGGTTTTTGTTTTATTTTATCGAGTTGTCATTATTCGTTTTTAAAGTTTTAGTATTGCTAATAATCAAAAGTTTTTTAAAAATTAGAAAATAATGAGAAACATTAAGTAACTAAACACCCATCAATGATAACGAGAAACTTGTGTACTTGTTTAAATACCAAACAAAGTATGTGGTACTTAAAATTAAGCTATCAACATGTTTTAGGAATTTCTGTTAACTATTATAAATGTTATAAGCTTATAATATTTTCAAAAGCAGTCTCTCGTCATTGTCTGACTTTATAGCTTTAGTCACCCCCGTTTGTACTCACCTCTCCAATTAAACTCTAAGGTCACCTCATGCACTCTCCATTGATTTATCAACAAAATCACTTCTTCTTTTGCGTGTCGCCACCTATGTTATCCAAAAAATAAACCTGAAACAAATTGTAAACTCAACTATAAATTGAACATTATTTTATCAATTCTTTACATGTTATTGAATCACACTATAAATCATTGATTGTGCCATGTTATGCCTCCGTGTACGAGTCACACTTCATTTTGCATACACATCATGTGACCCTTATCAAATTAAATTGGACCCGCGAAATTAAATGCTAAATATCCCAACTTTCACCCATCTTCATTTATCATCATGGTGTTACATAGCCAGAAAAATTTTCTTGCAGGTTTAGAAAATTTCAAAAGACGGACGACCGATTGTTTATTACTTAAATTTGGGTTTTCTACAGGTTACATGTTGAAATTCTACGGGCGCGATGTCAAAATACACTAATATATAACACTAAAACAAAAATTTATACAAGTTCGACCGAACTCGTTCCCTTAAAGCTGCCTGCGCCCCTGCCTACACATAGTGGTACCCTTTGATACAACAACCTTTTTAAGGTTTAAGATTATACATGTCTATTTGATTATCTATTTCCTAAAACGTTTCAAACTGTTAAAACATATATATTTAATATGTTAAAGTTGAGATTATTAGAATTCAATATTCCTAATTAAAACATCAAAAATAATTGTTTATTTAGTTTGAGTTCTAATACATTTTTTATGCTTTTTTTATAATTGTATGGGCTTTGGATGCCATTACTGTCATGTTTGGGCTTAAGGCAAAATATTATGGATTTAGGCTAAAGTTTGTTGTTGGTTGTATTAAAGAGATTCTAACAACTTGAATAGTTGAGCGGATTATAAAATAAAGAGAGAGTAATTGTTAGCTGCGAGAGGGTGCCATCATCTAATTCATCATTTGGTTTTGTCTTATTCCTCTATTTTACATTTTTTCTGGTAAAATTAGGGTTTATTTGTTGTTTATACAAATCTAGTCTTAAGGTCAACTTATATTTCTGATTTTCAGTGTTCTTTATGTGTTTATATTGTGATGAGAATAGTTAAATTTGTATAAACAATTTGGGGTTAACAAAATTGGTTTGGGTATTTACCTTGACTTAAATAAACACCATACACTTACTTACAAATAAGTTTTTTAATTCTACATATAAACATCTTACATCTCAATTTTACATCTTTATCCATATTTTACCAAGTAATTGTACCTAGCATCCGAGTACTTAATATCGAAGCACTGCTTCTGATGTGGGCCCAAGTGTAGAAGATCGGGCCATGATATTTCTGGAGGCTCAAGATCGCGCTTCAAAAAGGGCTGCACGGAAATGGACTTAACTTGGGCTACGGGCCTCCGTTTCAAACGTGCTACCAGTCGAAAAGACAGTTGGAACGTGGGCCACGTTGTGGTAACCAGCCATAGGCAGGTTATCCCGTTTATTTTTCCGAAATAAGGCTTCTAGATACACTTTTGGACCACTTTAGTGTTTTTCGTCTACTTTTTGTGTTTCGTTTTGGGCTGTTGTTGGGCCTATGGTTATTTGTTTCGGCACAAGCCTATTTTGGATTCTCTATTAATATGTTATGAATGTATTTTGACTGATCATTGATTAGAATTAATAAAAAAAACTTTTGGCTTTTCAAATTCTTGACTTTTGGGTCGAATTTGGGGGTTTGGGGAAGGATCTTCACGGGTATTCCAAGAATCAACGTGATTAGCTTTCGAATTCTCATCGTACGCTGCATCAGTTGGTACCAAAGCCGAATTCCTGGCTCAAAATGCCTCCAAGGAGAAATATGCAACCAATCGATAAGGTTTATGAACGAGAGTTGGAACAACGCTTTATGGCACAGGTGGAGCAACAATTGGATAAAGTGGTCGATCAATTGACTGATCGAATGGCTGACTTGATCGAATACTTGAAAACAGAGATGGTTGTGCCTTTAATAATCCTTTTTTGGTGATGATGGTTCATCTTCTGAAGAGGTTCACGAGAGGGAACCAAGGCGAGAACATGGAGATGGAAACTGACGTTGGGATGTCAGGATGCGAATTGATATCCGGAATTTGATGGGACTAGCTTGGATCCGGAAGGGTTCATTGATTGGCTGGCCACTGTAGATGAGGTGTTTGAATTCAAAGAGGTGCATGAAAATAAGCAGGTGCCTTTGATCGCTACCAGGCTGCGTGGGAGGGCATCAGCATGGTGGCAACAATTGAAGGTGATACGAAACATACTCGGGAAGTCAAGGATTGTGACATGGGCCAAGATGAAAAAGTGTTTGCGGTCTAACTTTTTGCCTCACAACTTTCAACAGTTTATGTACCAACGTTTGCATAATTTGAAGCAGGGATCCAGATCGGGTGATGATTATACAACCGAGTTTTACCAATTGGTTGCTCGTAACGATATTCAAGAAATAGATGAACAACTCGTTGCTCAGTATATTGGGGGTTTAAGGGTTCAGATCTTGGACTCGGTAAATCTTTTTGATCCGTTAACAATCCCCGAGGCACACCAATGGGCATTGGCTTTTGAAAAACAAAATTGTCGGGTGGGCCGTTCATATTCTCCAGCCCCTACTTGAGGAGGTTCGGGGTCGGGTGGTGGAGGACCCTGTGTCGTGCCTAGTCAGCAGAGGCCGGGGTTTATCCATGCCGGTTCATCTTCTAAGGGGGCTAGTAGTAGCGGGGTGAAGTGTTTCAAGTGTGGTGAGACAGGCCATCGGCAAGTTGACTGTAAACAATCTGATAAGAGGCATTTTTTTTGTTGAATCTGAGCATGAACAATATGAAGATTATGATAAAACCCCAGTGTATGATGAAGAACCCGAGTACGAGGAAGAGGTTGTGACCGGTGATGTGGGGGTGAACTTGGTGGTTAGGCGTTCTTGCTATACACCAAAGGCATATGGTGATGATTGGCTAAAGCATAACATATTTCACTCCACGTGTACTATCTTGGGGAAGGTTTGCTGTGATATTCGTCAAAATCGGGTCCCGTTTGTACTCGTTTTGTAACCGTTTATTATGTAAACCGACCCATTTTGTAAACCAAAACTTATGATATAATCAAAATGATGGTTTTTATGTTACAATATTGTTTTATACTTGTTGGGTCATGAAAACATCCATTTCGGGCCTTAAAACGCGTTAAAATCACTTAAAACGAACTTCAGGGGCCAAAAATGTCATTTTTGAAACTTTTAAAAATACCATCAGCTCCACCCCGCCGCGCCGCGCGACGGGGGAGACTATGGTGGTCGCGTGGCGCGACCTGGCCCAGACCAGAGTGCTCTTCATGTCCCCTTGTTGGTTCTTTGGTCCATTAAATCCGAGTTTTAACCATTGAATCACTTGTTTAACCCCTCTAAGCTCATCCTATAAATACAAGGTCCTCTCTAACATTAATCCCTGCTCAAAAACTCTTTCCTCACTCAAACTCAAAGATCATACAAGGTTATTTTCATGTTTATGTCGGGTTTGACTTCCAAAGTCAAACTGAAGTAGTTTTTCGTTTTTGTTTGCTTAACTTAGTCTAAATTAATACTTGAATTATATGGCACAACATATATATAATATACAACCCTTGTTACCTTTGTTAGTTACTTTTCCAGCCCCGGTTGGTTAAGTTTCAGGCCTCGTAAAGCAAGCTTTCATGGAGGACTTCGTGTTCTTGATATGTATATAAATATATATAACTTATATAACTTGTTTATACATACTAACCATGTCTAACTTCTGCTCATTTTATTTTGTTTGTCATATTTACAAGTTCCATGGTTAAGGGTTCTAAGAGTCTAGCCTCGGTTTAATCGTAAATAGCTCTAGACCGTAAACCGAATTTTGTTTACTAGTTTTTGTTAAATAATTGTTTAAACATGCTTTATGTTAGATTTAGGTTTCTAAAATCATTTTTATAAGTTCTATGGTTATGGGTTTGTAGATTCTAAACTCGGTTTTAACCCGAAACTAGATCCGAACCGTAAACCGAACTTTCGTTTAAAGACTTTATTGTTAACTTTTTGGTTGTAAAACTTAAGTTTCATCATTTATAAATTATATTACACAAGTTCTTGATATTTGGGCATGTGTAAATCATCTATGAAATTATTGTGAGATGGAAACCGAACCAAACCGAACTAAACCGATTTTCACTCGCTTAAGACACACAAGTGTGTTGTTTAGCTATCAAGACTTGTATATTTATTTAAAAATACTTTACAAACTGATTTTAAATATTTTATTAAAGTACATGGAATGTTGAATCCAACTCGATCTTATAATAAAGTTTGGACCGACAAACAGAACACTCGCTTAACGTGCGTTATTATTTCTAAAACAATAGAACTACATACTTGGTTAAGTGTTAATATATTTTTATGAGTTATCTAATAAAATTTAATATTTTTGGAAAGTTGACTTGGGTTTGACCAATTATCAAGACCTAAATCAACAACTCGAACACTCGTTAAAAACCCGTTTTAGTATCTAGATTTCAGAGGGACTTGCATTCTTGCATTTTTACCCACCTTATTACTTAACATAGGTTGAGTAAATATTAAGGTTAGATACTTTAACCCGCTTTTAAGCAAACTTACATTTTTAAAGGGTTATTATTACAAATTCTTAAATAGTTACTTTTTAGAAATTAAACTTTAATTGTTTACATTTCTTAACTTTTATTTTAATGTTTTCATAAAACAACCTTTCTAATACAAGGCTTTTATTTTTATTTAGGCCTTGCTCTTTAGACTCCATCCTCCCGATTTCCCGTCTTTTACCGACCAAGTTTCTTACTTAAAAGTGAGTACTTTCATACCCCGTTTTTCCATCTTTCGTTTTGGGGGTGATATTGCATATTTATTCAAACTAAATGTTTTATACTTGAGTCTTAAACCACAAACGTTATTGTATACTTTACTTAAATAAATGCTCGATTTGGTGTTCTATGCTTACATGCGCATATGCTTATGTGTTTACCGCTTTTGGAGGGTTGATTCATAAATCCGTGAACTATCTGGTATTCTCTTATAACACGGTGCCGTTAGTGTATTCTTATTAACGACCTCAAGAAATCTGAATCTATTTGGTATTCTCTTATAGACAGTGCCGCTAATGTATTCTTATTAGCGACCTCATTTTTATCCAAATTATTGCTATTATTTATTGTTTCGTATACAAGTTGTGGACATTTTTCTTATTATATACATATTTTTCAAAACTATGAATTGCTCACCAACCTTTGTGTTGATAAACTTTATTTATGCAATATTACAGGTTTGACTTTTGGTTGACTCGAGTCTTGGAGAAAACACTATCAAAGACCGTTAGGATATTAGCAAAAATGAACAATACATTATTTTCTATCTTTTGTTATGATTACTGTATGAATATTGTTATGTGACATTTTTGATGTTGTGAAATTAAATGAGTTGTTAAATATTGTCGTTTTAAATAGTGTCATGCGCTTATGGGCAATTGTAACATCGTGAAAATTTCGAGTTCAAATTGTCAACTTTCAAAAGTATAGGGACTAAAATTGCCAAAATCCAAACTCGAGGGTTAAATGTGAAAATTCTATTTTTCTGACCTATCGCGCTACGCGAAGAATCAGAAGAGAGACCCATCGCGGACCGCGATGGTGTGTCTGACTGCGAGACGCGTGGCACGCCACGTGTCCACACGTGGCACACCGGTCGCCACGTGTCCCGACACGTGGCCACACGTGGCACGATGTCCGCCACGTGTCAACACGTGGCACACCTCTGCCACGTGTCAACACGTGGCAGACCTACGATGTGACTCACCTGGGCTACGTCGCGGTACGCGACGGGTGACCAGGAGCCCGTCGCGTACCGCGATGGATCCCAAAATTTTGCCTATAAATAGCAAGGTCGGGACCAGCCATTCTCACACTAAAATTCAGTATCTCTTTCTCTCTCTAACATCTCTCTAGATCCCGACAATTATATTAACGATCCGCCTCGATAAGCGTGCCACGATCCCTCGTTTGTGTACCAACGTTTCCTTGAAGTTGTGCCACCCTCCATCCACATACCAAGAAGGTGTTTGTTGTTATGGCAATGAGTCTTGAGAAACGTGCCAACGAGTGTTGAAGATTGGCGTTCATTGATTTGCGTGTCGAGAAAAGAGTCGATCGAGAAGTGAAGCGGCGTCAGAGTGTTGCTTGAGTTCCTAGGGTTTTCAATACGCCAATAAGATTAGGCGTAACGACAAATCAATATAATATAATATTATATTCAAGGCTTAAGCCTTAAAGTCGAGGTTATACTCAATACCTCGATAAAAGAAAAGAAAAGAAAACATAACAAAGAAATGAATGAAAGAATGTATATTGAATATTGTGAATACGTATATATGTGT
Source organism: Bidens hawaiensis (assembly GCF_021521415.1). Taxonomy (NCBI): domain Eukaryota; kingdom Viridiplantae; phylum Streptophyta; class Magnoliopsida; order Asterales; family Asteraceae; genus Bidens; species Bidens hawaiensis. The sequence continues at coordinate 6,803,290 of NW_027491024.1, forward strand.
GTAAATATATATGTATATATTCTTTGTTATGAAAATTATTATTTTAGTAATAATGAGTATTCTTAAATAATAAAAGAAAAGAATACGTTTCTTAGAGAAGAAGAAACGTCGGGTTTTTATATAAACTAAAGGTTTATAAATTACTTTTAAACTAAAGGTTTTTAAGTAAAAGAAAATGAACTAAAGGTTCATCGAGGTTGAGATATAAATAAGACTAAAGGTCTTAAGCCGGATCGTGTATCCGACTAACAAATGTTTATACTCGTACTATAGGTGCGAGATAAATAAGGGAAAGACCCTCGGACGGTGAGTGAAGCCGATCCCAAAGCGACAAGGTGAATACGCCCCCAAACTTTTATAAACTTGTTTTCAAACGAGTCAAACATGTTATGTGAAATTGTTTACAATGAACTACGTGTTCATAAAACCATTATAAATAAGGGTATGAACCTAGCCCTCAGGCTATGGTATACGTGTGTCTGGATCCTTACATAGGTGGCACTACGCGATGAATGGGCACATCGCTTCACCCTTGGTCGTAGGACGCTCTCCTGCAGGGAGTACGACCTTATGTGTATATTTACGGGTACATAAATAAGTAGAATGCTGCAGTGTTTGCTGAGGTGACCTAGAGTAGAGACTCGAATTTATAATTGTGTTGTTTAACTTTGTTATTCCTAAGCCACGTTGGGCCGAGACAGGTGTAGTCTCGAGGGGTAATAAAGTAAAAGAAATTATTTTGCGTCAGCGTGTTCACCAGCATTCGTTGCTGATGTATTTTAATTACATTTTGCAGGTGAACAAGATTAGCGCTTGGAATGTCAAAGTGCTACATTTTAATCCGATGGCTCGGATATATTTTGTAATAACTTAAAGTGGTGCTTTGTAAATATAAACAAGTAATGTTTTGTTAACAACTCTAACGGGTATTTTATAATCCCGTCTTTTGAATATATATATATATATATAAATGTTACATTTTGATCCTTAAAGTTTTATAAGTCTTCCGCAAACTAACGCAACTCTAATTTATATACAATTGTGGTACCAACATATGTGTCATACTCCTAGGCCGTGTTTTGGGGTGTGACAAGTGTTGGTATCAGAGACATCGATCTTAGCGAATTGGGTATCATAAAACAATACCCAAGCTTCGATCCAAGTATAGGAAATAATTGTTTATTTGTTATAGGGATAAGATAGGCTGGTAACCTTTCTTTCCCTCTCCACATTCTAAACTACCCTTAATAGATGTCATTTAAAGCTCATATAGAGGATTTTGTGCGCAAAGCAAAAGAGGCTGGAATTGCCGAACCTTACCCCGAAGACAACATGAGTGATGGGTATTATGAAGCATACTTCAACCAACATGTGGAACATGACTTGACCAAACCCGTTTTTATCCTGGAAGTAAACAATATCCAATAGATGTTCCCAATAGTCCACCGAAGCAAGGGATTGAGCCACTAAGACACTCAAGTTACCTTCACCAACAATACCGATGTATAATCCCTCTGAAATACCAACATATCATCCAACAGAGATCCCCACTTACCAACCCTCGGAGATACCGTAATACTATCCAACCCGATACCTACCAAACTCTCACCCATCCTCCGAGTGGATGAAATATCTCTCTGATCAACAACAATGGCATACCGGAAGCTCCACCTTTAATGAAGTTAATTCCCAACCAAACAACGGTGAAGGACCGTCCCGCAAACCTAGGATGAGGGTAATGATGCCCTCTGAAATTTTCCAGATGCCCCCAATAAACAATGAAACCACACAACCCATGGAGGAAGATGGACTGGAAGAAGAAGAACTTGAAGAAGAGGAAGAACCTGAAGAAGAAGAGGAGGAGGACCCCGAAGAAGAGGAGAATCTTGAGGAAGAATTGGAACCGGAAGAAGAGCATCCCGATAATCTTAACGAGATATCAATGGATGGATCACTCACTTCCCAAAATCCAAGCTACGGTTCTGTTGACCCATATGTTCAATACCTTGAGAAACTCAAGAATCAAGCTTCGTCAAGCTTCCCACCATTCCAAGGTATGATTCCAACAGAAGAGGAACAAGCTGATGAGATCCGAGAACAAAACCGTGCTGCCAAAACCTATCTCTACCTTGCATCCGACATGACTTACATTCCGTATCCAGAACCGGGAATCACTACGAGATGGTGACTTTGGGTTACCGCGACCCACCTCCACAGTATGGATACCCCAATGTAGTCCCGCAATCGTATGAAGAACATTTGGATCGTGCTCTGCACGAAACCGACGATTGGAGGAAGAAGGTAGACGATGAAGGGAAGAAAAAGAAGAAGGTGGGAGAAACACTCCCTCGTAAGTGCAGCAAAATAACGAAGGTTGTGAAGAAGTTCTTGAAGGACTGAAGATGGTGAAGAAGGATGTTATGTGTAAAATAACTTGTATGATATGTGTAATATGTTGTAATAAGAACGTTAAAACGTTCTTGAAATAATGATAGGATGATCTATATATATATATATCGTAGGAACGATATATATATATATATATATATATATATATACGAATATGTATTGTAAAATATATATATATATATATATATATATATATATATATCTTTTATGATATATATATATATATGTATGTGAAATAAAAATGTATGTTTTATAAGAAATTTGCTAAATTTCAGTTAAAAGACATATTGAGAGAAAATGTTTGAACAAAGTAACAACAAAAATGCTCGAAAAGAAAAGAAATAAAAGACAAGGGGAAAGGCCCCGAGAACGAGCGAGAGGAAGAAATTCCCGAGAAATATATGAATAAAATTCAGAAGATGATTAAGAAAGCAGTTAGGGAAGAATTTGAATTTAGATCTCAATCTAGACATTCTAAATCTAGACAAACCAAACATTCTCAATCCGTTCATCCTTCAAAATCTGTAAAATCCCGTCCAAAACCCTCTCATGACGAGGGTAGTGTTCATGAATCAAACGCTGATGGAGGCGTTCGTCGAGAGTTCAAGAAACTCAAAATCGGCGGTTGTTCATTCAAAGATTTCAAATACTATAGACCAAAAGAATTCCATGGTGACAAAGGAGCCATCACAACCGTGAGAAGGCTTGAGGAAATGGAAACAATCGTGATAACAAGCAAATGCTCCGATGAGGAGAAGATTCAGTATTCTGCCTTAATGTTCAAAGGAGAGGCACACGAGTGGTGGAATACTTTGTTAATGAGCAAGGGGAGAGATGTGATGTATGGCCTAACATGGGATGATTTTAAGGCAATGGTGATGGGAAAGTTTTGTCCCATGCATGAAATTGACCAGATCCAAACAAAATTTCTCAATCTTAAGGTCGTAGGGACGAACCTTCATGAATACAACACCAAGTTTCACGAATACTGCCGTCTGGTTCCCTAGCTGGTTAACCCTGAGTCCAGCAAAGTCACCCGATACATTTGTGGACTACCGCGGGAAATCTGCAACATGGTAAGGTCACACTTACCACAAACCGCTGACTCTGCAATGGAGTTGGCTGGTTACTTGATGGGCGGCATGGTTCGCAACAAAGAAGAGGACAAGAAAGTTTCAACAACAACAACTCAAGGGAGAACAAGTGGAGGCGCCAACTACAAGGGCAAGAGCACAAACCAAAGTTGATTCAATACAAGTGCTATGCCATGCAAGACTTGTTGGAGGTATCACAAGGGTCGATGCAACTTCACCCCGCCTCCGAAGGTGTGAATCATGCAACCGTACGGGTCTGCGGCTGCTGATTGTTGGAAGAAGAAGATGACTTGCTACAATTGCAAGGGGATGGGCCATCTCAGTTTCGAGTGCCCAAAGAACAAACCCGCTGCTGGTGGTGCGGGTGGAAGTGGCAAAAACAAGAAAGGAAATGCTCGAGTCTTTGTACTCGACACAAAGAAATCCGCTGACATGCCGGAAACCATTACCGGTACGTTTTTAGTCAACGACACCTATGCTAGAGTTTTATTTGATTCTGGTGCCAATTTGAGTTTTATAGATTATAGTTTTTGTAGTCTATTAAACGAACCTCTAACAAAGTTAAATAAAACTCTAAGCGTCAAGACTGCTAGTGGCGAAATCGTTAAGATCTCCGAAGCCCTTGAAAACGGAAAAATCCTTCAAGCTGGTTATATTTTGCCTATCTGTTTATTGCCCATGAGTCTGGCTGGTTTTGATATTATACTTGGTATGGATTGGTTATCCGATAACCATGCTCGTATCATCTGCAATAGCAAAACAGTTGAACTTCAAATCCCTGATAAACGAACGATTCGAATTGAAGGGGACAAAGACTCTGACCAAGTTAGGATAATCTCTATGATTAGATCTAACAAATGTTTGAATCAAGGATTCCTCACATTCATGGCCTATGTTACTGAAGAGTCCAAGCCAAAAGAAATCAAGGACGTTCCTATAGTTTCCGACTTTGCCGATGTCTTTCCTGATGAACTCCCCGGAATCCCTCCTGATCGCGAAGTAAAGTTTAGAATAGATCTTATTCCTGGCACTGCTCCAATAGCCAAAGCTCCGTATCGCTTAGCGCCAACCGAGATGAAGGAGTTAAAGAAACAACTCGATGAACTCTTGGAGAAAGGTTTCATTCGACCAAGTTCGTCACCTTGGGGAGCACCAATTCTATTCGACAAGAAGAAGGACGGATCCATGCGTATGTGTATCGATTATCGTGCGTTGAACAAAGTCACAATCAAAAATCGTTATCCACTCCCTCGAATCGATGATCTTTTTGACCAACTTCAAGGTACTAGCTTCTTTTCTAAAATCGATCTTCATTCCGGCTATCACCAACTTAAGGTCCAATATGAGGATATTCCAAAGACCGCGTTTCGAGCAAGGTATGGACATTATGAGTTCACAGTCATGCCGTTTGGACTTACTAATGCCCCAGCTGCGTTCATGGACATGATGAATCGTATTTGCAAGCCTTACTTGGATAAATTTGTTATTGTATTCATCGACTGTAGGTTCCCAGCCGGATCTACACAGGAGTGTCTCGTAACACGAGGGTGCGGAATCCCCACGTATACGATACGAGTGTCGAGACGATTAACACGTTGAATCTATATAAACACACTAGGATGTATGATAATGCTTGTTATATTGCAAGGTGTAAAAACCAAAGAAACAAACACGTGATTCAGAGAATCACAAAAACCAATCGTCCAAAAAATTCTTTCTAAAAAGCCGAAGTTAAGAGTTTATATAACTCGAAAACTTCGCCTAACATACCAGGCGAAGTTGTCTTAACTTCGCTAACTTCAAGTTCGCTAAAAACAAAGGCAAACATATAAAACAAGTTCAACACAAAATAACCAATCTAAACGATTACAGACACAAATAAACACGAGACACTGAACTACTGACATCATGCACCAACAGACTCCCCATTGGCAGTAGCTTCATATCTCTATCTTCTTTCTCGTGTCTAGTAATCCAAAAATCGAGTACCCACCGTCTTCAAGCATGAATGCCCTGCCTCACACAGACAGAGACCACCCTCTGGTACTTTTTAGAAAATCTTCTTATCATTAAGTACCTGCAAATCAGCTTGAGACAAATTAACCAAGTGCATGGGATCATATACTCTCAGGATCTCCTATTCATCATCATCTTCCATAACAGCTTCAGCAGTCTGGCAGTCAACATACCACCACTTGAGATCCTTCAACACATCCTTGGGCATCAGCTTCATCAGGACCTCTTTCAAGCAACGAATCGGCTTGTATTTCATCACCATCCAAGGCTTACCATCAGCCCTCATGCCTCGTTCCTTGTCATCGACCAACTTCCCTTTCTGTGGCTTCAACAACTCAAACCTTTTCTCTTTCACACTTTCTTTCCACACAATCTTTCCAACCCATCTCGCAAAGTTGTCATCACTTCGATTAATCAATCTCAAATTTGCCAAATCTTTCACCTCACACTCAGGAAAGGTGTTGAGCGATCTCAAAGCCTTCTTAAAGTACTGAACCCCATCATATCACTTTATCACAAACAATTTTAGTTGCTCATCATACAACCAACAGATAATACCTTTCTTGAAAATTGTTGGTACCGCAGGCTTCTTTGTCTTGAAGAACAACTGAGCACAACCTTCTTTCCATCTTGGCTGTTCTTCCCACTCAGACTCATCCGACACACTTTCATCTTGACTCAGCTTCACCTCCTCAACACTTGGAATATCATGCTCTACACTATCATCAACTATCTCCCCTTCTTCCAACTCAATATCAATCTCTATCTGTTCCCCAATATTTTCAATCTCATCAGCCATTAACACATCATCAACTAACTCATCATCATCATTTCCCAACACCTCCTCATCGTCTATAACCACCACTGTGTCACCACCTGTACTGCTTGACGGACCAGCAGACTCCCCCTGAGATGTGGAAGTCCCAAGATTTTGTTCAGTTCTTGGCAACTCACCACCTGCATCTTTCGATGCATTGGGATCATCGTCTCTGTCTTGCCTCTTTTTTGTTCTCAATTCATCACCCTTGCATCTCGTCTCCCCCTGATATGCTAAGAACTGTTTAAGAGCATCAAAGAGTTTACCGTATTCAATGAGAAGTGATGATTGTATTTGATTTTCTGCCACAAGCCGCTGAATAGCTTGCGTTTGAATGAGATTGATCCGTGACTGTTCAGCAACTACCCGTTCAAGAGCCGCAATCCTTTCAGAGTCAGACAGAGTAGCATCAAAGTCAAACCGCATATGAGAAATATCTTGAGCATACGGCGGTGGAATTCCCAAACTAGCATGAATATCAGAGGTAGGCTGAAAAGTAACCGTGGGTGGTAGTGAGACAGGTAACCCAGCAGTCGCAACCAACGTCGACTCAACAAATCTAGCGACAACCTCCGATGGAGTAAGAGTAGGAGGTGGCAAAGAAACTATCTCCGGTGCTGTAAACTGAAACGTGGTTGGAGGAATACCAAATGATGACGACGTGGTCGCCAAAGGAACACTTGAGGTTATCGGCAGTGTGACAGTTGAAGCAGCAGGTAACATAGTCATACCTGATAATGATGTGGGGAAAATGAACAACCCTCGAACTTTCACCAACTCTTGAACTTTCACCAACCCTTGCCTTCTTTGATCTTCGCACTAGACGATATAAATCCTCCTCATAATCTGATTCACTATCATCTGAGTCTTTCTTTCGCTTGCCATGAATCCTTTCTTGTCTGGCAAGGATTTGTTGTGCTTCAACGATATCATCAGTGGAGGAATCAGAGTCAGTTCTCTCAGAATCCGCCACAGATGTAGAGACCATAGAAACATGTACGCCAGACACATCAACTACCGAGGCTTGAACTTCAGCAACTGGGTCTAGCCTTTCCATATCTAAGAAACCTTGCCCTCCAAAGGCAGCCTCAAGATCGACCTGTTCTGTTGGAGCTGCTACAGGGTCAACAAGAGGTGCTTGTTGTACCACAGGTGGTGGTTGAGCCACAGGAGGTGGTTGAGGGATATCGGCCTGTTGCGGTGCGTGATCAAGAAATTCATCACCTGGAGGAGCAACATAAGTAGGATTCACTAAGTACCCAAATAATGTTGTGTGCCTAGGACGTAGCTCTTCCCGGCTACGTGCACTCGAAGAACGACAATAAGCAAAAATTCTCTTAGAAACACTCTCCACATAAGAAATCGGACGTCGTTGTGGCAAATTGGGAGCTACATGATTGAGGATCATCTGTAAGAATCTCGGGTACATCAAAAATCTTTCCCGAGCCACTGCACGTCGTTGTCGATCAATCTCATAGAAAATCATTTGACTAAAGATGTAAGGCTTGTTGTAAGTCAATGCAGTCATCGCAGATTGCATCGTTGCACCCATACCATCTGTACCAGCTTTACGGCCAGACATGCACACTATCATCACGTGCATCAGAAACCTCCATTGATCTAACAAAAACCCCTTCCTTCTCTGAGAGTCTGCCAATGGACCTGAATACCCCATACGAACGAATGCACCATTTCTGAAAGTGGCCGAAAAGTCAGTAGGGCCGTCAGTAGTCTCAACCCCAAGCTGTAAGGCTTCCGGGATCTGGTTGGTTGAGAACTGTACCACTTTATTATTAACAGTAGCACGCATCACAGGTGGGTCAACGCGACAGTCATACTCAACCGTGTTCCATAAATCTTCAATGTTCGGTAGGGAGATTGGAAGAGTAGTAGTGATGGCATGGAAAATACGTGAGCGAATAAGAAACGTAATGATCTCACGAAAGTCATTAGTTCCACGACCATCCGGATCCAAGGTGATGTACATGTTGTTACCCAGAAAAAACTGTCTCCTATCACCTCCTCCTTTGTCACCACCAGTTCCACCAGCACCTGCCACAGCAGCCATATCTGCACAACAAACAAGCCAAGTCAGATCTGTGCATCAACAGGCTACAGCTTCGCCCTGCATGGTACAGGCGAAGTTATAGCTTCAGCGATGTTAAATGACTGGCGAAGTTATGTCAACTTCGCCTGAAACCCTAACTTTGTCACAAAAGCGAATCAACAAAAACACAAGATTTTTGAGACAAAAGATAATCAAAGAGTTATCATGTGCAGCGTGAACCGCGATTGAGGTTATTACCAACGTTTCAGAATCCAAACTACCCAAAACAGACCTAACAAGAAACTAATGGCTTTGGTAATAAAATAGGTTCAAATCTGGAAGTTGTGGGTCAGATTAACAAACAAATTAGTTGAATTATGAATCACAATGAACAGATGAACCTTGATTACGGTTTAAAAACTGATAAAAATAGGATTGATTCGTTTGGTAAGTTCGCCGAGGGTTTACGAGTGTAAAGTTTGACAAAGTTTGACCACCGAAACCCTTTATATAATTTTGTAAAAACCCAGTAGCGAAGTTAATCTAACTTCGCCCATTTGCCCAGCTTCGCCTTAAGTTAACTTCGCCCAAAGTCAAACGAAAGTCAACTTCACTGATTTTCAAATCAAATAAAGGTAAGAAAAACCGATCAAAACACGGTAACGAAGAATTTTAAACAGGTAAGCCATAAAACAACATACATAATAGGAAAATCTAGATTTCTTAAATAAACGGGATCAAATTTCAGTATATGAAGAAACCCTGCATGTTTTAGGAAAGATCCGAACAGGAATCACACTAATTAAGAGGTTGTCACATAGATCCATGTTCAGCGGTATTATAAAATAGAGAAACAGGTTGTAGGCAGGTATAAAACTTAGTATGGTTTTCATCGCTTCTGTGAGACGGATTAGGTTCAATTAAGCTCAAAATTTAGATGGACATCAGATGAGAGATTGTGATGCCTCCTATATATTCTCAAGGCGTATTTGGCTTTCCCCAAGTCACCCCGAGTTGACTTCGACCCGTAGTGTCTGAATAATCAATGTTCACATGTTAACCTTCCGATTCGTCTTCCCGATCTTTCTTATACTTTGAAATATTCTTTCTTTCCTCTTTCTTGATTTTTGTAACAAGATTAGCTTCATAAGGCTTAATGCTATAACTGAAGTTTCTTTCTTTTTTTTTGTGATAAAAGACCATAATACAACTGCAAGTCTAAGACAACTGCAAGTCCCAAATCTGGATCACTGCAGATACATAACATTATCTTCGCGGGAATCAGAACACTCACGGGCTCGTGTATGACTGGGTAATCACTTTTCTGCCTATCATTCGGAAAGATGTATGTGGAGACATGCACAACTCAGAATGACTCTCCACAGTAAATCGAGAAGATTTAGTTTGTATCACTTCTACTTTTACGCACCATAGAAAGCTACCATACCATACAATGACTGTTCTAGAGTCTTTTAGGCCTAATAACTTCACCGGTTAAGCACACAAAATTAGATTATCTATCACTTTCCAAGGTTGGATCAATTTTCATTTTAACACCATATTGAAACTTCTTGCGAAGTTATAGACTAGAAAAATTATATCATTTCCCAAAAAAAAATTTAAATTCAAACGCCCCGATCAAGTCAAAGTCTTTAGGTAAACGGCTATCCTGAAGATCCAGTGGATCAGCCTGACCGACCACATACGAGTATGTGTCCCTCTGACTAAGTATGAACGACTAATTTTAAGCGAAAGAATAAAAACCCATCATAAACCGCCACAGTCGCTTTTAGTCATCTGGTAAATGGCTATCCTTATAATCTACACGTAGATGTAAAAACCAAACATATCCTTGGGATATGTCCTTCAAACTTAAGCAACCGACATAATTTTAAGAGATAGTAATGTTTGTTTTTTTTTAAAGTAAAAGAGAAAACACGGTTACTCGGGATTGATCATCCCATTAAGCTCAACAAGTTTTTGAAAACGGGATCGGTCAAACGCTTTAGTAAAAAGATCGGCAATATTATCCAGTGTATCAACCTTTTCAAGCATAATTAATTTCTTCTCAGCACAATCCCGTATAAAATGATGACGAATGTCAATATGTTTAGTTTTACTATGTTTAACGGGATTGTTAGTTACTGAGATAGCAGCAGTGTTATCAATGCAAATAGGAGTTTGAGTGAAATTCAGACCATAATCGCGCATTTGTTGTTGTATCCATAAAACCTGGGAGCAGCAGTTCGATGCTGCCATGTATTCTGCTTCGCAGGTGGAAATGGCTACAGAGATCTGCTTCTTGCACTGCCACGACACCAATCTTCCTCCGAGAAATTGACATCCACCGGTTGTTGACTTCCTGTTTTGATTGCAGCCTCCATAGTCATAATCGGTGTATGCTACCAAATCCAGTTCTCCCCCTTTCGAGTACCATAGTCCCAACTTAAGCTTTCATTTAAGATACCGCAAGATTCTTTTCACTCCCTTCATGTGTGATTCCTTCAGTTTTGCCTGAAAACGAGCACAAAGACAAACTGCAAACATAATGTCAGGTCTAGATGCAGTTAGATACATTAAAGAACCTATGATTGCCCGATATTGAGTGGGATCCACATCTTCGTCACTGTCGAATCAGCACCCAGTTTGTGGTTGAAGCAGATTGGAGTGTCAAATGGGGTACTATCATCCATCTTGAAGCGTTTAAGCACATCATGGACATACTTCGTTTGATGAATAAACATGCCATCTTTCTTCTGATCTACCTGCAATCCCAAAAAGAAAGTTAATTCGCCCATGGCGCTCATCTCAAACCTTTTCTTCATGACTGCTTCAAACTCCTGACACATAGTAACTCTTGAGGCAGCAAAGATGATATCGTCCACAAAAACCTGAACGAGTAAATCACCCCCTTTCCGTTTGACAAACAAGGTACTGTCGATCTTCCCTCTCTCAAACCCACTCTCTAGCAAGTAATCTGACAAAGTGGCATACCAGGCACGAGGTGCCTGATGTAGCCCATATAATGCTTTGCTCAGTTTGTACACATGATCAGGAAAATCTGGGTCAGGAAAACCCGGAGGTTGTTCTACATATACCACTTCGTCAACTTTTCCGTTAAGAAACGCACTCTTCACATCCAACTGTAACACTTTCATCTCTTTGTGTGCAGCAAATGCCAGAAACAGTCAAATTGCCTCCAGTCTGGCCACAAGAGCAAACACTTCGTTGTAATCGATTCCTTCCTGTTGATTAAACCCTTTAACTACCAATCTTGCCTTGTTGAGAATGATTACTCCCTTCTCATCTCTCTTACACTTAAATACCCATTTTGTACCGATAACGTTCACTTCTTATGGTTTTTCAACTAATTGTCATACTTCCATCTTTTCAAACTGTGCCAGTTCTTCCTACATGGTTTCAACCCACGAGCTATCCTTCAGTGCCATTTGATAATTCTTTGGTTCAATCTGACTGATGAAGCAGGTGTACAAGCATTCATTTATAATACCCGTGTCTTTAATTCTTGCATACACACATGTGTGTTCATCTAAACTTCTTCTAGTTCGTACACCATCAGAAGGATTACCGATCACATTCTCCAAAGGATGATTCTTGTGAATTTTGGTGGTCTGTACCGGACCGACTTCCAGATCATTCTCAAGATTTGAAGAGAGTTCATCAGAGTGAGGCTGAGGTTGAGTGTGAAATGGATTGTAGAATTCATCTTCATTCCAGACAGCTGGAGTTTCAACCGCACTTGAAGAGGTCGGTTGATTTTCATTATATTGCAGACGTTGTATAATGTCCTCCTCTTCATCATACAGTATCTGTGATGCCATTTTCTCATCAATGTATGCAAAATCCAAGTAAGGCACAATAAAAGATTTGAATAGCTTATCATAGTCGAAAGCCTCTGCCGGTCCCATGCTAGGTCTTGGTGATTTGTAACTAGTAATGTCAGTGTTACAGACCACCTCAACCTTGCTGTTTGATAGATTAAAGACTCTTCTGTTGGGTGTCCCAACAACATAGCCAACTAAGATACATTCGTCAGCTTTCTCACCAAATTTTCAGTTAGTCTTTAATATCGAACATGGGGACCTGAAAGGTTCAAGACCCTTCAAATTTGGCTTTCTACCATGAATAAGTTCATAACAGGTTTTATTTAATCTTTTAACAGTTAAAACATGATTAAGGATATAACAGGCTGTAGCAACAACCTCAGCCCAGAACACCACGGGAAGTTTAGCATCTGCCAGCATGGTCCTGGTGCCTTCGATTAGAGTTCTATTCTTCCTTTCAGCTACTCCATTTTGTTGCGGAGTATATGGGGCATTGTACTGATGTTCTATCCCTTTCTGTAAACAAAACATCTCCATCTGATAGTTCTTGAACTCTGTACCATTATCACTCCTGATGTACTTAACCTTCCTCCCAACAATATTTTCCACCTTGGTAATCAAGTTAATTACTGTGACATTCGTCAATTTCAGGTTAACCCCGTTAACTCAACTCCGTCAATTAAAACTTAAAGATCATTGAATCTATAACGCACACCTCATTACATTTAAACTAGGGTTTAAATGACGCTTGACATCTACTACATGTGTAGTCTTTCGGGAATTGCACCGAAACGCAAACGAGTTGACGCAAACAATTGGTGAACAAACGAAAAACGTCAAAACAATAATTTTGTGATAATTATGTGTTAGACTTATGTGTTATGTGATAACATGGTATAAACGTTAACTCAATGTGCTAGAACTAGTTAGTTAAGCTAGAAAAGTAACATTTGGAAGTTGAGGGACTAAAGTGTAACATGTTATTATAAATAATAACATAAACTAAAACCCTAACACTCTTTCTCTCCCTCCCAAACCCGACGGCAGCTCTAAGCCCCCCCCCCTTGCGATCGGCCTCATATACACACATACAATCAAGATTGTTCAAGTTTGATTGAAGATTAAGGTGTTAGGAAGGTATAAACAACTATCCTATGCATCCTCTATGCTTAATTTCGATTTTAATGGGTTAATTATAAACCCTAGGTCTGATTTTTATATGTGATGGTGTTCATGTGTCTTGTTTTGATTGAAAGATGTATTGATTGTCGAATTGATAGCTAGTATTGGTGCTATGACATGTTAATTGTTGTGTCTTTGAGTTTGAGATCAAATAAAACCCTAACCATGTGTGTATGGTGTAATTGATATGCATGGATAGTGTTTATAGTGTCTAGAATGTTATATGAATGATTTGTGGTCCATAGATAGTTAATATGTTGAGTTTGGATGCAAACAGTTTCTGGACAGATTGTATTGTTGATGTTCAATTGACTGTAACGGGGTGTAAATGTGAAAATTGGTTGAGATAATTGATACTACAGTAAACTAGGTTGAGTCTAGTTTCTAAAGAATGTAAATTTGCAATTTTTGGACGTGTAAAAGTTAACCTTTATGATTTTACAAAAACGTGGTGCAAAGATGAGTTGTTAGACCTGCTGTTAGGTTGTTTTGTAAAGGTTATATCTCATGAACCACGAGACCAATTGGGTTGGTTCCACTTCTGGAAGTTGACTTGTTGAGTTAGGAACCTAACCCAAGTGGTCTTGCGTTTGTTGGATTTTTCATTTAACGGGAATTTCAAATAACATTCTGTTGCGCATGAATTTGACTGTTATGAGCTTACTGTAATGTTTTGATCATTATGAGAAATCTATGTGGAATAAAAATAAAATAAAACATGATCTAGAAACCTAACACATATATGCTTTTGTTATGATTTTTGGTAAATTAATTGAGATGCTATGATCGGTGGAATAGTACAGTCTTTCAAGTAGAATTTCTGTCTCGGTGAAACTAGCTGCTGAATTTTATGAAAATGCATGAAACATGATACCTGCTATATAATTGTTATGTTTTGACCAAATTGCCCCTGTGGGGAATACTTGTTAAATAGTTGTCATGTTTTGACCAAATTGCCCTTGCGGGGAATAATTGCTAGTTAATTGTTATGTGTGACCAAGTTGCCCTTACGGGGAGTAATTGCTAGTGATGTACATTATTAATACATGACACGTAAATAATTGCTCACACATGCAACGTATCACAGATGTACTTGTTAAAGTCACACACGATTCACAAACGAAACACGAAATATATTGTGTGCATAGGTATTATGTGCCGAGTCTAGAGACTCGATAATATTTCCGACACTTAGAAAAATCTCTTTGTTGTTTTAGAACGCTAGAGAGAGTTTTTCTGTGACACGCATCCTTTGATGAATTATTTTGGGAAATACTTCACAAACAGTGAGTTTCACTTACCCCTTTAAACTGTTTTAAACGCTTTTCACTTGGGGGAGATAACATACTCCGATAAACGCATTTAAGATTTTGTTAGTAAATTATATATCACTTGTAAAGGCTAAGTGGCAAACGAAACATTTGAAGTCCTACACATCGAACCGGTTAATATTTGGAATAGCGAGTCACTGTTGAGTAGTACTACTGGGTTTGACAAACCCCACCCAACGCTAAACTCGACTGGAGGTCGAGCGGGTGTAATTTTGGCTAACACGTACCATGGTCTGGATGACCTGGTGACAAGGCACTTGATAAACAGTCAGCTTCGGTGTCGAACACTTAGTAATACTTGTTTTATAGGCTAGCTACCTATAGATATATAATTGAATTAACACTATCTGGTAAACGCTAAACGCTAAACGCAAAACGCTGAACGCAGAACGCTGAACGCAAAACGCTAAACGCTTTATTTTATATAAACTTGTGAACTCACCAACCTCGTGTTGACACTTTTAGTATGTTATTCTCAGGTAGCCGAGGCGGGCGAGCGGTATAGGATCATGCATTGCTTGAAAACGCTTTTGTTTATGCAAACTATTTTAAACTGTTATCATTGGGTTTTAAGTCGTCCTGCGTGACGCAACATTTGTTTTATGGTTTTTACGCTTCCGCATTAATTACTCGTAAACGTTTTGTGGTTTGAAAACTTTGTTTTATGGTTTGATTATAACTAATGAATCCGATCCTATTAGTTCACACCCTCTGACGGTAAAACTCCGTTAGTGGATTTTGAGGGTGTGATAATTACCAACTGAACTGTCTCATCTTTTGCCTTCAGAAAATAGACCCAAGAGTATCGTGAGTAATCATCGGTTACCACCAAACAATATGAAGTTCCTCCTAGACTTTTTACATTCACAGGACCAAGAGATCAATGTGAAGTAAGTCCAAGGTGCTGACGATTGAGTTAACCTTCTTGGAGTGATGAGGCTTTTTATGTTGTTTTCCTTTCTTGCATGACACACATTGGTCTTCAAAATTGAAATTCTTCAAGGGGACCCCAAGTACCAGCCCGTTATTGACAATGTAATTCATCTTGAGAAGATGAATATGGCCCATTCTTCGGTGCCACAATTCTGACTCAGATTATGTTGCTTTTGACAGAAGACATGACTCTTCTGTTGCCATCTCGGTTGATCTCATATCCATTACGTACGTGTTTTCTCTCTTGGAGCCTTCATCATGACCCAGGTCTCTGGTATCTTGAAACCAGGATAAAGTACGAGTGCCTCATCTTTAGTGAAATGAACGGTGTATTCTTTGTCACAAATCTGAGAGACACTCAACAGGTTGTGTTTCAACTCTTCCTCAAAATTCACTTGTTCCAACTTTATTCTTCCATTCGTCACAGTCCCAATACCAATAATTCTTCCTCCACTTTCTCCTGCGAAACTAACCCTTCCACCTTGAACAGACTTCCAATCACGTAACAATTTCTTGTTACCAGTCATGTGCCGGGAACAGCCACTGTCAACAACCCACATATTGTTTACAGCCCTGTTCGACTGTTCCTGCACAATAAAAGAAATAGATTAAAATCTGGGGACCCAAGACCTTCTGGTCTTGGGTTGATTAAACCTGTTATCCGGCATCCGGTACCTTGGTTGCCCAAAGTTAGTTTGAGGAGAGTCTCTATAATTTATGAAAGGAAAATTTCTAGATGACTGGCTATGAGGCCATCCAAACCTTCGTGAATTTCTAGCATTAATGTAATTATAATTGTTGGTTTGGTTATTCACTGGGAAAAAGCGAGACTGGTTTCTCTGAAATCTTGGATTAGTCCAACGATTGTAATTTGATGTGTTAGCATTCTTACCAGCATAATATTTAGTGTTCGTTTTATTCTCAGTTTTAGTAGGCCTCATATTTCTAGATTTTCTCTGTTTCAGAGGACAGTCAGTGACAAGGTGTCCTATCCTGTTGCATCTAAAACAACTTCTGTTCAAACTATTCTGGTTGTTTTGAACTTTCGTCTCAAAAGTTGTTGCAGATGTCGAGGTTGCATTACTATCAGTTTGTCTCACATATGGTGGGACAAACGGATTTAGGGAAGATTTATTTTCATCAAACTTATAGTCCTCCCCTCGTTTTAGTAACACAACCTTGTCTTTTATCTCACCCGATTCGGACGACTTGTCCGAATTAGACGATACAGAACTTGAGACAGAACTTGCCTTACTCGTTTCACACTCATTAACCTCAGTTTCTTTAGCATAGACTTTTATTGGAACTGTCTGACTAATTTCAACATTCGCAGATTGCTGATTACTAGGATTATAAGTATAGTTATTATTGTATGGTGGTGGGACTTCTGAGAATCCAATTTCCCCTTTGTTAACCGGGGAACGTTGAACACTTATGATGTGATCTTACATCGCAGAAGAATTTCTAAATTATTCAATTTTTCTGTTAAGTTCCACCACTTTTACCTGGTAATCAGCTATCTGTTTATCTTTTTCAGCAATTAGTTTGGTGTTTTCTTCTAACACTTCATAACTAAGATCAATCACTTGTATTTTTTCAGCTAGGGTGGCTTTAAGACTTCTGATATCCTTTTCACTAGCTTTTATTTTTACCGAGTAACTGTTTTCTTTAGTTTTAGAATAGTGATGTTCTTCTTTTAAATTTTTAAATTGAGTGTCCAAACTAACAAACTAATCAGTTAATGTTTTCAATTGATCAGACAGTTTTTCACATTATTCACAGTGAGATTCAGAACATACCTCTGAGAGTTGATCGTTCACTTCTGCCATGTATGCTTGATCTTCCCCCGTCTCTTTGTCACTTCCTCCGGTTTTGATATTTACCAGATTTGCCTGTTCGAACACCTCCTCAACTTGTATATTCCAGTTGTATCCACCGTTTTGTTGAGATACCATAGCCTTGTTTTCACTTCCACTCCCATTCTGTTGAGTAGGCCTGTTTTGGCTTCGTTCGACTCTCTCATTTGTACACTCTTTAGCAAAGTGACCATTTTGTTGATAGTTATAACAACGAACTTTTGATTTATCAAACCCCGGTCTTTCTCTAACGAACTTTCTACCAGTTTTCTTCATAAATCTCTTTACCCTTCTTACTATCATAGCCATCTGCCACTGTAGATCCATTTCTTCCAGATCATCAGCGTCGATCTGATCATAGTCTTCATCCAAAGTTGCAGGGTCGACTATTTTTCCTTTGATGTAATTCTCATAAGATGCAATGAAGGAAGCATAAAGAGCAAACTGTTGTTCAGCTGATTTCACACTCATAGGCATCTGTGAGTAGTTCTTGCTAGAAGCATTGGTTGAGAAATTACCAGCTATGGTTTGAGGTTTTGAGGAACTACTACCTCATGCTACAAAACATACGTCACCATCCATACTGAGAATCACATGAACATCTGGAGTGGATTTGGTTCCCCGTTTGAGTAGTAGGCAGTGGATTCTGTTTTTGAACTTGAGTTTGGAGTGACTTTAGCACCATACATTCCCGGATCCTGAACCTGATCAGTAGGTGTCTCCATTTGAGCCATGTTAAGTTCAAAATTCCATAACTTATTTACCACCATCTCCAAATCAATCTTCTCAAAGTCCTTATCTTCTCTCTTCAAAACTGTGTACATCTCCCATTTTGGTGGGAGAGCATCAAGAAGCTTTTCCACTATCTCTTCTTCCTTGTATTCAATGGTGTAGTTATTTAGCTCGGTCATCAGATGATAATATCTTGTGATAATGTCATCAAGTGATTCGTTTTTCAGATACTTGAATACGGAGAATTGAGTTTTCAGCAGCTTTGTCTTGGAGGTACGTATCCCAACATTTCCTTCATATATATTCTCTAGTGATCCCCATAGCTCTCTAGCAGTTTTGTATTTTTTGAAAGTATGAAGAATCTCTTGTGGAAGTGCCATTGTTATAGCTGCATGCGCTTTACTTTCTGCCTCATACATTTTCTTTTCATCATCTTCCATCTTACTGTACTTCTTAATCTGTTCACGACCTTCAAACATGGATGTTAGTGGAATATACCCATCAAGAATGCAAACCCACATCTTTGCGTCTTGATACTTCACATACTGTTCAAATCTATCTTTCCATGCAACGAAATCAGTAACTTTAAGCAGTTTTGGAGCTTTAGTTGCTGAACCAGCTTCAACCTCCATCTTTACCAGTTCAGTGATGTTTATCGAAGTCATACTTGAACGAAACGAGACTTAGAACTTAAAAACAAGATTCTGTGTGCAGTAAGCAGCGAAGTTAATACAACTTCGCTTACACAACTTCGCTGAATACACAACTTCGCTGACTTCTCAACTTCGTTGACTACTCTACTTCGCTGACTACTCAACTTCGTTAACTAATCAACTTCGTAGACCACACAATTTCGCTGACCACACAACTTCGCTAATCCCACAACTTCGTTGTATCCTATATCTTCGCTAAAAACCCTAGTTTGGGTGACGGCAACTTCGCCGGAAGAACGAACGAGGTTTGCAGTTTAAACACAGTAGATTTCGAGGGTTGTGAGGTTGTTTGGAAGATGTAATTGATAAGTATTGAGGGGAAATTGACAAAAGAGAGGTTTTTCACCGTGAAACAGTTCCGCGAATTATCTAACGAAACAATCTTAACACTCGTGTGATAATCCCGAACCACACAATCACGAGCAAAATGCTCTGATACCAATTGTAGGTTCCCAGCCGGATCTACAAAGGAGTATCTCGTAACACGAGGGTGCGGAATCCCCACGTATACGATACGAGTGTCGAGACGATTAACACGTTGAATCTATATAAACACACTAGGATATATGATAATGCTTGTTATATTGCAAGGTGTAAAAACCAAACAAACAAACACGTGATTCAGAGAATCACAAAAACCAATCGTCCAAAAAAGTCTATCTAAAAAGCCGAAGTTAAGAGTTTATATAACTCGACAACTTCTCCTAACATACTAGGCGAAGTTGTCTTAACTTCGCTAACTTCAAGTTCGCTAAAAACAAAGGCGAACATATAAAACAAGTTCAACACAAAATAACCAATCTAAATGATTACAGACACAAATAAACACGAGACACTGAACTACTGACATCATGCACCAACATCAACGACATACTCATTTACTCTATATCGAAGGCTGATCATGAAATCCATCTTCAAACGTTGCTTGAAATTCTTAGAACCGAGAAGTTATACGCCAAGTTCTTGAAATGCGAGTTCTGGTTACCCGAGGTACAATTTCTTGGTCACATCATCAACGTGAACGGTATTTAAGTGGACCCCACTAAGATTGAAGCTATCTCTAAGTGGGAGGTTCCAAAGTCGCCAACCGAGATCCGAAGTTTCTTAGGTTTGGCCGGCTATTACCGTAGGTTTATCGAGAACTTTTCTCGAATTGTTGTTCCCCTAACTTCATTAACTCGTAAGAACATCAAGTATGAATGGGGAGCAAAGCAACAAGAGGCGTTCGATATACTCAAACAAAAACTCACCCAAGCACCTATACTGGCTTTGCCATAAGGTACTGAGGATTTTGTAGTATTTAGTGACGCGTCTCATTCCGGTTTGGGATGCGTACTAATGCAACGCAAGAAAGTAATCGCCTACGCCTCTCATCAACTCAAAGTACACGAAAAGAATTATACGACTCATGATCTAGAGTTAGGCGTCATAATCTCTGCACTTAAGATATGGAGGCACTATCTCTATGGAGTAAGATTTACCGTGTACACTGATCATAAGAGCTTGAAACACATCTTTGATCAAAAAGATCTTAACATGCGCCAACGGCGATGGATGGAAACACTCAATGACTATGATTGTGAGATTGTTTACCATGAAGGCAAAGCCAACGTCGTGGCCGATGCCTTAAGTCGCAAAGAACATGAGAAACCCAAAAGAGTTCGAGCATTACGTCTAGAACTTCAAGTTGATCTTTTCGAACAAATAAAATCTGCTCAAACTCAAGCAATCAATGAAAACCAAATCGCCGATGAAAAACGCAATGGCACCATTGACTCGTTAGTCAAAGGTGACGATGGTATCCTTGGACTCGGTAATAGGACTTGGGTACCAATCGTTGGAGACTTGCGTGAGAAAATTTTGAACGAAGCTCACAAATCTAAGTATATGATGCATCCCGGAAGTGACAAAATGTACCATAATCTCAAAGAAAACTATTGGTGGAATGGAATGAAAAGGGATGTCGCTTTACAAGTGGCGAAATGTTTAACTTGTTTACAAGTCAAGGCAGAACATCAAAAGCCTTCGGGACTGCTTCAGCAACCCGAACTTCCCGTATGGAAATGAGAGTTAATCACTATGGATTTCATTACTAAACTCCCGAAAAAGACTCGACAACACAATGCCATCTGGGTAATTGTGGATCGATTGACAAAATCCGCACACTTCATACCCATCAGTGAGTCGTACTCAATGGATAGACTAGCGCGTATTTATGTAAACAACATCGTTGCTTTTCATGGAGTACCGTTGTCTATAATCTCTAATCGAGACAGTCGTTTTACGTCTCACTTTTGGAAAAGCTTCCAACAAGCTCTTGGTACGAAACATAACCTTAGCACTGCCTATCATCCGTAAACTGATGGGCAGAGTGAAAGGACTATTCAAACGTTGAAAGATATGCTTCGGGCTTATGTGATTGATTTAGGTAGAAGTTGGGATGACCACTTACCCCTAATGGAATTTTCGTACAATAATAGTTTTCACACAAGTATTCAATTCGCACCATTTGAGGCATTATATGGTCGAAAGTGCAGAACGCCCGTGTGTTGGTCTGAAACCAGAGACAATCAATTATCTGGACCCGAGATAGTCCAAGAAACCACCGATAAGATTCTCCAAATTCGAGAACGACTTAAGACGGCACGAGATCGCCAAAAGAGTTATGCCGATATCCATCGTAAGCCGTTAGAGTTTAATGTTGGTGATAAAGTTTTATTAAAAGTCTCGCCTTGGAAAGGCGTTGTTCACTTCGGTAAGAAAGGAAAATTGAGTCCTCGATTTGTTGGACCCTTCGAGGTAATCGAACGAATCGGCACTGTTGCATATCGCTTGCGACTGCCCGAGGAAATGCAAGGGATACACGATGTATTCCATGTTTCGAATCTGTGAAAATGCTTGACCGATGAATCTTTGGCTATGCCATTAAAAGACGTTGAAATAAATGAGAACTTAAAATTTGTAGAACGTCCAATTCAAAAAGAAGATTCAAAAACAAATAAATTAAAAACAAGAACGTTGAAAATTGTGAAAGTGAAATGGGACTCGCGTAGAGGGCCCGAATATACTTGGGAACTCGAATCGGAAATAAAAAAGAAATATCCCCATTTGTTCTTGTAAAGCAATCTCAAGGACGGTATTTGTTTCAAGGTGGGGAGGATGTAACATTGTGAAAATTTCGAGTTCAAATTCTCAACTTTCCAAAGTATAGGGACTAAAATTGCCAAAATCAAAACTCGAGGGTTAAATGTGAAAATTCTGGTTTTCTGACCTATCGCGCTACGCGTGGATCAGAAGAGAGACCCATCGCGTACCGCAATGGGGTGTCTGACAGCGAGACGCATGACACGCCACATGTCCACACGTGGCACGATGTCCGCCATGTGTCAACACGTGGCACACCGTCTGCCACGTGTCAACACGTGGCAGATCTACGATGTGACTTACCTGGGCTACGTCGCGGTACGCGACGGGTGCACAGGAGCCCGTCGCGTACCGTGATGGATCCCCAAATTTTGCGTATAAATAGCAAGGTTGGGACCAGCCATTCTCACACCTAAATTCAGTATCTCTTTCTCTCTCTAACATCTCTCTAGATCCCGAAAATTATATTAACGATCCGCCTCGATAAGCATGCCACGATCCTTCGTTTGTGTACCAACGTTTCCTTGAAGTTGTGCCACCCTCCATCCACATACCAAGAAGGCGTTATTGTTATGGCAATGAGTCTCGAGAAACGTGCCAACGAGTGTTGAAGATTGGCGTTCATTGATTTGCGTGTCGAGAAAAGAGTCGATCGAGAAGTGAAGCAGCGTCAGAGTGCTGCTTGAGTTCCTAGGGTTTTCAATATGCCAATAAGGTTAGGCGTAACGACAAATCAATATAATATAATATTATATTCAAGGCTTAAGCCTTAAAGTCGAGGTTATACTCAATACCTCGATAAAAGAAAAGAAAAGAAAACATAACAAAGAAATGAATGAAAGAATGTATATTGAATATTGTGAATACGTATATATGTGTGTAAATATATATCTATATATTCTTTGTTATGAAAATTATTATTTAAGTAATAATGAGTATTCTTAAATAATAAAAGAAAAGAATAGGTTTCTTAGAGAAGAAGAAACGTCAGGTTTTTATATAAACTAAAGGTTTATAAATTACTTTTAAACTAAAGGTTTTTAAGTAAAAGAAAATGAACTAAAGGTTCATCGAGGTTGAGATATAAAATAAGACTAAAGGTCTTAAGCCGGATCGTGTATCCGACTAACAAATGTTTATACTCGTACTATAGGTGCGAGATAAATAAGGGAAAGACCCTCGGACGGTGAGTGAAGCCGATCCCAAAGAGACAAGGTGAATACGCCCCCAAACTTTTATAAACTTGTTTTCAAACGAGTCAAACATGTTATGTGAAATTGTATACAAGGAACTACCTGTTCCTAAAACCATTATAAATAAGGGTATGAACCTAGCCCTCAGGCTGTGGTATACGTGTGTCTGGATCCTTACATAGGTGGTACTACGCGATGAATGGGCACATCACACCACCCTTGGTCTTAGGACGCTCTCCTGCAGGGAGTACGACCTTACGTGTATATTTATGGGTACTTAACTAAGTCGAACGCTGCGGTGTTTGCTGAGGTAACCTAGAGTAGAGACTCAAATTTATAATTGTGTTGTTTAACTTTGTTATTTCTAAGCCACGTTGGGCCGAGACAGGCGTAGTCTCGAGGGGTAATAAAGTAAAATAAATTATTTTGCATCAGCGTGTTCACCAGCATTCGTTGCTGACGTATTTTAATTACATTTTACAGGTGAACAAGATTAGCGCTTGGAATATCAAAGTGCTACATTTTAATCCGATGGCTCGGATATATTTTGTAATAACTTAAAGTGGTGCTTTGTAAATATAAACAAGTAATGTTTTGTTAACAACTCTAACGGGTATTTTATAATCTCGTCTTTTGAATATATATATATATATATATATATAAATGTTACATTTTGATCCTTAAAGTTTTATAAGTCTTCCGCAAACTAACGCAACTCTGATTTATATACAATTGTGGTACCAACATATGTGTCATACTCCTAGGCCGTGTTTTGGGGTGTGACAAGTGTTGGTATTAGAGCCATCGATCTTAGCGAATTGGGTATCATAAAACAATACCCAAGCTTCGATCCAAGTATAGGAAATAATTGTTTATTTGTTATAGGGATAAGATAGGCTGGTAACCTTTCTTTCCCTCTCCACATTCTAAACTACCCTTATTAGATGTCATTTAAAGCTCATATAGAGGATTTTGTGCGCAAAGCAAAAGAGGCTGGAATTGCCGAACCTTACCCCGAAGACAACATGAGTGATGGGTATTATGAACCATACTTCAACCAACATGTGGAACATGACTTGACCAAACCCGTATTTTATCCCGGAAGTAAACAATATCCAATTATGTTCCCGATAGTCCACCGAAGCAAGGGATTGAGCCACCAAGACACTCAAGTTACATTCACCAACAATACCTATGTATAATCCCTCTGAAATACCAACATATCATCCAACAGAGATCCCCACTTACCAACCCTCGGAGATACCGCAATACTATCCAACCGGATACCTACCAAACTCTCACCCATCCTCCGAGTGGATGAAATATCTCTCTGATCAACAACAATGGCATACCGGAAGCTCCACCTTCAATGAAGTTAATTCCCAACCAAACAATGGTGAAGGACCGTCCCACAAACCTAGGATGAGGGTAATGATGCCTTCTGAAATTTTCCAGATGCCCCCAATAAACAATGAAACCACACAACCCATGGAGGGAGATGGACGGGAAGAAGAAGAACTCGAAGAAGCTACAATGGTCATCCCAAACCGTATAAGCTACAATGGCTTAAGAAGGGAGGCGAGGTAACGGTATCCAAGCGAGCTCTTGTTTCTTTTTCTGTTGGTCCAACATATAAAGATGATATTTGGTGTGATGTGGTTTCTATGGATGTGTGTCATTTATTGTTGGGTAGGCTTTGGGAATTTGATCGTAGCGTTGAACGTAACATGCATTCAAATACTTACAGTTTTATGTTTGGTGGTGTGAAGCTAACTCTTGTTCCTAGCAAGCCAAAAGAGTTGGTCATGAAGCCTTTCGGTAATTATTTGACTATTAGCCAGTTTAAAGAGGAGTTAAAAGATGCAGAAACAGTTTTTGTGTTGATAAGGAGGGAAGTGTCTGAGGAGACTGAAATCCCTGAAGCTATGGCTCCATTATTTGATGAATTTGTTGATGTCTTTCCTAATGAATTACCGGATGGTTTGCCCCCGTTGCGTGACATCCAACACCACATTGATTTGGAACCAGGTGCCCAACTAACTAATAAGTCAGAATGAGTCCTAATGAGCATGAGGAGTTGTGTAGGCAGGTTGAAGACTTGATTTCAAAGGGGTTTGTTTGGGAAAGCATGAGTCCCTGTGCTGTCCCTGCCCTGTTGACCCCCAAGAAGGATGGAACATGGCGTATGTGTGTTGACAGTCGTGCCATCAACAAGATTACTGTCAGGTATAGATTTCCAATTCCTCAATTTGATGATTTGCTTGACTAGATAAGTGGTGCCACTATTTTCACAAAACTGGATTTAAAGAGTGGGTACCATCAGATTCGCCTTAGGCTGGGTGATGAGTGGAAAACCGCCTTCAAGACTCGTGAAGGGTTGTATTAGTGGTTGGTGATGCCTTTTGGTTTATCTAATGCCCTCGGCACTTTTATGCGAGTCATGAACTAGTTGTTTAGGCCCTCTATTGGTATATTTGTGGTGGTGTGTTTTAATGATGTTCTCATTTATAGTGCTAATATTGGTGAACATGTTAGCCATATACGACAAGTTTTGACCTTACTTCGCAAAGACAGTTTGTATCCAGCCAAGAAGAAGTGTGTCTTCATGTCCCCAGAAGTTCTCTTTTTGGGATATGTTGTTTCTGGGGAAGGAATACAGGTAGACGAGTCTAAAGTTGCAGCCATTAAGCGGTGGCCAACCTCAAACTCAATAATTGAAGTACGAAGTTTCCATAGTTTTGCTTCATTCTATAGGCGATTCATACGAAATTTCAGTTCCATCATGGCACCAGTGACAAACTGTATGAAAGGGAAGACCTTTATGTGGAGTGAATATGTTGAGTCAGCTTTTTAGTTAATCAAAGAGAAACTTACAACGACGCCGATTCTAGTATTACCAGACTTTTCTTAAGCTTTTGAGCTACACGCAGATGCCTCGCAGGGTGGAATTAGGGCAGTTCTAAGTCAAGGGGGTGGCCCGTTGCGTATTTCGGTGAAAAGTTGACAGGTGCTAAGCTTCGTTATAGAACTTATGATATGGAGTTTTATGCAGTGGTCCAGGCTGTGAAACATTGGCGTCACTACTTGTTCCATAAAGAGTTTGTTCTTTTTACGGATCATGATTCCTTGAGGCATATTCGTAGTCAGGACAATGTGTCTCATAAGCACGCAAGGTGGATGGCTTTCTTGGAAAAATTTACTTTTGTGGTGAAACACAAGTCTGGGGTTTCAAATCGGGTGGCAGATGCTTTGAGTAGGAGGAGTAATTTGCTTGTTTTTATGAGGGTTGGTGTGCCGGGTGTAGACACCTTCATGGAGCAGCTAATGGTGGACCCTTATTTTTCTGTTGTTTTGCAGGATGTGCAATCTGGGAAGAGGTCAGATTTTCTAGTGCATGATGGTTTCCTTTTCAAGGGAAATCAATTGTGTATTCCAGATTCAAGTCTTCGTCTTCAAATCATTCAAGAGTTACATGGTGAAGGGCATGTTGGAAGGGACCGTACTTTACAGTTGGTGCAAGTTTCCTACTTTTGGCCTACTATGCGCAAGGAAGTAGACCGGGTTGTGAAACGTTATAGGGTCTGTCAAGTGTCAAAGGGAACCGCTACTAATGTTGGACTATATATGCCTTTACCCGTTCCTTCGCAACCTTGGGTTGATATTAGCATGGATTTCGTGTTGGGATTACCACGTACTCAGCGTGGTCATGATTCAATATTTGTTGTTGTTTATCGGTTTTCCAAAATGGCTCACTTTGTTCCTTGTAAGAAGACGACAGATGCAGTTAATGTAGCTCAATTGTTCTTTCGAGATATCTACAAGTTGCATGGGTTACCAACTTCAATTGTGTCTGACCGGGACACTCATTTTCTAAGTCATTTTTGGCGTAGTCTGTGAAAGATGGTGAATACTCAGATCAATTTCAGCAGTGCCTACCACCCTCAGACAGACGGGCAGACTGAAGTGGTTAATTGTTCACTTGGAAATTTACTACGGTACCTTGTTGGTGAACATGTGAAGGCCTGGTATCAAAAACTATGTCAAGTTGAGTTTGCTCATAATCATGTTGTCAATCGAAGTACCGGATTTAGTCCATTTCAAGTGGTTTATTCTGCTTAGCCACGGAGACCCCTTGACTTGATGTCACTTCCCATTCATGGTTCTGTCCCCAAGAAGGTGAAAGATTTTATTGAAGGGCTACATGAGATTCATAAAGATGTGCATGACAACCTGGTTCGAGCCAATTCAAAGTACAAGCAGGCGGCTGATCAAAAACGAAGACATGTTGATTTTGAAGAAGGTGATTTTGTTTGGGCTGTTTTGACAAAAGATCGTTTTTCTGTTGGGGAATACAACAAACTATCAGCTAAGAAGATTGGGCCCGTGGAAATTGTGGAGAAGATAAACTCGAATGCTTATCGGCTAAAGCTGCCAAGTCACAATCGTTGCTCTGATGTTTTTAATGTTAAACACTTACTACCTTATTATGGGGGACACTTCTGATTATGAGGGTGCTACTGATTCGATGTCGAATTTTGTCTATCCAGGAGGGAATGATGTGAGCCCATGGGTAGAAGACCGTGCCATGATATTTCTAGAGGCCCAAGATCGCGCTTTAAAAGGGACTGCACGGAAATGGGCTTAACTTAGGCTACGGGCCTCCGTTTCAAGCGTGCTACCAGTTGAAACGACCGATGGAACGTGGGCCACGTTGTTGTAACTAGCCATAGGCGGGTTTTCCCGTTTATTTTTCCGAAATAAGGCTTCTAGGTACACTTTTGGGCCACTTTTGTGTTTTTCGTCTACCTTTTGTGTTTTGTTTTGGGCTGTTGTTGGGCCTATGGTTATTTGTTTCGGCCCAAGCCTATTTTGGATTCTCTATTAGTATGTTATGAATGTATTGTGACTGATCATTGATCAGAATTAATAAAAAACTTTTGACTTTTCAAATTCTTGACTTTTGGGTTAAATTTAGGGTTTAGGGAAGGATCTTCACGGGTATTCAAGAATCAACGTGATTAGCCTTCGGATTCTCATCGTAAGCTGCATCAGCTTCCTCACAGGATTCACCATCATATGATGTAATATTGGTTACAAGTTAAATTTCTAATTCTTTTCATAAATTATTTAATTTAGTTTTGCATCAGATTTCGTATGACATATAAGTTAAGGAACCTCGTAAACATCATTTATAAACTAGCCAAGAGTGAGATTCATCTGATATCCATTGTTTCATTCCAAATTAAACATAAAAACATCATTTGCAAGCTAAACAATGCGATTTACAACCATTCGAACAAATAATATATTATGCAAGTGGAGCAAAACTCGACCCTCATTAAATGATGAAAATTTCCCACTCTATATCCTCCCATAACCACTATATTTAACTTTTATTTGAATTTATAAAGAAAAATTACATTCTTGAAAATAATATAATTTAAAGGTGTGTATAAAACAAAAACATAAAAAATGAAATAAACAAAAACAAAACTGATGATTTGATTTTATATTTTTTTTATAAAAACTTAGGGTATAGTTTTGGTTTGCATGAAATAAAAATGAAAGAAACGAACAAAACGAATATATAGATTTTCATTTTTTATTTGAAATTTTTTTCAAGAATTTAATAAAATAAAATATTTAATTTGGTATTACCTAACAAAATGATTTATACCAAAGCTCGTTACTTTATACCAATAATTCTTTTTTCTGACGAAAAATTCTTATACTTAAATAGTGAAGAAACATGTGTTCAAACGGGGTTTTAGGGAGTATTTCCACATGGCTTGGTCATTAGGTGTCTTGAATCTAATTTAGCTAGATGCATTGATCTGAAAACGTAAGAAACAACAAAAATGAGTAGGTATTGAGGGACAGCTCACGAAAAAGTCATCATTGCCTTTATCAAGGTCTCTCCGTGTATGTGTATTAGCAAAAATAGCATATGGCTAGATTGTGTGGAGTTCAAATGTTTTACCTTTTGATAGGGCCTCCTATTTATAGTCTAATGTGTATGATGATAGAGATCAACCGTTGGACCATGCGTCAGGGGTACATTGGATTGTCTCTTATATAACCGTCATAGTGGAGATCGTGGACGTTTGCGCGGGTCCCACTTTCTAGTACTACTGTCTCCCTTTTGGGTTTGCATTGGTGATTTCGCACGTACTAGCTGTACAAGTGACTTCACCCCATTGGCACCTTTTCTAGAACAACTTTATCATTCATAGTAGTTTTAACTTGTACCTTATGTCATACGGTGCTTTGGACGTATCCGCTTCGGGGTACCCACTAGATAAGGGTGTTCCCTTTTGGAGGGTTCTTCATTTGTTGTTTCATTAGGATCTAGATCTAACCCGGCTTCGAGACCATATCTCCTCAAATTGCAAAACCGAAAAAACCAAAACTAAACCAAAGTCCCCATGTACACTTCTAAATTATAATTTTATTATTATCATCTAACAATATATATAATAAAATTATAACACATGGAAAGGAAGAGAGAGTATGGAAGTTTATTAATTATTAAAAGTTAAAACAATAGAAAAAAGGAGCCGTCACCGCTCCTTTACCTTTATTCCAGTTTCCACTTGACTTCACATTTTGTACCGCTGCTTGAATCTATTGCTCAATTTTTAAGATCTACGAATTTTGACTTACTTTCAGTATCAGTATCAGTACCTACCTTTGTAGGAGATCATCCATCTATTGTCGTAATGCTACCTCTTACTTGTAACTACCTACCTTTAGTTGAATAACACTTATGAATTTCATGTTTGCCTGTGACATTCATCTATTCGAAGTAGGGCTGTAAATGCACCCAATTGAACCATGTTCGTCTGTTAATTTAATTTTGTTATGGTTTATAATATTGCTTAATCTATATGGTAAGATAAGAAAAGTCGTTTTAAAAACCTTTAATGAGCTAACATAAACAAGCATAAACGGACGTCAACGAACACAATTGAAGGAACATGGCAGGTGCCCGTGTTCATTCCTTTAGTTAATAGGACGAAATTCCTTGTTCATTTTCATTCACTTATTAAATGACCAACATTCTCGCCGAACCGTTCACAAACAGTTCGTTGAATGTTTGGTTTGTTTGCACACCTATATGGAAGTTTAAATATGACTCCAATTGGCAAGTTATGGGGACCAGGATAAGTTATTATAGATATCTAGAAAACCAATACTTACAGATGAACACTCTTTAATTCTTGATAAATTGATTTAACTAATATCCTTGTTAGTCTGCCATATGATTACTAATGGATATGGTTCTAGAATGTCAAACTGAAATTTACCTTTAGTTTTTTATTCATCTAGTAATTTTGTTTGGATTACAGGGAACCATTCGTACCGATGATAGGACCAATTCTACTTATTGTGTATACGATTCAGATGTAGCAACTGGTTATGGCGTTGGGGCCTTTTTGTTTCTACTATCCGGGCAATCATTACTTATGGGTGTGACCAAATGCATGTGTTTTGGAAGGCCTTTAGCACCCGGTGGGAACAGAGCTTGGACAATCATCTATTTTGCATCATCATGGTCAGCATTATCCACAAAACTTATAACTTACTGAACCAATATAACTTTCATGCTTTATATGTCAAAACATTTATTTAATTTTTTATTCGCATGATGCAGGATGTGTTTTGTGGTTGCTGAAGCTTGTCTGATAGCAGGGGCGAAGAAGAATGCTTACCATACAAAATACAAGAGTATGACGGAAAGCTTCTCGTGTGACACATTAAGGAAAGGTGTTTTTGTTGCGGGTGCAGTGTTTGTTGTTGCAACCATGGTTCTGAATGTTTATTACTACATGTACTTTACCAAGGCTACAACTCAACCTGCACACAAAACCAACCGTTCTAGTTCAACCGTTGGTATGGCTGCTTATGCTTAGACTTTATTATATATTATTATTATTATCCCATGTTCCAGACCGGATTGAATTTTAAACATGTACATTTACCCATATTATGGGAATTAGTTAAAAGACCAAATTCAATTTTGCCCACTGAGGCCACTACCATATGGTAAAAACTATATAGTCATGAATATATTATAATATAGTTATAAGTTATCTGCTGCATTCTATTGCTAGCTGTTTGTTATATAATATATCAAGTTGTAGAAATGGGCCTACCAGATTATACAGCAAGTCCAGTGGACCGAACCAAGTATGTCAGACTGGATATTGGGAATGAAGAATCTTTGGACCGTGGTTGTAACTTGTGTTCATGGCCGGCCCACTTGTCTTGAAATATTATTTATTAATTTTTTCCTCAACATATATTCGATTCTTATCTAAGTAGTTACAACTATATGTAAAAGTGACACGCATTTATAAGTTCATTTTAAATACGCATGTTCTGAAAACCTGCCGGTTTATAGCGAAAACAAAAAGTTCGGTTATTTTGCTAAAGGATTTGAATGGAGGAAAACAAAAGCTATCAAATACACTCCGGTAATAAAGGCATTGATAGGTGGTAGTCCGTAGTCTTGCCATATTCTCCACCTCCGCAGCCTGATCACGGCCCGCTGAACACTGAAGCAACAGTGGATTTTTGTACAAACATCTTCACCAAAACCCAACTGGATTCATAAGTCCGCACTTAAAAGCATAAAGCACTTGAATCTGCACATATAGTATCTGAAAAATCTCAGTTAAATTCTGTCAAATAGATTTAAAATTATTTTGTTATTTTTATGATGTCATACCAGACATGTGTTGTTTTGTGTGAATATTTTTGTGGTGCTTTTTACTAAATCAACACTAATAAAACTTAATATCTAAACAAAAATTATTTTTAATTCGCTTGTCTTAGTGGTAGGAAGACTTGTTTCTTCGGTGGGAGACCCAAGTTCGATCCCTATTTATGTCACTTTTGGTGGATTATGACAATGAAATATTTTAGCTAGACATTGTGAGATTGTCAGTTCGAATCCCGAGCTAACCCGGATTTTCATCCCACCGTACTTCAAAGATTTTTGCTCTTGTGTTGACACAACGAATGCCAAATGACAGTCAGCGATATGGTTTCCCGGGTAAACACTCAAGCCAAACTTTGAAGCCAGCGTAGACCCGATTAATACAATATAGTCTGATCAGAGTGAGACAACGAGTCTCACCACTTTAAGGAGTGTTGTGACCTAGACACATAATTTTTTATTTATTTTTAATTAAAATGAGTATACCAGTAATCTTTATGATGATATCATAGCATGTATATTTAAGATTAAAATCTAATCTAATGATATGTAACATCAGCCTCACTAGAATCATCAAGGTCATCTTCAAGTTTGGTAATAGTTGAAAGATGGCACAATTTGGCAAATTAATAGTTAAACGATGGCACAATTTGGTAAATTAATCGTAAATTAATAGGTAAAGTCATAAATCTTATCTTTTTAGTAAAGTTGTATATATTTATTTGAAAAAAAAAAGAGTCCTTGTTAGGGTATTGTCCAGAGCAAGAAAGATGGCACAATTTGTGGACCATTTTACAAGTCCATCGTGGAATTGATTGAATGTGACGGGCCTACTTTTCTTGAACCATCTATACGGCTATACCCTATCAGTTACAACTCAAATAATCACTTTGTATAAAAAAATTCAAAACTTTTTGTGTTTTATCAACTTTAAATTCTTCTGTGTGTAATCATTTGGATGCTTTTTTAATATATAAAATGACATCAAAACAATAAAAAAAGAAATCTTCTTAAAATTTACTTTTCTTTTTACTAAACGTCTGGTTTTTGAATTTTACTATTATATTTATTTATATGTTTTATTAAAACATTAGAACGTACCAACTTCCTTTTCTGATCAATATCCTGAATATGCTTGTGTATATCAAAAACATCTTGAATATGGGTGATTCTATACCATGTGCAAATGCTTTGCCATACCACCCACCGAAGCTACAAAACATGAAGTAAAAACATGGTCGACAGACTCACCTGAAGCAAAGCATCCACTACACACAGTCGGACCCGAGAGACAATGGTGGAGCAAGAGAGTCAGAGTTGGGCCGGCCGAAGCCGATTACGGAGGAACAAAGAAGACGCAAACAGGAAGAGCAAGCCAAGATTTTCAATCAAAGGGTAGGAAATGCTGGGAAGGAGGATTGGCAAAAGTACAGGGGGAAGCACGCGAGGAAGACTACAAGTGACAAGGGTCCAAAGCTACCGCTTACTTCCTTTTTTGTTTCGAACCTTTCGGAAGGAATTCAAGAGAAAAGGCTGTTTTGCAGGATTTGGGGATCTCGTCAGTGCGTATGTTGCGAGAAAGAGAGACAAATTCAAAAATCTCTTTGGGTTTCTCAGATTTGCAAATGTTTCTAATATCGACGCTTTAGTTGAGAGTATGAACAATGTGACTATTGATGGAGCTAAGATTGGGGTTAACTTAGCCAAATATGATCGGTGGGCAGAGTTTAATCAGAAGCATAATGATGGCGGTAAGGACGGAGGAGTTAGCAGACAACCTTCTGAATCGGATTTCACGTCAAGAAGTCTGATAATGGAAGGTCTTATAGTTTTAAAGATGCTCTGAATAGTAAGCCAAAGCTAGAGAAGAATGTTTGTTTCCTGTCAAAAACGGTTTTGTTGGCTCCAGAAGAGTCTTTGGCGGAAAAGAATTGGCTTAATTCTTCTCTGTGGGGCGAGATGGGTAATTTTGAAGATCTTTGCAATCTGACCGAGGTATGTAAAGAGATGGGGGTCTTGGATAATTGTGCTCGGTATCTAGGTGGTTTGTCGGTCTTGTTAACGTTTGAGAGTCCGGATTTGGCGAAGCAGTTTTTGAGTAACCGGATGGAGCTATGGAAGAAAAGATTTGTTTCGTTGGCGGTGTGGGACGGGAGTTACATTCAAGACAAAAGATTAGTCTGGTTGTTAATTAAAGGCGTTCCGTTATCCTTGTGGGATCCCTCAACGTTTGATCTTATTGGAAATTCCTTTGGTAAAGTTGTGGTTCCATCTCGTGCGTCTATAATGAGTAACAATTTGACTTCCGATAGAGTCGGAATCCTGGTTAAATTTCAGACGATAATCGATGATGTCATAATCATTAAACGGAGAGATCGTAGCTTTAAGGTGAAGGTGTATGAAGACAACACGTCTTGGTCGCCAACCTTGCTGGGGGTAAAGAATGGTGAGGCTTTTGACC
The DNA here is from genome assembly GCF_021521415.1 of Bidens hawaiensis. NCBI lineage: Eukaryota > Viridiplantae > Streptophyta > Magnoliopsida > Asterales > Asteraceae > Bidens > Bidens hawaiensis. The sequence goes on from NW_027491024.1 coordinate 6,837,785, forward strand.
GAGAGTCACCGGTCAACGGTGATCGGAATGGCTCAGTCACAATCCAACGATGAAAGAGAACCAAAGATTTGACGGGAATTTCGAAAGATGGACCTCGGGAATTGATGATGCCAGGTATACCGTTGAGCAGACCTATACTCCTAGTTTGAAGGAGAGGGTGATAGACGAGCCAGAGCACCGTTTGAAAAATATGGATTTCTCCTGTGGGCCGGTCAAGGATAATGGCCCATCTTTTGTTAGAAATAATTCATGTAAGTCGGTTAGAGTTTTATATGCTCCGACGACGACAACGGGTGTTTGCGGGAGTGCTCTACCAAATGTTCAAGATGTTAGGAGGGATTCTAGTGACTAAGGTGGGGATCCTGAGTATCCCCAATGGTACTCTTAATGTTGATGTTGGGTTGTCTAAAGCCATGTGAAGAGGTAGGTCCCAGCAGAGCCCAGTTGGACCCGCAAGACTCACCTCAAAGAGGGACGTCTGCGCAGTTGAACCCGCAAGACTCACCTTCAACAGGGACGTCTGCGCAAAGGCTAAACTCGCAAGACTCACCTTGAAGAGACGTCTGCGCAGAAACCAACTGGATCCGCAGGACCCACCATGCTCAGAGACGTGACGTCCTTACGCGCAGAAACCAAAAGCTGTTCCCGCAGGAAAAGCCTCCCAATGGTCGACGTACTCCGCCTGTTCCCGCAGCAACGGATACTAGCCATCAGGGAAGGCTACCCGCGCAGTAAGGCTACACGCACAAGGCACTTAACTCTTAAATAATTCAGTAATGTCACCTGAAGAAGGAGTGAGCAAGCCAGGAACACTCCCGCACAAAGCCGGGAACACTCCCGCACAAATGAGCCAGTCCGTACGATACTGGAGGATCTTTTGTACTGTACCTGACGAGGTATGGACAAAAGATCTGACCATAGATACGACAGCTCACTGACAACAGTATGACGAGCAGCACGCCCTTGTACTGTATGTCACTATCAGCCGCTGCCTACTCACCAACCTGTCGGAGGACGTGCATAGCCTGCAGTTGGTGGAACAGGAATAGTACACAGCCGGCCTGGTTACTATCAGCCGCTGCCTACCCACCAACCACCAGCATGGCACGTGCGTAGCCCACAGTTGGCAGAACAGGAATACTATTCAGCCGGCTGTACCTGCTTGGAAACCTACCTTCGGCTATAAATACTCCAACACCTTGGAATGGTATGGACACATTACATTACCTTATCACATCTTATCTTTTCTAGCAATCTCTTAATATACACTTATATTCAAGAGCAATCTAGTCTGATTCTCACGCCGGAGGGTGGTCACAAGGAGGTACCCCCCCTTCTAAATGACGAGCTCACGGTGTCTGTTTTGCAGGTCACCAGAAGAACCATCTTTGCCAGACATAACCCCTCGTGGGAAACATCTATTTAACCCCCAGATTATCCTAAATCTGCCCGGGGTCAATTAGTGTTTCTTCATTGGCGCCATCCGTGCATAAAAGCTAGAACTAATTCTCAGTTTTTTCAAAACCTCCGAAAAGATGGTTAACGTTACTCAGGTCCCCAGGCCAGGGAGTAACCAAGAAACCCCGATAACCACAACCCCAGCTACTCGGGGGAACACCGGCGAATACACACATTTTACGAACACTACCCCGGTTACCCAAGCCGGGGCAAGTGCAGTAAATTTTACGAACACTACCCCGGTTACCCGAGCCGGGGCAAGTGCAGTAAACAATCCTCCCCTGGGATTCATTGATACCCAGGTGGAAAGACAACAGACGAGGCCCCCCCGCCAAACACTTGAACAAGTTAAAGCGTGGGCGGAAAAACGTCAAAGGGAATTCCAAGCTGAGTTGGATGAACGCTTACGTTCACTCCAACAGGCTGACGAATTCGGAAGCACTCGACAACAGCTCAACATGAGCAATGAGTGCGAGTACTTGGACGATGATTCGGAGGAATCCGACACCGACGTAAACCCTCTCCATAGGGCGAAAGGGAAGCGTAAGGAGTGGACTTCCAACCGAGAAGGAATTTCGGAGAAACTTTCAAACCAAAAAACGCGGGTAGAAACCCACGTGACTTCTCCAAAGCTTTTAGACCAACTGTTGCAAATGCGGGAACGTCCAAGTTTGCAAGGGACATTGCGGAAGCAATCGTCCCGAAGAGTGCCAAGCAGATGCCCAACATCGGCACTTATGATGGTATATCCGACCCAGACGATCATTTGAACAGATTCATAGCGGGGGCAACCGTCAACAATTGGACGGAACCCACGTGGTGTTATATGTTCCAGATGACGCTAGTTGGAGCGGCTAGAGCGTGGTTTGACCGTCTACCGGTCCACCACATCTATGATTGGGCAGACTTCCAACAGAAGTTTAGCCAACACTTCAGCCAACAAAGAAAGTATACCGAAGAGCAATGGACAATCCTCAATTGCATTCGAGAGGAAGATGAATCTTTGCTAGACTTCATCACTCGCTTCAACTCAAAGAAGCTAAGTCTGGGTAATATTAGCGAAGATCTTGTTCGCGCTGCTTTCATCCAGGGCACAAAAGACCCAGAGCTCATCCGCACCTTAACAGGTAAAGATGGCATGCCATCCACATGGGATGCCATCATGACAGCAGCTAAACGCTTCGCGGAAACAGAAAAGCAACTGGGTAGAGATCTTCCCCAGAGCACAAACCTCTACACCCAGAAAACAAGAGAAAACAATGTCCTTACCGCCCGATTAAACAAAAAGAGGAAGCTAGGCATTTGGCAGTCAAGGGTAAACTTTGACACCTCATCCGGCTCGCACCCTCGGTTAGGCAGAAAGGATAACATGCCGTCGTCAAACCGGAACTCCAGATGGACGCCACTCGCCAAAAGCGTCACCGAGATATTTGACACCGAGAGACTCCCATGGCCAAAGGCTCCAATAATCCGAAAGCGTCACAACGCTGATAAGAGCAAATTCTGTGACTTCCACAGGACAAGAGGCCATAACACCGAGGAATGCGTAGACTTGAAGGACATCGTCGAAGCATTTGTCAGAGATGGGACGCTCACGCACCTCATGGCGTAATGAACGCTGAGCAGGCTAATGCGTGTAGAACCCCAGTTGGGGAAAACATGAATAAAACTGCAGCTTCAATGTCGGAGACTACATACTGCGTAAACAACAAGATTCCGAACCAAGTGCATATCGGCTCGAAAGGCTCGATGACTCTCCCAAGAACATGGAAGGGAGCTCAATTACACAGTCTGCATGTAGATCAATTCCAAACTTGTAAAAGAAAAGGCCCAGAGCCACTTCTAATGGAAATGATTCTCCTTATCACATTGACGCTGATGGTCTTACATTTATACTTAATGAACTTTCCACACTGATATGCCGGTCTTCAACGCATACATAAGTGGGAAAACAAGTCGTTGCATGTGGAAGGCGGCAAAACCCGCATAAACACAAAACGACAAATTTTTAAAGAAAATATAAGGAAAGCCTTCACGCAGGTCAGTCATAGGTAAAGTTTGATCATCCTACTAAATGAAAGTGCCGGTCATAACCGCACAAATCATGATAGAGGACACCGAACTAACCTATTGACAACCGCACGTCGAACGGTTAATTTATTAAAAACACTGATATGCCGGTTTTCACCGCATAAATAAGTGTGAAGAAATCGTTGCGTGTGGAAGGCGGCAAAACCCGCATAAACACAAAAAACGGTAAACCTTCACGCAGGTCAGTCATAGGTGAAGTTCGGTCATCCCACTAAATGAAAGTGCCAGGCCTAACCGCACAAATCATGATAGAGGAAACTGAACTTTAACCTATTGACAACCGCGCGTCGAACGGTTAACTTATTCAGAACACTTAGAAAATATCTTCAAGGAAAAAATGAGGAAAACCTCCACGCAGGTCAGATATAGGTAAAGTTTAGCCATCCTACTAAGTGCAAGTGACGGTCTTACCCGCACAATCACGAAAGAGGAAGCAAAACTCTAACCTATTATCTGCCACGTTGATAGGTTAACTTATTCAAAGTACTTAAGAAATTTCTAAGTTAAACTAAAGTATGCACAAGCAAATCATATATTGATTATGCGGCAAAACAAGTGCCAAATTAAACTATAATATGCATGAGCAAGTCGTATAACGTTTATAAAGCAAGAGTGACGGTCCTACCCGCACAAAAGATTTACATTCCATAAAAATTCAAGTATTACAAGAATGGCCAGGTATCTACCCGCCTACAAGAGCGTAAATCTATACAAAAACATAAACCTATCCTAACAGTGGGAAAGGATCTAAAGGTTCAAGCTTCAGGACCACTCCCTCCAAACCCACTTGTACCTGCACCATCAGTTGGCTGTGGCGGTTCAAGGAAGGTCTTGAGAATGGTTAACCCATCATCAGCAGCAGCAACTTCGTTCACCTTCTCCACCACTGGATGCGGGAAGGCAGCATACTGGTTCACTGCTTGGTCATAAGCAGCTTCAGTATCCACATCATATAAAGGGAAGTTGGAAGGCGGGATGCCCTTCTCAATGAACCCTAGACCAAGCAGGAAGCCAGCCTTTTCCCCATCCTCATGAGAAGCGTTGAGGGCTGCGCTCATGGCATCGTCATATGATGTGTCCGTGAAGACCCGATGCACAACCTACAAAACAAAAATACAAGTATCAAAACCTTTTCTAAGTATAAAGAAAAGCGTGAAGACATTATGAAGCTAAGCTTACCTGCGACAACGCTTCTCGTAGAAGCCATTCCTTGGTAACCAGAGCCTCCTGGAGGGCAGCTTGAGCTTGGTTACGGGCGCGTTCGGCTTCACTTTTGTTAAGGTTGGCAAGCAACACTTCCTTAGCAGCAGCCTCTTCAACGCCCTTTAGCTTACGCTCAGTATGGTCAAGCATACCCCTCTGGTCCAAAATTTCTTGAAGCTTCTTGGCGTTTTCCATGGCCAAGGCGTCATGAGCCTGCTGGAGCCTCTCTAATTTGGCTTTGAGCTCCTCATTCTCGGCGCGTAGAGGCTCAGCAACAGCTTCAGCCCTGGTGGCCCTCTCAGTTGCGTTCCGAGCGGTTTCCTTAGCTAACCGAAGCTGTTCGTTAACAGCTTGGGCAGCCTTGGAACGGGCCTCGAGACGGGCCTGAACTTCAACCTCAAGGGCCTTGAAGGCCTTCTCCTTCTCCGCATCAACGGCGGAGAGCCTCCTGTTCTCCTCCCGGACAGCCCACGCCTGAGCTACTTCTTGGATACGAGCTGCTTTTAACTTGTCGTTTTCACGACAAAGCAGCTCGACGCGCGGCTGCATCCGGGGAAGGAGAATTCGAACCTCGTTTGTCAGCCTACCCTCCTGGTAGCTTGACATAGCTTCTCCCAGTGCACCACTTGGGGCGGCGTGGCACGCCCACTCGACGTAGTCCACAGCCGTCCGAAGGGTGGTTCCCCGGCGGATGTTCCACCGCGGAACAAACACCTCATTCGAATCCGACACTGCAAAAACAAAAAGCAATTAGGAAAAGATGATAAAAAAAAACATAACAGGCCAAAATAACCCTACGCACCTGTAGGGTCGACGACAGGCCTGTAGCCGCCAAACCCATCACCCGAACCTAACGGATATCCATCCAAGAGGTCAGGCAGATGGGAAGGAGGCAGAGATTGGCTAGACGCCCCAACCCCAAACATACCTGCTGAACCGGCCGGGGGCGAGGTGGTCGCCGGTGCCGGAGGCGCGGTTGAAGCCGCCGTCGTAGGAACCAACAGAGGTGAACTCAACGGAGGTGAACTCACAACCGTGGTCGCCGCTGCGGAAGAGCCCGCAGAAAAACTCACCGCCGGCTCAGTGAAGGAATCAGTGAATATGGCACTGACAGCCGGCGGAGACGACGTCACAGTTGGAACAGTTGACTCAACCGAGTGAGCAACTGAACCAACACGTGAAGCAGGCGCAGCCGCCTGGGTCATCGCCTCGGGTAGGTTGACCAAACCTACCGTCATGGGTCCAGAAGTGCTCCTCCCCGCTCCACCCTGGAATGCGGTTGCATCCACGCCTGCATGAAGACAACATATTTAAATATAATGGCGGAAAGATATGAAGTTAAAGTTGAAGTTTACACTTACGAGTCCTCTTGAGCTTGAAGGTGCGAATAGGCGGGGACGAACCCGATGGAGCCGGCCTCTTCACGCCGGTCACCGTCGTTGTACTAGGCTGCCCGGAGGTGACAGCTGTCTCAACCTCCGGAACAGTGGTCTCATCACCACCAGGGTTCCCCGCCACCTCTTCACTCTCGGTCTCCGACTCTGACCGATTCCCCTGATCGGCAGTGGAGGCAACCTTCGCCTTGCCCTTCCCGCCGGCAGCCTTCTTCTTCCTCGCCAAGAAAGGACCATCTGCGGATTCCTCATCAGAAGATGACAAAATTAGAGGAATTCCCGCAGAGGTTTGAGCATTGAGAGGGCGAGGGTCAAAAAGTTCTTTACCTGGCCGCCTGGCGCTCAGGATCTCGTGGCCTGGCGGGTAGACCTCCACGAACCGATCCGCCGTTTGCTCAAGGATGGGAAACTCGTTATCATCTAGAGCACGAGTACCCATCCGAGCGGGACCATCACTCTCCCGCGGCTGCAGGAGAGACTGCAAGTCGTTTCCCTCTGAAAACAAAAAGAAAAAACGGTTAGAACAAAAACCCTAAATTAACGGATAATATGAAGCATACCGTAAGGGAAAGAGTTCAAACCGTATTCGAGGACGATGGGAATCTGTGACGCCTCCTTCCACACCCGGCTCATCCCGAGCATCACCATCCCGGACTCCGCAAAGCGGTAAACCGGAGACTGGATCCGGGAAACCTTGGAGAACCATTCCGCCTCCTGGTAGTTGGAGGCGTGAAGGTTCGGGAGAGCTCTCCCGTTCTTGAACGTCATCGCTATGGGGACGACGCGAGCGGAGATATAGAAGAACTCCCGCTTCCAAGATTGAAGACTGCGCTCGGTAGCGCAGATCTTCAAACCCTTGATCCGATTGACCAAGGTATACCACCCCTGGATGCACCTCCAGGAATAGAAGGTCATCAGGCGGTCAACATGGGTCTCCATTCCCAGAATGAGACACACCCACTCGAAATGGCGGATCTTGGCGATAGCCATTGGGTGTACCTCAGTCAGATGCACACCGTGTCTCTCCAGAACACGGTATACAAACTTCGTCAATGGGAACCTGAGATTCCCATAGACGAAGAATGCAGCGTACACCCCTATCTTGCCCTTGGGGGCATCGTACACCGTCTGATGAGGTGCAGGAAACTCAGGCTCGAAAGGCTCGAGCATGAACTTCCTGACGACGTACTGATAAAAGTCGACCGGAAGAGCACACTGGCACTCGCCAGCAGTACTCTTGTCATCCTTGTCCGACGTGGACGACGGATTCTCGAGGTATACATCGGACTCCTCGACAGTAACCTCAGGATCATGAGAAGACATGTTTGGGATGTAAACAAGAACGATTTCAGGAGAATGCTCGACAGAAAAGTTAGAGTATTCGCCGGAAATCGTTTAGAAGAAGAAGAGAGGTGAAACTGTGAGTTGAGATGCAACCTCTCCTCCCTTTATATACTCATCGCAATGAATGCGATGAATTTAATGCGGAAGAGAGAGGAAAACGCTGGGGCAATGAAACTATGACACGTGGAAAAAGCAAGCTGGCAACAGCTGTTGACAGGACGCGTGCCGAAAACTTCGCGGCCACGCGCCCGAAAACTCGCGCCCACGCGCCTGAAAAAGCGTCTGGAATGACCATATACTGTCACGTCGTCATAACTTCCTGCACGTCCTGACACTGTCAGAAGAAACCGTCGGACGACGTTTCAACTGTTTGGACTGTTCTTATCCTTTCACCAACTCTTCGAATTTCAAAAAGATTCAAAAAGATTCAAAAGTAAGCGGGACTATACCCCTTACCTTGGCAACCAAGTAACTATAAGACAGGTGCGAGTACAGTGTTAAGGCAAAACCCTTCACATACTTAGCACCTGCAGGGAATTGAAGCCAAGAATACCTAGGCGACCAAGTAACTATAAGACGGGTGCGGGTACAGTGTCAAGGCAAAACCCTTCACATACTTAGCACCCGCAGGGAATTGAAGCCAGGAATACCTTGGAAGTAAAGTAACTATAAGACGAGTGCGGGTACAGTGTCAAGGCGAAACCCTTCACATACCTAGCACTCCGCAGGGAATTGAAACCAAGAAGGATCTTCTGGGCCATGCTTGCGGAAACGGGAATAACATCCCCGCATAGCGGGAACGTCGAGAACTAGATTGTTTGAAGCTCCAAGATGGAATTGGTTGTTTTAACATAATTGATCACTATGTTCAAAACTACCAAAACCTCATGGAGAATCTATACAAGTGGAACTCAACGCTCCTGACTTGCGAGGAGGTTACAGACCTACCCGCATCATACCCAAAGATCAAGCAGAAAAGTCGGGAATTTCTGCACGTGACATTAGGATTTCCGCGGGAAGAATCCCCATGGAAAACCATAAAACTAAACCCTTTTCAAAACCCTTTGCTTAAGTCCAAAAGTTCACCTCACTTATTAACAATTCATGAGAAGAACATTGGACTGGGGGGACTTGAAGAGGTAGGTCCCAGCAGAGCCCAGTTGGACCCGCAAGACTCACCTCAAAGAGGGACGTCTGTGCAGTTGAACCCGTAAGACTCACCTTCAACAGGGACGTCTGCGCAAAGGCTAAACTCGCAAGACTCACCTTGAAGAGACGTCTGCGCAGAAACCAACTGGATCCGCAGGACCCACCATGCTCAGAGACGTGACGTCCTTACGCGCAGTACGCAAGTTGTTCCCGCAGGAAAAGCCTCCCAATGGTCGACGTACTCCGCCTGTTCCCGCAGCAACGGATACTAGCCATCAGGGAAGGCTACCCGCGCAGCAAGGCTACACGCACAAGGCACTTAACTCTTAAATAATTCAGTAATGTCACCTGAAGAAGGAGTGAGCAAGCCAGGAACACTCCCGCACAAAGCCGGGAACACTCCCGCACAAATGAGCCAGTCCGTACGATACTGGAGGATCTTTTGTACTGTACCTGACGAGGTATGGACAAAAGATCTGACCATAGATACGACAGCTCACTGACAACAGTATGACGAGCAGCACGCCCTTGTACTGTATGTCACTATCAGCCGCTGCCTACTCACCAACCTGTCGGAGGACGTGCATAGCCTGCAGTTGGTGGAACAGGAATAGTACACAGCCGGCCTGGTTACTATCAGCCGCTGCCTACCCACCAACCACCAGCATGGCACGTGCGTAGCCCACAGTTGGCAGAACAGGAATACTATTCAGCCGGCTGTACCTGCTTGGAAACCTACCTTTGGCTATAAATACTCCAACACCTTGGAATGGTATGGACACATTACATTACCTTATCACATCTTATCTTTTCTAGCAATCTCTTAATATACACTTATATTCAAGAGCAATCTAGTCTGATTCTCACGCCGGAGGGTGGTCACAAGGAGGTACCCCCCCTTCTAAGTGACGAGCTCACGGTGTCTGTTTTGCAGGTCACCAGAAGAACCATCTTTGCCGGACATAACCCCTCGTGGGAAACATCTATTTAACCCCTAGATTATCCGTAATCTGCCCGGGGTCAATTAGTGTTTCTTCACCATAGAATTGGAGGTCAAGGAGACATTGGGGTTCGGGTCTAATATTGGGGTTAATTTGGATAACTTTGAATCTCCAGTCCGCGAGATGATTCAAGGAGAGGTGAGTTCCATCAGTTTACTATGAATTTTATGTCATTAAATATAAGAGGGGTGGGAGAGGCTGCGAAGGCTAGATGGGTTCGAAAGTTGGTTTCTAGCTACAAAGTTTCATTCTTGGCTCTCCAAGAAACTCAGTTTGTGGATGGGAATAAGATTCGAGTGCCGACTTTTTGGGGAAACTCAGATTTGACTTCGTGTTTGTTAATGCTGAGGGTCGATCGGGGGGTCTCCTATGTGTTTGGAATTGTAATTTGTTTACAAAGCAGTCTATTATTAGTAACCGATTTTTTCTGGTGATCACCGGTGTTATTAAAGGATGTCAGAAGGAGTTCCATTTAGTAAATGTGTATGGTCCCTGGGAACCCTCTTTAAGAAGATGGGTTTGGAGAGAGTTGGTGGATATAAAATCGAATAGAGAAGGCATCTGGGTTTTTATGGGGGATTTTAATGCGGTTAGATTCCCGGAGGAGAGGCGAAATTCGGTTTTTGATCCGACTTGTGCCCGAGATTTAAACGAGTTTATAGCAGAGGCAGATCTTTTTGAATTCCCAATGAAAGGCCAGCAGTTCACGTTTTGTAAAAGCAGAGGTCGGAAATTCAGTAAGATTGATAGGATATTGGTGAATCAGGATTTCGTTGATAATTGGTCAGATTCCTCATTTTCGGCTCTTCCTCGTTACTTATCTGACCACTCGCCTATCATATTGATCTCTGATCCTCTAGACTTTGGCCCATGCCCATTTAAAGTTTTTAATTCATGGATGGATAGCTCAGAGTTTGAGAAGGTGGTTATAGAGGCTTGTTCAGATTTTGTGTTTGTGGGTCCCCCAGATGTTTTCCTTGCAGAAAAATTCAAATACATAAAATTCCAGTTGAAACAGTGGGCTAGAGTTAGAGTTGTGAATGATAATGAGAGATTTGAGGAGTTGAAAAATGAACTTTCTATAATGGACTCCTTATTGGAGGAGAGGCCGCTTCTAGAGGAGAAGGACTGGGTTCGTACAGAGTGTCTTTTGGAATTGTCAGTTCTTGAAAATCAAAAAACTAAAGACATTCAACAAAAGGCTCGGGCTAAGTGGGCGTCTTTTGGAGATGATAATTTGGCGTATTTTCATCGAGTGATAAAGCACAGAAACATCTCTAACAAGATTAATGGGCTGGAAATAAACGGGAGATGGTGTTCGATTCCTAACAGGGTTAAAAAAGAGGTGTTGTCTCACTTCTGGAACCGGTTTAATGAACCCATTATAAACAGACCGAAAATGTATAATCGGGGATTCCATCGGTTATCAGTAGAACAGGCCGACGCTCTTGTTACCCATTTTTCTGCTTCTGAAATTAAAGTTGCGGTTTGGGAGTGTGGGGACAATAAAGCCCCGGGACCGGATGGGCTGAATTTTAAGTTTATTAAGAAGTTTTAGAATCTGCTGGAGATGGATTTTGTTAATTTGATGAATTATTTTTATAGTTCAGAATCTATTGATCAAAGATGTTGTTCTTCTTTCATTGCTTTGGTGCCGAAGATCCGGGATCCTTCGACTCTCCAAGATTTTAGACCTATCAACCTTGTTGGAGCAATTTCTAAGGTTGTGTCCAAAGTGTTGGCAAACAGACTAAAATTGATTCTGAAGTCAATCATTTCAAATTTTCAATCGGCGTTTCTAAGAGACCGATCAATCTTGGACGACACGTTAGTCATTAATGAAGTTATTACTTGGTTGAGAAAGAAGAAGTAAGCAAGTTTTTTATTTAAAGTGGATTTCAAAAAGGCTTATGATCATCTAAATTGGAGGTTTTTGGATGAAACTATGGAAAATATGGGATTTCCTCATAAGTGGAGAAGATGGATTTTTGGGGTAGTATCGTCCGCTCGATCTTCCGTTCTTGTAAACGGTTCACCTACTTTTGAATTTAAGTATTCAAGAGGCATTAGACAAGGCGATCCGATCTCCCCGTTTCTTTTTATTTTATCTATGGAGGCGCTTTCGGTTTTATTCAGAAACAGTTGTGATATTGGTTCTTTTAAAGGGTTTAAAACGCCAAATGAGGGCATAGTATTATCTCACTTGTTGTTCGCCGATGATGCTCTTATAGTTGGAGAGTGGTCAAGAGCCAATGTCCGAATTTTGGCACGCATTTTGAGGGTGTTTAAATTGCTTTCAGGTTTGAATATAAACCTTGGAAAATCCACTTTATTCGGAGGGGAAGTTCCTCTACAGGAAGTTAAATCCATGGCGGAGGTGTTACACTGTAACTCAGGCGAGATCCCATTTATGTATCTTGGGATAAAGGTTGGAGCCAATATGAAAAAAATTAGTAGTGGGCAACCGGTTATTGATGCGTTTGATAAAAGGCTTGCTGATTGGAAAGCCCACACTCTATCTATGGGAGGTCGGATAACGTTAATCAAATCAGTTCTTGAAAGTCTTCCAAGTTACTATTTTTCCCTTTACCAAGCTCCGAAAAAAATTTTGGAGACATTGGAGGTCAAAAGAAGAAAGTTTTTGTGGGGTGGGAAAGATGGAAAATCAAAGATTTGTTGGGCTGCTTGGAGTCGAATTACTACCGCCAAAGAAGATGGGGGCTGCTTGGAGTCGAATTACTACCGCCAAAGAAGATGGGGGATTGGGATTATGCCCGTTAAAAGTCTCTAATTTTGCCCTTTTATCTAGGTGGTGGTGGAGGTACAAGGTGGAAGAAGGAAGTCTTTGAAAGAAAGTGATAATGGCACTCCACAATACTCCTAGGACGTGGCCGGTTCTCCCATATAATTAAAAACTTAACGGAACGTGGGTAATGATTGCAAAGATTCACAACTTTCTTGAATTCTCTCATGCGTCGTTAAATAATTTAATCAAAGGTGAAGTGGGAAACGGGTTAAAAATTCGATTTTGGTTGGACGTATGGTTGGATGATATCCCGCTAAAAAATTTATTTCCTAATTTGTTTAAATTGGAAGTGGAAAAAGGTTGTTTGGTGGCTGCTCGTTGTAAAGACCGTGATGGGGAGATTACTTTAAATTGGAATTGGAAAAGACAAATTTTGTATGGCACTATAGTGAACGAGTTAATGGAGTTGTTGGAAAAACTATATAGTTTTAGATTTAAAGGCGACCAAGACAAGTGGGTATGGGGTGGTGATAACTCGGGATCGTTTTCAGTACCCTCGGTTAAAAAACTTCTTTATCAAGTTGAACTGCTTCATCAAAAGAACATCTTAGAATGGAATTCTTGGGTTCCACTAAAAGTGAATGTTGTAGCGTGGCGCGCTCTCCTAAATCGGTTGCCTACGACAGACAATCTAATAAAGAGAAAAGTTCTCTCGGGTCCGACTGTGTGTAGTGGTTGCTTTGCTTCAGGTGAGTCTGTCGACCATGTTTTTACTTCATGTTTTGTAGCTTCGGTGGTATGGCAAAGCATTTGCACATGGTGTAGAATCCCCCATATGAACGTGGTCTCGGTTCAAGATGTTTTTGATATACACAATCATATTCAGGATATTGATCAGAAAAGGAAGTTGGTACGTTCTATAGTTATGGTGGCTTGTTGGTGTATATGGAGGGCTCCGAACAATTTTATATTTGATAATAAACCAATCAAGGTTGAGAACATTCTTGGAGACATCAAAACGTTAAGTTTTTTGTGGATTAAAAATAGGACTAGAAATTTGAATGTAGATTGGCCTAATTGGAAACTATGGGTAATGTAACTGTTTGTTGTTTTTCGGTCATCCCTTGCTAGCTACTCGATAGTAAGGGTTTTGGCCTGTTTTAATGGAAATTTGCAGTTAAAAAAAAACCTATAAGATGTTAATCCCCTTGCATGTAATTTTCTTTTTCTTTTATGAATTCTATAAATATAGAGAACAATTTATATTTTTATAAAGCATTTTGTCTTATGTATTTAATTAAATATGATAGATGTATATATAATAGATATATTTGTTTGTCTCTTGTACTTACGATGACATAAAAAAAACATTTTTATAGTTATTTTATTTTAATTTTCTATTTTTTTCTTTTGTTGTGTTTGGTATGCATGAATAAGAGGCGTAATAGAATGGACTATTATGATGAAATGAAAAAAATGTGTTTGGTTGGTCAATGGAATTGAATCACCCATTACCATGTCCATTCTGTTCTTTCTAAAACACCCAAATTCATTTCATCCACCCCATTTTTTTCATTCAATCCATTTTTCACACTATATCACCCCCACCAGCCTCCCATCGTTACTACTCATTTCTCTCTCACCACCATCACCCATTTCCCTCTCACCACCACCACCACCCACCACCGCCTCCGCCACCAACACCCGCCGCCACCAACATCCGCCTTCGCCGCTCCCCGTCGCCAACAGCCGCCTCCGCCGCCACCAGCGCCGGCCTCCGCCGTCTAACCGTTCGCTGCCACCAACACTTGCCTCCGCTGCCCGCCGACACCACCACTTGTCTCCGCCGCCACCACCACCTACCATCGCCGCCCACCACCAACAATCGCTCTCGCCACCCACCACCCACCATCACCATTAATGCTCGCCACCATCCCACCGCTAGTCACTACCATTTGTATTTTGTTTTGACTTTTTCTAGCTTACCAAAAATAAAAACTAATAATTCATGTCATTCTCACATGGTAACCACACATGTCAATTGAATGATAATGATCCGTTCCATTACCTCCTTCATTCCATTCCATTGCTCTTTCTATTCCATCGCTCATTCTATTCCATCGCTCATTCCATTACCGTATACATGAATGACAAAAAACACAATTTGACAGCATTCATATTAACTTCTTTATCTATATTGATTTAATTAATTTAACTGAAAAAACGTGTTTCTCTAAAATATAACTTTTATTCTAAACAATTTCACATCTCATTGTCTATTCACTTAAGGGGATTGGTTTTAAATAATCTCAACTATGATCTATTAACAAATAACAATCTCAACTTTAAACTTGGCTGGTGGTGATCTCAATTAAACGGGTATTTTTTTAACGGACCACCACTAACGGATGTTAACTTCGTTAGTGATTCGCTGACGTGAACCTTCTTCTCCGGCCGCACCACACCGGAAACCTGCAACTCGCTTCCATTCTCCCTACTATCGTTACACTGTCCTTCTCTGCCCCCTCATTCGAAACCTAACCAACGTGTTGCTGTCGTTGTGTCCGGCGAACTCCACTCTCGTCAATCATGCACCATTCGAGGTAATTGACACATCATTCGGCTCGTTTTGATCCCCTTAGCAAAATCCCTACGTTTATTTTGTAAATCATATAACATTGATTTGGAATTTTTGGAAATAAGATCGGGTTTGGTATCTAGGGATTGACTGTGGAATAAGATGAAATATGCTTCATTTTCTAAATTCTGACGTGCTTTGAAAAAGGAGGGAGACAGTGTAACGATATTAGGGAGAATGGAGGCGAGTTTCAGGTTTCCGGCGTGATGTGGCCGGAGAAGAAGGTCAACGTCAGAAAATCACTAACGAAGTTACATCCATTAGTCGCGGTCCGTTAAAAACAAATACCCCTTTAGTTGGGCCTGCCACCAACCAAGTATAAAGTTGAGACTGTTATTTGCCAATATGACATAGTTGAGATTATTTAAAACCAATATTCCTTCAATTAAATAATACTGGGATTTAGATCCCGCGCTTCGCAGCGGGACCACTAAATCGAACAAAAACACATACGTAAAAACGAAAAATCACGAACGCAATGCGAGTCAACGCGAAGTCAGTTTGTATCAAGTTACAACATCGAAACTAAACAAAAGAAATTAAATCGTCAATGTTACAATACAAAAAATTATCTACGTTACATCTACGAACCAACGCAGATTCGGTTAGTATTAGAGGCGCTAACACGTTTTCGTAAACATGAATTAGTAAACAAAAACAATATTTTAACAGGGCGGTATCAAACGTTGATGCGCGAATATAAAAGCACGCGACGATAAAATATTTTTTAAATCATGAAAAAGATTTAGTCACTGTAAATACGGACTATAAAAAATTCAAAAACATGTAAAGCCGATACTTGTCTAAGTTTAGTGTTTAAAATATAGTTTGCTAAATATTATAATTAGTTGAAAGTAAAAAGTAAAATAAAAAGAATAAAAAACTAACATTATAATTTGTAGGGTTATTTAGTTGTTTTTGACTAATGAAATCTTATAATATTGAATAATAAATTCCCCAGTAACTTTGTGAGGAGAAGTTGGATCTGTTTTTTAATATATATAATAATATCTTTATATGTTTATCTTTCATTGATAATAACAAATAACTCAGGGCATATTTATATGAATGAATAGTACATATGTATAAGACAGAATTACAAATTTTGTCCTTTAAAAAAAGCCAAATTACGGTTCGTGTCCTTTTTTAAGTTTCCTTACAGGCGGTATCCTTTAAACATTTTTTTCCTACACGTTATGTCCTTTACGCTAACTGGGTTAGAAAAACTCAGTTAAATACCCTCACGTGAGGCACATGTGAAGGCATTTTTGTCTTTCGCCTGTACCTGCAGATTAAATACAATATACCTTTATTTTTAAAAACAAAAAACCCTCTCCATCACCATCTCCACATCTTCCTGTAGCTTCTTCAGCCTCCATAGCCGCCACCAACAAGCAACCACTAACCCACCACCAGCTAAGTACGCCGCCAGGCGCTACCACACCACCATCAAACCCCACTGGCCGCCGCCACCATCAAACCCCACTGGCCGCCAGCCGTCTTTCTCCCCCTCTCTCTCACACACACACACACACTTGCCGGAAAAACGTGGACCACCTCCGGCTGTGAGGACTTTCAAAACATCACCGGTTACCGTGAGGGGTAATATTTTGTATGAACCGCAATACCAAAATCATCCATAGTCAATCCCTAACCCCATCATCAATGAATCACAGATCTACAAATCCGCGTATATAAATCATAGATCTGCAAATCGATTTTCCCTTCACCTGACTTTCTTTCTTCTTATCAAAATGGTATTAGCTTAAGGCAATGGTGGGTGTCTGACCACCAAAAACCTCATCGTGCATCATCTTCATTTATCACAGCAGCGGATCCTTTAGATCCGGCCCGAATTCCGACTCTATACCATATCCAAATGCACACCCGGGCTAGCTCCGGACCCATGTCAAACCTCTAGAAGTTGAATCGTCATTGGTGTGGTTGTGGCGTGGTCATAGTCAACGATGACGGTGGTGGTCACAGGTGGCCAGATTTACTGTTTTACCCGAGATGGGCTTTTGTTTTAGCCGGATTTACTGTTTTACCAGAGATGGGCTTTTGTTTTAGCCGGATTTAATGTTTTAGTGGAGATGGGATTTTTTTGGTCGCCGGATTTGATGGTTCGCAGTGGCGGTGGTGATGGTAACACGGACGGTGGTGGTGGTGGTTGAATGAAGGAGGAGGTACAGGCGAAAAGACAAAAATGCCCTCACATGCGCCTCACGTGAGGGTATTTAACTTAGTTTTTCTAACCCAGTTAGCGTAAAGGACATAACATGTATGAAAAAAATGTTTAAAGGATACCGCCTGCAAGGAAACTTAAAAAAGGACACGAACCGTAATTTGGCTTTTTTTAAAGGACAAAATTTGTAATTCTGTCTATGTATAAAGAATCAGTATAGCTTAACTCGTTGGAGTGATAATTTTGTTAGTTTTCTTAAAATATTTCTCTAGCATAACATTTAGACCCTTCGCTATGGGTGGGGTTAGTTAGGGGGGTAACGTAAGGGGGAACATCGTCGAGGGGCAGTAAAGGGCTGGTGACAAGGGGGTGGCGTGCCTAGGATGGGAGGCAAAGGAGATGGGTGGTGGGCCCTCTCTCACTCCAACGGTAATATTACCTTTAAAAATTATTATTATTATTAACAACCTATTTAAACAACCAACCTCATTTTTAATTAAGACTTAATTTTACTTCAAAACACTCTAAATTCTTTTCAATATACAGTCAATTTCTTAACTTTCTACAACCATGAACCTGAGCTCAAACCCAAACTCAAACCCGAACCCGTTGGACCCGACTCAATTGTGGTGGAGTAGTATGCTTGCAAACAACAATGACCCTGTTAACCCTTCATTTGCCAACCAACAAGGTTATCGACCCGTAGTGCCACCCACCACGAAACCGTTCAACGATATGTTATATCGACCGCCAATGCCATATATGTCTTCGCAAGTACCCGAAACCCAAAACCTGAAACCTAAGTACCCAAATCGCAAGTAACTCCTGCCACACCAAAAGGTAAATGGAGTCCTAAAAAACCTCAAGGTCAAATAAACAGGAAAAAAAGACGAAAGATTAAAGTGACAAACGGATGAAGAGATTGCGTTAGCACGCGCGTGGATTGACTCATTCGAACACTCAGTTGAAGGTAAATTATTATGTAAAAATATATTTATATATATTTCATGTTTTATCAAAGGTGATGGTAAACCCACCCCTGAATACCGGAAGGACAATTTCGTCTACAACAAATGGAAGGCATTGTGAACAAAAATAACCAACTTCGTCAACAGTTACAAACACATTGCAACCGGTGGGAGAAAAGTGGCATCGCTTGATGGCGTTTGCCTTAAAACAATACAAGGGTGAATATAAGGGAGATTTCAATATGTTAGACGCTTGGAGACAATGCACGAGGTCACCAAAGTAGGCGCACGTCCCATCATTTTCAGGCGACCGTCCAACGGTTAAAGACAACGTCTACTTCGGCCAATCAAATCAACGTCTCAAGCCACGTCGGATGCTTGTTGTCAATTAAACTTAATGAATGTGATCCCGAGTTGTTGTTGATGAACCGAATTAGTTACCACGCATGGTAGGAAGAGATAAAGGCAAGGCAACGACGAAAGGTGGAGCATCTTCGTCATAAAAGGACATCCTCGATAAGTTCCGAAGTGTGCTCGCGTTTTGACAACTTGGAGCTTAAACTATCTGAGATTGCCAAGGTTAAAAAAAGATTCAAAGATGATAACACAAAAATGCACGAAGAAAGAAAAAATAATGCACGCGGAATACAAAACGTTGCACGCTGAAAGAAAAAAAAAATCAGTTGGAGCGACAACGAGATAAGGATTTCAAGTTCCTCACAAAGGATATATCGCATCTAGATTCGGTCAAACATGCTTTTGTTGAGAAAAAAAAAAGCAAAGATAATGACCAAATATGCAAACGAGAACGAAGAGGACGGTGACAAATATTAGTTATATTTTAATTGGTTAATTTAAGTTGTTTATGTTTTCATTGTTTTTATATGTTTTTTATTTTTATTTTAGCATTATTAAATTATTATTTACTCTTTATTTTATTGTATTTGTTAGAAAAAAAAAACTTTAAAGCCTGTTGGGACTTCGAACCATAGTGGAACACCATATCGAAAAGACTTTAAAACCCCTAATCTCATGTGACAGTGATCTGACACTATAAAATAACTTTAAAACCCGTGGATGTGAAAAGTCTTAAAAGATATAGAGAACCAATGTACATAATTTGAAAGTGAGGTAACAGCCCCTTGATATCCAAAAAGTTGACATTGGGGGACCATTTCCACAGCGACTATGTATGAAAAGATCGGTTGTCACGCATCTATTTCAACATATGCCTTTTCGTCTTATTATTCCACACTTGAAAATCTGATGGATACATTTCGTTGTCGTCCATTCAAGGATAAGCAAAACATTATTTGGTCATCATCATATAAACTTTGGTTTATCATCTTATTGTTTAATTAAGCGATTACTTCCAACTTTCTCCTGTCATTTTTTTTATCTCTGAAGGTAGCGTGTTAAAAATTTAAGAAAAACTCTCAAAATGTTTTTAGTTCGGGAAGAGATTCAAATTTTATCCGTTGAACTTTAGGATTTAAAAAATGTCACCTTCAAACACATATTTAAAAAGGCTAGACTTCATAAAATAGATCATTAACAAAATGAATTGAAGATAAACATCATAACTATAAAATTTAAATGTCAGATCGGTTAGCACAAATAAATTATTTTAAAAATATAAAACGAACTATTTAACTAGCGAATATAAACAAACGAACGTAAGCGAACATAAATGAACACATTACTAAACGCTTACGAACACTAATAAACGAATGCAACCTCTGTTCATGATCATTAATTTACTTAACGAACAAACTTCCTTGTTCGTTTTTGTTCATTTATTAAATGAACGAACGTAAACGAACTTTCCGCCTAATGGTTCACAAATTGTTCGCTAAACACCCGATTCTTTTATAGCCCTAACCCTACCATATATATATATAGGGGATGGTTCAGGGTTAAAATGATTTTATAACGAGAAGTGCGAGAAATAAATCTGAGCCATTGATTTTGTTTAATCTATGACCATGAATTAAAATGACAATGTTGTAAATAATAACTCTTCATACTAATTGACTTTAATACTAAAAAGGCAATTTCGTTTTTTGGTTGTAAACTCAATTTAGGAAACTAAAAAAATGAAGAATCAATATCCCAGCCAATTAATTGATGTGCATTCCTTTTTCATATTTTAAGCTATTAAGTCCACATTTGAATTAAAATTGCAATTTTGAATTTTGTTTGTAGATAAAACAATTTTGTCTTTACTTATTTTTACGGCCTTGTGTTTTTATTATTTTGTATTCAAAGATTTTGTTGTTTTATTTTACCTACATTATTTGATATAATCCTACACATATGGGTAAATATGTGTAGGAGTTCTTTTGTATATGTATATTATCCTACACAAACTGGATAAATTCCTACATTTAATTGGTAAATATGTGTGTGGGTAAAATTATAAACATCTATGTAGGATTTATGACAGATGTTGTGACTATTAACGAAAATATCAAAGAAATCTCCGTCACAATAAAAATATATATACTGTAACTTGATTAATTAACCTACATAGAAGAAAATGTCAATACACAAATAGCGTAATAATTCAGTCACACACTTACAAACTCGTGCGTAATCACCCCATATTCTAGTTTACAAACATACTAAAAAACAATTTTTCATTCACAACCACCAGTCACACACATATTTGTAAATACTACTTAGTTATTAAAAAAAAACTAATACCTACATTTAGATTTAGCAACCAAAATATGTAAAGACAGTTTTAGTTGTGTAGGTTGCTAAAAGTTTGTGTAGGTATATCTTAATATAGTTCGTCAACTATATAATTGTTGTGTAGGCTCTTAAAAGTTTGTATAGGTATATGTAATATGGTTCTCCAAGTACATATACATTGTGTAGGTTGTTAAAACGTTATCTAGATATATGTTGATTGTGTAGTGATATGTTATTTGTGGTTATGTATGAATAATTTCATATATAGGTTGTCTTTTTTATAAATGTAGGTGAATTTTTTTGCATCGGTTGTTTGCAACTATTACACTTGTCAATCTTATAATTGTCTACACCATGGAATACCCACCCACACACACACACATATATATATTACTTGGTAGTTATATATATAGTATATAAACAATCTTAAAATATTTGAGTTATTTTTATTTAATTAATAATAAATTAAAACTAAAACTAAAAGAATAAAAAAAACATAATCTAAAATAAATTATCCACGTACAAAGCCAAAATAATTCTAATGATTTTTGTACGTTTTTATCAAAGAGATATAAATTAATAATATAAATCTTTCAAAAACATTAATAGTTACCATATATAATAATTACAACCTTTACCCTTTCATTTAATTAAATAGAAAAATGAAAAGAAAAAATATGATTGGTTGAAATTATTTCTCATATTTCTCGCAATAATATGACTTCTCTTCTGAACTTAATCCTATATATATATATATATTGTGGTGAGTTAACGTATACGTTCAAGGTTAAAACCTAAAACATTCAAGGTTAAACTTGATATTTTTCAAGGTTAATACCTAAAACGTTCAAGCTTCAAACCCAATACTTCAAGGATATAAACTCATTACTCTCATATAAAAAATTGCTTTGATTGGAGATCCAAATGTGTTTGTTTGGATGAATTGATGATTAATTGGGTCAATTTAAAGGTTAATTGATCAACTGACTTTAGTAATTTCAATTTCAGTTTCAATTGTTAATTGATCAACTGACTAAAATGCAAAAAACTGTGAACAACGATCAAAGAGTAATCGATGGTCGTGACGCTAGACGATGGTTGCAACAGTGGATGGTGGGCTTTGAAGGGACGACAGAGATGGTAGATGACTGACATATCGCGTAGTTGTCATTTTAGGGTTAACGTGTTTTTGAAATCGATCAAGTGTTTAAAAGTATCGCGTACGTAATGTATGATAAATGATTATTGTATTGAATCCATTTTCTATATATGTATATATTAATGGACCAATCACAATTGGAACAATCACAAAATTTCTTTACTTTTAAGATTAATTTTAATACCAAGGGCACGTTAGTAACAATTTTTTTATTTAATTAGGTAAATATTTTAATCTTAAAATAAAAGGAGTTTTTGTGAAACATAATTAAAAGCATATTTTATGCTTTTAATTATGTTTCACAAAAACTCCTTTTATTTTTATGTTTTTAATTATGTTTCACAAAAACTCCTTTTATTTTAGTTAAATAAAAAAAGAAAATCTTCTTTTTTACCAAATTCAATAACATTTTAAATGTCAGAAGGTTATCAAAATATATATTTACATCAAAAACTCCTTTTATTTTAGTTAAATAAGAAAAGAAAATCTTTCTTTTTTACCAAATTCAATAACATTTTAAATGTCAGAAGGTTATCAAAATACATATTTACATCATACACAATATATTTACGTAAGACCTCGTACCGGTGTCCTACTCTGAACGTTGGATTTACTCATAATCACAGTTCTACACATCATAGTTAATTAAAACATTCACAGAATATTAAAACTTACCAGATTATATTACATAGCTTTCAAATCTTGTTATAACAAACATTCAAAGTAGTTTAAACATAAAACTTAGTCTTAAAAATAACATAACATTTTCTTGAGATATCAGTATCTCTAAATCCATGCCATGTGTTTCCTTCAAGCGAGCTGCCTCATCCTACTCACCTGCGTGCATACTAAAAGTCAGCTACGCTATGTAATTTCTAGTTAATCTAGTAAGCGTACAATACATTCGCATATTTTTACATACGCATCCAAAGATACATATTATATAATCTGCTTACGTTTCTTTCATACATACATTATCATATACTTTCTTTCTTTCTTTCTTTCATTTCTTTTCTTGCATACTATATATTAAACCCTACTTTACATTATTCTATTCTGCCTCGAGAATTATAAGGGCTCGGTTCCCTTTCTTCCTCGAGTATTATTAGGGCTCGGTTCCCTTTTCTGCCTCGAGAATTATTAGTGCTCGGTTCCCTTTTTTCCTCGAGAATTATTAGGGCTCGGTTCCCTTTCTGCCTTGAGTATTATTAGGGCCTGGTTCCCTTTCTTCTATGCAAACATACCATACTTGTCTATGCGTTCATAATCATAACTTTCATACATGCATTTATATATCATTCATACTTAATATACATATCATTCATATCATCAACTATCACCCGGCGGTACATGCAATATCCGAAGATCGTTCAAGCACCGTCAAGCATCATTTATACATAATCGTATAAGGCGTACACTTACCACTTAAGGTAAGTGTATTAACTAATCACATCAAGTATGCACACAACCCCGAAAACATAACAAGGAGGTGGGGCTAGAAACTCACCTGGATCATGTTTCTTTATTCGTTAACTGTTAATCCTTTATTTAATTGAGCTCTGCTAACAGTATATGAGTTACACGTATCAATACTTGTATCTCAACCAAAAATGGCTAAGTCTGGTCTAATCTAATGGCCTTGTTTTAGGTTACAACTACTTATTTTTTATTCTTAAACCCTAAGTTATTTGAATACAAGGCATTCAATCATTTTAATATTCTTTTCTTTATTTTCTTTATGTATTTGCATCATGATTTGTATTATATTACATTTCTCTTAGAACCTGTATTCAATCCTTTCCTTATAGTCGATTACCACCTTGCATGCTAGTCACATATTATGTTTGAGTAACCCTTGACGCATGTAAGTTCAATGTGTAATCGAATAACCCACTTGTATCCGAACTAAGTGAGTGTAACTGAGCATAAGGATTGTAATAGGGTTTGGGATTGTAAGCGAGTCCATTAATGTATTCGAGTCTCATTTTGTAATCTAATGCACCATGTAAGCGAGTTGGGTCAGGTATGCGGCCAAGACCCGTGTAATCGATCATTCCATGCATCGAATGCTACTATTCTAATCGAGTTACATTTGTATGCGAGTTCAATGTAATTGACCTTAAAGGTGTAAGCGAATGGCATATATATATGTACTCAAGTTAATCCGCGTATGCGAACTCATATGTATGCGAGTGATTGTAATCGTTCGGACTGATTGTGATAGAGTATAAATTGTATGCGAGTCCCGGGTGTATTCGAGTATGAGGATGTAATCGACTATAGTTATTGTAATCGAGTCTATGTTAATTAAGTGTAAGATGTTTGTATGCGACAAGTCCTTTGTAAGCGAATTGTCAGAGTAATAGACTTATAACATTGTGATCGAGTACATATTGTGACCGAGTATGTATGTAATCGAGTTCAATTAGTAATCGACTATCAAAGTAAGCGAATACCATGGCAATCGACCCGCATGTATGCGATTTCAAGATTGTATGCGAGTGGCATCAATGCAAGCGACTGAGATAGACTTTATTTAATTATTAAGTCACGCCTTTGTCCATTATCAACGTTATATCCACTCGTTTTAACCCTAGCACTTCGTTATAGCTCGATATGGACTTATAGGCGTCTCCTTAACCGTTTTAGCTCTTACTTGGCCTGTTTATAACATAAAACATGAACCTTTATGGTAAAACTTTCAAAACTAGATCTAGGGTTTATTTTAAACGAGCTGTCTTTATCCATTAGTTCGTTACGTCCATTTTAACATCAAGTTTGCTACTTTATGGTTCATTTATACCCTATCTACTCTAGGTTTAAGTTTCAAGGTTAACTGTTCCTAGAAACATAAACCTTAATGTAAAGAACATACCTTTACGTGTTCGTTTGGTCACAGTTTTGCTTGGTTATGAACCTTTATCTTGCTTCTATCTTGTATATCAAAGATCTATCAATAATCAACGTTCGGTTTACTCTTGAACCTCTCTCTCTCTCTCAGAGCCGTAAGGTATGTGGTGTTTGTGTGTGTTTTGAGTGTGTAGAGATTATGGAAAGATGGAAATGAGGATTTAGGGTTTTAGGGTGGTTTAAGGGAGTATTTATACTCTCTTAAGACCATGGACCTAAGGCACATCCCATCCTTTATTCCATCTTAATTATCCAAGTCCATACTTCTTTATTTTATTTAATCTTAATTAAATATTAACACACGTTTCGAAACATAAACTTTCTTTTATTAATTATTATAAATTTAGGATGTTACAAGTCTTCTCTCGTTAAAGAGGTTTTGTCCCCGAAACCTAACTATTACTTAAACAGATTAGGGTAAAACTTGCGCATCTCATCCTCAGCTTCCCAAGTAGCATCGATCCATTGCTATGTTTCCATATCACTTTCACCAAATGTATAACCTTGTGACGAAGTTTCTTCTCCTTGCGATCAACAATCTCTATCGGTTGCTCAATGTAGTTCATCTGTTCATCAACCTCAATATCCATCAATGGCACGTGAGACGTGTCATCAGCTAGACATTTTCTCAGATGAGAGAAATGGAGGGTTGAATGGATTCCTTCTAACTCATCGGGTAAATCCAACTTATAAGCTACTTCACCCACACGATCCATAATCTTAAACGGTCCAATGTACCTCAAACTCATCTTTCCCCTCTTCCTGAAACAAATGATTCCTTTCCAAGGCGAGACCTTGAGAATCACATTGTCACCAACGTTAAACTCAATCGGTCATCGCCGCCTATCAGTATACGACTTCTGTCTGTCTTGAGTAGCTTTCATTCTTGCCTTAATATGATCAAACTTTGAAGATGTTTCTTGAACCACTTCTAAACTTACCATTTCTTTCAGACAATCTCTCCCCAACAAACCGGGGTTCTACGTCGTCTACTATAAACCATTTCAAACGGTGGAATACCAATACTTGAATGGTAACTGTTGTTATATGAGAACTCTGCCAGATACAAATGATCATCCCAACTTCCACCAAAATCTAAGACACAAGTACGTAGCATATCCTCAAGTGTTTGGATCGTCCTCTCAGACTGTCCATCTGTTTGAGAATGATACGCCGTACTGATGTTCAATCTTGTTCCCATAGCTTCGTGGAACTTCTTCCAAAACCTCGAAGTAAACCGACTATCTCTATTAGACACGGTCGATTACGGTACCCCATGCTTAGTCACAACCTCTTTTATAAACAAGCTTACTAACTATTCTGACGAGATAGCCTCTCGTATAGGCAGAAAGTGAGCATTCTTGGTCAAAGGGTCTACAATCACCCAGATGGTATCATGATGCTTAGCTGTACGAGGTAGCTTAGTTATGAAATCCATGGTGATGTGTTCCCATTTCCATTCAGGCATCTCAAACGGTTGCATTTTCCCATAAGGCTTCGGATGTTCGGCTTTGACTTGTAAACAAGTTAAATCACTTACTAACATAATCCACCACATCATTTTTCATTCCTGGACACCAGTAATCTCTTTTCAAATCTTAGTACATCTTTGTAGTTCTTGGATGAATTGAGTATCTTGACTTATGAGCTTCATCTAAGATTCAACCTCTAAGATCTCCATGACGTGGAATCCACATACGGTCAAACCTAGTCTTCACATTATGCGTGTTTTCTATCAACTCATCTTGCTGGCCGAAAATCCTTTCTTTCTTTATTAGCCCTTCATTTACCAGCACTTCTGACTACACTTTGATGATTTCTTCAAATAGGCTTGAGTTCCTAATCAACTGCTATGACTTCATTGTTGCAATGACTTCCTCGTTCTTACGACTTAGCGCGTCGGCGACCACGTTAGCTTTACCGGGATAGTATTTAATATCGCAGTAGTAATCCTTAATCAACTCCAACTATCTTCTCTGTCTCATGTTCAATTCCTTATGCTCGAAGAAGTACTTTAAACTCTTATGATCTGTGTAAATGATACACTTAGTACCATACATATAATGCCTCCATGTCTTCAGAGCATGCACTACTGCTGCTAGCTCTAGATCATGCGTCGGATAAGTACTCTCATGGACTTTCAACTGTCTAGACGCGTAAGCTATCACTTTTCCTCATTGCATCAACACGCAACCTAACCCATGATGCAAAGCATCAGTACAAACAACCGGATCCTCATCACCGTCAGGTAAAGCAAGGATTGGAGCTTGCGTGAGTCTCTTCTTTAACTCCTCAAAGGATTCTTCTTGAAACTTTCCCCAACTGAATACTACCAACTTTCGGGTCATACCGGTCAACGGTGCGGCTATCTTGGAGAAACCTTTGATGAATCTCCTATAGTAGCCAGCTAACCCTAAGAAGCTTCGTATATCAGTCGGATTCTATGGAGTCTTCCAATTCGTTATCGCCTCTATCTTAGCTGGGTCCATGGTAATTCCTTCAAGATTACTCACATGACCTAGGAATTGCACCTCTCGGAACCAGAACGCGCATTTCGAAAACTTAGCATACAACTTCTCTTTCTTCAGAATCTCCAATACTTCTCTCAGATGCTCGACATGATTATACTCGCTCTTTGAATAGATCAATATATCATCAATAAAGACGATTACCGACTTATCCAACATCGGCCGGCACACCCTATTCATCATGTCCATAAATTCTGCGGGAGCATTCGTTAGACCGAATGACATCACGAGGAACTCGTAGTGTCCATACCGCGTCCGAAACGTTGTTTTAGGGATGTCTGTCTCTTTCACCTTTAGCTGATGATAGCCTGATCTGAGATCTATTCGTGAGAACCAACTTGAACCTTACAGTTGGTCAAACAGATCATCAATCCTTGGCAAATGATACGTATTCTTTATCGTAAGCTTGTTCAGCTCGCGATAGTCTATGCACATTCTCATACTTCCATCCTTCTTCTTCACAAACAATACCGGTGCGCCCCACGGAGAAACACTCAGCCTTATAAAACCTTTGTCGAGGAGTTCTTGTAGCTGGGACATCAATTCCTTCATCTCAGACGGTGCTATACGGTAAGGCGCTTTCGCGATGGGTTGGGGTCCTTGTACTAAATCTATATGGAATTCTATCTCTCTCTCCGGTGGCAACCCCGGAAGATCCTCAGGGAACACTTCTGGGTAGTCGCGCACGATAGGAACATCTTTCATTTCTTTTGTCTCGGCCGTAGCGTTGACAATATACGCCAGGTAGGCACCACACCCTTGCCTTAACAAACCATCGGCTTTTATCATCAAAATAACATTAAGCCCAAAACTTTCCTTATCACCATAAACCGTCACCACACTACCACCCAAGGACTTTAACCTTATTATCCTACTCTTACACACAATCTGATCTTCATACTCAGACAACCAATCCATTCCCAAAACCACATCGAACCCTCCTAAGGTCATAATATACAAGGTAACAGGGAACTCATGTCCCTCTAATTCTATCGTACAGCCCTTAACTACTTTCATTATTTTAACCGAAGTGTCGCTAGCAGTTTCTACTATAAAGGTTTCAGACACTCGGAAATTTTTCATTTTAGCTAATTTACTAAATGATGTGGCTACGAAACTTTTGTTCGCACCTGAATCAAATAACATTGAAGCGGAAACACCGTTTACTAGAAACGTACCTGTGACGACATCCGGGATCTGCTTGGCTTGTTCTTGAGTCAGCATGTAGGCCCTGGTCTTTGGTATTGATGGTTCCGTATCCTTCTTCCCACTTCCTCCAGCTCTACTTTCAATGCATTCCCTTGCAAAGTGACCCGTCTTACAGCACTTATAACATGCGGACCTTGCGGTACAATCTGGAGCATAATGTCCCACTTTCCCGCACTTGTAACAAGCATTTGTACCAAACTTGCACTCACCAGCATGACTCTTTCAACACTTATTACAAACGTCTGAACTCTTACCCCATCGACACTCACCACCGTGCATCTTGCCACAGGTCTTACACGTCTCCTCTCCCATACCTTCTGCTTCTTGTCCACAGGGTTCCACAACTGAGTACTGGGTCGTTTAGCAGGAGCGACCCACTTCTTATCTTTCTTCTCTTCTCCCACCACAACATCATCCACAACCAGGTCTTCATAAACCATCTCTGCGAGTTCGACAACAGAGTCAAAAGTAGCAGGTTTATTCTCCCTGACTAGCATGCGAACATTCTGCGGCAATCCTCTTACATAACACTTGATTCTCTTAGCCTCAGTGTTAACCATATCGGGCACCAACCTAGACATTCGGTTGAACTCTGTGGTATACTCACGGTGTATCATCTTTCCTACTTTCAAGTTTAGGAACATCATCTCCGCCCTCTCAACTTCGGCGTCAACACAGAACCTCTTCATCACCAACTCATTTAGATCCTCCCACCTCATTTCCTTGATCTCTTCCTGACTCTTCCTTTGCTCAATCGACTCCCACCAGTAAATTGCTTCATCAACGAAGGATCGGGTAGCATAACCCACAGCTTGATCAGGACGGCACTTGCTAATGCGGATAACCTTGTCCATAGTGGTTATCCATTGGAGAGTAGCGATTGCATCTCCCAAACCAGTCAGCTTCGGCGGGTCACAACCCTTAAATGAGTTGTACTTGCACCCACCTTGGCCCCTCCTCCTATCATCAACTTTCACTGACTTAACCACACTCGAGGCCTCTCTCTCCCTTTCATTATCTTTCTTACCATCTTCTCCCGCTCTTTCAGCAGTTCTTTCATGGCTTCTAACAGACCCTTCAGGAGTTAAGTTCTTTACCAGTGGCTACAGCTTGAACAATAGCTGCTTGAATTTCGGGGTCAAGTTGAAACCCTTCGTTGTTGCTTGGGTTTCGTCCAGCTGCGCTTCCTTCATCTCCAGTGTTGGAAGCTGTTTCTACCAAAGGTTGTCGGACAACACAAGGCCTGCCACGTCGTCCAGTGCGACCTCCTACTCTCTCAACTTCTCTAGCTCTAGCCATCCTATTCTAAAATGGAAAACACAAGCGTCATCACTCAAGGAACTATTTAGTACAAGGATAGTAAGGCTAATAGGTAATAACAGTGGCCAGCGGTGATTAGCTGATCACGTTACTTTCTGTGTCCTATACACTTCCCTTTGTGAGTCTATTTGTGCTGGTTTTCAAACAGTCAATCAAATCAAGCAATCAATTAATTATATCCCTAACATTCACATATCCTTTCTTTAGCAATTAAGCTAACATTAAAATTCATTATTCAACCATTCACTTTACCTTTACTGAGCTTGCTTGAGTGACATATGGCATTCTTGAACTGGCATCTTCTTTCTTTTCTTACTTAAATCCCATTCTCTATTCGAGTCTAAGCATGTAGGATGCTTAAATCTCTCGAACTTTTCTCTGATACCAACTTGCAAGGCCCCGTTACCGGTGCCCTACTCTGGACGTTGGATTTACTCATAATCACAGTTCTACACATCAGAATTAATTAAAACATTCGCGGAATATTAAAACTTCAACCAGATTATATTACATAGCTTTCAAATCTTTTCATAAAAAAACATTCAAAGTAGCTTAAACATAAAAACTTAGTCTTAAAAATAACATAACATTTCCTTGAGATGCCAGTATCTTCAATTCCATGCCATTTGTTTCCCTCAAGCAAGCTGCATCATCCTACTCACTTGCGTGCACACTAAAAGTCAGCTACGCTGAGTGAGTTCTAGTTAATCAGGTAATCGTACAATACATTCACATATTCCTACATACTCATCCAAAGATACATATATTTTATAATCTGCTTCCCTTTCTTTCATACATACATTATCATATACTTTCTTTCTTTCTTTCTTTCATTTTTTTCTTTCATACTATTTATTAGATCATACTTTACATTATTCTATTCTGCCTCGAGAATTATAAGGGATCGGTTCCCTTTCTGCCACGAGTATTATTAGGGCTCGGTTGCCTTTATTTCATCGAGAATTATTAAGGCTCGGTTCCCTTTCTGCCTCGAGAAATATTAGGGCTCGGTTACCTTTCTGCCTCGAGTATTATTAGGGCCTGGTTCCCTTTTTCCTATGCAAACATACCATACCTGTCTATGCATTAAACTTTCATACAAGCATTTACATATCATTCATACTTTATATACATATCATTCATATCATCAACTATCACCCGACGGTACATGTAATATCTGAAGATCATTCAAGCACCGTCAAGCATCATTCATACATAATCGTATAAGGCATACACTTACCACTTAAGGTAAGTGTATTAACTAATCACATCGAGTATGCACACAACCCCGAAAACATAACAAGGAGGTGGGGCTAGAAACTCACCTGGATCCTATTTCTTTATAACATTTAATCCCTTATTTAATTGAGCTCTGCTAACAGTATATGAGTTACACGTATCAATACTTGTATTTCAGCCAAAAAATGGCTAAGTCTGGTCTAATCTAATGGCCTTGTTTTAGGTTACAACTACTTAGATTTTATTCTTAAACCCTAAGTTATTTGAATACAAGGCATTCAATCATTTTAATATTCTTTTCTTTATTTTCTTTATGTATTTGCATCATGATTTGTATTAGATTACATTTCTCTTAGAACCTATATTCAATCCTTTCCTTATAGTCGATTACCACCTTGCATGCTAGTCACATATTATATTAGAGTAACCCTTGACGCATGTAAGTACAATGTGTAATCGAATAACCCACTTGTATCCGAACTAAGTGAGTGTAACCAAGCATAAGGATTGTAATAGGTTTTGGGATTGTAAGCGAGTCCATTAATGCATCCGAGTCTCATTTTGTAATCTAATGCACCATGTAATCGAGTTGGGTCAGGTATGCGGCCAAGACCCATGTAATCGATCATTCCATGCATCAAATGCTACTACTATAATCGAGTTACATTTGTATACGAGTTCAATGTAATCTGTATGGTCCCGTTACCCGTGCCTCACATTTGGACGTTGGATTTACTCATTAACATAGTTCTAAACATCATAGTTAATAAAAACATTCGCGAAATATTAAACTTTCATAAAAACATTACATATTAAACTTGTCTTAACAAACACGTTGTCTTTCAAATTTAAACATAAATTAATAAACGTCTTGAGTCTTCAGATGCCAGTCTCTTATTCGTTTGCCACGTGTTCCCCTCAAGCGAGCTGCTTCATTCTACTCACATGCGTGCATACTAAAAGTCATCTACGCTGAGTGAGTTCTAGTTAATCATACAACATACAATACATTCATTAATACATACTTTCGTACATACTTTATATTCTCATACTTCGTACATAATATATATACTTACCTTCATACTTTATTCTAAATTCTACTTTACATATTTTATTCTGCCTCGGATATTATTACGGTCCGGTTCCTTTTTCTGCCTTGAGTATTATTAGGGCTCAGTCCCTTTTCTGCCTCGAGATTATAAAGGGCTCGGTCCCTTTTTCTGCCTTGAGTATTATTAGGGCTCAGTCCCTTTTCTGCCTTGAGTATTATTAGGGCTCAGTCCCCTTCTTCTGTACCTGGCTACCTCTTACATTCATTCATAACATACGTACATATCATTCATACATTATACATAGCATTATATCCATAATCATAACTTGACAATACGTGCAATATCCGAAGATCGATCACGTATAGACAATCAGTCAATCATACCTTTCACATAATTCACATAAGGCATACACTTATCACTTAGAATAAGTGTATTAACAAATCACATCGGGTATGCACACAGCCCCGTAAACATAACAAGGAATGAGGCTAGAAACTCACCTAAATGCGGTTACATTCACCGTTTACCTTTCTTGAGCTGTGCACGACTAACTGTATAACAATTACACGTATCAATTTAACTATCACTGCTCATATCGCGTTTCTAGTTTAATTATTACCCTCAACAAACGGTGGTCCGGGGGCAGCGCCCATGGCAGCGGGGTTATAGGGGCGGCAGCCCCTAGCAGGGTCCAAGGGGCAGAGCCCCTGGCTGGGGTCGAGCTGGCTTAACACATTTTCCATTAGGATTTTAAATTATTATTTTATTCTCCCACTCATTCGTTATAACGAATTAAGCCTAATTCGTTATCTGAACGTAGCCTGATTCGTGGTCTAATTCGTTATCAGGACTTAGTGAATTGGTGAGTAACGAATCACCTGATTCGTTATCTGATTCGTCATCTTACATGATCTGATTCGTTAGATTAGTTCGTTATCTTAGTTCGTTAGCTAATTCGTTATCTTGATGTGACCTGATTCGTTATCATAACGAATTGGGTGTGTAATGAATCACTTGATTCGTTATCTGATCATAACGAAATGGGGAACTGATTCGTAATCTTGTCATGACGAATTGGTTAACCAATTCGTTACCTTATCATAAGGAATTGCATCAATCTTATCCAGACTTTGACTAAAGGGTCAAAGTCAAAATTGTCAGGAACAATAACAGTTAACAAGCATCAGATCTTCAATTAAACCTTCGATCCTTAACGAAACATCATGATTTAGGTACCAATGAACTCGGAATCCCAGTGCCAACAAACCCCAATCCATTAATCACCCGAATACTACGTTTTAAAGGGTGCGATTTACCCATATATACATACGGCTCGTTAATCAACAATTAAACCATCAAATGTTAACGGATTCCAGTAAGTTTTGATGCATCGGGTTCGTTTTTACCATTTAAAAATAGATATAAGATTTCTAGATATAAACTGGACCTTAACGAACAATTTCTAATTATAAACGTACCTCAAACGAGTCGGTTTACGAACACGAGCTGGTTTTGGTGTAGTTTTTGGTTTGTCACAATGTTCTAGCACCAACGAGTTCGGGCTTTCACCCTCGGATCTTGGCTCGGGTTTTAGGATAGTGTTAGTGTGTGTTTTTGATGGTGTAGGCTATGGTGTAGATATTGATAAAAATGGAAAGGATTAGGGTTTAAGGGGTATTTATACTCCCTTAAGCCCATGGACCTAAGGCCCATTCCATCTCTTATTCCATCTTTTAAAGTCCAAGCCCATCATCTTATAGTTTATTTATCTAAACCGACACACGACACTTTATTGAATAGACGAAATTTCATTTATTTATTATAATCAAAAGTAGGATGTTACATATCGACCTTAAAGGTGCAAGCGAATGGCATATATATATATATATATATGTACTCGAGTTAATCCGCGTATGCGAGCTCACATGTATGCGAGTGATTGTAATCGACCAGACTGATTGTGATCGAGTAAATATTGTATGTGAGTCCCAGGTGTATTCGAGTATGAGGATGTAATCGACTATAGTTATTGTAATCGAGTCCTGAAGTGATCGACCCTAATTGTAATCGAGTCTATGTTAATCAAGTGTAAGATGTTTGTATGCGACAAGTCCTTTGTAAGCGAACTGTCAGAGTAATCGACTTATAACATTGTGATCGAGTACATATTGTGACCAAGTATGTATGTAATCAAGTTCAATTAGTAATCGACTATCAAAGTAAGCGAATACCATGGCAATCGACCCGCATGTATGCGATTTCAAGATTGTAAGCGAGTGGCATCAATGTAAGCGACTGAGCTGCACTTTATTTAATTATTAAGTCACGCCTTGGTCCATTTTCAACGTTATATCCACTCTTTTTAACCCTAACACCTCGTTATGGCTCGGTATGGACTCATAGGCGTCTCCTTAACAGTTTTAGCTCATACTTGACCCGTTTATAACATAAAGCATGAACCTTTGTGGTAAAACATTCAAAACTAGATCTAGGGTTTATTTTAAACGAGTCATCTTTGTCCATTAGTTCGTTACGTCCATTTTAACATCAAGTTTGCTACTTTATGGTTCGTTTATACCCGATCTACTTCTAGGTTAAAGTTTCAAGGTTAATCGTTCCTAAAAACATAAACTTTAATATAAAGAACATACATTTACGTGTTCGTTTGGTCACGGTCTTGCTTGGTTATGAACCTTTATCTTGCTTCTATCTTGTATATCAAAGATCTATCAAGAATCAACGTTCAATTTACTCTTGAACCTCTCTCTCTCTCTCTCTCTCTCTCGGCCGTAAGGTATGTGGTGTTTGTGTGTGTGGAGATTATGGAAAGATGGAATTGAGGATTTAGGGTGTTAGGGTGGTTTAAGGGAGTTTATACTCTCTTAAGCCCATGGACCTAAGGCACATCCCATCATTTATTCCATCTTAATTATCCAAGTCCATACTTCTTTCTTCTATTTAATCTTAATTAAATATTAACACACGTTTCAAAACATAAACTTTTTTTTATTAATTATTATAAATTTAGGATGTTACAATTTATAAATAATATTTACACAATATTCAATCATACATAACATATTTACATCACGCACAACATATTCACACAACATATTTTATCCAAATCATGTTAATTATTTATTTTATTTATTTTAATCGATATTTTATTGTAAAGTTATCAATCTTGTTTTTTTTCTATATTTTAATTGTTTACTTATTTTATTTTAATTATTTTTTATTGATCTTTATTGGAAAGATAGAAATCATATATAATTTTGTAATATTTTAATTTATTTTTTAATCAATTTTTATGTACAGACAAATATGAGCTATATGTAGATGAATATTATTTACGTGTACATGAAAATAAAATAAACAAATAATATGTGTAGGCAAATATGATTTGTCAAATGTTAGTGAAAATAAAATGAGCTAACAATCTATGTAGGTGAAAATAAGTTAATTGTTGATGAATAAGTGATATGTGTAGATGAAAATAAAAATAACTACCATTTTGTATAAGTGAATTTGAGTTGTGCAGATTTTTATGTTAATGTGTAGATTAATTTATTAACATTAGCCTAAATATTCATTTTTAAATAACAAATAAATAAAAGAAAAATACCATTGAATTTTAACAATACACGATAAATTTTGTGATATTAGTTGTTAAGATGTAAAACAATAATATTAATAACAACAATTTAGGCGTTCTTTTTCTATAAATGATGGTCAATTGCATTGTGTCTGTTACAAAGCTTCAATAATAACTCTAGTATTATTTTAAATGATGCTATTATAAATTACTAAAATAGTTACCAACAAATCTTTTTCTTACAAAAACCATTTAAATAAAAGTATCTTTTTATTACAAGCATGTTATTTTAATTAAATACCATATAAGAAATACAATCAAGGGTTAAAATTAAGCTATATATATACTTCTCGCATTAATATCAATACTCACGTGAAACATACCCTATGATCAGGTTCTTTTGAGCAATGTTTTCAGGCCCGAATCGGACATCGTCGCGGACGCCTTACCCGGTCACAAGTCAGACCGGCTTGGACGTTGACCCGAATGACGTCATAAATTATATTAACTAACTTTGATGTCCATTAACTATGTTTTTTTATCAGTACGTTGGATTTATATTTCATTTTAACAAGCATAAATTAAGGTTGGTTTGTTGGCTTAAGTTTTCATCTTGGAATGCACCTGGGTTCGATTCCCAGCGTGTACAA
Organism: Bidens hawaiensis; assembly: GCF_021521415.1. Classification (NCBI taxonomy): domain Eukaryota; kingdom Viridiplantae; phylum Streptophyta; class Magnoliopsida; order Asterales; family Asteraceae; genus Bidens; species Bidens hawaiensis. The sequence goes on from NW_027491024.1 coordinate 6,874,321, forward strand.
AGTGATATTACTGTATTATAATAATTACTATTACGTTATATATAGTTTTGAACTAAAGTAAGTATTACCGTATTACTTTAGTTTTTTTTTGGTAGAACATAACAAGCTAATCAAGCATATGTGTCATAGTGATATTACCGTCCATTAACTCGTTTCTTAATTTCAAATACATCGACAAACAGTTGAAATTTCAAGAACATCGCAAAGGCAAGACATGTTATATATCATCGCCAAACCATAACAATAACGCAAAACATAGAATTGATTTAGCATATTCATTATTGAACTTCTATAAACATTCTTAATTAGGAAGACCTAATTAAGCACAAAGCTTAATTACCTTACAAAATTTGAAGAGGGATGTTATGCATGTTAGCAAGATATGTTGTTAGTTATTTACTAAGCAAGGGAAAGCCTAAAGAAGATGCCCTCTTTACAAATCTTCCTTTCATTCTAGGCCTCTTCTCTGCATTTAGTTTTCTGACCTCGTACCTTATTTTCTTCGAAAACAACCTAGTTCTTCTCTTCTCTCTATACCTCGACACCCTCGCCTCTCTCCCTCCGTCTAACATTGCCGGATTCCCTGTCATCATCCCCATATCTCCATAAGGATTATGGTGATTCATTATTCCATCCTGAAACATCAAAATAAGCATAATGTTAATCCACTCTTCAGTTCATCTAATGAAACCGTTAACTGAGTGAAAAGTGAAGCAAGTGAAGTCTAATACACATGTTTTTATCCTGTAACACAGGGTGTACCATGAATCCAAAAATGTAAGTGTGATCTTGACAAAATACTATATTTCATCGTCAGAAAAACACAACAGTTATTTTTGGTTTTTAGTAACGCAATAATAAGTAGAGCCTATTATTGGTAACCTGTCAGAAAAAAAGGTAAATAAAAGGAAACTTTTGGGGATGACTATTGGGATGAAAATAGTAAATAAAAGAAAAAAGGTACCATGCATTGCAGCCAACACTGATCGGGATCCACCTCCGGGCGGTGACCGGTGGTCCACGGAGATCTTTCTTCATCCCAAGTAGCCATGACTCCTTCATAATCTAGCTTTAATATTCTTTTATTAATAATATGCTTCTTGTTTTCATCATCATCATCATCACCATTTTTTTCTATATTAACATTAATATTAATATGTACATGTTGATCTTCGTCATCATGTTTGACGACCATAACCTTGTCATCTAGTTTCTCCTCATCCCATAAGGGTGAATCATAATCGAAGCTCAACTGAAACGGCTCTCTCATCATCTCCATCTCATAATTATCACATGAAGACTGCATATGATGATGATTATCATCTTGTTCTTCCACCTTCACTCTCTCCAAACTCTCTCTACAATCCATCAACCCTAATCCTTCCATAGCAAAAGACTCCTCATCAAGACCTTTGCCCAACAAGCTCTCCACGTCAGCAGCAAACTCTGCTAGCTCCACGTCGGATGGAAGCATCAAACCATTCAAACTATTATTCATATCAACCATCACTTTAGACCCATGATGGTCATCCACCTCCACCGGTGTTGTCACCTCCGTTTGCTTCACCGAAACACAAAGCTCGGCCGCAAACGGATCCAACACCGGCACCTGATACAAAAGCTGTTCTTCGCACGTAGCAGTCGTCTCATCGCTTCCGATCTCTGGAACCAAGTGAAGCGGATTGAAATTCAAACTCACACCACTTTCTTCTGATTTTGCTGCATGTTTACTTGCATGCTTCCCGCCCCGTGGAGTCCTGGGTTTCTTAGTGAAACCCTGGTGCCACTGTGGCGCGGCGGGTTTGTCTAAAGACGAAAGCTTCAAGGAAGCTGTCTTTAGACGGACCCGCTCATGTCGGCGGGCCAAAGGGTTCGCCGAACGAACTGAACCATCACATGACTGGCATAAGAAAGCGTCATCAGCGGCACAGTACCACCGGGCACGCTTTCTTACACAGTTGTCACACGCTCTAGCCGTTTTCCCTCCTATAACGTTCGCCAATGTTTTGTGTGATGAGACCATGGGTGGGGGATCTGATCTCAAATGTATCAACTTTTTGTTTAGAATTACTGGGGGTTTGAATATATAATATATGATGGGATTATAGGTTTTGGTCTTTTGGGTGGTGGTGTACTGTATGTGGCCCAATGTGTGCACTTTTTACAGAGAACAGTGTGCTAGTTCTGGAGTGATTTATAAATAAGCTAGGGTAGATGCACTTGTGCAATTTAACATGGTCCCACAAAAATGCCTTATCTTTATTTAATTGGTTAAGTTATGAACTCCCATCCTTGAACTTGGTTTGCTATTGGTTGCCTTTCCATTCACCAGATTTCTGTGGAGCCCAAGTAATATAAGTTTGGTTCCATGTCATTTTTATGAGGCAATGTTTGTACTACGAAATGAAAATGAATTAATATGCAAGAGAATTAATTATTAGTAATACTACTTTTTTGTCAGTTTGTTTAACTTAAGAGCATCACATTCCATCCTCTATAATTATGTATGGATAGTTTATAAATTATAGGGTTGGGTTGTGAGTGATTGTGAGTGTAAATTATAAGGTGAAAAGAGAAATGTAGTGATTTTTTGTAAATTTGAGAAAACATTTGGGGAACATTGTTTGCTCCTATTTATTTTTGAATATTTGTTGGATTGGTTGTGAGTAGAGGAGAAAGAAAATTGTAATAATAAAGGCAACCAATAGCAAGAGAATTAAATGTTAATATGCAAGAGAATTAATTATTAGAAATACTACTTTTTTGTGTTAGTTTGTTTAACTTAAGCAACAAGCTACAAAGCTATTAAATGTTTGGAATTTTGATGTTAATTTTACATGGTTTTAACTTTAGCTTTGATATTAACTGTTAAATGAGTTGCATTAAGGGGGTGTTTGTTTTTTCTTCAAACATCTTCAAGGGAGCTAATGTCTGCAGGCGCGCAGACATTACCCTTGAAGACTGTTTGTTTTTTTTCTTAAAACAGATCTGAAGTTATCTTCTTTCATCTTAAAAGAAAAGCAAGGAAATCTTGCTTAAAACATCTTCACAAAAAAACCCTACTCTTCTCCCTTTGCAGCCACCCTCTCATCCACTGCTCCTACCACCGTCCGCCAACACCACCACCCACCGTACGCCGCCACCACCACCCCCGTACCCCGCCGCCACCGTCCACCACCATCCACCGCCACCACCACCGTCCACCACCCACCATCCATCACCACCACCGTCCACCACCCACCATCCATCACCACCACCGTCCGCCACCACCACCACCATCCATCACCGCCACCACCACCATCCATCACCCACCACCACCACCATCCATCACCGCCACCACCACCACCATCCATCACCACCACCACCGTCCACCACCCACCATCCATCACCACCACCGTCCACCACCCACCATCCATCACCACCACCGTCCGCCACCACCACCACCATCCATCACCACCACCGTCCACCACCCACCATCCATCACCACCACCACCATCCATCACCACCACCACCATCCATCACCGCCACCACCACCATCCATCACCCACCACCACCACCATCCATCACCACCACCGTCCACCACCAACCAAAACCATCCATCACCACCACCCATTATCCACCACCACCATCCACCGCCACTACCCACCGTCCGCCGCCACTACCACCATCCACCACCACCACCTTCCACCACCCACCAAAACCAAATCGGCATGGCAAGCAAAGACTAAAAACTAGATGTAACTTGAATAAATGACTTCTATCTTGTGAGATAAGTTTGACAGTTATGCAGACAGTATCAGCTTATAAAAACAAACAGTCTTATATTTTCAGCTTGCAGATCTTCAGACCACATCTTCAGTTGCAGACATGAAAACAGATGAAATCAGCTTGCAGACAGTTTATGTCTGCAAAAACAAACAGCACCTAAGTTGTATATTGTTCGCTTAAAATTTAGAGAACTAATTTCAAATTTCATAGTTTTGTTTGATCATAAACATCTTTTGTTTCTACAAATGGGGGCTATTAGCGTTACATCTTAGACAATGTAGAAATGTAACATAAATCAAAATGAGCCATGAAAATAATCCATGATCAATTAAAGATATGAACAATGGTTTTGGGTTGGGTAAATATGAAATGACAATCTTGTCATAATGTGAAATTTTAATAAAAAAGGGTAAATAAGCAATTAAAACTTTGGGTTGGGTAAATATGTATTTAAGGATGGTTTATAGGAGGAATATGCAATTGTTCCTAAAAGAAAGTTGTATATATTTATATTTAAAGTTTAAAATTATCATCAATTCATGTGTACTACACATGTCTTAAACTATTATATATCATATTAAATCATACAGAGAATTTGGGATATATTGGTGTGTACTTATTCTCTATGTAATTTAACCCGATACATAAAGTATAAATTGAAGTTAAAGTTCTCCCGTTTATAAGCATGATCTTTTGCTTAATAAATGATTTTACATTTAGAATAATGTATTAGCATCTTTACAACAATATTTAACCAGTTTTACAATGGTACGTCGTTTATCAATCTAGATATTAATGGTGCGTTGTTTCCAAGTCGCCATGAAATGAGCTTCTTCAAAATAATTGTTGTACAGTGTGCGCGCCTAATGTAAAATACGGTTTTTTTTACCTTTGTAAAACGTTTTAAAATATAAAACTAACCGGTGTAAATTAGTAAATACACCGGTGAAAAACAAACCATTGTTCTAAATGACTGACAAACTAAAACAATGGTTGAAATGAAAATAAAAAAAGTTAGCACCGGTTAAGTTATCGTTGCTTATTGATTTTTTAATCAATATTGATTTTAGCCTAAAGATCGAGTAGTGTACTACATTTTTAAAGTTAAGAGCAAACCATCAGTTTGTTTGGAGTTAATATGACGTATATAGTTATGATTTTGCACGTGGAAAGATTGGATAGCATTCTTATTGCTACTTTGGTTATGGTTCAAGTAACACATTTATTTGCTATTATTGCTAGCTAGTAAATGAACCATTAATCGCATTAACAAACAAGCATGCATAAATAACAAGTATATGATCATTATAAATAACAAGTATATGATCATTACATTGCAAACATTGGTCGTTAACGATTGCAATGCATAAACTAGTAGATAATCATTATAAACATTGCATAAAGTAGTAAATAACCATTACATGTGCATTGCATAAACTAGTAGATAAATAAGATATAAAGCTCTACATTCCACCTCAATTAGGGTGGATTACGAAGATTTGCATACCTCCCAAATTCAGTCACTAGTTTAACATCAAGATATGCCACCCGAATAATTGGGGTGACAGATATTTGTATAAGGAAACATAAAATCATTTTTCTACAAATGATTTTATGAAATCCATCTTAAAATCCCTAGAGGATGACACTAAATTCATTGTATGGGTAATGACCTTGATTAGTTTAAGATCAACCACTCCATAATCAACACAAAACAATGCTGAAATATCACGAGCATTAGATTCTGAAAGTTTTCTAAGTTCGTGAAATATTTCATCCCTCTTAGCTTTCCCTTTCGAATCCGCTTCATATTAAGGTCAAGAACATCATGGATGAAATTATCATTATAAACTTGCTCTCTCACTTTATCGATTATTTCTTTTTGGAAAGAAGAAGAAGACATGTTTGTTCTATAAAAAGAAATGTTTGAAATTGATCTGGTTTTGTAATTTGCTATAGAGCAAAATAACATAACTATATTATAAATGCAATGGCTCAACAACTTTTAAATAAATAACTTGAAAATACTACATTTTCAAAGAAGAATATCATCATCATCATCATCATCGTACTCAATATTTTCAAAGAAGAATATTCTTCATATTCAAAGAAGAATATGAAACGTCTAATTCATAATTACAACGGGTAACATAAAAACCGGTAATTATGTTATAATTTTAAAAACGGTTTATAAGTAGCCGTTATATTTACTGAGTATTTTTAAAACAAAACACAACGGTTTTAAAAAAATCAGTGTATTTTTATACTTCAAAAAGGAAATACAACGGTTATATATAAAAAACGGTGTAAAATGTTGAACTTTTAAACACAGTTTACGTGTAACCGGTATAAATAAAAATGTTATAAACAACTTAACATGGTTTATCTAATCCTGATGTAAAATACATTGTTTAACATGTAGTTTGCGTAAATAGTTAATTGTCAAAAATCCATTCAGGCAATTATAGTCTCTATTAAATTTTCAAATCAAAGATTTTTGTAATTAATTTTAGCATCTCAAAAGATTTACTAGTATTAGGCTAATCGATAGCCTAACATGAATTAAATAACGGTTTATATATAAAATATATCTCGCGTATCTACCCATAAAACCATAATATCACCAAAAAAGGTTCATCAAGGTTCTAATACAAAAATTAAGAACATGATGAGGGATTGCCTCATCAGCGCTGTTGACGAAGATGCGAAAACCACATTCTCAATGCAAACTCTTACTAAGGTCGCCGGTGAGAGCGCCGGTTCCAACCTCAAAACATACAAAGAACAACTTGATAGGTCAACAGTGCAACTTAACAACATTGTTGCCCCCTCAAATATGGTTTACTACGGATCTCAATTCCAACAAGATGAGAAGATTAACAAGGCTATGGACGAAGTTAACAAGGCTGTCCTAAAAGCCACATCTATGAAGGTCAATTTTCATGATAAACTTGTTCGGTTTTAGGGATTTTTGGGGATTTTGTTGTTTTTTCTTGTATTATTTGTGTTTCGTTGTATATATTTTATTAACTATGAAACGAAAGATGTTTGGTATATTTAACCGTTTAGTTTCATAATTTTTGCTACAATGTATGAATATTTGTAACGGTTTATTTGTAAATATGATCATTTCATTATGCTGAAACTATTAACCACTTTAAAATACTTGTTAAAAACTACTGTATAAACTTTTTGTTCATTAACAACGCTTATTGCTTTCTAAGTTACAATGGGTTTGGAGAATTCTTCATCTAAAATGGTTCTTCACATTTTATTCCAACGGTTGAACTCCTCGCTGTTTTAAATACCTGTTAAAAATCGGTGCATAGACTTTTGTTCAATAAACAACTCTTTCCTTATAATTTATAACGGATTTGGAAAATTCTTCATTTTATAACGGTGTTTAACATTTTAAACAACAGTTGGCCTTCACACCGTTGTAAGTTTTCTTTTTCACCGGAGTTAGTAGACGTTTTTGTAGTAGTGTATACTCCTGATCATGTCGAGGAAAGAATGTTTACCTTCGTGTACCTCGTGCATGCGACTTAGGTCATTCGTTGTTTGAATCCTCAGATAACGACCATCGTATAATTATATTATTCCTATATAAATAAATAATAAAAAAAATTTAATTAAAAACAATTAGGTTAAAAATAATAAATTTAAAACAAATTAAATTTTACCGATGATCGAAAAAAATTCTCTAACGTTGGTCGTGTTTCCGTATGCGAGAATGCGTAGCGCCGAAGCACACTTTTGGATGGCGGTGAATCCTAAATATCCACTTGCGTCTTATTTTTGTTGAAAATACGAATACTCCCGCTCCAAATCTTTCGCAATTCGCAAAAATAAACGTCTAAACTTTAGAAAATGACATTCAAACATAGCTTCGTCGTATCGAGGCGTGTCGTTGAAGTTGTATTTTATTAGACGATCGTTCGCATCCTCACGGTCTTGAACAATATACAATCGCTTTTGCGCACCAGAGAACTAGTAGAACCAGAAGCTATCTTATTTGCTATGGCCTGAAATGCACTCAGAATCTCACCATCATGCTTCGCCCTCTCTTGTATGATCTGATCTATCTTCTTCTTATTCACAATAAATTGTTTTACCATGCTGGAATTATTTGTTGAATCCATTTTGGTAATAAAATTGGATGATATTGATTTTTGGAGTTTGTGTTGGTATATGAAATGGTGATAACGGTTGAATTGGTTAAGTATCTATATTATTTTTTTAATTAATTTTTTTGTATATATTTTTTTCTGTTGCCAAAAGTCCAATTTAATAAAAATAATATTTTTTCCCAACATTACCTAAATAAAATTGACAATTGAAATTTATAGAAGTTGCTGTAAAATCAAAACGATAAATATACTCAGGTCAAAATCCAATTACCCGTGTCGAATGCGTCTGGCGACCGTGCGAGTTCTTGTCTTGTTGTTCATTCTGAAAGTGTCGAATGATGATTTAGGGTTTGTACTCAAAGCAGGGGAGATGCACCACGTAATCACAAAAGGAATTTACAAATCTAACCTCAAATACTGTAGCAGTTAGGTTTGCTTTAATATATAGTATAATTTATAATTAGGTTATTTCAGCACCCAAGAAATCTTTCTACGCCATGCGTATCAGACTATGAATATCCCCCAATAACTATAAACATGACATACTAGTTTTTATCCCTCGTATTACGGGGGTTGTTTTATATTATTTGTTCTAATATTTATTTATTTTTTGAATGTATATTTTTTAATTGTATGCAAGTTAATAATATATTTATGGTTTGATGATAAGTTGTTTCACATATAAATGAGATGTTATAACCCTGTTTAAAAGATATATGGTTTTGATGAGACCCAAGACCCGTTTATTTTTTTTTACTATAAAATTGTTTTTTAATTTAAATAATATTATCTCTTTTAAAATAAATAAGATATTAATTTTTAGTATATCCTATTTTATAGGATTTTTACATCAATAATTTGGTGAGAATAATTTTTAATTTAATGAGATGTTATAACCCGTTTAAGAAATATGTGGGTTTGGTAAGATCCATACCTATGAATTCGGGTCAAATGCATGAGAAACCTCCATTTAAAAATCAAACAAATCTAGTGACTCTAAAAAAAGGGGGAGTGACCACATCACGACACGTAAGATTTTTATGTTTTCGTTTATATATGTTATAGATACCATAACATATCTATAATAGTTTTTCAAGTCATATGTCCTAATTCAGTTTCTTTTAACCAATGAAATACTTAAGTGATTCGTTATTGCCAAGTATCACTATAGAATATTTTAGTTATATAACGAAATAAACATAATAACATTCCATGTATATTTAACAACATTATCCAAACTTATATTTAACTGAGGAATACATATATATATATAAAAGCGGATATTGGTTAAGAATATCTATTCCCCTTAATTTGTCTCTATATAAATCTCACTCCATGTTCGACGATGACACTTTTGTCTGATGACCTTTCCCATACTGTACTAGCTGTGTCAAGTTATGTAGTCTTTTGTTTTTATGTTTCCACCAAGACAATTTTCATAATTGTTCCCCATAAATCATTTAATCGCAAAATTGCCCTTTTCAGGACCACTTGGCAACTTCTAATTGGTAACTCCTCTGACGCCCATATCTATCTATTTTTGTATAATATCAAAAATTTATGACTTTTTAATATTAGAGATGGAAAATATCAACAAAAGTGCATATCTACAAAGAGTTTCATGTAATCATGTAACTTGTAACTGGATACATATTAAGTTATGACAGAAATTTCATATCCTTAAAAGTACTTTAATATAAGAAAAACGTTCGTTGATTTAGTCTTAATAGTTCATTAGATGTTTCGTGTTATTTGTTGATAATTCTGAAGTTGAATGTGTGTGTATATATATATATGTGTGTGTGTGTGCAATGACGGATCCAAGAATTTTTTTCAGGTGGTGCACTAGTTTTAAATGATTCAATTTCATGGAATTGGGTATAAAATTTTCGGGTCGGTTAATAATGCTTTACGAATGATGGTCGGTGAAAGTCGGTGGTCTGGTATTGATGTGTGTTGTGGTAAGAAGAGAGGAGAGAGGAGAGAGCAGAGAGCGGAATCCTGACACTGTTTATAATTTAAACAGTGTATAATTTATTTATTTTTTTTAGTATATAACATCAAATGTCTATACATAAAGTTAAGAAACTATAAATATAGTAACACTATTTTGTTTAGAGTTGGGACAATTAGGAATTAGAGAAAAAAAAGTTCAATAAAACTGCTTTACAATGGAATCGAACTCATGACCTTCAACTTAGAAAATCAACAACTTGCCAACTAGACCAACACTTCAATTGTTAAAAGGGTCTTCCTAATTTATAAGGTGGTTCCTCTAGTGTCTTCTATAGATTCATACGATATTATTTCGAAACTCGGGTGGTTCCGGGGAACCACCCATGTCTTAGTTAGATCCGCCCCTGTGTGTGTGTGGATCATGCAAATTAAATTGTATTAACCTGACTTTATTTTAGTTTCCGAAGGCTATTTTGTACAGATGAATTCGTAAAACTCAGTGTTATTTTGTTATGTTGAATCGTGAAACTTCAATTCCAAGCCCTAACATGTTATAAGTATACGGTTACGCACTATTATGATTGTTGCTCAACTTTAAGCTAAATATGTGAACCTTTAATTTCAAGCAAATGTGTGTTATTTTTAAGAGTGTATGCATATACGTTCGCATGTATTTGCATTCAATTCTTATACGTGAATGTATATGGTTACATCATTAACAGTTTAGTGTGTTTCATGAATGTATATATAATGAAATATAGTTTGAGCTAAAGAATATGACCTTTGTTGAGACTTGATTGTTGATAATTAGATTTAAAATAGTATTTGATATTTTTTGGATTTTCTGTTATATTATACACTGTTTTGTAATATATTGTATAGTGTTTCGTTTTGACCCAATTTATGGTTTTAAGTTAAGAATAAAATGTGGGTTATTATACAAGGTTTCTACCCCTTTATGACGAAGGATATGTTCTCCAATCAAACAAGGCTCTCAACGAGACAACGTTAACTCTCATTGGCCCTACCACTCTTTGTGAAATATTTAACATTTTTAAGTCCTCCGGTTATTGGGCCATGTGAAGTTGTACCCCCTGCATAGGGTTTTAAGACGGCCCTAACATCAACCGATGTAGGTACTACGTTTCCACTCCTTACGTAGCCCAATAGTACTTGAGCACAAGTTTGCCCCTAACATTGAATCATTGATACCATTTGTAACAATCCAAGCAAGTTGTGTATAGATATTTCCTGGTTTGTCTCTTTTGGATTGCCTATCCCAGATCTATACACAGGTCATTCAATTGAGAAGATGGATCATGCAGTTTTAAGTTTAAACTAACGAGAAGAAAATAAAAATAAGAATAAAGTAATTATCCTGGAGTGGAGTCGTTTTGTGGGACAAAGAAAATGGCTTATTTGGTATTATCCTGGCCCACTAAGGTTTTGCCAAGTCATGAAAGAAACCGTATGTCTTTTTCCTATAACGACTTTTTCGTAACCATTCCTCTTCACGTGGTTTTTAAGAGGCCACGTCTATCTTTAGTATTCTCATAAATTATAAAATTATCAGTAGAAATATAGGCCTACGAAAATGACCAAAATAGGCTAAAAGTTATTATTATTATTATTATAACTACTATTTTTTCATTTATAACTTTCAATATTTAAAGCATATGTATCATACTATTATAATCAATATTTCTAGTTATATTTAATTTTAATATAAAGATATTTCTAAAATGATATGGGTAAAATGCTACTCAGCTAACTTTTTACTCTGGTAGGGTGGTCAGGGAAATTTTCCAAAAGGGTTTCATTAATGTGGACAATAGGGGTTCGAGTCTTACTAAAGACGAAAATTTGTTAAAAGTAACCCCTATTAGTCCAGAGTTCTCTCCGGTGTTTGCTAAAAAAAAGAAGGGAGAAGAAAAAAAAATAATATTCACAATTTAGTGTTTGCTAAAATAAAAGAAGGGAGAAGAAAAAAAAATGATATTCTAGATTTATATATTTTCCTTCAAATTTCAACAAGCAAAAAATTATGTTAGATAAGATTTATTTGTCTAAAGTGTAAACTCAATGTGTCCGAATTCTTAGTGAAAATAAATTATGTTGTCCTATATAGAAAAAATATCCACAAAGTTTTTTTATTTTAATCGTTTAGGACGAGAGTTACTTTTCGTTTGCTTAATTTCATAAAATTTACAATTTCATCTAATATTGTCTATACTGATTTTTACATTCTAGGCCTAACTCAACCAACATAAAAAATATCCTTGATTCAGGTTTTAAATATAAAATCTTATTACCCCAAATTTTAACTATCACTTCATGTTATTCGACCATTAGTTATTGACAACAAACTGCCAATAGTTGAAGAATGTTAATACTTTCGTATACATCTTTAAATATATTAAATTACTAGGTTATGACCCGAGTGTTACACGGGTTAGTAAAAAAATATCTAATTAAAAACAAAACAAAACAAAAACACATGTAATACACAGGGTAATAATAAAAAAACGATAAAAAATGATGATATAAACAATTACAAATTTTTTTGTTAATATCATAAAATTACCAATAGCATACACGTAATAGACATTATTGTTTTGTAGTGGTTAACAAACGTTACAAAACTTTAGAATTTTTTATTGTTAAGCTTTCATGAAGACTAAATCTTAAAGTTGTATAATACTTTAATTGTTCCCTATCAAAACTAAATCTGAAAAATCAACAAAAAAAACCATGTAGAAAAGACCAAAAGAGGTCTGAAACTCTGAAAAAGCAACTAAATCTGAAAGTTAGCTGTAATTCCAATTATTATGAAAGAATAGCCGAGAGCAGGAACAGAATGCTCTCGCGCTACCGTTCCCACAAGAATGCAGACCCAAACTCCATTTGTTGAACGAAAATCTAATTCCTATCATATAATTAATCAGTTTTAACATCAAAAATACTAAAATACTTATTTTCAAAATGGGTGTTTATCCTCACCCTTACATTCTTATAAAAATGTGAAACATCATTCAAGTTCAGTTTTTTTAAATGCTAAAATTTTAATTTAAAAAATGTCTCAACGTATATTGGTTGATACAAAGATGATGATTTCTTTAACAAATGAAAAAACATTTCTAGAGCATTTTAACCAGTGTAATCGACCTAAAATTTAGCAGATTGTATTTTTCCTATACACATTACTCACTTACCTGTATATGTATAAATGTATTCATCCAAATTGAAAAAAAAATAATGACACAAAATTATAATGGAAAAATTATATTATTTTAATGAAAAGAAAAAAATAAAAAAAAATGTCAAAATACCATGTGACAATTTAAAGACATTTGATGAAAAATATTTTAATAAAAAAGGAAAAACTAAAAACAATGCTAATGTCATGTGACAATTTAAAGAGATTTAATGAAAAATATTTTAATGAAAATAAAAAGAAATGTTAAATGTCACGTGATAATTTAAAGAGATTTAATAAAAAATAAGAAAAGATGGTTGCTTGAAATTACAATATAGGTAGCTTCGGATTCTTTTAGAAATTATGAGTATGATATTAATGACAAAAAGAAATTATTAAATTTTGAGGATAAATATAAGGAGTTGTATATCCATACTGTTTGCAGGGAACAAAATCTTTGCAAAAGTATGGGAGACTTTGGTAGAATGGATGTGGATCTCGTGGGCATGATTGTGACTCCCACAGGCTGTAGTCAAATATAAAATTTGACCAAGATGTACTCCTCCATTATCGATAAGTTTAATTCCATCAACAATTTTAGATAACTAGCTATGATTTACTTAATACCAAACAATAAATTATAATAAGCAATGATAAGAGTTATGAGGTGTGGAGTACACGGTCGTTTAATATTATGCGACTTTAGATACTAAGAGATGCCACAAACCATGAAGTTCAAGGGGTATCACCTTAACACCCCTTTTTTGGGGTCTTGCTAAAGATGAGTATTAGCAAAGTTACTAATATTCGACGAAAGCTGCTCAACAACAAACGCGATAAATGACCAACCATCAGTAGGAACATAGTTACTACCAATGGAGTTTCTGTCATAATTTTCCCTTAAAATAAATAATAAATGCAAAGCAGTTGCAACCCGCATTTGTTATACCCATTTGTTATACCCTTTCATGAAAGGCTGCAACGATTCAACAGAACCGTTGTGATGGCTTATAAAGCGAATGTTCACAGAGAGTCAGGGAAGAACATATTTCTTTTTCTATAAAAACACTCCATATCTTCATCTATACACAAAATATTTAATCTGAAAGTCGACTCATTACATAGTTCGTTTTACCGACGAGACGTCATGGAAAGTTAGTTTAAAAAATTTTAAATCCACGTATATTAGACTTTTCAAAGTGTTTAATTCAATATTGTTTTGAAGACTAAAGAAGAGAGATGATCTAGGGATAATATAGCATGACAATGCAATTAAATGATAACCCTTTTTGACTTATTAACTAACTGCATGACAATGCATTTTCTTCACAAATTGTTTTGTTTTCGATAAGATTTTGGATAATCAAGTAGTGTTGTAAACGAATCGAACGAAAACGGACAAGGCCTTGTTCGTGTTCGTGAAGGAGTGAGCTGTCTTTGGAACCGAGAAGTTAGTGGTTGTTGGAGTTTTGGATGAATAAGGCTTTTGAAAAAGTCATGCACGTGGGTTTATCATTCCTAGTCTTAAGCATTTGTTATTTTCAGTTTTTATTTGCTGTTTAATAGGTCAATTAGTTTGTTACCGTTTATTTCCTTTGTGTATTTATAAGGCCGATTGGCAGTAGTAATGAATTAAGCTTTTTCGTTCATTTGCAATTATCTTTGATATCCAATACTTCAATTGGTATCAAAGCGAAAAAGATCATTATGAGAGTAAGAGAGTTCAGTCACCATGAGCGAAGAGAAGTTAAAGATACCAGTTTTCGATGGTCATTACGAACACTGGAGTGAAATGATGGAAAATATGATGCGTGCAAAACAGCTGTGGAACCTGATTGAACCCGTGATTATCGAACCAGCTGTGGGTATAGCCCAGAATGATGCTCAAAAGAAGAAGTTGGAAGAGTTAAGAATGAAAGATAGGCAGGTGAAACATTATTTGTTCAAAGCGGTCGATCGGGTGACGTTCGAACAAATCCTGGATAGAAGCACTTCCAAGGCGATATGGGTATCAATGTTATGCTGGGAATGAACAAGTAAAAAGATCGATGTTGCAGAAATTGAGAAGAGATTTCGAAATTCTAGAGATGAAAAACAATGAAACAATACCGGAGTATTTCGGTAAATTTTTATCCATTGCAAATCAAATGAGAAGCAATGGAGAAGTGATGGAGGATGTGAAGATTGTTGAGAAAATATTGAGAACCTTAAGCGAGAAGTACATGTACGTGGTGGTGTCTATTGAAGAATCAAAGAACGTTGAAGAAATTACGATAGATGAACTGCAAAGTAGTCTGTTGGTTCATGAGCAAAAATTCAAAAAGGGTGAGAAGGATGATGAACAAGCACTCAAGATGGAAGATGGTGAGAGTTCAGGCGGCCGCGGTAGAGGGAGGGGTCGCTTTAGTCCAAGAGGTAGAGGCCGTGGACGAGGGAGAGGCTTTGTTAACAAAGAAACAATCGAGTGCTACCGATGTCATAAATTGGGACACTTTTCGTACGAGTGTCCTAGTTCGAGGGAAGCAAATTTTGCCGGTTTTGATGAGGGGGAAGAGGTCATGTTGATGGTTAAGTCCGAAAGGATGGAAGATACCAAGAGTTACATTTGGTTCTTGGATTCGGGTTGTTCCAATCATATGTGCGGAGAAAAAGAAAGGTTCGTGAACATGGATCACTCTTTCTCCACTACCGTTAAGTTGGGAAATAACTCTCGCATGGCTGTTTCTGGAAAAGGGAATGTGAGATTGGTCATAAACGGAAGTGTTTTTATAGTTAATGACGTGTATTATGTCCCAGATTTGAAGAATTGTCTGTTAAGCATAGGACACTTTAACAAAAGGGATTATCCTTTTTGTTTAAATCAGATGTGTGCAAAGTTTTTCACTTAGAAAGAGGGTATTTATTTCAAAGTAGGATGAGCTCAAATAGAATGTTCCCTTTGTACGAGGAAATGAGGGTTGTAGGTTCTAGTTAAAGGACTGATGGGTGTAATTATGCGACGGATGAAGATGTAGCAAGACTGTGGCATGAACGTATGGGCCACATAAGCAAGACGGGATTGGGAACTCTTCAGCAAAAGAGTATAGTTAGAGACCTTCCAAGGTTTACTGTCGGCAGTTCGGTTTGTGGAAAGTGTATGGTTGGGAAGCAAACGAGAGAGGCAATACCAAAGAAGAGCAAATGGCGTGCTACGGATCACTTAGAGTTGATTCATTCTGACATATGTGGTCCTATTACACCTCCTTCCAACACGGGAAAAAGGTACTTGTTAAGTTTTATTGACGATTTTAGTAGGAAGAGTTGGGTATATTTGTTATCGGAGAAATCACAAACTTTGGAGAAGTTTAAAGAATTCAAAACTAGAGTTGAGGTAGAGCCTGGAAAGGTTATTAAATGCCTTAGAAGTGATAGGGGTGGGGAGTACTTATCAAAGGAGTTTGATGATTTTATTAAGAAAAATGGAATTAAAAGGCAATTGACTACACGGTTCATGTCACACCCTCAAAATCCACTAACGGAGTTTTACCGTCAGAGGGTGTGAACTAACAGGATCGGAATCATTAGTTATAATCAAACCATAAAAACGTTTAAATGAAAATAAGTGCGGAAGCGTAAAAACCAAAAGACAAAAGTTACATCACGCAGGACGACTTAAAATCCAATGACAACAGTTTAAAATCAGTTTTCATAAACAAAAGCGTTTTCAACAATGCATGATCCTATACCGCGCGCCCGCCTCGGCTACCTGAGAATAACATACTAAAAGTGTCAACACAAGGTTGGTGAGTTCACAGTTTATATAAAATAAAGCGTTTAGCGTTTGCGTTCAGCGTTTTGCGTTACAGCGTTTTGCGTTACAGCGTTTTGCGTTACCAGATAGTGTTTTGTCAATTATATATCTATAGGTAGCTAGCCTATAAAACAAGTATCACTAAGTGTTCGACACCGAAGCTGACTGTTTATCATTTGCCTTGCCACCAGGTCATCCAGACCATGGTATGTGTTTAGCCAAGATTACACCCACTCGACCTCCAGTCGAGTTTAGCGTTGGGTGGGGTTTGTCAAACCCAGTAGTACTACTCAACAATGACTCGCTATTATCCAATATTAAACGGTTCGATGTGAATGAAGGACTTTAGTTATTGCGTTTGCCACTTAGTCTTTACAAGTGATATATAATCTATATTAACAAAATCTTAAATGCGTTTCGGAGTATGTTATCTCCCCCAAGTGAAAAGCGTTTAAAAAGTTTAAAAGGGGAAAGTGAAACTCACTGTTTGCGAAGAAATTCCCAAATTAAATCACCAAGATGCGCGTCACAGAAAAACTCTCTCTAGCGTTCTAAAACAACAAAGAGATTTTTCTAAGTGTCGGAATATTATCGAGTCTCTAGACCCGGCACATAATACCTATGCACATAACATGTTTCGTGTTTCGTTTGTGAATCGTGTGTGACTTTAACAAATGTATTTGTGATACGTTACATGTGTAAGCAATTATTTACGTGTCATGTATTCATAAAGTACATCACTAGCAATTACTCCCCGTAAAAGGGCAATTTGGTCAACACATAACAATTAACTAGCCATCATTCCCCATGAGGGCGATTTGGTCAAATCATGACAATCAATTAGCAATTATTCCCCGCAAGGCCAATTTGGTCAAAACATAACAACTATATAGCAAGTATCATGTTTCATGCATTTTCACAAAACTCAGCAGCTAGTCTCACCGAGACAGAAATTCTACTTGAAAGATTGTACTATTCCACTTATCATAGCATCTCAATTAATTTACCAAAAATCATCACAAAAGCATATATGTCTTAGGTTTCCAGAACATATTTTATTATATTTTTATTTCACATAGTTTTCTCACAATCATCAAATCATTACAGCAAACTCATAACAGTCAAATTCATGCGCAACAGAATGTTATTTGTAATTCCCGTTAAACGAAAAATCCAATAAATGCAAGACCACTTGGGTTAGGTTTCTAACTCAATAGGTCAACTTTCAGAAGTGGAACCAATCCAATTGGTCTCGTAGTTCATGAGATATAACATTTACAAAACAACCTAACAGCAGGTCTAACAACTCAGCTTTGCACAACGTTTTTGTAAAATCATAAAAGTTAACTTTTCCACGTCCAAAAATTTCAAATTTACATTCTTTAGAAACTAGACTCAACCTAGTTTACTGTAGTATCAATAATCTCAACCAATTTTCACATTTACACTTCGTTACAGTCAATTAAACATCAATAACACAATCTGTCCAGAAACTGTTTGCATCCAAACTCAACATATTAACTATCTATGGACCATCATGCATTCATATAACACTCTAGACTCCATAATCACTATCCATGCAAATCAATTACACATTACATACATGATTAGGGTTTTTGTTTGAACTCAAATCAAAGACACAACAATTAACATGTAACAATATTCATTCTAGTTATCAAATCAACAACAATCATATTAGTTACATACACACATGAAATCGGTCATCTAGGGTTTTCAATTAACCCATTAAACATCAAAATCAAGTATAAAGGATGCATAGGATAGTCGTTTATACCTTCCTAGCACCTTAATCTTCGATCAAAAGTTGAAATTGATGGTTGTATGTGTGTGTATAGGTGACGGCAGCCAAGGAGCCAAGGGGAAAGGCCGATCGGGATTTAGGGAGAAGAGAAAATAATAGTTAGGGTTTATTATTATTAGTATTTATAATAATACTATGTTACACTTTGGCCCCTCCACTTCTAAGTATTACTTAACTAGCTTAAACTAACTTGTTTACATCTTGAGTTAACGTTTATAACCATGTTATCACATAACACATAAGTCTAACACATAATTATCACATAATTACTGTTTTGACGTTTTTCGTTTATTCACCAATCGTTTGCGTCAACTCGTTTGCGTTTCGGTGCAATTCCCGAAAGACTACACATGTAGTAAGTGTTATGCGTCATTTAAACCCTAGTTTAAATGTAATGAGGTGTGCGTTATAGATTCAGTGATCTTAAGTTCGAATTGACGGAGTTGAGTTAACGGAGTTAACCTGAAATTGACGATTGTCACATCATTCCCTTGTTAAAGAATTTTCGTCCCGAGAATTTGAGTCAAGTCATGATGAGTGTCTGAAAAAGTAAGAAAAATTTTCAGTTTGTCATATCATCCCCTAGTAGAAAGAAATTTCGTCCCGAAATTTAATTCATACCTCCGGTGATGTCTGACGGTTTGCCGGGTTTCGCGTTTTTCTGTGTTTGGTCAGCCCTTCAAAAAGGTGAGGATACTTCTTCATCATTTGATCCTCGCGTTCCCACGTGAACTCCGGTCCACGTCTCGAGTTCCAACGAACCTTAACGATTGGAATTTTGCTGTGCTTGAGCGTTTTGGTTTCCCAATCCAAAACTTCGACTGGTTCCTCAATGAAACGTAATTGTTCATCAAGTTGTAGTTCATCCAAAGGGACTACTTGGGTTTCATCGGATAAGCATTTCTTCAAATTGGATACGTGGAATACATTGTGTACGCCACTGAGTTCCGTTGGTATGTCCAGTCGGTACGCCACCGGACCAATGCGCTCAGTTATCCGGTAGGGACCAACATATCGTGGGTTGAGTTTGTTTCGCTTACCAAAGAGAACCACACCTTTCCAAGGTGAGACTTTAAGTAACACTTGGTCATTCACTTGAAATTCGAGAGGCTTTCGGCGCTTGTCGGCGTAACTCTTTTGGCGATCTCGTGCTGTTGCCATGCGATTTCGGATTTGAACAATCTTTTTCGAAGTTTCGAGTACCAGTTCTGGACTAGTGATTTGGCTGTCACCCACCTCTGCCCAGCAGAGTGGTGATCGACACTTCCGTCCGTACAGCGCTTCAAACGGCGCTGCTTTAATACTTGCGTGGTAGCTGTTATTATATGAAAACTCTACCAAAGGTAAGTGAGGTTCCTAAATTTTTCCGAAATCCAATACACA
This sequence comes from Bidens hawaiensis, assembly GCF_021521415.1. Lineage (NCBI taxonomy): Eukaryota > Viridiplantae > Streptophyta > Magnoliopsida > Asterales > Asteraceae > Bidens > Bidens hawaiensis. Next base: position 6,894,366 of record NW_027491024.1, read on the forward strand.
TGCACACAACATGTCCTCTAAGGTCTGAATAGTTCGTTCACTTTGCCCATCCGTCTGGGGATGGTATGCTGTGCTCATATCAAGACGGGTGCCTAGTGCGCTTTGTAGCGACTTCCAAAAGTGCGAAGTGAAACGGGAATCTCGATCAGAAATGATTGAGACAGGCACTCCGTGCCTAGACACCACTTCTTTCATGTAAACGCGAGTCAATCTTTCCATTTTGTCCGATTCCTTAATCGCTAAGAAGTGTGCAGACTTAGTCAACCGGTCAACGATCACCCAGATGGTATCGCATCCCGTCGGTGTCTTAGGTAAACCCGTGATAAAATCCATTGAAATGTGTTCCCATTTCCACATTGGAAGTTCCGGTTGCTGTAGCAGGCCAGATGGTTTCTGGTATTCTATCTTGACTCTGGCACAAGTCAAGCATTTGCTCACATAGGTGGCAATGTCGGCTTTCATGTTCGGCCACCAGTAAAGTGCCTTTAAATCATGATACATTTTATCTGAGCCAGGGTGGATAGAATATCTTGACTTGTGTGCTTCATCCATCACCAGAGTTCTCAACTCTCCGAACCGTGGAACCCAAATCCGGTTCTCAAAATATCGGACCCCGTCCGATCTGGTTTCAAGTTGCTTGTTCATGCCCTGCATGAGTTCCGATGGAAGATTATCATCTTTCAAAGCTTCGAGTTGCGCCTCGCGAATCTGGTCAGGTAAGTTTGCATGAATCGTGAGTTGCAATGCTCGCACTCGTCTGGGTTTATCTGTTTCTTTTCTGCTGAGGGCGTCGGCCACTACATTGGCTTTGCCAGGGTGATACTTGATGGCACAATCATAATCCTTGAGCAGCTCGACCCAACGACGCTGTCGCATGTTCAGCTCCTTCTGATCATAGATATGTTGGAGACTCTTGTGGTCGGTGTAAATGGTAAACTTGGTACCGTACAAAAAATTGCCTCCATATCTTAAGGGCAAACACCACAGCTCCGAGTTCCAAATCATGGGTCGTGTAGTTCTTCTCGTGAACCCGTAGTTGTCGAGAGGCATAAGCTATAACCTTCTCGAGTTGCATCAGCACACAACCGAGACCTTGTATCGATGCGTCACAGTGTACCTCAAAATTCTCTGTTCCCTCGGGGAGGGCTAGAATAGGGGCGCTACAGAGTTTGGTTTTCAACAGTTGAAAAGCGGATTCTTGCGCGTCACCCCAATTGTACTTAGTGCCTTTGTGAGTCAAAGCGGTGAGGGGTTGAGCAATCTTTGAAAATCCCTCGATGAAACGCCGGTAGTAGCCAGCCAGTCCTAGGAATTGCCGCACCTCAGTCGGAGTCTTAGGTGCTTCCCAGTTTTTGATGGCCTCTACCTTACCGGGATCGACATGGATACCATTCTCGTTGATCACATGTCCTAAAAAGTGAACCTCGCGAAGCCAAAACTCACATTTCTAGAGTTTAGCATACAGTTGTTCCTTCTTCAATAACTCCAGGATTACCCTTAAGTGTTCTTCATGATCAGCTTCGTTCTTGGAGTAGACGAGAATATCATCAATGAAAACAATCACAGACTTGTCGAGGTACGCCTTGCATACTCGATTCATGAGATCCATAAATACGGCTGGTGCGTTGGTTAGGCCAAAAGGCATAACCGAAAACTCGTAGTGACCATACCGTGTTCTGAAAGCCGTATTTGAGATATCTTATTCGCGCACTCTTAGTTGGTGATAACCAGATCGCAGATCGATCTTCGAGTAGTAACTCGATCCTTGAAGCTGGTCAAACAAATCATCAATTCGGGGTAAAGGATAACGGTTCTTGACCGTCACCTTGTTCAACTCCCGGTAGTCGATACACATGCGGAAAGTCCCATCCTTCTTTCGGACAAACAAGACAGGGGCTCCCCATGGCGATGAGCTAGGTCGGATTAAAACCTTGTCCAACAAATCTTGCAACTGAGTGGACAACTCCTGAAGCTCCGCCGGTGCGAGCCGATACGGGGCTCGTGCTATGGGTGCTGCACCGGGTGTCAACTCGATTTGGAATTCGACTTGTCGTATAGGAGGGAGTCCAGGCAAATCCTCCGGGAAAACTTCCGGAAAATCTCGCACAACTGGTATATCTTCAATTCGCTTATCCTCCGCGGGTTTCTCAACAATCTGCGCCAAAATTGCCGGATGACCCTTTCGTAGGTACTTCTGCGCCTTCATAAGGGTAATGACGCTGGTGGTCATGCCGCTTCTCTCACCTCGGATCGAAATGATCTCGCCGGAAAGGGTAGTAATGTGGACTATCTTGTCGTGACATATAATCTCCGCTCGGTTCTCGGATAACCAGTCCATGCCGACAACGACATCGAAACTACTAAGCGTAAAAGGAATAAGGTCGATATCAAAGACATGACCTGACAGTTTTAACTTACATCCCGCAAGTACATGAGTCGTTTCTACAGACCTTCCGTCGGCTAATTCTACTGGAAACTTAGCATCTAACGGGGTTAGAGTTAAGTCTAAGAGTTGACTAAAGGCTTTCGACACAAAACTCCTATCAGCTCCAGTGTCAAACAATACAGAAGCAAAACAATCGTTCACAGGGAACTTACCAGTCACCACGTACGGATCATTGCGGGCTTGACCCGACCCAATAACAAAAGCTCTTCCTTTACCATTGTTTCCACCACTACTGCCACTTCCATTACCTCCATTGTTGTCGTTCTGTTTCAGCTTGGGACAATCTTTCCTGAAATGACCTTCCTGCCCACATTCGAAACATCCCTTCGTCGTCATAGGTGGCTTAGAAGCACCCTTTGCCGCAAGGTCTCCTCTACATTCCTTCGCCTGGTGACCCATCTTTCCGCATCTCTGACACTTGACACGGTCATATGGGCCAACATGATGATAGTTGCACCTATTGCACTTTGGATATTTCCCAGCATATCCGCTCGAACCCTGCCCGCTACCGTTGTTATTGTTGTTGTGATTCTGATTGTTAAAGCTCCGAGTGAATTCGGGCTTACGGTAGTGTTGTTGCTGTGGGAGGTTCGAGGATGAGGATCTGGTGTTGTCAAACTTTCTCTTTCCACTGCTCGGGTTGCTGTTGCTGTTGTTGTCATTACTCGGGTTGTCACGGGCTTTCGCGGTTGAACCCCTAGGTGGTAGCGCACCTTGGGTCACTGCTTGATCCGTCAGTTTGTGAGCTAAACGGATCGCTTGTTGAATCGTGGCTGGTCTGGAAGACGTCACCATGCCCTGAATTTGCGGTGCTAACCCATCAAGATACATTTCAATCCTCTTACTCGGCGGATCTACCATCCGCGGACACATCACCGCTAACTCGTGATAACGAGTAGTGTAGGCTTCGATTTCTGAGCCCACCATCTTCAGCGACCAAAATTCTGACTCCAACTTTGAAATCTCTTCTCTCGGACAGTAATCCTCTCGCATCATGTTCTTGAACTCCTCCCAGTTCATAGCGTTAGCCAGTTCCAATCCAAGGATCTGCACGTTCGAATTCCACCAAGTGAGGGCAGAATCCTCCAGTGTTCCAGCAGCGAATTTGACCATACTGGCAAGGGGACAATTACACATCTCAAATGCCGACTCGGCCTTCTCAGCCCAACGCAGGAAGCCTATAGCTCCCTCAGTGCACTTAAACGTACTGGGCTTGCAGTCAAGGTAGTTCTTGAAGGTACACGTTCCAATTTGACCTCCAGCTTGGTTTCGGACATGTGCGGCTAGAGCGGCCGCTGCGTGGTTGTTCAGCAGAGTTTGGAGTTCTGCTGCAGTCAGGTTGATGTTACCGCGACAGTGTCCAGCGTTTCTTCCAGCCATCTAGGTGTTATCATCCTTAGATGTCATCGTCTGAGGACACCTCTGAGTGTGCCTCCTCCTCAGCCGGTTCTTCCTCCGGTTCCTATTCGGGTTCCTCCTCGGGATCTTCCTCGGGATCTTCCTCGGGATCCTCCTCAGGCTCTGCCTCAGGTTCCGCTGCATTCTGAGCAATTTGCATTTGTAAGACATCGCAACGCTCTAAAGTTATCTCTGTTCGGGTCCTTGCTACTTGGAGTTGCTCTTGCAAGTCTATCATCTCGGCTTGCATCTTTCTCATAATTTGCATCTGTTGATCACTAGCCTCTTGCATTTCCTTCATTGCCGCTGCCATGCGGGAAATCTCCTCCTTAGTCTCGGTTCCGTCTTTTAATAGACCGGAAACGTTCGCTCTCGTATAGCGCATGTAACCCACGTCACGCTCCAAACAAGAAACAACAGCTGCGAGAACTCGCTCTACAGGTTCGGTTATGGGTGGTAGGGTGTTGGGATAAGCAGGATGGTTCGGGTGAGGTAACGGGGGAACTTGTTCGCGATAGACCATACGTCTGATCATATTAGGGTACCAATCCCAGCTAACTTCGTTTTCGTACATGCCTCCGGATAAGCGGTACCTCTTCGGTGCGGGAGCTTCGAGTTCCGGGACTACACGGGGTGGCGATGCGGTAGGTAACTGCGGTTCCTTCCCGTGAGCATGAGTCATCGGATCAGATGAGGATGAGGGTGGCGGCGTCGACATTCCTACAGGTAAGCTGTGTATGCGCGCTTGTATGAGTGAAAGAGGTAAAGAGAATCGATAACAAAGACTACACAAATCTATGCAGTGCGTATCATTATAACTAATGGGTCGTCGCGGTTATAGTCTAGTATGCATGCAGCTTCTAGTTCGCTATAACCAATGGCTCTGATACCAATCTGTCACACCCTCAAAATCCACTAACGGAGTTTTACCGTCAGAGGGTGTGAACTAACAGGATCGGAATCATTAGTTATAATCAAACTATAAAAACGTTTAAATGAAAATAAGTGCGGAAGCGTAAAAACCAAAAGACAAAAGTTACGTCACGCAGGACGACTTAAAATCCAATGACAACAGTTTAAAATCAGTTTTCATAAACAAAAGCGTTTTCAACAATGCATGATCCTATACCGCGCGCCCGCCTCGGTTACCTGAGAATAACATACAAAAAGTGTCAACACAAGGTTGGTGAGTTCACAGTTTATATAAAATAAAGCGTTTAGCGTTTGCGTTCAGCGTTTTGCGTTACAGCGTTTTGCGTTACAGCGTTTTGCGTTACCAGATAGTGTTATGTCAATTATATATCTATAGGTAGCTAGCCTATAAAACAAGTATCACTAAGTGTTCGACACCGAAGCTGATTGTTTATCATTTGCCTTGCCACCAGGTCATCCAGACCATGGTATGTGTTTAGCCAAGTTTACACCCACTCGACCTCCAGTCGAGTTTAGCGTTGGGTGGGGTTTGTCAAACCCAGTAGTACTACTCAACAATGACTCGCTATTATCCAATATTAAACGGTTCGATGTGAATGAAGGACTTTAGTTATTGCGTTTGCCACTTAGTCTTTACAAGTGATATATAATCTATATTAACAAAATCTTAAATGCGTTTCGGAGTATGTTATCTCCCCCAAGTGAAAAGCGTTTAAAAAGTTTAAAAGGGGAAAGTGAAACTCACTGTTTGCGAAGAAATTCCCAAATTAAATCACCAAGATGCGCGCCACAGAAAAACTCTCTCTAGCGTTCTAAAACAACAAAGAGATTTTTCTAAGTGTCGGAATATTATCGAGTCTCTAGACCCGGCACATAATACCTATGCACATAACATGTTTCGTGTTTCGTTTGTGAATCGTGTGTGACTTTAACAAATGTATTTGTGATACGTTACATGTGTAAGCAATTATTTACGTGTCATGTATTCATAAAGTACATCACTAGCAATTACTCCCCGTAAAAGGGCAATTTGGTCAACACATAACAATTAACTAGCCATCATTCCCCATGAGGGCGATTTGGTCAAATCATGACAATCAATTAGCAATTATTCCCCGCAAGGCCAATTTGGTCAAAACATAACAACTATATAGCAAGTATCATGTTTCATGCATTTTCACAAAACTCAGCAGCTAGTCTCACCGAGACAGAAATTCTACTTGAAAGATTGTACTATTCCACCGATCATAGCATCTCAATTAATTTACCAAAAATCATCACAAAAGCATATATGTCTTAGGTTTCCAGAACATATTTTATTATATTTTTATTCCACATAGATTTCTCACAATCATTAAATCATTACAGCAAACTCATAACAGTCAAATTCATGCGCAACAGAATGTTATTTGCAATTCCCGTTAAAAGAAAAATCCAATAAATGCAAGACCACTTGGGTTAGGTTCCTAACTCAATAGGTCAACTTCCAGAAGTGGAACCAACCCAATTGGTCTCGTAGTTCATGAGATATAACATTTACAAAACAACCTAACAGCAGGTCTAACAACTCAGCTTTGCACAACGTTTTTGTAAAATCATAAAAGTTAACTTTTCCACGTCCAAAAATTTCAAATTTACATTCTTTAGAAACTAGACTTAACCTAGTTTACAGTAGTATCAATAATCGCAACCAATTTTTACATTTACACTTCGTTACAGTCAATTAAACATCAATAACACAATCTGTCCAGAAACTGTTTGCATCCAAACTCAACATATTAACTATCTATGGACCATCATGCATTCATATAACACTCTAGACTCCATAATCACTATCCATGCACATCAATTACACATTACATACATGATTAGGGTTTTTGTTTGAACTCAAATCAAAGACACAACAATTAACATGTAACAATATTCATTCTAGTTATCAAATCATTATCAAATTAACAACAATCATATTAGTTACATACACACATGAAATCGGCCATCTAGGGTTTTCAATTAACCCATTAAACATCAAAATCAAGTATAAAGGATGCATAGGATAGTCGTTTATACCTTCCTAGCACCTTAATCTTCGATCAAAAGTTGAAATTGATGGTTGTATGTGTGTGTATAGGTGACGGCAGCCAAGGAGCCAAGGGGAAAGGCCGATCGGGATTTAGGGAGAAGAGAAAATAATAGTTAGGGTTTATTATTATTAGTATTTATAATAATACTATGTTACACTTTGGCCCCTCCACTTCTAAGTATTACTTAACTAGCTTAAACTAACTTGTTTACATCTTGAGTTAACGTTTATAACCATGTTATCACATAACACATAAGTCTAACACATAATTATCACATAATTACTGTTTTGACGTTTTTCGTTTATTCACCAATCGTTTGCGTCAACTCGTTTGCGTCATTTAAACCCTAGTTTAAATGTAATGAGGTGTGCGTTATAGATTCAGTGATCTTAAGTTTGAATTGACGGAGTTGAGTTAACGGAGTTAACCTGAAATTGACGATTGTCACATCATTCCCTTGTTAAAGAATTTTCGTCCCGAGAATTTGAGTCAAGTCGTGATGAGTGTCTGAAAAGTAAGAAAAATTTTCAGTTTGTCATAGTTCACGCCACAACAAAATGGTGTGGCGGAACGAAAAAATCGAACCGTGATAGGCATGTTAATAACTTTGTTGGCTTCTAAAAATATGCCCAAAGTCTTCTGGGCCGAGGCTACCGTTTGGTGCTATTATGTTCTCAATAGAAGTCCAAGTCGGGCTTTGTTGAATAGAACACCAGAGGAAGCATGGAGTGGGTGTAAGCCCACTGTTGAGCATTTTAGAGTGTGGGGGTGTTTGGGACATGTACATATCCCAAAAGAAAAACGTGTTAAGCTTGACGATAGGAGCTTTACGTGTATTCTTACGGGTGTGAGTGAGGAGTCAAAGGCATATAGGCTTATAGATCCGAACTCTATGAAGGTTGTGGTTAGTAAAGACGTTGTTTTTGAAGAGAGTAAGGAATGGGATTGGAGTAACACGAAAGAAAAGGAAGAGGATGTAGAAACTATTTGTTGGGGTAATTATAATTTGAATGAAGTTTGTGATGATCAAGAGTCAGACGATGAAGAATCCGAAGGTAATGAAATCGGGAATGAAGCTGAGCCAAGTGTTCCTAGTACAAGTAATGTTGTGGCCCGAGAAGGTAGAGAAAGAAGGCCTCCTAGGCATTTGGAAGACTATGTTGTGGGGGATGATTTGTCCGATGAGGAAGAGGTGAATTTGGTTGAAGCTATGGTTGATCAAGATCCAATAAAGTATGAAGAGGCTGTGAAAGATGAAAAATGGAAGAGAGCTATGGATGTAGAAATACAAGCCATAGAGAGGAACAACACATGGTCATTGGTGGATTTGCCAAGAGAAGCCAAGTGTATAGGGGTGAAATGGGTATTTAAGACGAAGTTAAACGAACGAGGAGAAATCGATAAGTATAAGGCGAGATTGGTGGCCCGTGGTTATGGACAAGAGTATGGAGTTGATTATTTAGAAGTGTACGCTCCGGTAGCGAGGATGGATACTATTCGAATGATGATAGCTATAGCGGCACAAAGGGGATGGAACATCTATCAAATGGATGTAAAATCTGCCTTTTTTGCATGGAAAACTGGAGGAAGAAGTTTATGTACAACAACCTTTGGGTTATATTGTTAAAGGAGAAGAGGCAAAGGTATATAAACTCAACAAGGCGTTATACGGGTTGAAACAAGCACCTAGAGCTTGGTTTAACCGGATTGAGAAGCATTTTTTAGATGAAGGTTTTAAGAGAAGTAATTCGGAGCACACGTTGTTCTACAAAGAATCGGAAGGTAAAGTGTTATATGTAAATGTGTATGTGGATGATTTGATTTATATGGGAAACGATGAGAAGATGTTGATTGAGTTTAAAGACTCAATGAAGAAAGAATTTGAAATGAGTGACTTGGGTAAAATGAGGTATTTTCTGGGAATAGAAGTAGTGCAAACTCCAGCCGGAATTCATATATCTCAAAGGAAGTATGCTTTGGAGGTTTTAGCTCGTTTTAATATGAGTTATTGCAATGCCGTGATGAATCCAATGGTGCCAGGATGCAAGCTAAGCGAGAAGAAGGTGAACCGATTGATGACACGTTATTTAAGCAAGTGGTTGGGAGCCTAATGTACATTACAACTACAAGACCAGATTTGCAGTTTGTTGTAAGTCTTATCAGCAGGTTTATGTCGAAACCTACCGAGATGCATTTCGCAGCTGCAAGGAAGATTTTAAGGTATATAAAGGGTACTATTGATTATGGTATTTGGTACAAAAGGGGAGGAAATGGTGAGTTGAAAGTGTATATGGACAGTAATTTTGCGGGTGATCATGAAGATAGAAAAAGCACATCGGGGTATTTGGTTTTGTGGGATGGAGCGGCTGTTTGTTGGTCATCGAAAAAACAAAGCATCGTAGTCTTGTCGTCAACTGAAGCAGAGTATGTGGCGGCTGCAACATGTGCTTGTCAAGTCTTATGGGTGAGAGGTTTGCTAGAAGAACTTGGAATAAGTATGGAAGAAAAGACAATGATCAGTTGTGATAATACTTCAGCTATTAAGTTGTCAAAGAATCCGGTTTTTCATGGAAGGTGTAAACACATTGGGGTTAGATTTCATTTCCTTGGAGATCTGGTAAAAGAAGGAAAAATAGAGCTGGAATATTGTGGTACAAGTGAGCAATTGGCAGATATTTTCACTAAAGCGTTGAATAGGGAAGTGTTTTTGAAGTTGAGGGAAAGCTTGGGAATGTGCTCACTTAAAGACAAACAAAACATTGAAAACATGTCTTGTTTGAGGGAGGGTTTGAAGGATTGAGCTGTCTTTGGTACCGAGAAGTTAGTGGTTGTTGGAGTTTTGGCTTTTGAAAAAGTCATGCACGTGGGTTTATCATTCCTAGTCTTAAGCATTTGTTATTTTCAGTTTTTATTTGCTGTTTAATAGGTCAATTAGTTTGTTACCGTTTATTTCCTTTGTGTATTTATAAGGCCGATTGGCAGTAGTAATGAATTAAGCTTTTTCGTTCATTTGCAATTATCTTTGATATCCAATACTTCAGTTCGTTCATTAAGAAAATAATGTGTTCGCGAACGGTTCATGAACACTTACCGAACGAGATTTTATGTTCGTGTTCGTTCATTAAGGAAATTAATGTGTTCACGAACACAAATAAAATCGACAGAGCCTAGAGATTGAGACCGATGTATTCATCAATGTGAATAATAAAAGCCTGTAAACGAATCTAATGAACACGAAGAAGGGCATGCTCATGTTCGTTCATTTAACTTTAAAAGAACACAGACACTTAATCGAACAAACATTTATGTTCATGTTTGTTTATTTAAAAATGGACATTTGTGATAGTTTGTTTATAATCTAAACGAACGTTACTAAAGAAAGATAAACGAACATATATGAACAAATGTAAATGAACACAAATAAACAAAACAGACTTAAATGAAAACACTTAAATGAACACAAATTAACAAATAAACATAAATAAACAGACATACATGAACATAAGCGAACATTCATGAACATAAATGAACGAACGAAACATGTTTCATGTTCGTCGTTTAACCAAAAGAACACAAATTTTTTGTTCATGTTTGTTTGTTTATTAATTAAATAAACATAAACGAACTTCTCGCCGAACAATTCACGAAAAGTTCACCGGATGTTCGGTTCGTTTACACGCCTATAATCAAGTATGACCATTCAATGGATAAGAATTATATTAGAGACGAGTAAATTTCTAATAATTATTCAATAGTCGAATTTCCTCGCATTATGCAGCAGGAATTTAGTTTTGGTCGGTATTGGTTCTATTCGATTACCTGTACACGTAGAGAAATGGGTATGACAATCGAATGGAAAAACTAGGAAATTTAATTGTGTTATGCTCAAAAGGATATAGACACATGTTACATAGATCGAAAACATAAAACGAATACGGATACCGATTTAAGTGTCGTTATTAGTTTGGTTTGTCACAATTTATAACAAAACATCGAGAAAGAGAAATTTAAACACACTTGCCTATTTAGTCAAGGTTCCAAATTATGCAAAACACTTCTCTCCAAAGCATATATAATCCTTGCAAACACTAGACACAATAGCAGATCCTAAGGTACATAATACAGACACATACACTGAGCGACCTTCTCTTGACCGGACAGAACCCAAACGTGAATGAACTCAATGGCTACGTAACAACTTATACGTGTTGGAACAACAACATATTTGTTGTTGAAATTCTAACAATCCAGACTAACAATAAGTATACCAACTCGACAATGTGCCATTTGATCAGTCATCACCCACGTAGGTTCCCGCTGATATTTGATTGTTATCGCCTCTGTGAGAAATGTGAGCGACGTTGTATTACTGGGTGTAAATGTTGGAAATAGGCCCCAATAATTAAACACGATAACACAATTCTGAACAACTCGTTCGACTCTTATCCTTATAATAAAACTAAAAAACTTAATCACGCATAAATTATTATGCCTATCGATCTATTTAACCGAAATCAACTATAACTCGAACTCTTACTCCTAATAAAAAGATAACGACTTTAAAGTTAAAACAACTTAATAAACTTGAATAGTCGACTCAAACTTAAACTCTAACAGTTTAAACATTTATCAAGATTAACTCTTCAGTAAAAATCATTTCCGTCGCTTCCTACTTCTATACCATACCACTCGTGAAGTTGGGGGAAAGTAACAGTTGTAAGAGAAATGACATACAGTTAAATGATGCCCTTCCCATGGAATTTGAAAAAGACATTTGGCGTGTCTCGAGGTGCCCACTCGTTTTCGTACGCCCAGTTAAAGATCCGACTCGTCTTATACAGACTCACAACGTACTGGACCCGGTCAACGTCGAGTATCAGCAACGTGTTGGCCCCGACAAATAGTAGACATCAAATATGCAATGTATAAATAAAACCCGAAATATATATGTGATGAAAATCATGTATATAGATTATTCTGTAGTGGATTTCATCGATAACAAGAAAATAGTTTTAGAATGTTTTTAAATTCTATTTGTTTATACGCTTGTATAATATATGTTTAAATACAATTTTTCTACAATTTTAACAACGTTCGCACTTCACCATGTGTATATTTAAAGGTATGGTATAGATACAATTGAGTACACAATATATTATTATTATTATTATTATTATTATTATTATTATTATTATTATTATTATTATTATTATTATTATTATAACTAAAGATGAAAGGCAGAATAACAGATCATATATAATGTGTTGCGTGACATACGATTACGATGTAGTGACATGCTTTATCATGCCACAACTAATAAACCTCTTATATCATCCAGGCCCAAGGCCCATAGGGTTGTTGGTCATTTAAGTAGAGGTGCACAAGTAAGTAGAAGTGCATAAAAAACCTAAACCTGGAACCGGATCGAAAAAAACTCGGAACATGGTTTTTTTGTACCCGGGTTTTATTACCCGACCCATACCCGACCCTACCCGTAGGGTACTGATAGAGTATGCATTTCAATATCAAAACCTGTACCTAGAACCGGACCAGATTTGTACCTGGTAATACCCGAAAACCCGAACACGGTTTTTTCCAATACCCGAAACTGGGTTTTTCAAATACCCGACCTATACCCGAAATTACCCGAAAAATACCCTAAAAATGCCCCTAAAAAGTGCAATATTTTAAAAGAATCTAATACACACCCGAAAAAAGGTTTTTTTTCAATACCCGAAAGAGGGTATTCAAATAGCTCGTTTTTAGAATACCCCGTTCTATACCCGACCTGAACCCGATGCACATGCTATGGCTTTTAAAGATAATACATGGACCCGAACCCGACCCGGTTATCGCCAATACCCGATTTCTAATACCTGGCATACCCGGAACCGGCTATTTGGAAAACCTGATATGTGCACCTCTACAAGTAAGGTTTTCTCTAATACCCGGTTTTGCGTATGGAACCGGGTTCGAGTATGATTAGTTATTGAAAAATCGGGTAGGGTTCGGGTAGGTATTTAAGAGAAAAACTCAACCCTATGTACCCGAGTAGGGTATGATCGTGTTCGGGTATTGGAACTGGGTAAGTATCTGGGTATTAATGCCCGGTTTTGAATTTGTAAAATTCGTTTAAAAATTAAATTTGCATTGTAATATATAATAATAATTAACATATATTACAAAATCATAAATTCACTTAAGTACAAATTATTTGCTATATAATATAAATATTAGAAAAATGTAAATATAAATTTGTGAAATTAACATAAAATTATACTATAAAAACTCATGTATTATTTCGGGTATTAAAAAATTGGTAGGTATATGGCATAACCGGGTATGGGTAAAGGGTATGACCGGTTCTGGGTAATTACGTGTATAAATCGGATACGGTTTCGGGTACAGGTGTTGAGCTAGAAATGCATACTCTAATGCCTTGTTCTTGAGTTTTTTAACCAAGGAAAGAAAATGAAAGGAGAGGGAAGGATACGAAAGGGAAGAGAATTTTTTTTTAATTAGGCGTGTTCTTGAGTTGGAAGGAAATTAGAGGAAATGAAAGGATAATTATGTTATCCTTAGTAATCATCCCATTTTTGGGAGGATAACTTATTGGGAAAATACATTAATTTAATCCATTCTAACTCCTCCTACTCATTTCCTTTCCATTCTAAAAAAACTCAAGAACACCCATTTTTTAACTATCCTTAGTTTTCCTTTCCTTTCCCTCCTTTAAAAAAACTCAAGAACAGGGCGTAAGGGTAGGGTCGGTTTAGGATTCGGGTATTGAATACGCTGGTATAAAAAACCCAATTTCAAATATTTTTATCGAATCATGTTCAGGGTATTGATTTTTTTGTGCACCTCTACGTTTAAGTGGCCAATAGCATTTTGTTAACTGACATCATTTGGAACTAAAACCTGCTTAATTTGTCTACTAATATCAAATGGTCTTTAAGGATTTTTTTTGAAGATCCATGGCCGTATTCGGAATTTGAGGTGCTAGACAAGTACTAAAAAAATGCAATCATATATAACATATTTTACCCAAAAATCGACGATAAGTGTTTACTATTGGCTTATTGATTAACTACTTGTGTAGTGTGGGCTTATCGCTTACCCAAATAAGTTATGGCCTAAAAATGATCTATTATAGATACTAGATAGTCAGCTTTATAGTTATAAAAGAAGACCGTATATAATATAAACTTACCCCCTTGGCCCTTCGCGCTAACAAGCCTCAACGGTTACTGGGCTACCCTTTAGGCTAGCCCTAATCCTGATGTTTATTTCTCAAGTCACTCATGTTTATGTCAACCTCATCATATGATGTTCTAATCTCCAAGCTTGTTTCCATTTTATAGTGGTCTAAATTCTAATAATTGTTTTGGTCAAAAATTACCAAAGCAACAATTGAGCAAATTCGTTAAGTGAGGTAGTGTGCTTTTCAATAATGAGGTGAGTGATATAGTAGACAAATGCGGTAAAAGTATAGATGAACATAGGCACATAGCGATGTAGCGAGGGAAAACCTTAGATCCCAGTTAAGATCTTTGGAAAAAAACCTCGGGAGGTGAATACTATCACATGCCTCAATTTATTAGTGCAAAAATGATGGGTACAACTCGAGAACTAGTTGATAACGAAAGCTAAGTACAAGTGTGAGTACTCTGAGTGCAAAGAGTGACCTATAACGTTCTCAATAGTCCCATTTATATAGAAAATGTAAATAACAACTAGTCCTATAAATCCTGGAACCCTAGCCGCCATGACCGTTTGAAGGCGTGCTCTCCAATCCCACGTGCATTTTAACTTGGTCATATATTCTTTCAGGTAGAATAAGTCAGCTAGCCGTTGTAGATATTATACTTTCGCGTAACCTACAAGCACAACATAAATATAACAAGTATAGTCGGTTAGTTCAGGATCCTACATCTAGCTGGGAATCTAAGCTACAAGATAATCGTCAGGATCATGCTAGGGGTAAAATGACCCCTAACAATTGTCCCAAAAAAATGTTACAGCTGTTAACCATAAATTCCCAACAGTCACATTTTTTCCAATTGATAACAATTTTGAATTTTGACGACCTGAGGTAACTTGATAAGACATAGCGCAACTTCCAAGACAAGCTAACCACCTTTCATTTAATCCCGATGAGACCCTTATAATTACTCCCGGATCACTTATAATCCTCATCGCGCTTTCGTCTTCAGGTAATTTCTTCCCTTCTATGATTTAGGGTTTCTTTTTCTTCACTTCTCTGTATCGAACATGACCAAAAAGCGATCTCGAGGTTCCGCTTCCAGCAACGTAAACATGCACCCTGATTTCGAATGTCAACATATCCTCACTGCTCCTGATTTCGAAACCTGTAGCTTTTCCGATCTCGACCTGTTATATCTTCAATCCAGTAGTGTCTTTCCCGCCGGAGCCAAGTTTATCCCTTTTGACAAGACCCTCAGTTCCGACTGCATTTCCAAGAAGTGGGTTGACTTCCTGGCCTATCCATTCACCATCGACATAACTTATCATTTCCCTGATTTCATTGCTCGTTTCTTCGAGGTCACCGACATTAGCTACATTCAAGCCATGCCAATGAAATGGAGGATTATCTATATGTTCAATAAGCTCATCACAAGCCATAACATCGAACTGCAAATATCCGATTTGGCCGCCATCTATAACCTTAGAACCCATGGCTCTAGCCGTTTTTTTCCTTCAATTTAAGTCTGGTCAAGTCCCCCTAATCCTAGAAACAAAAAGAAACGACGGGAAATGGTACAAAAGGTTATTCTTCGTCCAAATGGATTCTATTCCTGGAGGCGAGGAACTTTCTTACTGATGGGTTAAGAAGGGTAGGAAATATATTTAGGATTTTAAGGAATAAAGAATAAAATTTATACCTATCTTGTTTTTTGTTTGTGATTTTCAGCGAAGTTTACGGATCTTGTGACTCCTATGTCCACTGCTCTGAAGAAGATTCCTGTGATTTTGGGGATTCCCAATGCAGAACACACCTTCCAGCTTGAGGTCTTGCTTTCTTCGAAATCTAAGCAATCATCAAACGGAAGAATGTGAGGTGAGATCGTCATCCTTATCCTTTCTGAATATTAGGGATGTTGTCTTTAGAATCATGATTCAGTGTTATAGCAGGCCAAGGATTGGGTTTGGATGATCTAGACAGCTTTATTTCGAAGAAGGAGCCTGCCATTGTCGAAGTCTCCAAGACACTCCCTCCAGCTTCCCGTACTAGAGCCTCTATTTCCAAGAAGAGGAAAGCCAGCGAGGCTTCGGGATCTTCTGTCAACTCGCTCAGCTTTGAAGGCACTGAGTCACTCTTTTGCTATTTAACTTTGCGTTAATCATACCTCAACTTTACGTCTATCTTATTTTAATATAAAAATATATTGATGAAAACTTTCGTTGAGCTATTTTAGGACTGAATAAAATCGTAAGTGTAAAAACAATTTTTTCACCACATACTAAGGAAAGTAAATAAGTAATCAAACCTGTTTTTGGATAGGATGAGGTTTAAATTGATAGACACTAGGAATCTGTTAAGTCTCAATTAGTCACCATAATCTTTATCTCGGTTCAAATCCTGAAAGATATGTTAATATAGTAGCTTATATTTTTAGATGATCCTGAGGATCATGGGGAAGATCCCAAAAATAGTTTTGATTGTAAAGATCTTGGGGAAAATCCCGAAAATAACTTTAATCTCGAGTTAACACCTAAGTGTTAAAAACTTTGAATAAGCCGATCGTGAGTGACATGAAAATGTCAAAACCTTATGTCAATACTTGGGAAAGCCAATCGCAGGTGACATGAAAATGCCAAACCTTACGTAAATACTTGGGACAAGCCACAGTCGTATAACATGCTCATGTTATTCCATTGACAATATACTTGAAGATCCACCATGTAACCAACAACAACGAAATTGTTAGCCATCATTAAGATGAGCTGGTCCCGCCTTCTTGAATTACACGTGGACAACACGCGCTCCTGGAGAGGTGTTCAAACCTTAGAACCTTAAATGTGTAGAGGTGGTCAAACCCCTTGGAATGCATTCACTTCGTAGTCGGGATCCCAATTCTGCAAAACAGTTGAACCTTTGTGAGGGTGAGCTAGCACCCCTCCGATACTTAAGTCAGTAATGGGTTGCAAGAATAATGATAATAAAAATAATTGAAATAGTAAAGTTATAATACATACCAAGTTAGAAATACAATTTTAACTTGCACAAAGTAGAGTTTAAAGTGAACAGCATTCCAGGATCTTGGCAGGATCCTGCCATCCATAGTAGATAGCTTATATGCTCCTTTTTCTTCCTCGACATCGATCTTGTATGACCTTTCCCATTTGGGTGATAATTTTACATCCTTAGGATCCGTTGTATTCTTAAATGCCTTTCATAGTACTAGACCTCCCACTTGAAATCTTTTGACCCTGACGTTCTTGTTATAGGACTTGGTGATTCTTTGCTGGGATGCCGCCATGCGAATCCTTGCAGAATATCTGAGTTCATCTACCACGTCAAGATCATCGGTAAGATCCTGAATGTTGGTTTCAGGATTCTGGAGGCATGATCTTGCAGTAGGGATCAACATCTAAGTCGGAATCATTGCCTCGGTCCCAAACACTAAAGATAAATGAGTTTGCCCTGTCGCATTCTTTGATATAGTTCGATCTGCCCATAATACAAATGGTAGCCCTTCATCCGAATTCCTTTCTTTGTCCCCAGCTTCTTTTTCAAATTGTTGACGATGATCTTTTTTGAAGATTCCGCTTGTCCATTGACGTGAGGGTGCACTGGCGTGGAAGTGATCATTTTTATCCCCCATGCAGCACAAAATTCGATAGTTCTTCTGTCAAGGAATTAAGACCCGTTGTCGCAGATGATCTCGGCTGGGATTTCGAAATGTGTCAGAATATTTTTCTTGATGAAGGATATCACTTCTTGTTCTCTAACTTGGACAAATGATTCTTCTTCAATCCATTTGGAAAAGCAATCTTTCATTGCTAACATGAAAACCTTTCCTCCTGGAGCCTTTGTAGTTTGCCCACAATATCCATTTCCCGCTTCATGAAGGGCCAGGGAGATACAATCAGATGGATAGGTTCAGGCGGTTTATGAAAAATGTTGCTATGTCTTTGACATGCATCACACTTTTGAGGATAGAGCATTGCATCTTTCCTCATGGTGGCCAATTATAACAAGACCTAAAGATTTTAGAGAACAATGATCGACCTCTAGTGTGATTCCCACAC